>NC_056626.2:345933994-346604427 GCF_002870075.4 Lactuca sativa
AATATTTATAGAAAATCTTATTATAAATGTGTTGTTGAAGAGATAAAATAAAGTGTAAAAATAAAAAAATTATTTAGGATAAATAATCTTAACAAAAGTTGTGGTAGTCAAGATGACAATCCCATGGATATAACGAACGCTTAAATTTGACTTCGTATGAAAAATTTATGGTTTTTTGAAGTTTCGCGTTCAGTCTACAACAATGTATGTCATAAAAAACTGAAATACCACCCATGTCAAGTGTTTATTTGAATTATTTTTATTACCATTTTGATTTGTAACAAAAATAGAAATTTGATAAACAGACAACTTAAAAAAAAGATAACTATTACATATATATTTTTGAAAATAAAAAATATATAAAACTATTATGTATATATTTATAAAAATAAGAATGACAAAAATATCATATGACCATTACAAATTTGATATTTAATTATGTGTGTATCCGTGTAATGGAGCGGGATATAACACTCATCATTAGGGTCTAACTGAAAACACCTTTAAGAAAAAACTTCGATTTTAAAATCCAAATTTGTTCAAAGTAAGTTTGCAGAATTAAAATTGTCCCAAAACATAAACGTTTTTAATGTTAAAGTAGTGGGGTTGTTAACAAAAAACATATCAAAACACAAATTCAAGATCACCACATAAGTTGTGGTCTTTTCGAAATCCAAGATAAAGTCTTCTACTTGTTGATTCTATTTTCAACCTAAGCATATGTCAAAACAAGTTAGGCAATGGATTTGCATAGTGAGAATACCCTAGGTAGATTCATTTTGAGTAAGAAGATGACAATCTATCTTTCTCGAACCGGCATCTAAAAAACCGTTTTTATTTAAAAATCATTTCCAAAATATGTAGGTGTTCTTGAATCAAATCTTATCAAAGACTATTTCAAATATAATGGATTTTAATTGCCCAAAACAAATTAAAACAAGCCTTTTCAAATAAGTTGGGATTTGTCGATCCATATTAACTTTACAAAGCCACCAACATCTTTAAAATAACACTGGTTAGTTAATCAATAATCAAAGATATTAGCCTTATCTTGTTCTTTTTTTTTCACGTTTTTTTAGCATCCGATGGTTGTTTTCGGGGAAACATATTAAAAACTCAACAAATCTAGTTATAAACGGTAAGTAAAGAAACAGAGAAATTGAATCCGTAATTTCTAGATAATAAGATCTAGTTAATTCTTATAGTTGGTCCTATAACCGAACTATGTTACTGAAATACCACCTACAACGCTTCATTGGACGTTGTAGAAATGAATAAAATATTTATCACCCGCTTCGATTGATCGGT
Source organism: Lactuca sativa (assembly GCF_002870075.4). Lineage (NCBI taxonomy): Eukaryota > Viridiplantae > Streptophyta > Magnoliopsida > Asterales > Asteraceae > Lactuca > Lactuca sativa. The sequence continues at coordinate 345,935,303 of NC_056626.2, forward strand.
TAAGGTTGTAGCTAGCAACCACGGGTGGCGGTGTCAACCTGTATAGATCGATACATACATATCTCAGCTCCGAAGATTAATAGTTATAGTGGTGTGGGTCTTCTAAGTATTTTTGCACTTAGGTAAATGAATAATGTCTCACTCATAAGGCATTTAACTAAGGTTTATCATGGAAAGTCGAGTATGCTCGATAAATTCATAAAAATGTATAATGCTTTCTCAAATAAGTGGGGAATCCCATGGTAGTGTACATAAGTAAATAAATGATTTTGATATATATATATATATATATATATATATATATATATATATATAGAGAGAGAGAGAGAGAGAGAGAGAGAGAGGTTAGGTTATTTTGTTTCTAGTAACTATTGTGTGCTAGAATGCACAGATCTGGACCATTGGATAAAATATAATCGAACATCATGATCTGAGGGTCTATGATAGTAGAATAAGATAACATGTATCATATAATCACACAAATTTCAGCATAAGGGCATTTTAGTCAATTAACCTATATTAAAAAAAGGAAATTTTTCGGATTTTTAGGGATAATTAATTCCTTTATTTTTAAAAATCTGAATATTTTAAATTAATTCAAAATTAAAAATCCGATTTTATTCTGTCAGAATAATAAAATGTTAACCATAAGCTAGTAAATATATTTTTCGATTTTATTCTGTCAGAATAACAAAATGCCAACTATAAACTAGTAAATACATTTTGAAAAGACTACACAAAATCAATTCTTGAACTAATAATATACCAAATAATTACATTGTTTGATTGTGATTCATTGAATAATAACAACATTCTAAAAGAAAAAAGAAAAAAAAACATCAAAATCTAACAAAAATACACTAATCTATTCTAAGAGAATCGTATTTTTAAGCAACACTTTATACATTGTAGCATAACACATTCTGGTATAATACACTCTCGTTCTTTATGTTTTCTTCCTTCTCCACATCAATGTTAGCCTCATCAAAACCTAAACTCACAAAGAAAACATAATCAAGTTTCAAAAATTAAAAAATTCAATGCATTCTAAGAGAATAAAAACTATAAATTCTAACAGAATGTATTAAAGACTATAAAGTTTGACAGAATATAGTAGATAAATAAAAACTATAAATTCTGACAGAATGTAGTAGAGACTATAAAGTCAACCATAAAGCATCACAAATTCATTACCAGTTAAACAAATATACTTGTTGTTAACAATTATTCTCAAACATTCTAACAAAATACATTTATATAAATAAATTCTAATAGAATACATTATAAAATTCAGGAGTTATGATTGAATACAGAATTCAAGAGTTGTGATTAAATACAATGGGCTTAAAAACTTGTTCATTTCAGGAAACAAGTCCTTAAAGACATCCCTTGCTGTCACACCCCCGAACCAGACGGCGGAAACGTCCGGGGGCTGTCGTGACTCAATTGAATACCATAACATTGAATATATATGAAACATAACAACATTCGTCACCATTCATCAACATAGTACAACCAGTAGTGTTTACATATCATACATTGTTTAAACATTACATTCCCCAAAAATTAATTTGTTCAATTCATACAAAAATAAACTGCAACCGTCACTGAATATGATTTCCCTTGATTCACTGGTTCCCTGAGAATACAAGTATTTTGAAAAACGTCAACATATGAAATGTTGGTGAGTTCATAAGTAGTGTTTGAAATCGAATGTTTGTATTGTTTGAAAAACCACCAGAAAATCCGATATTTTCTGAAAAGATAAGCTTTTGAAAACATTTGTGAAGATCCATAGGTATGCTTGTTTGTTTCTATACTTGTAAAAAAAAATTGTTCATTGAAAATGTATGCATTTCAAATTTGTAAGTATTGAAAACCCTAGGAAAACCCGATGTTCTCCTAGTTCCTTGAATTACGTGATGTTACATTGAAACCATTGCATAGCGTATAGTGTCAGTCCCAGGCGACGTTGGAAGGTTCTCGAGCAGGATTATTTACTACAAACCCGCGTTACACAAACGCCCAGTTTATAGTTATACTAACGACTCCGAAGGCATCGTCAGTACTAATCGCGTTATCCAATCGCCCTGACTAGGTGTAGTCCCACATCCGAAGAGAAAGAGGTCACGAAGACCCCGGTAACTCCATTAGCCGGTTGGGGATAAAATGTACGAGGGGTCCCCGACCCGCCTCGCATGAAATGTAGACTTTACTAGCAATACCAAAGGACCCTTGGGGACCGGTGGTATACAAGCCATTGAAAGTCCATTTACGTTGTGTCGGATCGGTAAAACCCAACACACCGTAAAAAAAATGTCTTCGGGCCTTAAGATCAGGTCATTGGGCTAGCTAGGCTCAACGAACAAGATTTTACACTTGTGGGGCCCAAAGATGGTGCGTAGACGTCTGTGCACACTCGCATGTATATGTATTACCAAACGTTACTTGTATGAATCGTAGTGTCGTAGTGTTAGTAGTTGTAGATTTCTATTGGCTCGAGACCGAGCCAATTCGTTTGACAACGACTTTTGGGTATTGTAATGTATTGTATTTCGTCGATAGTCGCGGTGCCATTATTTGATCAAATTGTGTACATTGAACTAGCCTTGAAATATTCCTGTTTTCAGCCCCTCATTATTTGTAAAATTTACATTTTCAACCCTTTTTATTAAATACTACCCGGTTTGGTCCTTAAACTATTTTTCTTGACATTTTAACACCAAAAATTATTGAAATTAATATTTTTCAACATATTTTTCATAAAAACAGTTTAAGTCCTTAAAAATGCAGTTTTCTCGGTTTTAATCCCTTCTTTTCGCAACTTTGACAATTTTGGCCCAAATTGGAAAATTTTTGCAACTTTGGTCCTTTTTAAATTTAAAAAGCATTTTAAACCTTTGAAAAGGATTTGGAACACTTATAGTTCACTGTTTTACAGAAAGTTACAGTTTTGGCCCTCCAAAACAGAAAAATTCACATAATGGGCCTTATTGGGCCGAAATTTTCATTTTTAGCCCATTAAGCTTGGAATTTATGTTTTTAATCCCCTAAATGAGTATATTTCCAGAAATTTATTTATGGAAACTGTTTTGGCACACTTCATCCATCAGAATCTGTGAAATGTCAATTTGGGCCCTTATTTTTGCATTTTTCACATTTTAGGCCCAAAATTTGTGTTTTTAACCCAAAGAAAATTATTACTAAACCACTTAGCCATTTTTCTTGAAGCACTTTGTGTTTAGAAATATATTTGAAGCTAAAATCATTTAACACAAGATATATCTCGGTTTTGATGAGTTTTAAGGCTAGATCCAACATAAAAACACATAAAAGCATACATATAAGCATGGAAATCATACAAGGCATACAAAACACATATAGATCTACACTTTCACTTGTATTCCCCCCCCCCCCCCCACAAAACTCATAAAAACAGAAAATAGGGGGTATGAAGCTCACCTTGGGGTGTTGATTCGGTTTTGCAAGGAAAATGGAAGGAAAATGAAGTGTTTTTGGCCTTGGCTCCCTTTGATGAAGATCTCGAGTTTTGAGATGGTTCTAGGGTGCAAGATCACGATTTTTGCATAGATTAGGAAAGGATTTTGATAACAAAAGAATTTAAACCATAGATCTATGCATAATCTTACCTTAGATGATGATTTTTCTTGAAAGATCTCCTTGAAAGCTTCTTGAAATCTCGAATTTATGGGGAGGAAATGAGAGAGTTTTCTTGAATGTTCTTTGAGGGAATTTGTGAAATGTGTGTGTGTGTTTGAGATGTGGCCGAGAGTGAGAGAGAGGAGAGAAGTGAGGTGATTTTGAAGTGATGCTTGCATGGGAAAAGGGAATATCTTGCATGGAGATCCTATGGACAATAGTGAGGTGGCATGTGAAAGTCAAACCTTTCTCTTGGGCTTGATTTGGGCCGAAAATGTTGGAGGGAAAGAGAATGTTTGGGCTTTAAATACTTAGCCCAATTTTCATGGTTAAGTTGAGTGATTTGTGGTCCAAATAAATTTAAAGGTGATTTTTATGACTAGTTAGGGTCAAATTAGGTTAATTATGGTTCCTAGTCATTAATTTATTTCATTCTAGGCCCAACATGGCCCAAAATGTTGCAATAATTTAGTGTGGGTCCAATTAGAGCCCAATTAGGGTTCTAAGCCCATGATAGTCTAATTGGAAGCTTATTGGTCCCTTTGGATCCAATAAGGGAGTCCTAGCCCAAAAGGGACTTAAACAAGGACTTCTAGGGTCTCCAATTGTTTGATGACTATTTGTGGTACTAGCATGTTGTGTTTGATTGAAGTTTTTGATTCATATTAACTTGAATGTATAGATTACATAGCTCAAAATTTTCAGTTGTGACATCATCCCCCCGTTAGAGGGAATTTCGTCCCGAAATTCTGTTTGAAAGCTAGATTTGAGAATGCTAAAATAGGTGAGGGTACTTTTGCTTCATTTGATCTTCGCGTTCCCACGTGAATTCTGGCCCACGCTTTGCGTTCCACCGTACCTTCACGATCGGGATGCGACTTTGTTTAGTACGCTTCACCTCCCTGTCCATGATTTCGATTGGTTCTTCGACGAACAGGAGATTCTCATTGATTTCGATTTCGTCAAGAGGAATGACGAGAGTTTCATCTGATAGGCACTTTTTCAGATTAGAAACATGAAACACGGGGTGTACACCGTTTAGCTCCGCGGGTAGTTGTAGTCTGTAGGCTACCGGACCTATTCGGGCGACGATTTCGAAAGGTCCAATGTACCGTGGGTTTAGCTTTCCTCGTTTTCCGAAACGTATCACCCCTTTCCAGGGTGAGACCTTCAACAATACTCGATCACCGACCTGGAACTCTAAGGGCTTTCGCCGTTTATCAGCGTAGCTCTTTTGCCGGTCACGCGATGCCTGTAATCGAGCTTTGATCTGGACAATCTTTTCTGTGGTCTCGCGAATGATTTCCGGTCCTGTCATTGCCCTATCCGACGTATGTGTTCTTGCTAGCTGGGTGTCACCTACTTCAGCCCAACATAACGGTGATCTACATTTACGCCCGTACAGTGCTTCGAAAGGGGCCACCTTAATGCTCGAATGATAACTATTGTTATATGAAAACTCGATCAACGGTAGGTGGGTATCCCAAGACTTTCCGAAGTCTATCACACATGCACGAAGCATGTCTTCGAGCGTCTGAATGGTTCGTTCGCTTTGACCGTCCGTTTGTGGGTGATACGCGGTGCTCATATCAAGATGAGTTCCCATTGCCTTGTGGAGCGACTGCCAAAAGCGTGACGTGAACCTACTGTCCCTATCCGAGATGATGGATTTTGGCACTCCATGAAGTCTTACAATCTCTCGTAGGTACAAACGCGTCAGCCTCTCCATCTTGTAGGACTCTTTGATCGGCAGGAAATGGGCAGATTTCGTCAGTCGGTCGATTATTACCCATATGGTGTCCAATCCGTCCGACGTCTTGGGCAGCTTGGTCACGAAGTCCATAGAAATCCCCTCCTATTTCCACTCAGGGATTGCCGGTTGCTGTAACAATCCGGAAGGTTTCTGGTATTCCACTTTTACTTTGGCACACGTAAGGCACTTACTAACATAAGTTGCGATTTCCGCCTTCATGTTAGGCCACCAATAGTGTTGCTTAATGTCCAAATACATCTTGTCCGAACCAGGATGAATGGAGTATCGTGTCTTGTGGGCTTCCTTCATAACGATCTCCCTGAATCCTCCGATTTTTGGGACCCAAATACGGTTCATGAAGTAGTATACCCCATTCTCTTTGACTTCCAGGTTCTTCTCCATACCGCGTAATGCCTCGCTAGTTCTATTTTCCGCTTTCATAGCCTCTGCCTGGACTGATGCAATTTGAGCGGTCAGATGAGACTGAATGGTTATCGAGTGCGTTTTCGTACGGCGATTTGTGTACTCCTTCCGACTTAATGCGTCAGCTACCACGTTGGCCTTGCCTGGATGGTACTTGATCTCGCATTCGTAGTCGTTTAACAACTCCACCCATCTTCGTTGTCTCATGTTCAGCTCCTTCTGATTCAAGATGTGCTGGAGGCTCTTGTGGTCTGTGAAGATGGTGCACTTTGTACCGTACAGGTAGTGCCTCCAAATTTTTAGGGCGAAGACCACAGCTCCCAGTTCTAGGTCATGGGTTGTGTAATTTACTTCGTGCGTCTTTAGTTGACGGGACGCATATTCTATCACTCTTCCACGTTGCATGAGAACGCAACCTAAGCCTTGATTTGACGCGTCACAGTAAACTACAAAATCTTCCGTTCCTTCAGGTAGAGATAGTACAGGAGCGCTACAAAGAGCTTGCTTCAAGGCTCGAAACGCAATCTCTTGTCGGTCTGTCCACTTGAATGGCACACTCTTTTGCGTAAGCAAGGTAAGTGGCCTGGCGATTTTAGAGAAGTTTTGGATGAATCTCCTATAGTAGCCTGCTAGGCCTAAGAACTGACGAATTTCTGTGGGCGTAGTCGGAGTTGCCCATCCTTCCACAGCTTTGACCTTAGAGGGATCCACATGAATTCCATCTTGGCTAACTACGTGACCTAGAAAATTCACGCTCCGTAGCCAAAACTCACACTTAGAGAGTTTGGCGTAAAGCCTTTCCAATCGCAGCGTTTCTAGGACTTATCGGAGATGTTGGCCATGCTCTTCTTTGCTTCGAGAATAGACGAGGATGTCATCGATAAACACAATGACGAAGTTGTCCAAGAACGGTCGACAGATTCGGTTCATTAGGTCCATAAATGCGGCGGGTGCATTTGTTAGACCGAAGGGCATTACGACGAATTCATAATGTCCATAGCGGGTTCGGAAAGCGGTTTTAGGAATATCTTCTTCTCGGACCTTGAGTTGATGGTATCCGGACCGTAGATCTATTTTAGAAAAATAGCTAGCTCCTTGGAGCTGGTCGAATAGATCATCGATTCGTGGGAGTGGGTAGCGGTTTTTAACAGTGAGTTTATTCAACTCTCTGTAATCGATGCACATTCTGAAAGATCCGTCCTTCTTCTTGACAAAGAGCACCGGAGCTCCCCATGGCGAGTAGCTAGGTCGGATAAATCCCTTGTCCAGAAGCTCACTGAGTTGGCTGGACAATTCCTGCATTTCAGCAGGTGCCAATCGATATGGTGATTTAGCGAGAGGAGTTGCTCCTGGAACGAGGTCGATTCGGAACTCAACCTGTCTCTCTGGGGGTACTCCTGGAAGATCTTCAGGAAACACGTCCGGGAATTCACACGCTACCGGAATGTCTTGGATGTTAATTTCTTCTTTGGCCTTGTCTACTATGTGGGCCAAGAACGCTAAGTTGTTCTTTCGCAGATGTTTTTGTGCTTTGATGCACGAGATAAGACGAAGATTCGTGCTAGGTTTGTCTCCGTAAATTACTAGGGTTTCGTGATTCGGGAGACGAAGACGAACGGCCTTCTCGTGGCACAAAATCTCAGCATGGTGGGGGCTTAACCAATCCATGCCGATAATCACATCGAAACTCCTAATTGACACTGGCATCAGATCTATTCGTAAGACGTGTTGGTTAAGGGTTAGGGTACATCCAGTGTAGATTTCCCTAGTGGATTCGGTCTTCCCATTGGCCATTTCCACCGTATAGGTTTCATTTAGCTTCTGGGGTTGTTGTTTTAATAAATGTTTAAACTTCTCGCTTACGAAACTTCGCTCCGCTCCGGTATCAAATAAGATGCATGCATAAGTGTGGTTTAGGAGGAACGTACCGGTCACAACTGCGGGGTCCTGAACTGCATCACTCTGACCCATAGTCAGCATTCTTCCTGCTCCTCTGTTTCCTGAGTTGTTGTTGTTGTTAGGGCAGTCTCGACGGAAATGTCCCGTCCTTCCACACCCGAAACAGGTGTGGCTAGGCCCTGCGTTGTTGCCGCCGGCATTGGTGTTGTTGGTATTGCGGTGGTTGTTATTGTTGTTCTGGTTGTTTCCCTGACTCTGGTTCTGAGAAGGATAAGTCCTGCAGAACCTTGCAGTGTGTCCCCTTCGGTTGCAACTGGTGCAATGGAACTCCCTACATTCTCCTTGGTGATGGAAACCGCACTTGTTGCATTTGGGATGATTACCGGAATAGGGTCTTGAAGTATTTGAAGCAGCTGAGGCTGGAGCATGTGATGTGACTGGTACCGGCGCAGTGACAGCGTGAACTGCCACCGTTTGCTGCTTTTTAGAGGTCTCGGGACCCTGGCGCCCCTTCCTCTTGTTGTTCCATCCTTTCTTACCATCACTCTCCTTCTTCTTCTCAGTCTCTACCGGTGTCTCGCCCTTTTTGTGGTTATGATCATATAGTCTCTTTGCCAATCTCTTCGCACTGTCAAAAGTTTCAGGGTTCGCAGCTATCACATTCCCTTGAATGGGGGATGTCAGTCCCCAAATGAATCGTTCAATCTTCTTCCCCTCTGATGTGATCATACCCGGGCACAACAGAGATAGTTCGCTGAATCTCAATATGTAAGCATCGATGTTCCCATTCTGCACCGTGAGATTCCATAGTTCCTACTCCATCTTCTGTATTTCGCCTCGGGGGCAGTACTCAGCCGTCAACATCTCTTTCATCTCTGCCCAGGGAATAGAGTTGGCGACAGGGAGTGTCATAGCTTCCACATGACCATTCCACCAAGTGAGTGCTTGGTCCACAAAAGTGCAGGCCGCGAACTTCACTTTCATCTGCTCGGGGCACTCGCATATCTCGAATACCAACTCTACCTTCTCGATCCATCGCTTTAGGGCGATCACTCCTCCGGTACCGTTGAAAGTTCGGGGTTTAGCGTTCGCAAAATCCTTGTAGGTGCACGTTTTAGTGAGTCCTTGGTTCGTCCCGTTGTTCGAACTTCCGGATCCTTGCCCGTTACCTCCTCCGTTGTTCCCTCGGTGAAGTTGTGCCATAGCCGCTGTGACTGCAGCAGACACGGCTGCCTGGAAAGCAGTGGAGTCAACTTCGGGCGGGGTTGGTTCGGGATTTCCGCGAGTAGCTGGGCGAGGCATCTTTCTGTCGTGAAACGGAAAGATGTTGGGTGTACGTGGTTTCTGTGAGGTCGTGGTCCTACTGACTAGGTGTATGGCACGAACCTAAGTACTTCTATCATTTAGCATACAATCATAAATTTGCAACACATAGCTGACCACGTAAAAGTTCACTAATATTATCCTATGCCTCTTCCACTATTGCAAACTAAACAGACGTTCTCTTTTTGGTGATAAGGGGTATAGTTTTAGGTTCCCTGGCTATCCCGATCTCATCAGGACGTGTGTTAATTTTACCTTGGAGAGAATGTAGTTGATCAGGCTACATTCACTCCTTGGTATCACTAAGAACAGTCCCGAATTAACCGAGATACCAGTGTTATTGTATTTGATTCAGCGTTGGATCCTCATTCCTAATGCAAGCAAGTGTGTTTTATTTACTTGTTCTGTTCAGAGTTATGTTAGTCCCTCTTTTTGGTTTATAGTTGCATATCAATGTATGGCTCGACATGCTAGTTCACTATAAACAAAGCTCTGATACCAACCTGTCACACCCCCGAACCAGACGGCGGAAACGTCCGGGGGCTGTCGTGACTCAATTGAATACCATAACATTGAATATATATGAAACATAACAACATTCGTCACCATTCATCAACATAGTACAACCAGTAGTGTTTACATATCATACATTGTTTAAACATTACATTCCCCAAAAATTAATTTGTTCAATTCATACAAAAATAAACTGCAACCGTCACTGAATATGATTTCCCTTGATTCACTGGTTCCCTGAGAATACAAGTATTTTGAAAAACGTCAACATATGAAATGTTGGTGAGTTCATAAGTAGTGTTTGAAATCGAATGTTTGTATTGTTTGAAAAACCACCAGAAAATCCGATATTTTCTGAAAAGATAAGTTTTTGAAAACATTTGTGAAGATCCATAGGTATGCTTGTTTGTTTCTATACTTGTAAAAAAAATTGTTCATTGAAAATGTATGCATTTCAAATTTGTAAGTATTGAAAACCCTAGGAAAACCCGATGTTCTCCTAGTTCCTTGAATTACGTGATGTTACATTGAAACCATTGCATAGCGTATAGTGTCAGTCCCAGGCGACGTTGGAAGGTTCTCGAGCAGGATTATTTACTACAAACCCGCGTTACACAAACGCCCAGTTTATAGTTATACTAACGACTCCGAAGGCATCGTCAGTACTAATCGCGTTATCCAATCGCCCTGACTAGGTGTAGTCCCACATCCGAAGAGAAAGAGGTCACGAAGACCCCGGTAACTCCATTAGCCGGTTGGGGATAAAATGTACGAGGGGTCCCCGACCCGCCTCGCATGAAATGTAGACTTTACTAGCAATACCAAAGGACCCTTGGGGACCGGTGGTATACAAGCCATTGAAAGTCCATTTACGTTGTGTCGGATCGGTAAAACCCAACACACCGTAAAAAAAATGTCTTCGGGCCTTAAGATCAGGTCATTGGGCTAGCTAGGCTCAACGAACAAGATTTTACACTTGTGGGGCCCAAAGATGGTGCGTAGACGTCTGTGCACACTCGCATGTATATGTATTACCAAACGTTACTTGTATGAATCGTAGTGTCGTAGTGTTAGTAGTTGTAGATTTCTATTGGCTCGAGACCGAGCCAATTCGTTTGACAACGACTTTTGGGTATTGTAATGCATTGTATTTCGTCGATAGTCGCGGTGCCATTATTTGATCAAATTGTGTACATTGAACTAGCCTTGAAATATTCCTGTTTTCAGCCCCTCATTATTTGTAAAATTTACATTTTCAACCCTTTTTATTAAATACTACCCGGTTTGGTCCTTAAACTATTTTTCTTGACATTTTAACACCAAAAATTATTGAAATTAATATTTTTCAACATATTTTTCATAAAAACAGTTTAAGTCCTTAAAAATGCAGTTTTCTCGGTTTTAATCCCTTCTTTTCGCAACTTTGACAATTTTGGCCCAAATTGGAAAATTTTTGCAACTTTGGTCCTTTTTAAATTTAAAAAGCATTTTAAACCTTTGAAAAGGATTTGGAACACTTATAGTCCACTGTTTTACAGAAAGTTACAGTTTTGGCCCTCCAAAACAGAAAAATTCACATAATGGGCCTTATTGGGCCGAAATTTTCATTTTTAGCCCATTAAGCTTGGAATTTATGTTTTTAATCCCCTAAATGAGTATATTTCCAGAAATTTATTTATGGAAACTGTTTTGGCACACTTCATCCATCAGAATCTGTGAAATGTCAATTTGGGCCCTTATTTTTGCATTTTTCACATTTTAGGCCCAAAATTTGTGTTTTTAACCCAAAGAAAATTATTACTAAACCACTTAGCCATTTTTCTTGAAGCACTTTGTGTTTAGAAATATATTTGAAGCTAAAATCATTTAACACAAGATATATCTCGGTTTTGATGAGTTTTAAGGCTAGATCCAACATAAAAACACATAAAAGCATACATATAAGCATGGAAATCATACAAGGCATACAAAACACATATAGATCTACACTTTCACTTGTATTCCCCCCCCACAAAACTCATAAAAACAGAAAATAGGGGGTATGAAGCTCACCTTGGGGTGTTGATTCGGTTTTGCAAGGAAAATGGAAGGAAAATGAAGTGTTTTTGGCCTTGGCTCCCTTTGATGAAGATCTCGAGTTTTGAGATGGTTCTAGGGTGCAAGATCACGATTTTTGCATAGATTAGGAAAGGATTTTGATAACAAAAGAATTTAAACCATAGATCTATGCATAATCTTACCTTAGATGATGATTTTTCTTGAAAGATCTCCTTGAAAGCTTCTTGAAATCTCGAATTTATGGGGAGGAAATGAGAGAGTTTTCTTGAATGTTCTTTGAGGGAATTTGTGAAATGTGTGTGTGTGTTTGAGATGTGGCCGAGAGTGAGAGAGAGGAGAGAAGTGAGGTGATTTTGAAGTGATGCTTGCATGGGAAAAGGGAATATCTTGCATGGAGATCCTATGGACAATAGTGAGGTGGCATGTGAAAGTCAAACCTTTCTCTTGGGCTTGATTTGGGCCGAAAATGTTGGAGGGAAAGAGAATGTTTGGGCTTTAAATACTTAGCCCAATTTTCATGGTTAAGTTGAGTGATTTGTGGTCCAAATAAATTTAAAGGTGATTTTTATGACTAGTTAGGGTCAAATTAGGTTAATTATGGTTCCTAGTCATTAATTTATTTCATTCTAGGCCCAACATGGCCCAAAATGTTGCAATAGTTTAGTGTGGGTCCAATTAGAGCCCAATTAGGGTTCTAAGCCCATGATAGTCTAATTGGAAGCTTATTGGTCCCTTTGGATCCAATAAGGGAGTCCTAGCCCAAAAGGGACTTAAACAAGGACTTCTAGGGTCTCCAATTGTTTGATGACTATTTGTGGTACTAGCATGTTGTGTTTGATTGAAGTTTTTGATTCATATTAACTTGAATGTATAGATTACATAGCTCAAAATTTTCAGTTGTGACACTTGCATCATCATGTATCATAATTTAATGCAAAATAATATACAAGTTAAGCAATTTTCCACCCTTAAATAAAAGTTGTAATCAATTTGTAAAATTTGTCTCCCATTCGAGAAATTTTGGGCTCCCTTGCTGAATTCTATTACATTGAGGCTTCCTTTGTACAAAGAGCATGTCGAATTGTGTCCAAATCAAAAAAAAATTACAAAATTTGCAAAAATCAAACAATCATTTAACCCTAATAATGGAGAAATAACAAAAATTCAACAACAAAATCATCAAAATATTATATACATAAAACCAACAAGGAGAATTCTTACTGGAGACTCAGGTGATGGAGGAGGAGACTGGTCAACGGGAATGCCAAATTCTTTAAGCAGCTTAACCTATGAAACAATCGTTGTTTCATCAGGTTTTAATTCTATCTGAAATCGCTTCATGTCCTTCTGTACATTAGAAGAAGATTCGTTTACTAGCAACAAACCACCACCAGCGGTGGCGGCACCACCACTCTTGCTGACACTCTCCATTTCATAAACTTTTGAGAGTAAGAAACAAATGCCCTTTCTTCCATGTATTTTATTATTTTCAGGTCTGATTTGTTTCATGGAGTGGTAATGGACGATGGTGGATGTTGTCGGCGATTGTGATAAACACGGTGAAGGGTTCGACAAAGGGGATTGATGGTATATAGGGTATTGCGACTGAAGAATAGCATATTCTGGTGAATAAGATGTCAGATAAAAGAGATATTAGGTGAAACCTAATTATTTTGTTTCCTTAATTGAATGGATTTAATTAAATGATCCCATTAATTGAATGTGTCAAAAACCCAGAAATACCCTTTTGATTTAATTAATTATTTAATTATTTGCTAAATTGTGATTGGTGCATTTAGGAACACAATAGTTGCTAGAAACATTTGAACCTAACTCTATATGATGTGAACTTAAAATACTACAAATATGGTAACTTTTAATGACATAAGTTTTATAACATATTTTGTCATAAAATCATAATATTTTTGTAATAGAATAATATGTTATCTTAACTAGTTGCACCAAAGGGCTTTTGGCCTAGAGGTAAGGAGTGACTCTCTCAAATGAGAGGTCATGGGTTCAAGTCTCACTAGGAGACATAGGTGGTGTTTAGGATTAAAATAGGAGTAGGATAGTTTGCCGTTTAAAAAAAATATTTGCATTATTTAAAAACAACTATAACATATATACATAAAACATAATTATCACTAGTTTATCTATAAATGAAGTATTATTTAACAAAATAATATTTATAAACTAGTTTTGAAATCGGTAAGTGTTTTTCATGAAAAATAAGTATATATAGCACATGTATTCTCTCCCAAAGCGTAAAAATATTAAAAAGGGGGCTGTAAAACCTCAATTTCGTAGCGTGAATTCGGTTCGTGGTGTGAAACTTGTGAAAAATTGTTAACCGTTGTTCCTTGCTCTTAAAACGAACCACCATATATATTTATATTACCTAATAAAACCAAAAAGGTAGTTTTGGTATTAATCATTAAGTATAAGGTGGTTTTTGTTAACACCAATAATTCCCTAGGGATTGATTTTTGCTAAAATCATCCTTAAGGCACTGATCTTGCAATATATTTTCAAGGCATGGACTAAAAGTGCACTATTTGAAGCTGATTTGGAGTTCTAGGACTACGTTTGTTAAGGTTTCTGGTGGAGGGATGATTTCTGGATAAATCCACAGGGGTTTGGACTTGATTGCTGAGTTATTCCAAGGGAAGGGCCTAAGTCGTAAGGACCAACAAATCGGGGGGTAGATTTGTTATGTTTAAATCAACTTTGCACAATATTCGTCTCTACTCCATCACGTTACATATACATGAAGCTGAAACGAGACCCATCTGTGTTGGTATTTTTATATTGAAAGGTTTATTTAATTAGTATTTTGTTTTTGTTAGTTAGTAAAATAAATTGAATGGGTCTTGAATGAGTCATGTGGACCAAGTATTAGTGCTGGAAAATGGGAACACGTGGGCTTACTAGTTCCTTTGTTTGAGTCTGATTTGTTTTAGTTCCGTTAGGGTATGTAGGCTATAAAAGCCTCTTTATTTTCTGTATAATATATGCAACAGTTTTGAGTCGATAAACAATTCTTCTTCTTCTTGGTTTCTCACGTAACATAACAGATGTAACATCCATAAATTTTACGCCAAATTTAAACTTTTTCAATCATAAATAAAAAAACCAAATAGTATTGTTTACAAAATGTTTTCAAATCATTTTCCATCAGAGTGTCCCAAAAATCATAACATAAGGATGGGGAGTGGTACGGTCACCCCTTCGCCTTGCCATGATTTCCTGAAGTACCTGAAACAATAAACTGAAAACTGTAAGCTTGAGGGATTAGTGAGCTACCCCCAAAATACCAATACCACACTGACAATACCATATCAGTAATAATCAATAAAATCAACATGCATATCGGCATGATTGGACCGCCCTACCGGGCCAACAGTCTGTCTGAATCTATCTCGAGCCTTCGGCATGATTGGTCCGTCACGTGGGCCTACAGTCTCCCCGGACCGCTCAGAGAGTATATTGGCCTTCAGCACAAAGCAAGACCGCCTCAACCCAACCACAAGAAAATAACCATGTGCGCATACTATCATATATAGGCATATACAAACATCAAACATGTATGTCACACTGATCATCAGTCATAGAATTCTCCTGTAACTAGAGTACCGACCTAGCAGGTCACTAACATACCAATCCCTACGGATCAGAAAAGCATAACATGTTGTCTACCTTGATTCCGATCTAACAGATCATAACCACTTGTAGCATACCATAACAATAACAATTAAAGGGTCGGCCTTGGTGCCGTAGACCATATCGATACAGTGAGGATAACTCACCTCGCAGATGTCGACACGAAAGGTAAACTCCAACTCTCGGATCACTTGACACAGGCTCCACCACTTATTATCATAGTACAACATACTCATAAGTCCTTAACCTTATAAGGTACTCCATAACCCACTAGTCAACCCCTGGTCAAAGTCAAAGTCCTTAGTCAAGGTCAACAGTCCATGTTGACCTTAACTCACCGAGTACCCTTGGCTACTCGCCGGGTTCCCTGAAGTACATTCCAGCTCGCCGAGTCATCGGAGTGACTCGTCGAGTTCCTTTGATTCTCGATCAAACTTTAAGGCCACCCTTCGAGTTCCCTCCTTGCAACTCGACAGATACACACTCATACATATCCAAGAGAAAACTCATCTGACTCGCCGATTTGTTCTTCAACTCGTCGAGTTTATGGCAATCTTCATCGGACTCGCTGAGTTGTTCATCCAACTCGTCGAGTTCACATCCATCTTCATGTGACTCGTCGAGTAACTTTGCGACTCGCCGAGTCCATTCAGTCCTTTATCCATACAGACTTATTGTGAGCCATGCAGCGGCTCCAACTCATAGATCCAAGCTTGTAGGGAATGTTTATCACGTAAAGTTGCAAACTTTACGTGCATGCATGGCTATAAAGGCTCTAAATGCCTATGTTAAGTTCTTAATGGAACTTCATGCTCAAGAGGGACCTTAATTACAAATAAAACCATGACTTTATGCTTCTAGAGTCCAAGGAGGGTCCAGATCTGAAGTTACAACTTCAGATCTAGCCCATTGCTCATCATACCAACTTGAAAATCCATAAAAAGCCCTAGAAACTCAACAAAAGGGAAAAAGGGAAGTAAGGATGGCACTTTGATACCTCCAAAGGATGCTAGCTGAGGTAAATCCTGCTTCCCACGCCTTCCTTGCTTCAATTCCTTTGCACTTCCTAGCTTTCTTCCTCCAATATTCTCTTTCTAAGCTTCAAACACCACACAAAAGGCACTCACACACATATTTAAGGTTTTAAGGGGCTCTCAAAGACTGCAAAGAGGCCAAAGGAGGCTAAGGCTCCTTTAAATAGAGGTGAAAAGCCCAGGATTTAGGGTTTCATCTACCAGCTCCTACTCGCCGAGTCCCAATATGGACTCGTCGAGTAGGTCACTTAACTCGCGATCTCATCCAGCTGCTACTCGACGAGTAGGTCAACCAACTCGTCGAGTAGAGCTTAACCCCAATAAATCTTATTTAAGCAATACTTGAGAATCGGGGAGTTACAACAGAAGTATATTATATTGATTGTTGCTGTAGTGAAGTGAATATAAAGGGCCTGATTCTAACATTTGGTATTAGAGCCTAGGGCTCGTTTAGAATAAGAGAGAGGCGATTTCATGTGAAGAACACCGAATTGAGGAAGGAAGAACTAGCGAGAAGACTAACAAGAACTCGCCTACGACATATAAGCAGAAAGTGACCGCTGCCAGTAAGTGACCGTTGAAGGTAGATAAAAAGAAAAGAAGGGACCAACAAAGTAGCAAAGGACCGACTGCTTAACAATCAGACCGAAGACTAAAAAAAAGAGGCAAAAGAGACTGTAGATTTGCTTGAGAAAAGAGATCGAAGTCTGTGACAGAAAGCATGGCAGGAGGATCAAAAGAAGGGGAATCAAAAGAGGTTGTGGCTCAAGGTACTGTTATACCATTTCAATGTCCTAAATTAACTGAAACCAATTATACTACTTAGTCTATTATGATTGAAACTGTTTTGAGAGCATATGGACATTGGGATGCAATAACCAAAGATGCAGTTGATGAGAAGAAGAATTATACCACTAAAGGCATAAATTTTCAAACCCTCCCAGAGAATGTTCTTTTATAGGTTGCTAAACACAAGAATGCAAAAGATGTTTGGGAATCAATCAAGGTTAGGTATATTGGAGCTGAACGGGTGCAAAAAGCAAGGCTGCAACCCTTAAGGAATGAATTGGAGATGCTTAAGATGAAGGAAAATGAGTCAATCAATGACTTTTCGGGCAAAATAAGTGGTATTGTTGCCAAGAGGAGGTGATTGTAAGGAAGTTTCTCAATTCGGTTCCAAAGAAGTACTTGCCAATAGTAGCTCCAATCGAACAATATTCTGACCTTGAAACTATGACATTTGAAGAAGCTGTTGGAAGGGTCAAAGCCTATGAAGAAAGGCTTCAAATTCATGAAGAAAAGGAGGAAGAGCAAGGTCAAGTCATGATGGTAAGTGAACAAAGGCATGGTGATAGTAGTGGACATGGAAGAGGACGTGGAAAGAACTTTGAAAGAGATGGAAGAGGCCGAGGAAGAGGAAAAGGTCGAGGTGACAAGAGTGGAATTCGATGCTATGATTGTGGAGACTTTGGGCACTTTAGCTATGAGTGCACTAAGTGGAATGAAAAGGACAAAGAAGCAAACTTGATTGAAGATGAAGAACCGGCATTGATTTGATGGAAACCAAATCAAGATTAAGTGGGTGAATGTTGGTATTTTAATCTTGAAAGGTTTATTTAATTAGTATTTTGTTTTTGTTAGTTAGTAAAATAAATTGAATGGGTCTTGAATGGGTCATGTGGACCAAGTATTAGTGCTGGAAAATGGGAACACGTGGGCTTACTAGTTCCTTTGTTTGAGTTTGATTTGTTTTAGTTTCGTTAGGGTATGTAGGCTATAAAAGCCTCTTTATTTTCTGAATAATATATGCAGCAGTTTTGAGTTGATAAACAATTCTTCTTCTTCTTGGTTTCTCACGTAACATAACAGAGGTATATTATATTGATTGTTGCTACAGTGAAGTGAATATAAAGGGCCTGATTCCAACAATCTGTTGGGTCTCTTGGTTCTCGGCTGGAAGCCATCGGTGGGACAACAAAATAATACACGATGGTGGTGGTTGATACCTATAGCAGTGACAAGGGGGTGGTGTTGCCTGATCGGACTTCCACAACAGCATCAGCACGTGGAGGTGGCGATGGAGGGTTGCTCAATAAAAGTGGTTGGCGGCTCCGGCGACTTCTACTACTTTTGCTTGCTTCTCAGTTTGAGAGAACAAATAAGGAGGGGAAGATGGGCGGTGACATGTGGTCGGAGTGGTGGAAGAGTATAGGCTTACAGAAACAGTAGTGGTGGGTGTTGGGTGGTTTTTCATCGGTGGTGGGTTGCAACTCCGTTACTCGGTTCCTTTTGGCGTCCGACGGTTCACGACGAGGGAAGAAGGGAAGCAATAAACTGGTGAGTTCAGGGGGAGGGGGGCTTGACAGCCTTGCTCGACAGAAATATGGGAGAAGTGGTGGTTTATGGCGGTGGGGCTTAGTCGACCAAAATGGTGGTGACAGCAGGTGGTGTTGGGCAGTGGGAAGTAGTGGAGTAAGAACGAGGGGTATGAAGGAGCCAGCAGCAACAGTGATGCACATGTTGGGTTGCTGTGACAACCTGAACATTTTTTCTTTGAAAGCTCAGTTAGTTAACTCAACTCAGTGACAGACTCACTCCTGCTATCATTTACCACAATTTGGAGCCTGTTTTGAGTGTTCTGAGCCTAGTACACTTAAGGAATAAGTGTTAGAAATTACCTGTTAGAGACATTGTTGAACTAATCCAGCCTTAACCTCATCAAGAAGAGTTCACGGCCTCAAGCACTTGAGTTTACAGCCGTAAACTCAAGGAGGGCCGTAAAATCCCCTATATAACCTCATATTCTTCAACTTTTCTTCATTCTCTCACTTCCTCCTCAAGAACACTCCATTTCTCTCTCAACTATCGTCCTGATCTTCATCCTTGATCTTCAAAAATCATAAGTGTTCTTGCTCTAGTTTGTTGTTAATCCTTCTTAACTAGCATCATCTCATGATTTCATCCATGAAAATCATGTTTTCTTAGATCTTCAAGTTTCACTAAGAACATCAAGAACACACACTAGTGTTCTTGGCCAAGATCGACCATTTCAAGCCTCTATATCGTAAGTACTCTTCCCTACACTTGTTATCTAGTTAGAACTCATGCTTAGAGCCTTGAAAACATCACTAAACTCATCATTTAGAGAGTTTACAGCCCAAGAGTAAACACCCTTGGCCGTAAACTCCAAGTTTGGTCAAATTGTGGACCTTAAACACATCTAGACTCTTGCTTAACCTTATAACACTTGAACCCCTGAGACTCCTTACCTTTAAGACCCTAAATGTGACCATTTAGAGAGTTTACGGTTAGGAGTAAACTCCCTTGGGCCGTAAACACCTCAACACTCTCCAATGAGTGGGTTTTTCTCATCCTTTAGTAGAGCAAAAGTCCCTCGAGCTTCCCTAGCCTTCAAACAAACACTTATGCATGTTTGACCATGATTTTACGGCCGTAAACTCCCTTTGGCCGTAAACCCATGGTAGTAAACTCTTGTTAGTTCCATTCCACACCCTTAAGGTCAATCACATGTGATTCCAACACTTGGTCTAAGTGTTTCCTAGTCCCATAAGGTGTTTCCTTGCATTTGGTTGCTTCTAAACCCCATATTCATGCCAATATATGTCATTATATGTCATTTAGGACTTGTTAAGTCTCGGGACATCATTCGTGGAGCTTCTCATCCTTACACGTGTATTCGTTTGATCCACCCACATTAGGTGAGTTCATACCCCGTAATGAATCTTTTAAACTGTTTTAAATGCTTTTAAGGGGGGGGGGGAATACAAGTTGAACACATTTTATAATTGTATAATTGTTTGTTAAACATCTTTAAATGATTACTTATGTCTTTTATAAGTAATCAAAACATTTCAAAAGATCTTTTAAAGTTATGTTACTTTTTAGTTTAACAAAACTCCATTTTAAAGTACAAGCATAACTTGGTAGTAAAGCGAGTCTTTTCAAAAACAGTTCAAGTTAAAGACTAGTAAACTATAATGGGTATAGTTTAGAGAGTCAGCTCATACTAGATACAATACACGATAACATAAGAGAAGACACAATAAAGAGAAACAGGGAGGAAGATTCAATACATGCTAACAGAAAGAACATACTAAGATACTATAACAAAACAAACATAATAAGGTGCTATAGCATGGGACAACTACAGGATCTAATTATACCAATGAATCACTAACGCACTGTTCTAAACAAAATGTGATAATTATATTGGGTATACATGATCACATAACCTTAATGTGGATTACACGGCCTAGCAACTGGTTTGCTGAAATCGTGTTTGGTTCCCATAATCTTTTGACAGGGAGAGCGTACAGTATGGGAACTAGCCTTCACATTATGACCTTAATAAAACAAATATGTTTTAAGGTAATTAGTACGACCAGTATGTCATTCATAAGACAACTGGGTACTTGTATTTTCCCATTACTTTCATAAAGTGACAGTTCCACTTGAAAGTTAATGCAAACTATTTTCGAGTTAAGATAGTTATAAACTAGGGAAAACTTACGTCTTTTCAAACAACAAACAAAACAGTCGGGTCTAGTACATTTAGTAGAAGGGGACCATAATGCTAACCTTATGATTCTTAAGGTATACATCAAGAGGTATATATTAATAATATCCGATAGGTAATAGGATGTATGCTTTCTGCTTCATTTCCTGTTCCTTGTTTGGTAGTGGGCTTAGAGTGGATTCACCCAGCCTATTATCCATTCGATATTAGTTATATATATGTTCTGTATACATTAAGTCATCATAAGGGGTACCAGGTATGGGTCAGGTCATAGGACACTAATTCAATGCATAATTTTCTAGTACAAAACATACTTTTCAAATTAGAACTTTGGATATACAAAACTAGAAACTTACCAGTAAAGGGTTTAAACCATTTTAATAATCCATCATTTTAAAGGACCTTAGGTAGTTAACTCTACAATACCTTAGTTTATACATCGAAGGTTATATATAATTTATATCCAATAGGTAGTTGGATGTGTGCCTTCCGCCTCATTCCCTATTCCTTGTTTGGTTGTGGGCTTAGGGCAGATTCACACAATTAACTATGTGTTCGATATTAGATTATATATAGCTAGTATAAACTAAGTGATTATAGATGGAACTACTGTGGTTACTATTTTATTATAAGAAATAAGGGTTTTCTTAAAGAATCTTTTCATAAATTATAAAGGAACTATTACAATTAACTTCATGAGTACCAAAGGAATACACCAGGGTTATATACAACAAGGATCTAACAACCAATGAGATGTGTGTCATCCACCTCATTTCCTGTTCCTTGTTTGGTTGTGGGCTTAGGGCAGATACACATAATTGATTGCTTGTTTACTATGAGTTTTATATAACTTGTATCCATTTAGTACTCATAGAAAGGATTGTAGAGTCATTTTTACTTTTCTTTCATCAAAACAGGGAATATAGGATTTTATGGAGGAACAAGTGAACTTTTCTAAACATAACTTGCAACTTACATAACTTGCAACTTACTACATTTTTCAACTACATTTCACAACAAATTTCTACAACTTACTTACATCACTAAAATCTTATGAACTCACTAGCTTAATTGTTGATAAACTCTTTCAAATAACTTGTATTCTCAGAAAACTAGTAGACAGGTACTCACGCTGGGAATTCAGAAGATGGAGCAGTATAGCTCCAAGTCTTGTTTTGTTATTTGCTTATGTACTCTATGTTTTGTGAACACATACATTGTAAACACTTTCTTTCTAATGAAATGGTTGTTCATTACTTTGCTTACTATGATGCATGTCTTGTGATACTAAACATGACGTCCTCCACCCCCGAACTGACAGTTGCTTTGCTCTATAGAAGAAGAAGAAGAAGAAGGAAGGAAGGAAGGACAAGGAAAGAAAATTTGTTAGCGAGAGAGTGACATATAGAGTTTAAGAGAGGGAGTAGTAGGACATAGGCAAACTAAGTCAAAATGTGAGATGTTGACCCATCATGGTCAAAGGCACACGTGGGAGAAAAATGTGCGCTGACTTTTTTTTATTTTATTTAACCTACTCACAAGTTGCCTCGATTTACGTGACACCATTTTCAGTGCTTGTCAAAATATTTCGAAAGTGCCAGGAAAATGTCACGATTGTGATGATTTCAAATATTCGAATAGCAATCAAATCTGATATACAGATCTCCGTAAAACTGCGTTTGAAGTTTTGCGTCAATCGGGCTTCCGATTCGTCAATTTTCGTAAATCTGATGAAAAATACTGGAATAGTAAAATCAAATACTAGACCGAAACCTGAGTTCAAAAACGTGCTCAAACTTAATTTACGAGGTGTGTAGCAACCTTAAACTAAGCCGTGTAGTGTTTGGTACCGGATAAAATCATGTATATACTTGTTTAAAAACTTAAAACATACATAACTTTCATATACGATCTCGATTTTGAACGTTCTTTTATATCTACGGAATCCTGAGAACATGTTCTATCCAATTTTATCATCCATGGCCCCAATATAGGTCAAATACAAAAACTTGATTTTTAGGGCATTGGGTCTCACCGATTTTTGAACCATTTTCTGTCTGATGATGACGGTTAATTTTTCAAGCGTTTTGAGGTATCCTAAATGCACTATAATAAGGGGTGGACCTTAGTGGAGCCCGGGGGGTCCCGAGCTACTGCTCAATTTCCGGCACGTAGTGTATTTTTTTTTTCTATTAGGTGCATCGACTTGTAATACGAGTGACACCCCTATTAAAACATTATGTGCCCGTCACTGACTATAATGTGGTTTACGGTGAACAAACAATTTACATATTTAGACCTAAATTCCGGGATTTCACAAAACATACGTTTAGTTTTTCAATTATATTAGGAGAAAATACATGATTGATATAAAGATGAAGTCCTACAAATATTACAAGGAGATCAATACAAATTACAAGAGGGATCGATACAAAATTAAGAAAAGAGATATGGATGGTTGACTAAGACTGGTGGGTGTGGGCACCGGCGTTTTGATAAAAAGAAAAAAACGACGTTAATGGAAAGTGGTGGTGATTACGGGAAGCAACGCACAAACCTTTAACACCTAATAACATTAAAGGGGGGCAGTGTTCATGGGTGTTATTAGACGTTATTAGCCCCAATAACAGGAGAGTTGTCCACTCCTACTAGTCTTAGAATATATCGTTTTCCTCAAGGTAATTTTTACTATTATTTTTTCAAAAACAAGATTTATCTCTTTCTCATTTGAATTTTGAACAATCCGTACCCCCAAAACGAAAAGAAATTGAATTTATTTACCGCTTTACAAACGCCGTCGTTTGGCAATAAATGTTTATTCTGAATAATAACATAAAGGAACGAAAAGTAAGCTGCAATCAGCTGTGAACAAAAAGAGTAAAGACGATCGAAAATCGAAAATCCAAAGAGAATCGTCGAACAGATCATCGATCTCGGTTTGAGGTTCGAGTGTTTTCAGATCGGATGGCGAGTCCTCATTCGGGACGATTTGCAGTTACTCCCACAACACCCAACAATTCGTCTAGGGTTTTGAGTTTCAAAAGCCCTTTGAGCGATGAAACCATATGGAAGCGTCTTCGTGAAGCTGGCTTCGATGAAGAATCGATTAAGCGAAGGGATAAAGGTTCACTCATCGCTCACATCGCTAAACTCGAAGCTGAGGTCCTCTCTTTTGCCATTCACCTTGATTAATATTCTTCTTGGCTTTGGCTTTGTTTATATTCACTGCTCGACGTATATGTTATTCTTTGGTAATTAGGTGTTTTGTTTTTCTCTTTTTGGAAGGAATTCCATTAATGCATAGTGATAATTGAGTTTTAAAGCTTGAATTAATTTGCGACATAAATCGGGATGCTTAGTCATCTTTAGTGGGGGTATTGTGAAAAAACGTACAAACCCTAATGTTCAAGAAAACCTTCCAACTCCTCTTTTACTTGGATGTTAACTATTAATTGGATTCCTCCATTGTTTCTGTGAATTTGATGCAGATATACAACCTTCAAAATCAAATGGGCATTTTGATAATTGAAAAAAAAGAATGGATTACGAGTTATGAACAGATGAAATCAACCGCAGAGTCAGCTGAAATGACACTCAAGAGCAACCAAGCTGCCCATTTGTCTGCTTTAGCTGAAGCAAAGAAAAGGGAAGAGAAGTTGAAGAAAGCTCTAGGAATAGAGAAAGAATGTGTTTCCAATGTACGCATACAATATTTTCTTTTCATAACGTGTTTATTGGCTTTCACTAAAATAGTATCTTTCTTTTTTTA
This sequence comes from Lactuca sativa, assembly GCF_002870075.4. Lineage (NCBI taxonomy): Eukaryota > Viridiplantae > Streptophyta > Magnoliopsida > Asterales > Asteraceae > Lactuca > Lactuca sativa. The sequence goes on from NC_056626.2 coordinate 345,959,935, forward strand.
GATTGAAAAAGCATTACATGAGATGCGTGCAGAATGTGCTGAGGCAAAAGTTGCAGCTGAAATTAAATTAGCTGAAGCAAGAACAATGATGGAAGACGCCTTAAAAAAGATGACTGAAGCCAATTCAAAGATGCAAGCTGCAGAATCTTTGGATGCAGAAGCTTCTAGATATCGGAGAGTTTCTGAAAGAAAGTTACATGAAGTTGAAGCAAGGGAAGATGATCTTAGGAGACAGATGAATTCATTCAAATCAGAGTATGTTATCTTATCTTTATGAATGTATACTTTTTGCCTTATATAGCACAGAATTAACTATATTTGGTGCTCTGTGTATGATACAGGTGTGAAGCAAAAGAGAAGGAAATTCTTCTTGAAAGACAATCTTTATGTGAAAGGCAGAAATCTGTGCAACAATCACAAGAAAGATTACTTGAGGGGCAAGCTTTGTTAAATCAAAGGGAAGAATATATTTCGAGTAGAATTGAGGAAATAAGTAGCCATGAAAAGCAATTGCAGGCTTCAAAATTAAGCCTTGAAGAGGAATGTAAATCCCTTAAAGAAGAAAAACACAATCTTGATACAAAAGCAGCCTCCTTGGATTCTAAAGAAGAGGTTTTGTTCAGATATTCATTCATTCTTTTTATAATAACTTATTATACTCCTACTCATTCTTTATTGCTTACAGGATATCACAAATAAGGAAAATGAGTTAAAAAAGAAGTATGAAGAGTTGCGTATACAGCAAGAGGAAATTTCAAACAAGGAATCTGTGAGTTACTATTTAATTTACTCCAAATGATGTATATTTTTAAATTGGAATTACTAAATTTGTTTTTGTATTTTTTTCAGGAGAGAATTAAAAAGGCTTTGGCTGATCATGAAGCTGTTTTGAAAGAGAAGAGTTCCCAATTTGAAGCTGAATTAGAAAGAAAACTCAAAGCAATGGAGGAAACAATTGAGAACAAAAGAAGGGCTTCAGAGTTGAGGGAAGTTGACTTTAGTCAACGGGAGGATTTACTTGCTGAAAAAGAGCATGAATTGGAGGTGAAATCGAGAGCCATTGGTGAGAAGGAAAAGGAGCTTTCAGAAAAAACGAATGCTGTTGAGGAAAAAGACAAAACTGTCCTTGAAGTCGAACGAGAGTTAAAGCTGCAGAAAAGTATATTAGAGAAGGAAAAAGAAGAAGTAAATCAAATGAAAATTGACCTTCAAAAATCCTTAAAGTTATTGGATGAAAGAAGCAAGGAGATTTTGAATGCAGAAGAGAAAGTGGAAGCCATGAGAAACGAAACAAACGAGCTGATGATTTTGGAACGAAGGTTAAAAGAGGAAATCGACATGATTCGAGCTCAAAAACACGAATTTGAAAGTGAAGCAGAAAAATTAAAAAAAGAAAAAGCAAAATTTGAAACAGAATGGGAATTAATCGATGAAAAAAGAGAAGAATTAAGATTGGAATCAGAGAAAATCGCAGAAGAAAGAGTTACAATCTTGAAATTCTTGAAGGAAGAACGCGATGTTTTGAAATTAGAAAAAGACATGATTCGGGAACAATACAAAAAAGACGTAAATACCCTTTCGAACGATAGGGAAAAGTTCATGAGAGAAATCGAAAAGGAACGTTCTGATTGGTTCTCCAAAATCCAAAAAGAAAGAACTGATTTTGTCATGGATATTGAAATGCAGAAAAAAGAATTAGAAAATTGCATTGAAAAGAAACGTGAAGAAGTAGAAAGCTATTTAAAGGAAAAAGAAAAATCTTTTGAAGAAGAAAAGAAAAAAGAACTCGAATACATTTCATCTTTAAAAGAAACAGCAAGAAAAGAAGCTGAACAAGTCAACATTGAAATGAAAAGACTTGAAAAGGAAAGAAAAGAAATCATTTTAGATCATGAAAGAAGGGATAAAGAATGGGCTGAATTGAATGATTCTATACAACAATTAAAAGACCAAAGGGTAAAATTGGAAAAACAGAGGGAACTTTTACATTCTGATAGACAAGAGATTCTTGAAAAGATCGAAGAGTTGAAGAAACTAGAAGATGTGAAAGGTGTTGGCTTTCAAATCACTGAAAATGAAATTCAAGAATGTGATCCAAATCTGCAAAAAAGAAATGAAATTGTGGAAATTAATTCATTTAAAAATGAATTAAATAATAATGGGTCAACACCTCCTCTTTCTGCTCCTTTTGGGTGGCTTAAAAGGTGTGCAAGTACTTTGTTGGAGCAAACACAGAGTAACAAGAAAAGGAAGAAACAACCGGACGATATTACCCCTCGGTATATTTATATATATATATATATATATATATATATATATATATATTTTATTTTTTATATGCTTTATTGTTAAACTGGTTTATAATTATTAAAATATAACTTTTGTGAGTTTGTAGGAGGGATTCTACCAAGGAGACTACTGTGTATATTGACAAAATTATTAAAATTCGAGAAGTGACATCTGTTCGTAGTAAAAATACTGTTGAAAATAGTCAGGTAATTTTTTTTGACTGTTTTATATCTATGCTTTATGTAGTGATTGGTAAGATGGAATGGAATTGGTCATTCCGTTTGGAAAAAAGCGCTTTGATGGTGTGGAATGGAATGGCTGGTTGTTGAAAGAATGTGATTCCTTTCATTTTACTTGAAAGCTTCTTCATAGCATATTTGCATGACAGTCTTACATCTATGATTTTTTAGTAATCATGGAAGGAATGGAATTGTTCATTCCATCGGAATGAAAAAAACATTTTGTTTAATCTGATAGATGGAATGGGCTGTTCTTGAACCAATGTGTATGTGATTCCGTCTATTTTATTAATTTTTTCACTTTTTGTATTATCTGATATTAAACTTTTATTAATATAATATTTAGTGACAGATACCTTTTTAAAAAAAATAATGATTATTAATTAAAATTCAGTTTTATGCTCTAAAAATAACGAGAATATATATTTTCTATTTTATTATCTGGGAATTGGGATGCATTTATTTTTTTATATTACTTCTATTTTTTATTAAAAAAAGGGTTTTATGCAGAAAAGTCCCATTATTTTGGGAATTTTTTTGATAAATTCCTAAATGTTTTTTTTGAACAGGAAAGTCCTAATTATTTAACAATTTGCCAAAATTAACGAAAAAGTTATTTTTTTATTTTATTTTAACAGGAGATGACAGATTATGTGATTTTCCCATAATAATGAGACTTTCCTGTTAAAAAAAACATTTAGGACTTTATCAAAAGATTTCCCAAAATAATGAGATTTTTCTTCATAAAACCCTTGAAAAAATTCACAAATTTTTTTAAACTTGTATCTTGATATAATATAAAAAAGTGGACACACAATTCATTCCATTTGTACATGTCTACAGCTCACAACCAAAATAATCATGGAATGCATAATGCAACAACTCTTCCAGATTCCATTCCCATAATATGTCAATTCCATTCCTTCCATCATTCAATTCCATTCCATCAAACCATTACCAAACAAATCCTTAACCACACTATTTTTTTATTATTATTTTTAAATAGGAGGGAGAACAGAAAAGCCACCTGGAATCAAATGACACGAAGAAGCTTAAAGGACAAATTCAAGAGTGATTTATGTGCATAATAACCCAATCTTATTATATATATATTTTAGGGTTTTAGGTACATATCAAGTAATGGTGGTTTGGTTTCCTTTTTAGGGTTTGGTGTTGTGAGGTAAAGTAGGTTTGATGATATTTTCACCTTATAGAAGGGAAGGGTTTTTAACTTTCTATAAACCCTAATTTTCGAGTGTTGACTTTTTTTCTCTCAAATAGTTGACTTTGACATGTTTCGTAGTCTTATAGAAGGGTTTTGGTTGGGAGTTGTAAATGGTGGTTTTGGATTTGGTGTTTGGTTGTGCTATTTGTTTGTTTAACTAAATTTGTGTAAGATGACAATATTTTGGTTTTAATGGTATGGATTTTGGTGACTATTTGATGTTGAACATGTTTATATGCGTTAATTATAATATAATATGCCTATTTGATTTATGTAGCTAATTTGTGTTTTATATGCCATGAAAAATTGTGTGTGGTATGTTATCATCAAGGGATATATGTATATATTTGTTTAAATGATCTAATATTGTCATTGACAACTTTAGATGAGATATAACGAATTGTTATTCTTAAATTGATACATATCAATAGATACAATAATAGACAATGAGAATTCCATTCAAATCACATCTTAACGCGAATTCCATGGTCAATTTAGGATGTAGATGAACTAATGAAGGATTCATCATCAATTTAAGCTTCATAAATCTCAATATGACTAAATAAATAGATTAACTTCAGCATATGTTTTTAAAATAAAACACTAAAAAATCTGTTACTAAACTCATTGAATCAATGGATTCCACCGAGAATCCGAGAACCAAATACTGATATCCTCTTCTACTCTAGATTAGGGATGAAATTTTCCGGTTCCGGGTTTAAAAATTGGCATTATCCGGGTCTGGGTCCATCGGGTCCGGGTAAACCGGTTCTAAGAACCGGAACCGGAACCGTTAGGAACCGGAACCACTTTTAGGGACCGGAACCGATTTTTGTGAAACGTTTAAAACATGCATATCTTATTCGTTTTAAGTCGGATTGAGATACGTTTTTTCGAATGTGTAGTTTAGAGTTTCTAGATGATTTTAAACTATAAATTTGTTATTTTTAGTTTGATATTAATTGATTTACAGTCCCCCAAAGTCGAGATATCAAAGCTGAAAGTTTTTACTTTTTCAGCATTTTTGTATTTTGTGAAAGTTTTAAAGCATGCATATCTTATTCGTTTGAAGTCGGACCGACATGCGGTTTTTTCCAACTTGTAGCTTAGAGTTTGTACATGATTTTAGACTATAATTTTGTCATTATTGGTTTAATATTCAATGACTTACAGTCCTCCGAAGTCAGGATATCAAAGTTGAAATTTTTTAACTTTTGAACTATTTGTTTTTGTATTTTGTATTATGTGAAAAATTAACACATGCATATATGCTTCGTTTAAAGTCAGGTTGACATGCGTTTTTTTTTCCGGAGTATAGTTTAGAGTTTGTACATGAGTTAAGACTATAATTTTGTCAATTTTCGATTCATATTCAATAACTTACGGTCACCCGAAGTCGGGATATCAATATGAAAATTTTCAAAGTTTAATCCACTAAGTAGTAAGTAATTGCCGAAAAATTCCGGTTTTTTGGGTTTTCCGGTTCTAAACCCACTTTATCTAGTTCCAACCTATCCACTTTGATGTTTTTGGTTTTCCAGTTCTAGACCCACCTTACCTGAAACCGAACCGGAACCAGTTCCTATATACCGGTCCGGTTTCCGGTTCTACAAAATTCCGTTAAACGGTTCCGGGTTTTCCGGGTCCAGGTCCGGGTCCATCCGGTCCCGGTTTGGACCCACTCTCATCCCTACTTTAGATGAAATAATGACAAGTGAAGATGGGAATAGGAGTTAGGGGTCGTAGATCTAAGCCTTCGCTATTTTGTGAAAACTATTCCTATCAGGTTCTAAATTTTGCAACTAGACCAAAGCTTAGATTTTTACTAACAAATTAAGTCCTTTAGTTTCTTGACATGTTTAATTAAATGTGTTGAAATTGGGTTGACATATTTATTGTTTTTCAAACCCAACCTATTTACTAAAGAAGTTAAACTCGGGTTGTCGTGTTTAAATTTTCACAAAAAACCCTTTAAAAATCAAATAATCCATGGTTTTTGATAAATAAAAAAAAATCAAAATATAATGATCAACTATATAATAATACTAAATAACTATAAATTAAAAAATATTTAAAAATATTAAACGGATAGGTGGGTTGTAAACGGGTTAGGAATTTCAACTCGGATTGGTGAGTTTGGTGAGTTGTAAATGGCTAGGAATTTCAACTCTAACCCATTTAAAAATATTAAATGGATTGGTGGGTTGCCCTTTAATTAAACACGTTGATCCATTTAATTATGAGTTTAAAACCTCAACCCAACCTATTATTCTTTGGGTTGAGTTCGAGTTGGGTTGAAGGGTTTGGGTTGGGATTGCCACACTTATTTCTAAATCGACTATTTTTACAAATAAGTTCCAAACCTAAAATATAAATCTGATGCCAAAATTGAAAAGTTCAACTTCAATTTTTTAAAACTTAATCCTTATTATCAAAACTGTTAATCTTAAATTCTAATCTGCCAAAATCATTTCCTTGGGTTTCGGCTACTCTCATATCTCATGGCATTTTCTTTGTCTCAAAAGATGCATTATACTATTGTCTACCCTATTTATTTTATTCTCATGGCATGTCCTATGTTTGTATGAAATGCAAATTAGTTTTGAAAAAATAAAAAAATTACACATATTTTTTTTTCATATTAGTGTGAAGAAGTCATCATTTTTTATGATACTTAATTTAAAGGTTGTTTGATAGGATCTGAATTTTAAAAAAATCAGAATTTCTAAGAAAATATGAATTTTTAGCAAAATAAATAGTGGTAGTCAATGTTATGATCCCTAGTTTATTGGGATTTTTTAAAGACAAAATTGCAAGAATGGTCCCTGTGGTATGTCAAAACTAGCACCTTTGGTCCAAAATGGGTTTGGCTTGCAAGGATGGTCCAATAGTTTCGTTTTGTTACAAGTTTGGTCCAATTTCCTATAAACTTTTTTATAATGACAAATTTGCCCTTATATTTTAATTTTCCATTTTTATTTTATTATCAGTAATTAAAAATAAAACAAAAATAAAATACCCTCTCTCTCTCTCTCTCACACTCTCTCTCTCTCCACCGTATTCCCCCCATATTTTTTTTTCTTTTTACCCAAGGACAGTTCATCTTCTTCATCCCTCCCCTGCCTATCTGATATGTCTTCTTTGACAAGTTCAAAGAAATCAGTTTAAAACAATTTCAAAATCAAACATGCTGCAACCTCTCAGTGACCTATGTGAGAATACAATCGCCGGAAAACACATCTTTTCTCTTGCTTGACCCTCAACATCACTTATTATACGTGGCCATCATCCATCGTACCTCGCCCATCACCTAAACCAGGTAACATCTCCGACGAATACCAACAACACCATCACCTCCTAGGTCAAACCACTATACCTGGCGTTTCTCTCATTGTCGTTTAGAGCTACAATGCCACTGTTATCGTTGTTCTTCTACAAGAGTCATCTTCGGTCACACCCCAAAACCGTGAATGGCGGAAACATTCTGGGGCGGAGGATGTCATGTACAGTATCACAACAATGAATAGTAGTAAACAAGCAACAACATCATCCATTGCATTAATAATATAATTTCATACATGTGTGTTCTATCAAGTTATATAGACACCAAAATATACATATCAAAATAAAAGATGAGTCTTGAACGAACTCCATCTTCTCAAAAGCCTGGCACCTGCACCTGGTGACCTGAGAATACAAGTTATTTTGAAAGTGAGTATCAGCTTAAAGCTGGTGAGATCATAAGTATATTAATGTCTGTGCTTGTATGAAAGCATTTGTAAGATGTTTTGTATAGTGTTTGAACTCTCCTAGAAAACCCTATGTTTCCTACTAATTGTAGCATTCTACCAAGGTATCTAGTGTCTGTGTGTATGTCTCTTGTTAGAGTGTGTGTTATCCAAATTCTGACTATCATTAACCAAAAATATAGTTTTTACATTACCGTGCATCGTGTGAATATTCACAAAGTGAATGTAATGGGAAAATATAATAGTACCGTAGTATTTGTAATAAGTGACTACCGTTGTACTAACTACCTTAAAACAAAAGGTGTTCAAAGTAACATGTGATCGACCTGTATCCTGCTACCGACTCTAGTAAAATGACGATGTAAGACGCCGTAAGAAATGACATTTGGCACCAGTAGACTTGCAAGTCCCACTGTAGCGAGCAGCAAGGTGTAGGATAGTCAATCCAATATAGATCTATATGCAAACTCATACGCTCCCCAATTAAGGAGATTCGGGATACAAAAGTGGTCATGGCAGGAAGTGCCATGACCCGCTCAATGGTTCACATAACTGCATGAATGTATATGTAATGAATGTGCTAACTGAAAGTGTACTCTTTCTCTGTCTAGCCTGTATGTACTGAAATGCTCTGCGTGTGCTAGCTGTAATATATGTTCTCTCTCTATTTAGCATGTATAGTAATGTACTGACTCATGAATGAACTGACTCATTGTATGTATCATTGTTCTAGTAATAGTATTAGTATCTTCCTATGCTACCCCTATGGTAACTTACTAGTGATGTAACTGGTACGTATGAACATGGAAGTATACCCTTGCTACCCAAGGGTATTGAATGGTCTGGAAGAACCTTTATGACTATATATGTACACATGATATATAACTAATATTTAAACGACCTTCGGACGGATACCCGATACCTTACCAGACCACATCCCAACGGGGAAAAGGAAATAAAGCGAGCTGGCCTTCCTAAGCCTTTTAAACATTGCTTATATAACTATGCATACATAGGCATGCATTTGATAATAAGTATATAAACAACTTAAGTAGAAGTATTTGATAAGTAAAATAGCTTGTAAAACAGTTTGATAAACAGTTTGAGCAGTAAGAAAAACCATTGGATTTGTAGTTATTAATCACATGTGATTGATGTAATAACTATAAGTATTTAACTTTTATCCCCCCATAAAGCATTTAAAAACATTTAAACCATTGATTAAGGGGTATGAACTCACCTGTAGTGAGTGGTACGTATGAACTGAAGATGTAGGATTGCTAGGTGTCAAGTGAAGTCTTGAACACACTCTATGATCCTAGTTAACATATAATATCACATATATGTATCCAATTAGTCTTTAAACAACTAATAAACAAAGTCAAGACACCCTAGGACATGCTTAACACCTTATACAAGTGTTATAAGTCTCAAGGATTGCATCTAAGTGTTGTAGGGAAAGGCTAGTGTGTTTGGGGTTCAAGGAACACTCCATTAGGGAGTTTATGGTTTTGTGGTCACTAGAAAAAGGGTTTACGGTCGTAAACTCACCCTCTTTTTGACCATTTGTTGTTTGAAGACTTCTAAACCAATCCAAGCATTCCTACTTCATGTTTAAGCCTTAGAAAGTGTTGTGTGGCATCAATACACTCCTAAATGGAGTTTACGGTCCATGGACCATTTCTCCATGAGTTTACTACCGTAAACTCTTATGGACTATGGTATTTTGATGTTTTCAAGTTCTAAACACTTCAAGGTAATAGCCTAGGTTAGATTCTAGGCAAAAGGAAGGAGTATGGGCCATTTATACCCACTTTGGGGTGTTTACGGTTTTGGGAGATCCCTAAACCGTAAACACATATAAATGAGTGATTCTTTTGCTTTTTGTGTGATAAACTCATCAAGGAAGGATCTAGACAAGTCGCTAAGGCATTGTGAAGCATCTAGGCACCCTAAGGCACCCTTTTGCACCTTACTTGGTGTTTATGGTTTTGGGAGCCTCCCAAAACCGTTAACACCTTGTTCTTGGTGTTCCTAGGACATTTCCTTGATATTAAGATGTATAGCAAGCTTTAAATGACTCTAGGATAGAAGTACTTACTTTGTGGAAGCTTGAAATGAACTAAAAGTCCAAGAACACTAGTGTGTTTCTTGGTGTTCTGGAAATCTAATCAGAACACAAAAATGGATGGATGAAAAGATGTATAATCACTAGTAGTTATGATACATCAACTAATCAAGCCAAGAAGTACTTACTTTTTCGGGAAATCGGGTGAAAACCGGGATGATAGTTAAGAGTGTTTGGAGTTTACTCTTTAGGGTGAAAATGAGAAGTGATGTTCTTTGGGGAGTAAACTCATGTTTAAGCATGATTTATGGTTTTTGGGGTAGTTTACGGCCCAAACATAAAAGTTTGGCCGTGAACTTCTAAGCTACGTGGTATTCGCGGTTTCGAAATTTCAAGACTCGAGACGGCCTATCCGTTCACCCGTTCGTTTAAAGATTAATTATTAAAATAATCAAACGAACTTTAATTTCCTAAAAACAAATAAAAGTGAACTAGACTTATAATATGAAGTGATTGACTTTTAGGGTTTGACCAAATGAAAATTCCGGGTTGTCACATCTTCTATGCCTAAAATTGATACATACACCAATTCAGAGAAGAACAAGAGAGAAGGACATGATTGGCATTTGATTCAATAATTGGAAAGGACACAAAAATTTATAGGTTGTAAAGCGTAATCCCTTTCATCTGTAAATCGTAATCTCTTTAACCTGTACTCATTTAGGGTATATGGTGTCTGTGATTCAGGGAGAGGGATAAAAGGGGTGCAATTTACCTTCATCTTTCTGTTTATTGAGTTCCTTGTGTGCTTGTGGGTTTAAGTTGGGAAATTCATAGAAGAAATTTATTCCGATGGTGGTGATGGCAGTTCATCAGAAATCGATTTCTTAGTTCGTGAATATGATGTTCTTGTTCTTGAACTCAGGAAAAACCGAGTGTTCTTGAGATTCATACGCATATATGAGTGTGTATGTGTTTAGTCTATTCGACTTCATACAATGAATTGAACAAAATTGATAAAAGTTAGGGTTCTTCATTTTACAAATCCACTACCAGATCTGTATTAATTTTGTTTGTAGAGAGAGAAAGAGAAAGAGAAAGAGAAAGAGAAAGAGAGAGAGAGAGGGAGAGAGAGTATTTTATTTTTGTTTTATTTTTAATTGTTTTTTAATTACTGATAATAAAATAAAAATGGAAAATTAAAATATAAGGGCAAATCCGTCATTATAAAAAAGTTCATAGGAAATTGGACCAAACTCGCAACAAAACGAAACTATTGGACCATCCTTGCGAGCCAAACCCATTTTGGACCAAAGATGCTAGTTTTGACATACCACAGGGAGCATTCTTGCAATTTTGTCTTTTTTGAATTAGTCTTTAGAAAAAATTGCAAAAATGGTCCCTGTGGTTGTCAAAATTCTGTAGTTTTGGTCCCAAAAAGTTTGGTGGTGTATCAGTTGTCCAATTTCGAATACCTTATGCGGTTTTGGTCCCTATAGTTGGAATTGTTATGTGTTTTTGGTCTAGACCCAACATGAAATGACGAATATGCCATTTGATAATTCTTTTTTTTATTTATTTTTAATTTTTATTGCTGTTTCCATTAAAAAATAAAAATAAAGTAACGCCATCTTACCTCACCTCTCTCTATCTCTCCATCTCTCTCTCTCTCTCTCTATCTCTCTTGGTAGCCATTCTCTAAACACTAACACTCAGTTTTGATTTAGGGATTTTGAAGATTGCTTCCAAAAATTTAACTAAGAACCACTGATGGACCACATGTTTTCCTCCTCGAACACCACTAGTCTCATCACGGTAACCAGAAAACACCACAACCGGAACCATCCTTCTTTCTTCATCTCCAGAAAACACCACCAGCGGAAACCTTCTTACTTCGTCGGTGGTTCCGATGTACATTTTTTAGGGCTAGGGTTTCCTTGTGGTGACGAATGGTGATTGTATGTGAAAACGATGGTGGTGGTCAGATCCATTGTGCAGAAGTTCAATCAAACACAGTAGAGCACCAAAAATTAACTTTAGAAGGTGAATGAGACGGAGCACCATATAGAGGAATAGAAGAACGGTTAGACATAAGCCCTAATTTTCAAAAACAAGTTCAGGAGGACTTGGAAGAAGCTCCAATGGTGGATGATGTTGACGATGGCTTTAAAGAGCGGGATTTTAGAGAAGCTCCACCATTGTCGTCCATTATAAGACATGTTTCAATGATTAGTCATAAGATATAGGGGAATGAGAACCAGAGGAGAACAGTGGATGGGGGAGAAGTGACGAAGATGCTGGTAGTTGACAATGACGATAGAGTTTTGGTGTTTGTCTTCAGAAAATGGAAAAGGAGAACAGAAAGAAGAAGAAGAAGAGAAGGAAGAGGACGATTACATGAGCTGTGTTGGAGTTTAAGTACTACTCGGAGTTTTGGTGTTCACCAAATATCTTGGTTTTGGATGAAATACACGCCGCCTGTTATGATTTCCGGTGAAAAAAATAACATTCCCCCATAAAGAAGTCACCTACGTTTTTCTGGCGAAAATGGCGGGCGCCGGAGGTGGTTTCAGGCGAAATGGCAGCCAAGGATGGTGGTTCCGGACAAATGAGGGTTGCACTGGTTATGGAGGTGGAGTTGGTGATGAATGGGTTTTATAATAAAGATGGAAGAATTGAATTTTTATGGTATTGAATTAAAATTTCGTTAGAAATCAGATCGAATCGATTGCAAGTCTTAATGTCCCAACAAAAAGGAGTCAATAAAACCAAAGAAATATTTTCTTTGAAAACAAATCCCTCGATAATATAGAATATGTAACAAAATAATTAATATTATATATAAAAGAAAAAAGTAGTATATTCAAAACCGGACCCCACTTAAACGTTTTTAGTTTGGGTAGGTGTTTGTGTGTTCCCTTGCTATGGAACGACATTCCGTAGACAATGTTGTAGCAACCTTTCTATGGAACGACATTCCATAAGACATTCCGTTGCAGATTAACAACAAAAATACGTTCCATAGCGCCCTTCCCTAGCAAAATCACGTATTTCTTTTTGTGGAAGCTATAATAACTTGGAAGACCTTGGAACGATCTAGAACACGCTAGATCATATAAGAACAACTTAGATAATACGGAATATGATAGAAATCTCTAGGACATCATAAACTAGCATGGCATATTCTAGAGTCTTATAAATATCATGTACATAGTTAGAAGAGTCTGGATTAGTCAAGAGATATCGGGATCTAGAAACTTCCGTTGAGGAGGTGTAAGAACCCTATAAATAGGAGCAGATTCATTTGTAGCCAATGATCGAGAAATTGTAGTCTCTTGAGTTCTCTTAATACAAACACTCTTTGCATTATTGAAGTGTTAGTCTCTTGCTTTTTGATTTTGTTGATACATCTAAGATCATTAAAGTATCATGACTTATTCGAAGAAAAACTAAGTGGCACACGAGATAGACTAGTCGTAAGAGTCGTCCCATGACACTAGGCTCTCTTAGGTTCCCGACCTCACTCTGCCATCAGCTGTTGAAGAACTCCCAATAATGTCAGTTAGCTACTTCATGAATACAATTAAATGCACCAAAGCTTAGATAATCCTCCGAGTAAATGACTCATTCCTACAATGGTTAGACTCAAACGAGAGCTGCGCAGTCGGGTCAAATCCATCACTTTGAGACTATTTAGCCTATGCAACATGTGACTTATCATATCCACTTAATAGTTAACTCACATCATCAAGAGTCCCATAAAGCACAAAGCAAACATTGTTTTTGAAATAACACTCTAAGCCATAGTCACACAGTCACTTCTTATCTAGAAAGATTCGTAATATACTATAACATCTAATTCCTATTAGGCTACAAGGCATCACATATCAGGCCAATCCATCCAATCATCTGGAAATCCATACTTGCATGTAATTCTAAAATCTTAAACAATCAGGCATATAAAGACATCTCTCCTAGCATGAAATCCTGAGCAGATCCTTAGCCTTAATCTAGCATGCAATTCTCATAACATATAACATAACAAACATGTATGGGTATTCTGGGAATCACTTACTTGAGGTCGGTCGATTGCACCCACCACACCACTTTCTTTTATTAGAAAAACTCCTTTTATAAAACATTTTTTTATGAAAAATCCGCCAAACCCTCAGTTTAAGTTCAGACATACCCGAGAGTATGCCCGAATCCCTCAAACCAAGGCTCTGATAGAAACTTGAAACGTCCCAAAAATTCAATACCAAATATTTCGTTTTTGTAATAATAAAATCATCAACCAAAACATGTTCATAAAACCATAAAGGAAAATCAGAGTATTTCAATCAATCATCTTAATACATCAGGGTCAAATAAAATGGAATTCGTGGTGTGTACTATGCAATCATCCTGAGCTCTTCTCCTTTGATCCGGAAGTACCTGAAACATACACTAAAAACTATAAGCACGAAGCTTTGTGAGTTCCCCAAAATACCGCGTACCATACATGTCTGCCAGCTCAAGGTTGTGTCGAATCTATTTCACTCCTGGGTCTATTTCATCCCCGACTGTATTGCAACTCATGCGTCGGCCCAAGCCATGTCGGGTCTAGTTCACCCCCGAGTCTATTTCCACTCATATGTCAGCATTAGGTTGTACTGGGTCTATTTCACCCCACATACATATAAAAAATAGGAAAACATACATATAACACATACAACAGGAGTCGGAAAGACTACAAGCACATAACATATCCTAGTGTCCTATAGTATAGTGAGCAAACTCACCTCAGTCTGCTGTTAGTCGAACAAATGATCAGAACTTTTCAATTCCTCTACATCACACGTGAACTTATCTGTGGCATCATCTATGAAATCACAGTTTGTTAATTCCTCTGCATCATATGTGAAATCTCAGTTTCTCAATTCCTCTTTCTTTTCTTGCGATCCCTCTGTTTTGAATTTTGAGTGTTATGTACTTGAAAGATTGGAACTTTTCAATCCATCTTCATTGGAATTTAATCCAATATTATTAAAAGCAATCCCAAGTTCAAAGTATTGGCTAGAATTGTTAGAAAACAGGACCGAAGCTTCAGGGCAAAACTCAACAACAACTAAGAAAACTTCAAAGAAGATTCTGGTCAACGTGTTTTTATGTGTTGTTGGTGAAATTATCTTCTTTTTAATTGGATTGTAGTGGTTTCAATACACAATATACATCTAAGGAAAACAACGTAAAAAAGTGAAGTATGTTCTCTAAAAGGAATCAAATTTGGGAACTTTATATCAACAATCGAGAATGGTCATCCAATTCAAATTAAGTTGGGAAATTGAAATTTGAGCACATACAAGATGAGTAAAATAAGCACACGAATGTTGCTATTACTAACATTTGCAACATCAATGCTACCATTGCGGACTCTCTCCTAAAGAGGTTGGGTCGTCTAACTCACCCAAATGTCATTTAATTGTATGGACTTATATATTATTCACCAATGGTCGGAACTAAATTTTAATTTGTAGCATGACTCATAACCAATTGGAGTAATCGACTATGGTGGGGCAAAAGGAGTCCAATTTAGATCGGGTAAATTAGATGGTCAAAAAGTCGGACCGAATTAGATTCGTCTAAACGTCAGATGAACTTGAATTGTGTGATTTATAATCGAACCAGATAGGAGAATTAATGCAAGCCACGCTGGCAATCTGTATCCATTTTTCACGGATCTACAATATGGCGATCCGAAACATCAACGAGTAAAGAGATGAGCTACATTGTGTTAATAGTAACAAAGGGTTCAACGACTAATATGGTGATCATAAACAACTAACGGCTAATATATGGACCTTGGCGATCCGTCACATACTTATAAGATCCTAACAAGAGTTGCTTCTTCTTTACTCTTTTTCACTTTTCTTCCAAGCCCTTGATTATCTTTGAAAATACGAATCAATTATCCTTTCTTCTAAGGCTAGAGGGAGTGGTATGTCACAACTAGCATTTCTAGCTAGGAAATTTTGTCATCATGTAATCAACTCTTGTGTAACTTGTTGTTATGCATAATATCATATAAAAACAATTATTTGAACCTATACTCACTCGTGAAGTTCAAAACCTAATTCAACACATTTCATACACTCAACAATGGGTTTGTGACCCTAATGTCCCGGTTCCATCTCAGAATTTATTGGGCCTAATGGGCCAATAAACTTTCTAGTTCGGTATGTTGGGGCAAGGCACCCTATTTGGGCTCTAGCTGGACCCATATTCATTAAACCATAATATTTTGTGCCATGATGGGCCTAAAATGACTCACTTTATTTACATGGGCCTTATTGGGCCGTAAACAACTTTCTTGAACAATTATTGTGCCGTAAACCCATTCTCTTGGGCCGTAAAAACGAACGTGGGCCCAATGGGCTGAAAATTGTTATTGGGCCATATGTTTTTTGATGGCTAGCATGTTCAAAGACCAAAGTGTATTTTTTCTTCCCTTTCCTCTCCCATTCTCGGTTTCATATATATATATATATATGTGTGTGTGTGTGTGTGATTAATTAAGGCTTGACACATCACTATTATTTTATGGTTATCCATGCTAATTATCCCACATATATCAAGGTGCAAATCTTCTAAACCTTCATTTAATAACCTCATTTCAAAGCGCTATCTTCCTTCTTCTTAATGTCGGCCAAGGTGCATCCTAACACCACCTCCATTTTCACTTCCAAGTCACACAATTTCTCTCTAGAACTCCAAACAAAATCCATCCATTCTCCCAAATTTTCGTGTGTGCTTGTGTGAGTCCAAGAATACTTCATCAAAAACCATCTATTCTTGGTAAGTTACATCTCATTAAGATTTTTAACTTCATGTTCATGATAAACTTACTTCTCTTAACACTCAATTTCGTGATTTATGATCTTAGAACTTCCTGAGTTCGAGATCCACTCAAGGGAGCTTTCTACGACCGAAATCCCTCTCACTTCTTCACCAAAACTGAATCCATCAAACAAAGTGAGTTCATACCCCCTATTTTCGGTTTTTACTATGTTGTGGAGGAGAATACAAGTTGTTTTATGTAGATCTATGTGCATATGCATGATGATGTGTGTTTTTCATGATATATGTTATGATTAAGTGGTATAAACTTCATAAACTCGAAAATATACTAAAATATGATGATAATTGTAGAACATAACACTTGATACAACTTTTTATGCAAAGAAAAGGTTTAGAACACTACAAGGTTGTTTAAAACTAAAATTTTTTGCATAAGAGGGCCAAAAATGACAAAATAATAAAAAAAGTGAAGTTAATATGTAACTTACGGTTTTGAAAGGTTTTTATTTGAATAAAAATAGAACTTTATGGTATTTATAAATTTAAAAGAGCTAAAAGTGTAAATTTTCACAAATGGGCCTCATATTGGGCTTTCACGGTTTTGAGGCTAAGATTGTAAGTTTTATGGACTTGTATGGGCTTGAGTGTCATTTTAAACAAAGTTGTTCCCAAAATATTATTTTTCGGTTATAAGGGCTGAAAATGATAATTTTATCAAACTTGGGCAAAAAAGGATAAATTTTGGGCTTTTAGGCCGAAAACATAAAATTTCATACACTTGGGCCGAAAACGTCAATTTCATAAAATTTTGCCGAAAAGGCACATTTCTATGTAATTGGATCGAAAAGGTAAACTTTTATACATTTGGGCCAAAAATGTCAATTTTTGTACAAGTGGGCTGAGATTGCCAAACTTCATAAACTTTGGGCCAAAAATGATATTTCTAACAAAAGTTGGTTAAAAATGCTATTTTATTTGAAACTAGGCCTAAAAAAATACACTTTTGGTCTTAAGGGACCTAAAGTGTCATTTTTACCAAAAACATGCCTAAATTGTAAATTTTTTGTCTAATGGACCAAAAATGTCAATATTACAAAAGGTGGGCCTTTTATGTCGTTTTGGTAAATAATGGAACAGTGATAAACAATACAATAACAAACGGGTTAAATACGTTAAATTCACTTCTATTGGGTCTGAAATATAATATACATGTTTAGTGGACCTTAGTTGTTCTTTCACATGTCTATTGGGCCTGGAACACATATTACATGCTTAGTGGGCCTTAGTTGTCCTTTTGCATACTTATTGGGCCTGGAATATAATATACATGTTTAGTGGGCCTTAGTTGTCCTTTTACATGTATATTGGGCCTGGAATACATATTACATGCTTAGTGGGCCTTAGTTGTCCTTTTGCATGCTTATTGGGTCTGGAATATAATATACATACTTAGTGGGCCTTAGCTGTCCTTTTGCATGCTTATTGGGCCTGGAATATACAATACATGTTTAATGGGCATTAGCTGTCCTTTTACATGTTATTGGGCCTGAAACTTATATTACATGTTTAATTGGGTCCATATAGTCCATTTACATGCTTATGATTTTGTACATTCATTTATATACATGTTGGGCCTTGTATACATACAACATATTCGGAAAAACATTATTTACTATGTTAAATAGTGTGATACAATATTCGCGTAAATTTAGTTAAATTTCTTGTGAGACACATATTCATCCGTACCTATCTAGCGTACAACCTTAAGTCCTGTAGTTATAACCAGAGTCTCCTGGTGGGAGAGCGAGAGTTTGTGTATAGATCTATACGGGGTTAACACCCTATGCCTGAGTTGTTCGCTACAGTTACACGAGGCTAGTTTAGGGCGACAAACATTTCCTTAAACAAGTCGGCGTTTGAAAAACGTCATGATAGGCAGATTAGTCATATCAAGTATGGTTATAACGAACTCACAGAGAAACTAACTCTATTTTAAAATTTACAGAATACATTTACAGTTTGGTAACATGGAAACATACATACAATGGTACTTGGTCTTAGGGTGCTAAGACCACAACATTTTACAAGCAGACAATATCGGATTGTCTGGGAAAAACAAACAACTGTTCAATACCTTATACTTACAACAGAAAATATCAGATTTTTTGGGATTACTCACTTTTTACATTTTCAAACGTTAACACACATACATTAATACAAGATCGGAAACAAACCATTTTTCAGAAAATATCGGATTTTATGGTGTTTACATAGGAATACAAAACACTTTACTCAAACATGCTTATGAACTCACCAACATTATATATGTTGACGTTTTCAAACTAACTTGTATTCTCTAGGAAATCGTTAAGGAGATGGACTTCAGGATCATAAGGACTTTTGTTGTACTCATTTTGCTATCATATACTTTATGTTGTTGGCCTGTAACTTTTTAATACAATACTTGATGTAAACAATGATGGTTGTATTTTGAATGTATGATGATGGTGTTTGTCATGTTTCATTTATATCCACTGTAATGATATTCCAAGACGAAGTCACCCGACCCCCGGATGTTCCCGCCGATGTCCTTCGGTTTGAGGGTGTGACAGATTGGTATCAGAGCAATGTTTATAGTGAATTGGCATATCTAGTCATACAAGATATGCAACTATAAATACTTTGGGATTCAAATACTCTGAAAAAAATAAAATACATGCCTATATGTGCATTTTAGAGTATTAAAACAACAAGAAATAAAAAGTCTTTGGAGGATTTAGACATCGCGGTTAAACCCAGACAATTATGTTGTCGTATTGGGGGTAAATGTAGCCTGATCAACTACATTTATTTAAAATACGACCAACTTGTGTTCGGAATGATCGTGATGGTCAATGAATCAAAACTTACCATCTAATGATCCAAAGAGCTTTTAGAAACAAACTTAACAATTAAAATATTATAGAAGTATTTTCGAATGCTAAATTATAAACACTCCTCACACACTTCTCACCCCTCCGTTTCTCGCACATTCATCATGGAAGAGTTAAAACAGGGCATCCCTTACTCTCAGGCCTTGGTGGCCAATGGGTTAATTAGGGAGAGCCTCGTATGGTTCAAGGGGCAGATCCAGGTTTAGCACCTAAGGAGTATGTGGAGACAGACTAGGAGTACGAGAAATCCGATGAGGATACGGAAGAAGTAAGGGACATTGAGGAAGCCCCTAGTGAGTTTCACTCTTCAGAGATGATGCATGACCATCCCGCAGCACCAGAGGATTCCACTGATAGGATGCGCTCCTTAGAGGAGAAGGTTGCCACCCTTAGACAACAACTTTTCGCAGCGGAAACTCGAGCAGTACTGGTAGAGCAGGAGAGGGACGAGATCACTAGGGAAATGAGTGAGCTGGCTGACCTTGTGGCGTGACATTTTAGCATTTGATTACCCTACCAGACGCTTCTCACCGCGACTAGGACCGACTTCATCCATTACTATTACTATTATGATTTCCTTCTATGTACTACTTTATGTACTAGCGACTTCATGATTAAGTGATTACACTACTCATGGAGTTGTTATGCTGTCGGATTATATTTCCATTATGTATTGTATGCCTTATAAAGGTAATTTTTCATGTACTAAAAGGATTATTACTAGTGGAAACAGTTATATGTTTTATCGTGATGCTGTTATCTGCTATGTGTTCTATTTTCCATATTTCATGATACTAGATGAAATCATTTATATGCATAACCGAATCACCGAAACCATTATACACTCAAGGATCTCGAGACCAAAATATAATATGTGTTATCGTCTCACTGTGCTTATGACAAAAGATACCTCAAAGAAAAATGCGTAGGAACAACAACGCAGATACACCGCCACCACCGCCTCCACCAGAGGTGAACTCTGCTACATTTCAAGCAGCAGTTTCAGCTACAGTCACAGCAGCACTGGCACACATTCACAACAGAAATAACGGTGGCGGTAACGGGCAAGGAACTGGAAGCTCGAACCAAGGAATGAACCAAGGACCTGCAAAGGTCTGTACCTACAAAGATTTCACAAATGCCAAGCCTCGACTCTTCAATGGAACTGGAGCCATGATAACTTTAAAGTGGTGGATAGACAAAGTTGAATCGGTTTTCTAAATTTGCGGATGTTTTGAGGAATGCAAAGTGAAATTTGCAGCTTGCACATTTTTCGATCAAGCGCTTTCTGTTGGATATAGTGTCTAAGTCCATAACTATATTTGGTATGTACTTGACCGGACCCGGCATGATCCATTTGGGTTGCACTTCACCCGAACAATTTATGGATAATCTTTTGAGAATAGTATAAGTTATGATTTATTAATATGTTATAAGTTCTAATATATTAATATAAAATCATATTATTTAATTAGTATTGATCTATAATTAATTTAGAATTAATTTAGTGATCAAAAGTATGACTAATTAAATATGGGCTAATGCTTATTTGGAATGGGCTAGGCTTGAAAGGAAAGTCCATGGATAATCCATGGAGCTTTAACCCATGGATCTCATGGAAATGAAAAGACATGGGTATTAGGGTTTACATGGATGTAACCCAAATCCACCACACTATATAAAAGAGGCTTTGGTTCTAGAAATTGCACTAGTTTATGTGTGAGAACTAAGAGGGCCAATTTCAAGAAGAGGTTTTGCTATTCTCTCAAGTTTCCAAGTTTGTGGTGATTTTTGATTTCCATTTGAGGCATCCACATTATTGGTGCTAGGCTCTCAAACTTCAAGCAATCCACCACTACTAAAAGGTAAGTAACTCTACTAGCTTTATTTGATTCAAGTACCCCATGCCATGCTAGTTAGGTTGAGAACCTTGGAAAAATAGTTATTTTCATGTATCTTAGTCAAACATAGATCCAAGGTTTCTAGGATTGCATGTACACCATAGGAGTGTTAGAATGCTAAAAACTCAATAGTGGTATCAGAGCCTGGTTTGTTTTCTTGATACTTGATGCTATTAGTAAAAAAAAAATAGTTTTTGGCCTGTTTTGGATTAGAATTATTACCACCAAGTTTTTTTTGTTCATAAAACTTGATTTTGATGTAATGGTAATGTTTATTCTCATCCAAATAAATGTTTATTATCAAAATTTCAAGTTTTTTTTATGTGGTTTATTTATGCTCTTGAAATTTTTGATATGAACATTCATAAACATATGAGTTTAGAAGATCATAGAAATTATGTGCTAATAATTGATTAGATTAATTCTTGATCTTTATGTGTATATGTATTTTCATGATTCAAAATGTCATTATAAAATGAATGCATTTAGAAAATATAATCGAGTATATATTTCGTGCTTTTGAATCAAAGTGATTTTTCAAACAATTATAATTTTATGTTTAGGTAGATTTTTTTATATTTATATAACATTACGTAACTTATAATGTTATTATAAACAATTTGAATAATCATGGGAGTTTCAAATGTATGTGGTGAAAGGAAAATGCTTCATTTATCAGTCCAAATTGATCAAACTCGGACCGATTCAGCTTAATATACCAAACCACATAACATTTTTTCTATTGAAACCCAGTTTGTATATAGTTTGTGTTTTTGAATCAAATTTATTTTTCAAACAATTATAATTTTATGTTTAGGTAACTTATTTATAATATTATTAGAAACAATTTGAAAAATCATGAGAGTTTCAAATGTATGTGCTGAAAGGAAAATGCTTCCTTTATCGGTCCAAATTGATCAAACTCAGACCGATTCAACTCAATATACCAAACTACATAACGGTTTTTCAACTGAAACTCTGTTTGAACCTAAAAAATCTTGTTCAAAACCATTTTCGGGATTCTAAAACTTAAATGGACAGTTTCCAATAAAGACAATATCACCAAAGAATACCCTCAACATCCTAAAAAGGTAGGCATAAGGAAGTTCTCATGGTTTGGTCCCTTTGAAATATTTCACAACCTTTCCTATTTATAGAAGAGGAAACGTTCTCTTGTTTACTCTCACCATCGATGTGGGATGACGACATTGTAATAAAACACGCTTTCTTTTTTAATAAAACAATATTCAACTTATTTAGTAAAACACCCTTTCTCTTGTTTACCCTTTCTTTATTGTTCAATAGTTCCATTTTTCTATAATCTCGTAAGTTGCTATCCAAAAAAGTAAGTTCTTATTGAATAACTTTTTGTTCAATTCTAAAATCATAAATTCAGTTAGGTACTTAATATAGAAAGCTTGTTTATATGTATTGTCAAGATTCAAAAGTTCATTATAAAAAGAAGTCATTTATAAAATATAATCTGTGTATATATTTCGTGCTTTTGATCAAATCAAATTTTCAAACAATTATAATTTTATTTTTAGGTAGATGTTTTTTTATATTTATATAACATTATGTAACCTTTTTTTTTAAAATATCATTGGAAACAATTTGAAAAATCATGGGAGTTTCAAATGTATGTAATGAACGGAAAATGTTTCTTTTATGATCCAAATAGATCAAACTCGGACCGATTCAACTAAATATAGCAAACTATATATTTTTTTCTAGTAAAACCCGGCTTGTATATATTTTGTGCTTTTGAATCAAAGTGATTTTTCAAACAGTTATAATTTTAGGTTTAGGTAGATGCTGTTTTATATTTATATAAAATTATGTAACTTATTTACAATATTATTAGAAATAATTTGAAAAATCATGGGAGTTTCAAATGTTTGTTGTGAAAAGAAAATGATTCCTTTATCAGTCTAAATTGATCCAACTCCGATTCAACTCAATATACCCAACTACATATTTTTTTTTCTAACTGAAACACGGTTTAAACCTAAAAAAATTCAGTTCAAAACTGTAACAACCCAAAATTGAAGCCCAAAAATTTCATTTTAATTATTTATTTCATAAAAACATTCTTTAGAAAATACTGTGCCAATACGACATTTCATAAAACAATGTATCATGTTCGAAACCCATGTCATAGACAAATATCATATCAGAGTACAATCCTAGAAAACTTCGTGCGGAAAATCAGATGTGTGAGTGATGTCAAGCTACGCCGCCGGCTCCTTCCCCTTAGACGAAGAGGTACCTGAAACCAAAAACTGAAACTGTAAGCGCAAATCTTAGTGAGTTCCCCCATCATACCACATACCATACAATACCATCGGTATCTTTCAACCGTTAATCATCATCGATATCTTTCAACCGGTAGTCTTCATCGGTATCTTACAACCGGTAATCATCATCGGTATCTTTCAACCGGTAACTGGGTCTATTCCACCCCCTACTACTAGCATACAACAACAAGGTATAAGCATACAATCAGGCATGTCCGAGTACTGACCTACCCTTCGGTCCTAAGGACCACTATCAGGGAAAACTATCCCTATCACACACGAAACATATCATACAGATATATCTCATAACCAAATACATATCCATACAAAGATAATTATCACAAAGACAATCATCTTCTAAAATACTCCTACTTGGTGGGCCGGCATTGTGGCCTTAGACCCACCCTTACTGGAAGGTAACTCACCTCAAAAGGCTGGCTGCTGAAAAGCTGATCTACAAATGTCTAACAGCTGCTCCGGTGATCCCCCAACTATATTTCCATAAAACACTTAATCAGACATTGATACTATTCCTAGGGTAAAATGACTATTTTACCCCTGACCGATTCCAAACCAAAGTCAAAGTCAGCTTCTAGTTGACCCGACTCGCCGAGTTGGCTTGCCAACTCGTCGAGTCCATATCCAGTTGATTGTCCTTACTCCCGTCTCTACTCATCGAGTTAGGCATTGACTCGACGAGTTCACTTCCTAACTGATACCCAATGGTCCTTCATCCGACTCGCCGAGTTGTATGAACAACTCGTCGAGTTAATCTTCATCCGATGAACACGTTCTGTCCTCGACTCGCCGAGTTGTATGAACAACTCGTCGAGTTCTATGAAGATTGCCTTGGACTCGCCGAGCACCTTCATGCACTCGTCGAGTCCCATGAACTTCCAGATCAATGGCTTAGTCCAGAACGTTGGGTCACTCCCCGGATACTCCCTTAAAACTTTCCATACTCAACTGGTCCTTTCGACCCTCAACAGAATGGGACAGAACCCCCTAGACTCGCTGATTCCAAGAACGAACTCGCCAAGTTGGTTACGTACATTCCCTAAATCTTTGCTTTTTGATGAACTTCCTTTGATCAAAAGATAGATCCAAGCTTCTACAATCGATCTAGCACGTAAAGTTACAAACTTTACGTGCTTGCATGGGACTTTGAGTTCAAAAGGACATGAAACAAGCTCATATGGCACATGGGACCTTTCATGCATGCAAAAGCAACCCAAATCTGCCTAGTGACTCCTTTCATGACGTGATTCAGAAGCTTAAACCCCCAACCATGTTTGCAAACATGGTTGGCCACCAAAAATGGCTCATAAAAGCCCTAAACCTCCCCAAAGAGGGATCTAACAAACGAATGAGCAAGATCACAACTTTTTACCTTCAATGAGCTGAAGAAGGTGCACAAACTCAGGTTCCCTTGATCTCTACTTGCTTCCTCAAGCTTCTCTCCTTCCTTCCTTAAGATCATAACACGAAAATCCACAAACAAGGCTTAGATTGCTTCAAAAACGGCTAGGGTTTTAGTGAGGGGGTGTTTGGGAGCATAAAGGGGTGATGGAGGCTACATAAGGTCGTTTAAATAGGGTGCAAACCCCTGGATTAGGGTTTTTGTCTAGACAGCGGCTACTCGTCGAGTCCGGGACCCGACTCGTCGAGTCCGCAACTTAAACTCCGCGTCTCATCCCGCTTCTACTCGGCGAGTCAATCCTTCGACTCGCTGAGTCCAAGGCCAAAATTGTAAATCATTAACAGAATTAAATACAAGAATACGTATCAAGAACCAGGTGTTACAAATCTCCCCCACTTATTTTAGACTTCGTCCTCGAAGTCTGCTGCTCACTCCTGAAACAGCTCGGGGTAATGCTTTATCATCTCGTCCACCGGCTCCCAAGTCCAATCCGACCCCTTCCGGTGCCGCCATTGCACCTTCACGAGTTCCACTCTTTTGTTCCTCAGATCCTTCGACTTCTGGTCAAGGATCGCTACAGGCCACTCGATGTAATTCAGAATGTCATCAATCTGAATGTCCTCCAAAGGTATCACCACCGGGTCGTCCACTAGGCACTTCCGGAACTGAGAGACATGGAAAGTGCTGTGGATCTGACTGAGTTCGGCTGGAAGATCCAGCCGGTATGCCACCTTGCCCACCCGGGCTACAACAATGAACGATTCAATAAACCTGGGACCCAACTTGCCCTGCTTCCTGAATCAGACGACGCCCTTCCAAGGCGACACCTTCAGGAGAAGCATATCCCCGACCTGGAACTCCAGGTCTGATCGACGCTTATCGGCATAACTTTTCTGCCGACTCTGAGCAGTCTGAAGCCTGCTCTGGGCCTGCTGAATCTTCTCTGTCATCTTGAGCACTACATCGGTGCTCCCCATGAGCCTCTGGCCAACCTCGCCCCAACATATCGGTGTTCCGCACCTCCTCCCATACAACATCTCGAAGGGAGGACGGTCGATACTCGCATGATAGCTATTACTATACGAGAACTCCGTCAACAGAAGGTAGGTATCCTAACTACCTTCGAAGTCTAAAATACATGCCTGCAGCATGTCCTCCAGAGTCTGGATGGTCCGCTCGCTCTGGCCATTCGTCTGCCGGTGAAAGGCGGTGCTGAAATGCAGACGAGTACCCAACTCGTCGTGGAATTTCTTCCAAAACCTGGATGTGAACCGCACATCTCTATCTGAAATCACCAAAACTGGCACTCCGTGCCACGCCACGACCTCCCTGATATAGATATCGGCCAATTTCTCGGCCGAGATGCTCTGCTGAATCGGGATAAAGTGGGCACTCTTGGTCAACCGATCGACAATGACCCAGATCGAATCCACTCCCCGTGCTGTCCTGGGAAGCTTGGTGATAAAATCCATTGTGATGTCTTCCCATTTCCATAGCGGAATATCCAACGATTGCATCTTGCCGTGCGGTCTCTGATGCTCGGCCTTGACCTTCCTGCAGGTCAAGCACCGCTCCACGTACCATGCCACATCTCGCTTCATGCAGGGCCACCAAACTCGTAATGACCATAGCGTGTATGAAAAGTTGTCTTCTGCACATCCTCCTCTCTGACCATTTTTAGAATTCGAAAAAGGTAGGCATGAGGAAGTCCTCATGGTTGCCAAGTACGATTCTAAAAATTAACTGGACAGTTGCCAATATAGACAATCTCACCAAATAATACCTTCAAAATCCTACAAAGGTAGGCATGAGGAAATCCTCATGGTTTGGTCCCTTTGAAACATTTCACAACATTTCCTATTTATAGAAGAGCAAACATTCTCTTGTTTACTCTTACCATCGATGTGGGATGAAGACATTGTAATAAAACACTCTTTCTTATTTATAGAACATTATTTAACTTATTTATAATATTATTGTAAAGAAATTGAAAAGTCATGGGAGTTTCAAATGAATGTAGTGAAAGGAAGTTAAAAAAGGAGGTTTCAAATGCATGAGATTCAAGAAAAAATGATAGCTTTATAAGTATGTATGATGCCTGGTAATCATATTTAAAAATAAATTTATGGTGTTGAATTAAGATTTCATTAAAAATCAAATGGAATCGATTGCAAGTTTTAATGTCCCAACAAAAAGGAGTTAATAAAACCAAAGAAATATTTTCTTTGAAAACAAATCCCTCCATAATATAGAATATATAATAAATTAATTAATATTATATCCTTTTTGTAAGTAGTATATTCAAAACTGGACCTCACTTATACGTTTTTAGTTGGACAAATGTCATATTAGTCCATCGAACTTGTTGTATTTGTTTTAAAAGGTAATCCAACTTTTTTTTTTGGTGCACTAAGGGAATGAACTTTTATTTTATTTTTTTTGTTTTAAAATATCTTTATGTGACCTGATACCAGGTAAGCCCGTAAAATTTGTGCCTTGAACACTGTTTGACCTTTAGCATCCTTAATTTGCTTCATTTTTGCAAAATTAGGTCGGAAATAAGTCCAATTCATACTTACATGATGCACTCAAAAGTCGTGTACCACGTTTTGAACGTCCCATACCCAAATGCGATACAAAATCAATCCCAATCGTGGCCGAAACGCTCTTTGGTACGGCCGAGTGACGATCCAATCAATCATCCGATACGTTGTCGGGAACACGATTCCATCGAATTGGATTGCTTCGATGCACGTTTCTAGTGCTCCGATTCGTGTTTCTGGTATGCCAACTTGGCTATTGGGTCGCCGATTTGGCGATTAGGCGGGAATTGGATTGTCGATTCCAAAAAGCAACGATTCACCAAAACAAACGCTTCGACCTTGTGCTGATTCCTCGATACCAAGTACGATTCACCACCATCACTCTCATCGTTATACTTCTCAACCACACTACCTACACAATCAATGAACTTCTGTTGCGAAAATACACGTATTTAGGATTACGTTAAGTATTATCTAGGAAAACGACATCAACACCCGTAAATTCGTTCAGAATAGTTTCAGATTTCATAGAAATACAATACTTAAAGTCACAGGTATGCGCATACCTCTCGAAAATCCCATTTCCGATCAGGATATTGATCAAGAATCGGACTGCACCGGGGAGTGATTTGCGTCAACTAATGAAATCTCACAACCGTCGACCAAAACTGACTCCGAGAAAGGGAAAGGCACAACGAATTATTCTAAAACTTGAAGTACTTGAATAATACGGAGTAGTAGCCGGATAATCAAAGCCATCAACGATAAATTTAGTTTTGGGGATAAGCTTGGAGAGGGGAAACATGTTATAGTGGGATGAGGTTGGAGGAGATGAGGCTACAATAATATTAAAACTTGTTATTGTGGGTCAAGTGACTTTTTTAACAGATCAAACGAGTGTTCATTCCTTTAATGTAAAAAAAAAATTGGACGACCCTTTAAAATAAACACGAAAAATTTGATGGACTAATATGACAATTTCCTTTTTTTAGTTTGGCAGGTGTTTGTGTGTTTCTGTGATTCCCATTTGAGACCTCTCATGCCTCCATTTCACATTTATTATTTTTTTTTGTGAAATAGGGATACAACAGTACAATATACAAAAATGAATCAATACTTTTCCATATATTACGTTTAAAGTTGAGCACCAAGTCATAAATGTATAAAACAAATAATATAACTTATTCTTTAATAATTTATCGTCATTTACATTAGATTCACTAAAAACGATAATTATACATTTTGATTCAAATTTATTTATCAAAGTGCTTCAATTAAAAATAATACAAAACCTAAGGTTACTTTTCTCAATTCTTATCTGTCACGCTGCACGGAATGGTCTGTGACCTGCCACTATCATCTTACACGTAAACACCATTTTTTATGGTCTATGAATATGTAATGGCCAACTCCAATGGTACACTAAAAACACAATTTTAGTGTTAGTTTTCTCTTTAGCATTCAAACTAACCTCTAAAATACATTATTTTAGTGTGTATGATACACTAAAACATCAAATATGAAGACGAAAATGTTTGACCTTTAAAATACACAATTTTAGTTTGTAGTTGGATTGATTACACCATTCTAGTGTTTAAAACTCTTACCATTTTTGTGTATTGCCATTGGAGTTTGGTTAAGTCCACTTACGAAACATTACAAAGGGGAGACAGGGTTAATGGTCATATGACTGTTGATTTGAATAAGGAAAATCTTTTATTTTTTAAAACAAATCAAATTTTACCTATAAATATAAATCTGTATTACACATATTTTCAAACAACAAATACCATGCATTATGTATCAAAAGTCTATATATTATATACTAGAAAAGTAGAAATGATGTACAAAATTTTGGGTTGAAAAAGGATTTTAAAAATAAAATTTTGAATTTTTGGGGTTGAAAATGTCAATTTTGCGAAAATAGGGACGAAATGGAGTCCTTATGAATTAAATTTCGAAGAAAGTAAACATCTAGCAAGTTGGTCGAGATGGTAAGGCGCCGGATGTGTAGGGGGAAGACCCGGGTTTGAATCCTGGCAGCTTCAATTTCTGTTTCTATTTTTTAATACAAGGCTGCTGTGTGAGGTTGCTGCTTGCGAGGTGAGCCAAATGCGAGCCGAACACACTGTTGATACGAGACCGAGGCGCACACACCGAGCCGCACACTGCTGAACCGCACACACCGAGGCTGCTAAGCCCCACACCTTCAAGAGCTCAACCGCACACCTTCAAAGTCTGGCCGCACACCTTCAACAGATTCGCGAAAAAATGACGTTTTTCACCCTTTTTTTGCTCCAAAACTCGATCAAAAACTCGTTTTTATGAAAAATGCAAAGAAGTAACCCCCCTTATTTTTGCGAGATCTATCCAAAAACGCTATTATCTTTTCAAAATAATATCAAATAAGCTCCAGATATGACAAAATTGACTGATATAAACCAAGCTCTGATACCAATTGTAAGTCCCCAAAATTGCTTATGTATCAATCAGATCCAATTGATGGTGCGGAATCCCAATCAATTAGATGATGTCAGATCAATACAGAAGAGAATGAGAAGAAGAAGAAGATGAATCTATGATGTATTGAATGAATATGATTGATGCTCCTTACAATAGATTCTCTCTCACACACACTTCTTCGCTCTAACTTTCTCTCTCTTCTCTAGCCTTCTTCTCAACCGTACACTCCCACATGCACTCCTTTATTTATATGGACCTCTATCCATACACATGTGTACAGCCGCACACCCTGTGTATGGCCGTACACAGGGTGTGCGGTCGTACACACGTGTACGGCTGTACACACGTATACGACCGTACACACAAACCGCAAACACATACAATATTACATAAAAATATATTTTCCTAGGAGTTTCAAATCCAATTAAAACCTAATAATACATTTCGTTTATCTTGGTAAAAATTGGTGAATCGTCATTCACCTACCTTCAAATATTTTATACCTTGGATTATGACATCCCTCTTCTGAGTTATAAAATAGTTTGTTGGGTCCTAGCCTTAATATTTCATATTGGGTGTTATATTAAGGACTTTAAATCAACTGTCTTGAATATCTCCCAAAAAGATGTCTGGTTTAGACATTTATGATGTTCCAAATATCTTGAAACAAGTTTTCCTAAAATGAAGATGATGTCCCATGGAAATCATACTTCATTCACCTCATCCAATTATTCTCCCTAACCCACAAGTTCTTGAAAAGTTTAAGGTCACTCAAGCCCTATTGGCAAGCAAAGGTCCAGGTGTGATCACATCTTGGAGATGAAGTCACATATTGACAAGCCGGGAGAGTTGGGTGTCAAAGTCTTGAGAAAGTTGGTGGTTCAATCACTTTCTAAGTCACATAGTAAGTTCCTTTGGGACTCCTATGAAACAGACTATGACAAGACCCTTAATGATCTTATCTATTTGCTAAGATCAACTTCCTAAAACTTGTGGACATTGACAATAATGACATTGGATATCCAGTAAAGCTCTCTCTTCCCAATGGAAAGGGATCGACCATAGTCAACTCGGTTGACCAAATGAAAAAGAGAAAGGCTAAGTTTTTGATAGTCCCATGTTCCATTACCAAAGCGTCCATATGTTAAATTGCCAATGGAAGGGGCATTGGTTGCGAAGCTGCCAATTTACCTAAGGGTGTTAAAGTCGATAAGTTTGACTCTACTTCAGGTAAAGTCCACTATCTAACTCTGCTAAGATTCTATTTTGAGATTCTTGATACATGATGTGACTGGGTCACATTTTGATGTTTTAAGAATCAAAGAAAAGTGAAGGAACTTAAAGAAAGAATATGTTGAATCTGATCGCGTAGATGGATTTCTATCGCATATGATGAGTTATTAATTAACTCTTTGATCGATTAGATCTTTGTAACAGGTATGCAATGAACGTAAAAACAGTAAACAAAACACAAGTATGAATCAAGATGTGTCGAATGATTAGATTACTCAATCCTCAGCAGAGCTCGACTAAGAACTTCCGCTGTAGAGGATTCTAGGGTTACAAAACAAGAACGATAAATTTTCTGAACAATAAATCTCTAATCGTTACTAATCGTCCTTCGTTCTAGGATGCATGCAAGCATCTATTTATACTAAACCCTACAAAACTCACGGATGGACAGGCCCATACCAGAGATACATATTGGACTAGCTAACGATCCCAATAGACGCAACACAAAATACGACCCAACAATCTCCCCCTTTGCGTCAAATTGGAGCGAGACTACTTCTTCTTCTTGCTTGGGCTAGCAGCGGGAACCTTCTTTACTGTATCGAACAGACGTGTGATAAGTGCAAGGATTGTCTGTCTGAACTGAATGTACCATTGAATCATATCATCAAAGTACTTGATATCATCCGCTGTGTTCTTCTTGCATCGATGGATGATCCCTAAAACGTGTTCCAAACATGCAGTGGTGTAGAGATGTTTGTCTGCCAAGGCGAAAAGACATTTCTGTCCTTCGTTCTTGGTAAACATGACGGAGTTTCTCTTTGGGTCAATCTTCCCCATCTGCATCATGTTGAGATCACTGGCAGAGCCAACAGGAGATATGGTAGGTTTTTTCTTGAACACGCTCGCAATCTCCTGATCCATCAAAGCAACTTCCATGATATAGCATACAAGCATCCTCTTAAAGTGGTCGATGATCAGACCATATTCAGCTTTGTTTGTAAGAAGGATGTTGTGCAAGATAATCCAATCATGGGGATTAAGGTTGGGAAGATCTGCAAGTGAGATGGCATGTTCGGTCTTGGCAGAACCCCGTAGTACCTTGAACCGAACGTTGGTGAAGTTGCCTTCCCTGAACGGCTTTAGGACCCGAACATTGATGATTTTCTGAGCGCTCCAAGTCTGGTATTGGGGTTGAGCTACCCTCAGATAAAATTCGACTAAGTCCCGATCAACCTGTGGATGAGGATGGGGGAACTCAGCAATGTTGTCAAAGGCATGAAAAACAAACGCCTTTCGGGTCAGTGGCATATCGAACTGAGAGTCGACAGTGTTAGAACAATCTAAAGAGATCACAGGTTCTAGCCACAAGATACTTGGTGTTTCGATGGCTTCTTTAATCAGCTTCTCAAGAGTCCAAGGAGGAAAAAGAGTTTTCCTGCTCTCGAGAAGGTCGTGGGCTTCTTTCTGTCTTCTTTCGGCTTCTTCAGCCTCTCTAGCCACACAAGCACTGATGTCAGCCTCTTTATCTCAACCGTGTCGCTTCAAAATGTCGGCAATAGTCTCCTTATCATCTTCATCATCACTCTCCTCATCAATATTCTTGCCTTTGTCTTTCACACCGAAACCTGAGGCTTGGCCTACTGGAGGAGGTTCGGTTGTGTGAGTTGCTGAAGTAGGAGGTGGTTGAGACACTTGTTCTTTTTCTCCCCCTTGTTTTGGAATGGACACGAAATCAAGGAGCCCCTCAATTTTGCTGAGTAGAGAAAGGGCGGGAGCGAGCTTCTCTGCAAGGTCAAGCCTGACATAATAGTTAAGGATTGGATCATGTGCTTCAAGGATGTTTGAGATAGCAGAGTGGACATCCGAAACACACGATTTAACCACCTCTCTTTCAGATCGAAGAGACTCAATCTCCTATTGAGAGTTGGAGAGTTGAATACTTTTGACCTTCAGAGCGGTAGTTTTCCTTGCGAGAGCATCCATTAGAGTGTTCTTGGCAGCTAAGTCTTCTTGAAGCTTGGAGAGACGTTCCTCAATGGTTGTTCTGAAAGCTGAGTTGTCGTCAGAGATGGTTTGACGAAGCGAAGCAAACGACTTCAGCTCTGATGCGACTGAGATAGCCAGCTGGTTGACAATGGGTTCCAGCTTTGTCGAGGTGGCTTCAGCGGTTTCCTGTAAAGATTTTAACAAGAAAGAAGAATTAGTGAATAGTTTATCGACTTTTTTGGTCGCTGCCTCACAAGCTTTGGTTGAGGCGTCTATAGCTGCAGTGGCGGAATCGATAGAAACTTGATGAGCTTTGGAAAAAGCCTCAACAATTTTCTGAATTGTAGCTTCAGATATGGAGGACTGAGATGTGGAAGATGAAGCGATGAGCGAATCTATTTTGTCATGTAGCTCCTTGAGATGCCTCTTTGTGACAGGAGCATCGTCATCATCATCACTTTGAACTTGAAACGGACTGTAATAGACCGAATCAAAAGTCATATTCTCCCCGCCCAGGAGAGGTTCTTCTTCCTCTGAAGCATGAGCAGGAGAAGATGGTGGTGGTGAAACTGTGGGTTCGGTAGTAGTTGTAGTTTTGGGTTGGGTGGTGTGTTCGGTTGTTGGTGTGGGTTCGGGTGCTGAGTTGGATTTTGGTGCGTCAGTATGAACCCCCGTATCAGATACGTTGGTTCTAAAATCTGCAGTGGTGGTGGTTGTTGCTTCGGTAAAGATTGGTGGTGGTATTGGGATGGAAGTAGGTGGTATTTGAGTGGTGGAGGTTATGGGGGGAATAGAAAAAGGAATTGTAACGGGTGGAGAAGAGATAGGAGAAGTAGAAATATGTATCTCTGGGGTAGGCGAACGAGGTGGAGTGTTGCCACGTTGAGATCCATCCGAATCAGAACCCTTGTCCTCAGATTCGCTTGAGGATGAAGCGATAATCAGATTTCGTCTCGGTTGGGTTTTTCTCCTCTTCTGTGGTGGAGACTGAGCAGCCTTAGTGGTTTTCCTTTTCTTGGGAGATGGGCCTTTTGCTCCCTTTGCCACCTGTTTTCCCTTATCAGCCTTCTTGCCTCTAGGAGCAGGCTTGTCAGCGTCATGAATCGACTTCAGCATCTCTGGAGTAACGTCTCTCGGACCAGAACGTCATAACTCCTTGTACGTTTGAATGATCCAGCTATCGGCAGGAACATCACCATACATTGTTTCAGGGATAGACCCGTTGAAGGGAAATTTTGATGCATCCGACACAATGATCTTCGTGGTATGGAAAGTACCAATTGAAGACATTGGAGCACCAGCGACAATGGGGACGTGTTACTTGTCCATCACCCATTTCGTGACAATAGTCCAGAACCGGGCATAAGAAATCTCTAAGTGTCGAGAGGTGGAAGAGAGACTCTGAATGAGTTGTTGCCATAGGACTGACCCGTAGTCCATGTTGATGCCATTGTAGATCCCGTACATGATTGAGAGAAACAAACGACTTGCCCCATCGGATCCAACACTTCGTTCAGATAAGCCCTTGAAAAGAACAGTGAACATCCCATTCCACTGAGGGGGCAGGCACGACTTTTTGAATTTCGTGACTGTAGTGAGCACCTCAATGTACCCCATGTTGTAGAACATGTTGAACAGATGACCCATTGGAATGGTTTCAGGATTAACCCTCGAAGAATCAGGTTCAAACCCTAACAACGTACAAAACCTTTTCTTAGAAATCGACGCCTTGTGCTCAAAAACATCGAAGAAAATCCTGTCGACGACCTTGTCGTAGTGAGCTGTAGCAAAAATTTGTGACAGGAACTCCATTGGAACAACTTCAGCCCTGGTAAGAGCAGGAGCGATTGGCGAGAACTTCAGGCACTCAATGATGGGAAACATGAAAGCGTCATATGCCTGAGGAGTAAGATCAATGATCAAACTCTGCTGGGGACGAATGGGCAAGATGTGAGAAGTTGCGTGAACAGATGAAGAATTCGCCATTGTTGAGATGAAAGTGGGAGAGATGATGAACAGTAGAGGTTTAGTGGATTTTCTTGCTCTCTGGGAATGTAGGTGCAGTAAAGAGGTAAACGGTGGATCACATTGCCTTTTATACTGTGGGTAAAGGAGAGAGAAAAATCTTTCCCAAATCTTCGATTGAAAAAACGAAGGGTTTTTCGGAGGTGACTGACGCGTGACAGTTGGGTGTGCCGATGGTCACGCAGGAGAGAGAGTGTCAGTCCCTAATCACACGCCTTCCCATTAGGCGCCGTTTGGAGATGAAACGGTTCCTATTCATACGTTTTTCCCTGTTGCGCCGTTTGAAATCAAATCGATTGGACTCCCGCCTGAGTCATCATTTCGTCATCTTATCCCGTTAGAGATTAACGACATCTTTAAAGTAAAATCCCCACGTGGATCAATATTAACCACAACCTTTTATAACAACCAATCCAATTAAAATTCATTAGAATTAATGAAACCAGAATTTTGGAAAATCAAAAAGATTTTCGTGCTGAGTGTGTAAAAGAAAAAGAAATAAAGCAACACTTTTGAGGGATTATGTGATGTCGATAAATACACGAAACAATGGATTCCGGGCACGAATCTCTTCCTTCAAAGTGAAGAGAGACTTTAAAGTGTTTGTGTGGTTTCCCGTTGAATAACGATCAGACACTTATTAAGAAGTGTTGAAAGGCTTCTTTTAAGTAGGCTTATGGGGTGGCTTTCGCTTCGATTCATAATTTCTAATCTTGATATAAGATAGAAATCGAACGAAGTACTTGTGAGACCAATGTAGTCTGTTGAACAAGTAGGTTGGAGATAATTTGAGTGGCAAGGTAAACTAATGTATGCGAAATCTCAAAAAAAAAAAATTAAAACTGGATCCCAAGGGAAGAAATGTTACTGGATTTAACAATTTCATAAAAATCACACAAAACAAAAATAGAGATTTCATGTTGTACCCCCATGGATAAGTTCGTCAATTCATTAGTGAAAGCTAGAGCAAGTTAATTGTTCACCGTCAATGCATAGTAGGTATTGAATTGTGGGTTTCACTTAGCACGTAGTGACACGAAGCTAAGATCATGAACACAGAAATTGTGTAACCATAAACCTCAGTGGTAATGTATAAGAGTCTCAAGGGTTACGTTTGTGAAACGAATGTGATGGAGAAAAGTAATGTAGGTGGTGTAAAGAAACCAAAGTACCTCTGCTATAAAAATAGGGACTAAGCAGAAAACTCTTATCTCATGTGAGAAGAGAGTTAGGTAGCTCATGATTAAAATAAATATGAGAGCCTAATTGGGAAGACAGGGTTTGTTTGTACCAAGTCAGTAAGGCTTTTATTTAGAATCAGATGAGGCTTTGGTCACATACAGCAACATGCTTCTAGGGACACTTAGCTAGTGAAATAGGTTACCCACAAAAAATAAAATATTTTTGGAATTCTTGATCGAAAGAAATAAGACATAAAAAAATATTTTGGAGTTTTTGAATTTAAAAAAAATATTTTCGGAATTTTTGATCGAAATAAAAAAGACATAAAAAAAATTTATACAAAAAACAAATGTTGGAACCGAACCCGAGCGTTCGGTTTATTTCGGTTGAGAATTTTTTTTTGAACCGAACCCGAGTGTTTGGTCTATTTCGGGTGAGAAAATATTTTGGAACCGAACCCGAACGTTCGGTCCATTTCGGTTGCCAAAAAAATAAGTTTGAAAAAGAAAAGAACTTCGACAATAAGATAAATGAATTTGGAAAAATAATAGAAAAGATTTACAACCAAGGAAACTACCTTTGAGTGATAAGCGAAGATCAGATGATACAACCGAACCCGAGCGTTCGGTTCATTTCGGTACACCAGATCAAGACCCAAACCCGAGCATTCGGTCTATTTCGGCATACAAGAGACCCGAACCTGAACGTTCGGTCTATTTCGCTTCTTACTTTTGATCTTGAGAGGTAATTTTTGGTACTGACTCCGATTCCATCATTCCAAGCCCTTGTAGAATTTTGTTGAAAGAATATTCAGGAAGAGCCTTGGTGAAGATGTCGGTTAGTTGATCAGTGGTTCGAACAAAATGAATTTCGACGTTCCCATCTTCCACATGATCCTTAATGAAGTGATATCTCAGTGCTATGTGCTTAGTCTTGGAGTGTTGCACTGGGTTATGACAGATCCTAATTGCACTTTCAGAGTCGCAATATAGTGGGATCTTTTTCATATTGAGCCCATAGTCCTGGAGCTGGCTTTGGATCCAAATCACTTGAGATGTACAGGAGGCAGTTGCGATGTATTCTGCTTCAGCGGTAGACAGAGATACACAAGTCTGTTTCTTTGATTGCCAGCTAACCAACTTCCCGTCAAGGAATTGGCAGCCTCCTATGGTGCTTTTCCTGTCTAGTCCACAACCTCCAAGGTCTGCATCTGAGTAGGCTTGAACGAAGAAACCTGAGTTTGATGGATACCATAAGCCGAGAGAGGTAGTTCGTTTTAGATACCGGAGAATGTTCTTCACTGCAAGCATATGAGGTTCACGAGGATTCGCCTAAAATCTAGCACAGTAACACACAGAAAACATTATATCAGGCCTGCTAGCATTAAGGTACATTAAAGAACCGATCATCTGGCGATATACCGTAATATCGACTGCTGGCTTATCCAAGGATGGAGTGAGCTTGGTGCCGAACGCCATTGGAACTTTAACCTTTGAGTCTCCCATCATGCCGAATTTATCAAGGAGAGTCTTGGTGTAGGCTTCCTGGTTAATAAAGATGCCTTCGGGTCCCTGTCTAATATTTAAACCAAGGAAAAAGTTAATCGGACCCATTGAACTCATTTCAAATTTAGTCTCCATCAGCTTTCTGAATTCAGCTGTTAAGCTAGGATTCGTTGAGCCAAAGATGATACCATCGACATAGATTTGAACAATCATAAGGTGGTTACCTTCCTTCTTACGAAAGAAGGTTGGGTCAACCGAACCTTGTTTGAATTTGGACATCTTTAAAAACTTGGTTAGCGTTTCATACCAGGCCCTAGGTGCTTGTTTCATTCACGAATCCCGGAGGTTGCTCCACGTACCGCTTTGTCCAGAATATAGTAGTGATTGGGGTATTTTTCATTCACGAATCCCGGAGGTTGCTCCACGTACACCGTTTCTTCAAGTTCTCCATTTAGAAATGCGCACTTTACGTCCATTTGGTAGACCTCAGAGTTCTTGTGTGCAGCATAGGCAAGAAATATTCGAACAGATTCCAGCCTAGCTACAGGAGCAAAAGTTTCCTCATAATCGATTCCTTCCTCCTGGCAGTATCCTTTCACAACTAGACGAGCTTTGTTTCTTATTACATTGCCTTCCTTGTCCATTTTATTTCTGAAGACCCATTTGAGACCAACAACCGAGGCATCTTTAGGAGTTGGAATGAGGCGCCAAACCTTATTTCTTTCGAACTCATTAAGTTCATCTTGCATAGCTTGAACCCAATCAGAGTGATCAAGAGCAGTGTTCACTGTTTTTGGTTCAACTTTTGAGACGAAAGAGTTAAACATGCAGAACTCTACTTTTGAGAATAGAGATGCTTGCTTTGCCTTCAGTTGAGATCGGGTCAGGACCTTTTCGGAGACATTACCCACAACCTCTGAAACAGGATGATCTCTAGTTCATTTGACAAGAGGAGGGTAATTTGGATCATAGGATGGATCCAATTCAGCATTTACCATCTCTTCTAATTCGGATTGACTGTCATCGTCATAAAACATATCGGCATTCTCCCCCTCGACTGATGAGCTTTCAGGGGAATCTTGACTTTTCGGTGCTACAAGAGTTTCGGGTGCATTTGAGATTTCGGTAGCTACAGTACCTTCGGGTGCAGTAGAACTTTCGGGAGCAGATGGAGAAGAGTTTTCCCCCTCAACTTGTGAACTCGGCTGTTTTGAAGAAGATGGATTCTCCCCCTCAACTAAAGCACCTTGCTGAGAAGGTTTATGTAGAACTGATTCTCCTTCACCTAGTCGTTTGGCAGCGTCATCGACAATTTGCTTCAAATGGTCAACTTTGTTGTTTGCTGCATTGGCTTCTGAGAGAGTAGCCTTCTCCGGTTCATCAAATAACTCCACAAATTGCTCAAACAAATTTGTAATCGAGGCTGTGATTTGGTCTGTTTGAGAGAAGATTTCTCCAACTGATTCTTCCGTGGCCTTCAGCTTCTTGACATAGCTGTCATCGAAAGTCACATAATACGTTTCTTCAATCTTCCTCGAATGCTTGTTTAAAACCCTGTATGCTTTCGAAGTGAAAGAATATCCCAGAAAAATCCCTTCATTGGCTTTTACGTCGAACTTGTTACGATGTTCTTTAGAATTGAAGATAAAGCATTGTGAGCCGAATACGTGGAAGAATTTGACGTTTGGCTTTCTGTTGTTGATGATCTCATAAGGAGTAAGAGTGAAACGCTTATTGAGATAGGACTTGTTCTGCGTAAAACATGTTGCAGCAATAGCATCAGCCTAGAAATATAGAGGTAGAGAAGTGAAACTTAGCATGGTTCGGGCCGCCTCACACAAAGATCGGTTTCGTCTTTCAACAATCCCATTCTGTTGAGGGGTGTAGGGAGCTGAGAAGTTGTGACTGGTTCCTTTTTCTGCTAAAAAGTCTTCAAATTCTTTATTCTTGAACTCCAGCCCATTGTCGCTTCTGATGTGGCAAACGACTTTCCTCAGCTGCACTTCAACCTGCTTGATAAACATCTTTAGCTTGAGAGTTTCCTCAGATTTGTGCTTCAGAAAGAACACCCATGTAAAACGTGAAAAGTCATCAACAATAACAAGAATATACTTGCTACCACCAATGCTTTCAATAGAAGATGGACCACATAAGTCAATGTGAATTAACTCAAGTGGTTCAACGACTTTAGTGTTTATTATGGATGGGTGACATTGACGACTCTGCTTCCCCATTTCACATGCAACACACAAATGTTCTTGATCAAACTTGATCAATGGAAGACCCCGGACATGACCTCCTATGACAAGTTTGTTGATATCCTTGAAATTGAGATGGGAGAGCCTTCGGTGCCACAGCCAGCTTTCGTCAGAATGTGCTTTGGATAACAGACATATAGCTGGATTTCCTTTGATAGGTTTGAGATTGAGAGGAAACATTTCACCTTTGCGCTCTGATTTGAGAATCACTCTTTTTGTTTTCTTCTATATTATTTTCGAACCCTCATCATCAAACGAAACTTTAAGACCGGTACCTCCAACAAGCTGAGATACACTGATGAGGTTATGCTGTAGTCCTTCAACATATGCAACTTTTCTAATCGTGAAGTCTCCATTTATTATCATTCCATAACCTTTTATCGTGCCATATGAGTTGTTCCCGAACTTGACATTCCCGCCGTTTGGAAGAGATCAGAATTCCCGCAGCTCTTCCTTCCTTCCTGTCATGTGTTGTGAGCAGCCACTGTTAATATACCATTCTTCGTCGAACTGCTCGTCACTGACAACCTGCAAAAATCAAGCAGATTTAGGAACCCAAAGTTTCTTGGGTCCACGTGAGCCTTTCACAGGAACATGAATAGTAAGAGAAATGTCAACAAGATATGTTCTTTTTATTAAAGTTGTTTCATCTTTCTTCTTAATAGTGAAAACTTTAATTTTGTTGGGATTTGTTACAGTTGGTTTGGATTCAGGTTCAGGCGTTTGGGCCTTGGAATGCTTTTGATCATTCTTGACTGAGGAAACCTTCGATTTTCCTTTCAAATCTGTTGAAGATTTTGGATTTTGAGTTTGAACAAAATTGGATTTAGAATGGGGTTGAGAAGAATTAGTATGAGAGAATTTAGACTGAGATGTTTTCTTGATTTGAGGTTATAAGTGAACCTTTAGGTTTTGGTCATTAGTGGGACCGAACCTTGAACCTCGAAAGCTTTTGCTCTCGGAACCGAACCTATGCTTTCGGTAGCTGGTGTTCTCTGAACCGAACCTTTCCCTTCGGTTGTTATTCCTTTCTTGCGGTCTGACTGCTCTTTTCTCTGACTTTCTGTCATGATCAGAAAAATGGGCGTTTTGAGATCTCCAGAACTGTTTTCGCTCTGAGAGATTCTTCTTGTATCTCAGATTCCTTTGCTGCTTCTGATCCTTCACTTGCTTCGGCTGTCGGTGAATGTTGGCTTTTTGCTTCTGCTTTTTGTCAGCCGGTTCACTTTGAACTGATGATGTTTCGCTTGAAGGAGTGACTTCTTCTACAGGAACTTCTTTTGCACCACTGGTACTTGGCACATCGAAGTTTTCAGGCTTGTTTAGTGGCTCTGGCACATATCTTCCTTTGGTTTTCCAGGACGTTCGCTCTGACTGACCAACAGTTTCGTCTGCATTATCTATAGGAGCAGACCAGAAAAACTCATCACAACCATCTGCATTATCTTCGTTTACTATGGCGGTGAGTTCGACTGTCTGATGTTCGGTTACTCCTGTGACCTTATAAACCTGATTTGGTGTTGTTCTCACCTTTTGGTACACCACGACCTTTTCTTCAAGAATCGGGGACTTATTTTGGGATAAACGAGCGAACTCCACAGAATTTTCGGAAATAAGATTTTTGTGGTTTTTGGGTTCGCTCTTGACAAACTCAGAACAGTCGACTTCATCCCCTATAGAAATTTCACTCATATCATCATCCTCATTGAGCTCAGACGCGTTTTCAACATCAATTTTATTTTCTGAGCTCAAGTTGGCATTCAATGAGTCAAACTTTTGTATGGTTTCGGTCCTTAGTTTCAGTTTATCGTTTTCATCCAAAAGGTTTTTCAACATGTCCTTATGGTCTTTGGACTTTATAAAAGATTCGATTTTGTCCAGAACATACATATAAGTTGGATTCACATCATCAGACGAAACTACACTTTCATAATTATATGCTTTAGCGTCGATTTCATCTTCCTTAAATTCAAGGAAGGGCAAAATCATGCGATGAATTTTCTGCCCTATTTTACAGTTCAGATGAAGTTGAGTGATGTTAGCATCAAGACGTTTAGCAATTAAACAAAAGACATTTCTTTGTTTCAAAAGTTTTAAATTGTCTCTTTGCAAATAAATGTTTTCATCTTTGGATTTAATCAGCTCCGACTCCTTCAGCTCTATCCACATCCTCCGTTCCTCACTCTTGGAAGACACCCTGCTTATTTGGTCAGTTAGGTTAGAATTGGTGACCCATGTTTGAGTTAAACTGCTATTTAGATTTGAGATTCTTGAACTTAAGCTTTTTAATTCTTTTTCATACGAATTTTGTGGGACTTTAAATGAAACAAAAACGAATTGTA
This sequence comes from Lactuca sativa, assembly GCF_002870075.4. Taxonomy (NCBI): domain Eukaryota; kingdom Viridiplantae; phylum Streptophyta; class Magnoliopsida; order Asterales; family Asteraceae; genus Lactuca; species Lactuca sativa. The sequence continues at coordinate 346,002,433 of NC_056626.2, forward strand.
CCTTCTTGATCAATTCATCTAGCTCATTGATCTACACGCTGAGAGGTTTTGCTGTGAAGCATAGGTCCTCTCGCTCCTTGGATTCTTCATTCCCACCATCTGTATTGTATCCCCTCATTTGAGATACATCTGTCACCATCAAACACTTCCCACCGCTTTCTTCACCTCTTGCAACGTATGCCTTTCCATGAGATGGCTTCCTGACCTCATCATCCTCTGAGTCGGTTGACCAGACCTGCACGCCACCGAACTCATCATCTGCTACCGAACCCTGCACAATTAAAGCATTCATTGAAGGGTTAGTAGTAGCTTTCTTTCTCTTGATCTCTTCCAGCTTTTTCATCAACAAGGCCTCTTCATCTTTTTCCTCATCCTTCTCTGCCATTTTCTTTAGAACGCAGTCTTTGGCATAGTGGTTCTTTCCTCCACAATAGTAGCAGTTCACACCTGAATCTCCTTCAACTTTCGCCTCTTTCTTTGGTTCCTCTGTCTTCGGTTCCTCCCTAACCTTTTCAGAACTGTAGCTTCCCTGCCAATTTCGGTTCTTATTGGTAGGGAACCTTTTCTTAATGAACCTCTTTGGATTCGACACCATCATTGCATAGTCTTCAGAAGTAATATCATAATCTTCTAAGTTGAAATCTTCATCTTCTACCACACTTTTGCTTTTAGACAAGAGGGCCAAGGACCCTAAACTGGAGACCACATTTTTCTCTTGCAAAACAATCTTTTCTTGGGATTTCAAAATCCCCACCAGCTTTGCTTACGAATAAGATTTAAATTGCTCATGAGCTTTAACAGTGGACACAACCGCTCTCCACTCGGATCTAAGGCCATTCAAAAAGGTTACTTTTTGTTCAATCAGCTTCCTTTCTATATCGTGTTTGATCATCTTGCTAAGAAGATGATTGAAGCGATCGAACGTCTGAGTAACAGTTTCATCAGAATTCTGCTTAAATTCACCAAACTCAGACAAAAGCAAGGTCTGAATAGAATGCTCCAAATCTTCATCTATGGAATATAGCTCTCGTAGCCTATCCCATATTTCTTTAGCAGTGCTGCATCAACTCACTAGCCTGAATGTATCTGATTGCAGAGCGAATCGAATCAGTCTCCATGCTTTAATGTTGCATTGAAACTTTTCCTTTTCATTTTGAGCAACATCCTTTACGTCCTTTAACAGATCATTGTACTCTTTCTGAGTTTTAATGATTTTTGATGTTCCAGAGTGAGCAAATGGTCCAGAAACGATTGCTTCCCAAATAAGGTATCCATTGTCTTCCGATCCGATGACATAATCTTCAAAGTGATGTGCCCAGACTTCGTAATCCTGGGTGTAAAGAATAGGAATCTTCTTCGTCGATCCAATGCTGTTAGAGATGTTGATGGGATTTGATTGTTACTCGTCCATGCTTGATCGTTTTTAACCTGTTTGAAAGATCAGACTTGTAATATTTAATATTAGGGTAAACAAATAGATGCTGAGTTACGTCAATAATGGAATGACGGCTCAATAAATATTAGTTAATGCGGAATAACCCTAATCGCAAACACTTTCACAGAAAAGATGTGTATGAGTTACACAGCCTCCTGCTCTGATACCAATTGATGAGTTATTAATTAACTCTTTGATCGATTAGATCTTTGTAATAGGTATGCGATGAACGTAAAAACAGTAAACAAAACACAAGTATGAATCAAGATGTGTCGAATGATTAGATTACTCAATCCTCAGCAGAGCTCGACTAAGAACTTCCGTTGTAGAGGATTCTAGGGTTACAAAACAAGAACGATAAATTTTCTGAACAATAAATCTCTAATCGTTACTAATCGTCCTTCGTTCTAGGATGCATGCAAGCATCTATTTATACTAAACCCTACAAAACTCATGGATGGACAGACCCATACCGGAGATACATATTGGACTAGCTAACGAGCCCAATAGACGCAACACAAAATACGACCCAACAGCATAGTTTGAAGATCGGATTCTTGAGCTACTTCTTAGGAGTTATGAGATATTGCTTAGGAATAGATAACAACAAGTTTTCATATGGATTGTAAGGATAAGTTTTTCCGCAAAGTTTTAAATAAAAGGAAATTTTTGATTTTATTTATTTTATGTATCCTTACAATGGCGTTTGTGAAAAAATTGTTGCTTATAAGATTCCACTGATAGCAATATTGGAAAGTGAATTTGATTCTCTCATTTGTGGTAATGTCTAAATGTACCAAATAAGGAAAGATTCTCGTCACCCAAGTTTCAGTTGGATAGAGACTTGGAATCATGCAAGTTGTATAGCATGATGGATGAGAACTTTCAAGCATTTGAAAAATTAAGACTAACTACTTGTTCACATGGATGTGTGAGTCAAGTAAAGGACTAAGGGATCGAGTACACATTCTTGTGCACTGGTTAAGTCCACCACAAAATATCGATAAGACTATTCGTCATATTTTAATATAGCTTAGTAAACATGGTTATACTTACAAGCTTAAGTGTAATTCTGAGAAATTGGAAAAGGTTCCAATGTATAGCAGAGCGAACAAGAAGAGTCAAATTAGGCAGAAAGATAAAAGTTTCTCAAATCTGAAAAGATGGGAGAGTACTTTAGTATATTGTTTTGTGATCATCTTGATGATTAAGAAACCATATCACAATTGGTCTTCTATGGACATCTTAGTGCATTCTTATGGCTAAGAAGAGGAGTCATGAATTGTTGAAGTGGTTAAATTAAGAATATGATTCATGCTTCGTTCCCAAAAACAATTCTTAGAGTTATACTCTAAGATTGTAACTTTAGTGACATGTCTTAAAGAAGGTTTAGAACACTTGTCAAATGTAAGCGTAAAAGTTTTCTACTCTTGTACATTTGAAGTTGGTAAGTTGTGATGTTTGGATAAAACAAAGACCAACTAAGGCCAATTGTGTGAAGTGTTTTCTTGATTAGAATCCACACTATCTCTTGAATATTTAACAAGAGAGTCTTATATGTCAAGAGGACAGTGGGAGTCTTAAAGGTCTTGAAAGTATCAAGAACTAATCAAGAATAAAACCTGAAGTTCTTCACTAGCACACGACTTGAGTTTTATAACCTATCGTGTTGACATTTTCTGTGCCCATTCCAATTAAAGTTGGCTATGCATATGAGTTCTTAGAGTTCTTAATTGGTTGCACAACAAGTTGGAAGCAATGGAAGGCCATTGAGCTTCCAGATGGCAATAAATTAAGATTGAGTTCAGTCCATATGAGTTTGGATTTGTCATTATCCTTGTCTTGTGACTATGGTTTTGACAATTCACATGGATAAGAACACATACACTATTAAATCTAAGTGTCATAAGGTTTCTCTCTGATTCATTAAAATGATGGTGAGGAAACCCTTTCATTAAGTAGATTTTAGCTAGATAGCAAGTGTGATATTTGCATTCTCAAAGTCGTTAGCGGAGCGTGTGTGGTTAACCGACACACTAACTTGGACTTGTGAGAAGTGGCAAAGGTCTAAACAAATGAGACTATGATTACGACATGCCTTTTCATAGTTCTTAAATTGTTTAGACACACCTGTGAGCTATCTAAGATAAGGTGTATGATATTGATAAAGTTTTATCAAAGCAATCTAGTATCCTAAATCTGAACTTTGGTAAGAAAGTTAATAAAGTGTTGATTTCTAGAAGTCCAACTGATTTCTAAGTACATGTCAAAGCTAGTGGGAGCATAACTGTTATGCTAATAATCATCATGTTAGTGGGAGCATGATAATTATGATAAAGGTTGCAAGTTAGCAATGTTAATTATAGAAAACAAAAGGTTTTAACTGGGAAAAAGTTGTTTTGCTATAATTAAGGGAGAGGAAATTATACTTCATCTCAAATCTATAAGCTTAGATTGAGATTTTAATCAAATTTAGTCAAGAATATATATGAATTTCATGTTGGAATGGCTCAACATAAGGAAATTCTATATATGGGTTCATTATTTGCGTTGTTAAATTCGATTATGATTACGGCATCCCTTTTCATAATCTAAATTATGAGAACTTGGCAAATAAAAATGGAAATGTTATAGCAAAAGACTGGTTTAGTCTTAATGTGACACATCATGAATCGTGTCCCATATGCTTCGGATATAGGATCGATTGCATGTGCTATATTCATCCTGTCTAAAATTTTCCAAATGCCTGGGGCATTAAGAAGGGAAAAGGTCTAGAATTGGATATGACTAAAAGGATTAAGCAATTGTCAAGGACAATCTAAGGTTTACCAAAGATTGGTTGCTCAAGGATAGTTGGAAGTATAGTGTTAATTCTGGAAGGACCGTATTGACATAATCTGTAAGGAGGCAACTCTTGTTCAAAAGTGATAGTCAAAATGGAATATCGAAATGTTTCAAAGTTAAAAATTATTCAATCTGTGTAAGATTAAAAGAAACTTAATGCAAGAAGGATGTTTCCAAGGAGCTGATCTCCTTTGGAATGCTCTGTAATGGTTGTTGTCAAGTATTTCTGACTTTGTGCATACTCATTACAAGAAGATTAATGCATATAAGTTTAGAATCTAACAGATTTCAATAAATGGCATGAATTTGGAATTCTTGCATTTGAAGTAAGGATTTGGGACTGTGAAAAGAGGATCATTGGAATTATGTTCAATTGATCTATTTCACAAAGTAAAGATCATAGAGAAACATAGTATGCATACTTGGTGTATGGCATGACTAGTGTTTAGAAAACATAGTGTATGTGCTTGGAGCATGGGACAACTATTGTTTTAAATTCAAGAATAAAGTTGATAGCTGACACAGTATGCAATGAATAATGTGTAATCATATGGTGATAAATAAAAGGTGTTTTATTTATATTCATAAGTTCTGAGACCATATTGGATTCAATTATTATTGTGTTTCACTTTGCATGCTCTAACTTCCAGAATAACTAGGTCATTGTTCTGGATGACTAAGTTATTCAAACCATCCACAGTCGGTCATATGTTGGAAGTAGATATGAATTAAGGCTGTCATGGGTTGGCTTGTTGAGGTCTAAGATGTTGGATAAAGGGCTACAAAACTCATGAGTGCTCATAAGTTCTGAGTATTGGATTCAACCCGCGCTCATTGGAATCACTTCATGGATTTTATCACGAGTGATCATGAGACGATAATATCTTATATTCTTTAAACCTAGAGATATGAGTTGTTACTATGAGTTGGTTGTACATTGATTGCACGAAAACGCATCCGATAACTCGATGTTATAAAATGTGCCTTTGTGTATGATTCAACAAGTAGTAGAACAAGCCATATGAGTCGAAGTTTATCCATTCCTTTTACCTTCGGGATAAAAGCGACATCTGTGGGCCCCTCGATGATTAGGTGATGACAAATTTAAGTGCTCGGCTGGGCTTGGACTGATTTGATTTGTTCAATTAGTCAGTCATCATAAATCGAAATCGGGAAACAACAAATGGACAGAGAGAATGATTATAATCCATGTCTCAGTCCATATGATATCTAGAATGGAGGAATATATGATCCCTTATCTAATGGACAAGTCATTGACAAAGGTCAGAGTTCATCGACAAGGTCATTGTTCGATAGAAGCTTTTGAGAGATACAATTGTTGATCGGTTCCTGAAGTCATACACAGTAATAGTTTTAGACTTATCCAAGTGGGAGACTGTCAGATTAATGTCTATGTCCATAACTATAATTGGTAAGACTTGACCCGACCCGACATGGTCCATTTGGGTTGCATGACATCATGCATTTGAAAAGACTATAATGAGAGAAATAACACTTAAGGTTTGTTAATATATTATAAGTTCTAATATATTAATAAGATTATTTAATTAGTATTGATCAAGAATTAATCTAGGATAAATTAAGTGATCAAAAGAAGACTAATTAAATATATAGGTTGATTGTGTAAATCATCCATACTTATATAGTGGGCTAATGCTCCATGGACTGTCAAGTTGGGCTAAAACCCATAAGATGCTCCATGGATGCTCAATGGTGTATTTGAACCCATGGATCCAAGGAAATGGAAATCCATGACAATTAGGGTTTACGCCAATTGTGACACTATATAAAGATCTTATTGGTGACAAAATCGGTACACATGTGAATCAATGTTATTGGTGACCCTAATTGTGATAACTTTTTCATTTATGAAGTGTGGTTTACCCTATATAAAGATCTTATTGGTGACCCTAATTGTGAACCCATGGATGCTCCATGGTGTATTTGAACCCATGGATCCAAGGAAAGGGCTAGCCGATTTTATGAAGTGTGGATTTCTCTCAAGTCATTCCATGTGTATTTGGTGTTGTGTGAACCATTCGAGGTGTCACACTTGGGGCACTAGGCACTCAAGCTTCATGAAGACATTCTACATTAAAGAGGTATGTAATTCTAACTTGATATATTCATATGAATCAATGTTATTATGCTAGTTAGGATGAATACCTTGGAAAGTTCATATTTGCATGTATAATAGAGAAAACATAGATCCAAGGTATTTATGGTTGCATGTACACTTAGGAGTGTTAGAATGCTCAAAACCCAACAGTCATAACTTCTTCGTTATAACTCGGATTTTGGCGTTCTTTATATCTCCGGAATCCTTGTTTCGACCACTATAAATTTATGTAGAGATATCGGGTTTATCTCACACTTTAATTTTGTTGCTTATTTTTTATTCTTTATTTATTACACATTTATAAATAAGTAATAAGCATATAAATTCACATAATTCACATAATACTCAAATATTTCATCGTTATTACTTCAAAAAGAGTTACAATAGCTGACCTAGACTATTACCTCATCTGATAATGCTTAGCCCCAAAACTCGGATGTTACAATTCTCTCATCCTTAGGATGATTCTGTCCTGGAATCATGCGTCAGCAAACAAATGTGGACAACGACTCATCATGTCATCCTCTCTTTCCCAAGTGAGATTCAGCCCATTCGAATGTTTCCATCGCACTAGCACTAAGTCGACCATCTTGCGTTGTAACTTCTTAGTCTTATGATGAACAATTGCCTAAGGATCTTCAATTAGCCTCTTATTCTCATCCATTCTTAACTCTGAGATTAGAATTATGTCAGGGACTTCTCCCGTGAACTTCCTCAAATAACACACATGGAAGGTGTTATGAATACCATCTAGTTCTTCGGGTAATTCGAGCTTGTAAGCTTGGTTCCCAATCTTCTGAATAACTTTGAATGGTCCAACAAACCTTGGACTCAACTTTCCTCGTTTCTCGAATCTTATAAGTCCCTTCCATGGTCAGACTTTAAGTAAAACCAAATCCCCAACTTCGAAGGTCATCGGTCGTCTCTTCTTGTCAGCATATCTCTTATGACGACCTGCGCTGCTAACATTCTTTCCCTAATTACCTTCAACTTCTCAGCAGTCTCATGGACTATCTCGGTGCCCATAAACTGCTTTTCTCCAGCCTCAAGCCAACAAGATGGTGTACGACACTTTTGTCCATATAAGGCTTGATAAGGCGCCATCTTGATGCTCGAGTGGAAACTATTGTTGTAGGAAACCTCTACCAAAGGTAAGTGCTCATCCCAGTTACCTTGGAATTCCAGGGTACATGCCCTCGGCATATCCTCCAGTGCTTGAATCGTTCATTCGCTCTGACCATCAGTCTGCGGATGGTAATCTGTACTCAAACACAACTTCGTACCCAATTCCTCTTGTAGACTTCTCCAAAACCTCGACATGAAATGACTATCACGATTGGATATAATCGTTAGAGGAACAATGTGAAGTCTTAAAATTTCCTTCACGTAAGTATTTGCGAGCTTATCCATATACCACCTTTCGTTGGCTGCTATGAAGTGTGCACTCTTAGTGAAACGATCCACGGCCACCCAAATCATGTTGTGTCCGTTCTTCGTCATGGGTAGTTCAGTCACAAAATCCATGGTGATGTCATCCCATTTACCATTGGGTACAGGTAAAGGTTCTAAAATCCCATACGGTTTCTGATGTTGTTCCTTAACTCTCACACAAGTTACAAACTCGACCACATACTTTGCAACATCGAGCTTTATTGTTGGCCACCAATAATATGGTTTTAGGTCCCTATACATTTTTGTGGTAACAGGATGAATCGAGTACATGGTCTTGTGTGTGACATCCCCAAAATCTCGGCCAGAAAAGACCGTTTTTCATTTATGCTTTAAAAATATTTTCAGAGTAAATCCTTTTGATTTGAAAGAGTTGCGGAATTTGTTCCCAAAAACAAAACATGATAAAACAATGTTTACCAAAGCATTTCATAAAAGAAATGTATTTTTCATTATATAATCAAAACTCGGGGTGTCATGTTCTGATACAGACCAATAAGCATAAACGATAACATTACAAGTCATTCAACAAATATATACATATACAGACTTGTAAACAAAACAACTGATGGTTCATCCATCTCATGCCCTCGCGCCACTTCCTGTAATACAAATAAAACTGAGTGGGTCAGGCTTGGGAGCCTGGTGAGCATATAGGGTTTTCAACCCACAATAAATAAGCATATTTAATTTTCACCAACCAACAATAACCCAATTACCCATTCCGTTATTCTCACTTTATGTCCCTAAGACAACTAACATAAGGGACCTAGTCTAAGAATATTTCATCGGGGCGACAACACATGCTTCGGGGGTACCTCAGCAATATAAGTCAAATAACGCAACCATGAGGGGGATGGAGTACAGCAAATGAACACCCGAGTTCATTAACACCTACAGGTGGCAAACCTGCTAATGTTTCCACAAGACCGTCTAGAATAGCCAGTGGTCGTCATCTAAACTCCGCTAGATGACTAAATCAAACAACAACGAGGCCTATCATCTATTTATTACACAACAACTATCTACCCATGTTCTACCCAACATATTAGTAGATAAAATATACATTTTTATACATAGTTTTGAAAACCTATACAACATGCTTTAATCAACACATAATCCACATAACAGATGAGGCACACACACACATAACACATATCTCATAGAGAATAATTCATATCTATGAGATAGAAGAGAGTGAATACACATTCACACATATAAACAACAATATACTATACACATAGCACGTATTTTATAGAAAATACTTGATATTTATGTGTTAGAAGAAGGTAACTACACACTCACACTTATAAACAACAATATACTTAATACAATCGAACCAAACTTGTATTATTATCGTGTTTATGAAAGGTAGTATACACTCACTTGATCAGAAGATGATCGGACAACACTACGACTTGCAGAAGTAGTAATCCTCAGCAGATCTGGAAGATCTCTTCAAAAATCGAACTTCTCGCGGGCAGAGCTTCGGCTCGGGAACCGCACTTCTCGGGATCTTCGGGATCTCAGGACTTGCCTCGGGGCTCGAGAATAATACCGGGGCTTCGGGATATTTCTGGCATGCAAAACGATGCAAAACGGGAGAGAGAAGAGAGGAAATTGGCAAAAGAATCGGCTGCCTTCGGTTCCTATTTATAGGAGGCTGGAGCCTCGGAGTACGTGGGGCGTACTGCAGTACGCAGCGCGTACTGCTTCCGAAATCGTCACTGCATGCGTCATCTGAAATGTCGACACTCTTCGGAGTACGCGGGGCGTACGTCGGATCGGACTGGTGACTCGTCTTCGGATAATGCCGGATTAAAAGATTAATTTTAATTACAAAATATTTAATAAACTTCAGAAATTCATAACTTTCGCATACGAACTCCGTTTTCGACGTTCTTTATATCCACGCGAAGGTGAGACCACGCTCTACAACTTTCGTTTAGACTCCGTCGGCTAATTTCGACTTTATTTTTATTATTTATTTTTAATAGGCCGCGACAGAAAAACTTCGTTGTAAATTCATAACTCCTTCGTTTGACGTCCGTTCTCGCCTAACTTTTTATCGCTTTGATACCAACAATGAGATCTTCGATTCTCATTTAGATTGCTTCGGCTAAAAACCGCTCGATCTCAAATCGAGTATTTCGGGCTGCACACCGCTAAACCGAAACTTCGATAAATGATAACTTCCTCATACGAAGTCAGATTTGGGCGTTCTATATATATATTCGGAAACCTCGTTTCAATTACTACAACATTATTCAAAGATATTAAGTTTATTTTACACTTAAATTTTGACGCTTATTTTTATTCTTAATTAATCAAACCACATAATTAAGCAATTAAGCACCAAAACACATAATACTCAAATAATACAATCTTTATTATTACAGAACGGGTTACAGAGGTTAACCTAGACTATTACATTGCTAAAAATGGCAAGCCCGGAAACACAGGCGTTACATTGTGCGCTTCTTCCATCAGAATTTCTCTTACTCCTCCTGTCTTAGGTACCCAAATATGATCTTGGAATACCTTTAGTCCTTGACTGTTTGTACTGACCACTAACGTTTTGCCCAAACGTTATTCCTTTCGGTCATTCTTCTCTAAATCTTCTTCTTGAGTTTTCCTGATACTTTCCACATTCGTCGAGACAACTTCTATTCTCAAAGCTCTTGGCCGTTTTCCGGTAAGGTTGACTTTTTGACTGAGAGCATCAGCGACAATATTTGCTTTACCTGGGTGGTAAAGTATCTCATAGTTGTAGTCCTTGAGTAACTCCAGCCAGCGTCGTTGTCTCATGTTCTATTCCTTCTAATTAAATAGATACTAAAGACTCTTATGATTAGTGAAAAGCTTGCACTTCGTGACAGAGAGGTAATGCCTCCATATCTTTAAGGAAAAAACTATCGCTGTTAACTCCAAATCATGAGTGGGGTAGTTCTTTTCATGCTCCTTCAATTGTCTAGACGCGTATGCTATCAGCTTTTCTCTTTGGGTCAGAACACAACCCAACCCGACTCCAGATGCGTCACTATAGACCGCGAAGCCTTCAATTCTATCAGGTAGAGAAAGAATTGGTGATTCACATAACTTCTTCTTTAACTTCTCGAACGCTTCTTCGTGCTTCTCACTCCATGTGTATGTAGCTCCTTTATGGGTCAAAGCTGTCAATGGAGCATCTATCGAAGAAAAGCCTTGGATAAATCGTTGGTAATATCCGGCTAACCCCAACAAGCTTCGAATCTTCATGGGACTTTTCGGTCGTTCCCACTTCATCAACGCTTCGATTTTTGTTGGGTCAACCATTATCCCTTCTTGGTTAACCACATGACCAAAGAATTGGACTTCTCAGATCCAAAAATCACACTTGGAGAACTTTGCATACAGCTTCTTCTTCTTCAAGACTTCTAACACTTCTCGTAGATGCTGACCATGCTCCCCCTGGATTTTTGAGTACATGAGAATGTCATCTACGAACACTATCACAGATTTATCATGGAATGGTTTACAAGCCCTATTCATCTAATCCATGAATGTTGCTGGAGCATTGGTTAGTTGATATGGGCTTATTTAGTCATAAAAATCATGCATGATCTTAATACTTTATGTTAATTTTATCTCAAATAATGAACCAAAGGTGCTTAATTAGTTTAAATATTTCATTTTCAGCAACAAAGACATGCTCGAAAGGAAAGTGAAGCGGAATTGGCGATTGGACGCTTGGATCTTGGATTTTGAAGAAAGAAGGATGTTGATGGACAGCTTGACCCCTCGTCAGTGTTTTGGCCATATCACATGAACTGTAACTCCGATTGATGAGATTCAAAATGTTCTGGAAACTACACACGATTTCGGACGACTTTTGTGTTTTGAGAAAATGCTGGTTCCAAACGGACTCGATGAGTAGGCCATCAACTCGATGAGCTGGTCAGAAGTTTTGAGATTCCTGACTTTGTCTTGCCGCACACGGGATTTTAAGTGATGGACTCGGCGAGTAGGTCACTGGACTCACCGAGTAGCCTTTGTTTTCAGAATATATATATATATATATATATATATATATATATATATATATATATAGAAACGCTTCTCATTCGAACCCTAACGAATGGGGGAAGTTTAGGACGATTTTTGGAGGCCAGAAGGGTTCTTAGAAGCTGTCGTTTTCGAGATTTCAACTTAGATATCAATTTGGAAGAAGATCAAAGGCAATAACACATTACTTTTATCTTAATCTTTTGCATGAACCATGTTTCAATCATTAGATTATGTTTTTAGTTTGTTATTTGCTGTAGATATGAGCTAAAAACTCATAACGTCTGTTTAGGATAGATGATTTTATGAATATGGTTTGATTTTATGATTAGATTAATTTAATTTGGTGATTTTGTTTTGTTAATCTTGTTAAAGAGCCTTATGTGTTAATTACAACTATTTTCTATTAATAAATCAGTAATTAAGTTGTATGAGCATCTCTTAGTTATTAATTTCATATGATTTATGTGACCACATAGTTATATGTCTAGGAATAACGAATGTGAAACTAGAATTAACTAGAAGATAGGTAAGTTAATGTGTGAGCTTGTGTGATACACCATCAACAAGAGGTTAATTGAATCATGATTTTGATTAGCTAATTACAAGTCTTACTTAACCCGAATCAACAACCTAGGAAATTCATTAATTTAGACAACTGGCCATTGCTTGAATTAATTTGTTTTCTAAGGATTAGTAATAGCGAATGTGAACCTAATCACACTAATCGGTAGCCAAAGCCAATTAATCCATTGCACTTGTCATAAAATCAACCATAGGAATAGATGATTCAAAACCTAAACATAAGTCTTCTTCATTATTGAATTTAGTTAATTGGTTATTTGCTTTAGCTGTTAGTTGCTTAGTTTGAGTGTTAGTTAAGTATTTAAGCTTCTAGTCTTGCAAAACTAGAGAAAACCCCATTTCTATTACTTGTTTTATTTAGATAATATTAGCATTTATTTTAATTGTTTATCGTTCCCTGTGTTCGATACCCTACTTGCTTGAACTATATTACTAATCAATAGGTACACTGCCTTTTGTGTGTTTATTTTGTGTCTGAGTTAGTAGGATTAAAACTAGTTGGTTTTACACACATCATTAGTCCAAACGACATAACCAAAAACTCATAGTGTCCATATCTTGTTCTGAATCCAGGCTTCTTGAGATCCTGCTCTGTCACCTTCAGTTGATGATATCCTGACCTGAGATCGATCTTTGAGAAATAGCTCAAACCTTGCAGCTGATCGAATAGGTCTATGATCCTTGGAAATGGATACTTGTTCTTTACCGTTGCCTTGTTCAACTCTCGGTAGTCTATACACATTTTCATGCTTCCATCCTTCTTTTTCAAGAATAACACTGGAGCTCCCCAGGGTGATGAACTAGGTCTGATAAAACCGTTGTCCAACAACTCCTGAAGTTGCGTATTGAGCTCCTTCATCTCTGTCGGTGCTGATCGGTATGGTGCTTTTTCTATTGGTGTAGTTCCTGGTAACAAGTCTATTTTGAACTCGACTTGTCTATCAGGCGGTAATCCGGGAAGATCTCCGTGAAAGACTTCAGGATAATCACACACCACTAGTATAGTCTGCACCTCCTTCTTTTCCTTCTTAGCGTCGATAACAAATGCCAAGTACGATGTACATCCCTTGGACAAACATTTCCTAGCTTTCATCAGGGAGATGACTCCAAAATTTACTCTGCGTTTGTCCCCGTACACCACAAATGACTCCTTTCCAGGAGGATTTACCCTTACTATCTTCTTTCGACATAATATCTAGGCATCGTTGGCACTAAGCCAATCCATTTCCAAAACGATGTCGAAACCGTTCAATTCTATTGGTAATAGCTCTCCGTGGAATTCGTTTCCTTTTAAGTCGATGATGACGTTCTTAATAAGATTACTAACAGGTACGAACTTGCCACTGGCAACTTCTACAATTAGGGCATTATCAAGTTTTTCTACAGGTAATGTTAGTTTCCTACCAAATTTATGCGATACAAAGGAGTAGTTAGCTCCAGAATCAAACAATATATTGGCTGGTAAACCATTTACAAGAAAGGTACCTGAAGCGATGTCTGCTGCCTCCTTCGCAGCCTCGTGCGTCATCTGGAAGGCTCTTGCCTTCGACTTCGGTGGAATGTTGGGCCTTGCCACATCTTTCTTCTTTGGGCAATCCTTAACAATATGCCCTTCTTCACGGGACTCGTAGCTCACCATTTTGTTGGCGGTGCACCCATTGGCGTAATGTCCTGTCTTCCCACACTTGTAGCAGGTCACCTCCTCGCTACATTTCCCGAAGTGCTTCTTCTTATACTTCTCGCTCCATATCGATTCATTTCCTCGTCCCCCTAACTTGTTTGAACCGAACTTGCTATTCTTATTAGGCTTACCAAACCCCTCGAACTTCCTTTTCTCCTCAACCTCAACCTTGCTGGCAGCTCTTCCCTTGATCATCTCCTCCACAGACTTGGCAGCCCAGATAGCCACCTCCAGAGTATGTGCCTGATGTACCTCCCATGGGAGTCCCTTGGCGTACTTGTCAATTTTTATCAACTCACCCGGAACAAGATGCAAGGCAAACTCCATCTTCTCCGTGAAGTTGTTGGTGTATTCATCAATCGACATACTTCCCTTCTTTAGGGTTAGGAACTGGTTCTCTAGCTCAAGCAAGTTTTGGGATGAGCAGTAGTTTCATTTGAATTGCACCAAAAATTCTGCCCATGTTAGTTGTAGGGGCTCATTGGGTTCAAAGTCTTCCCTAGGGTATTCCACCAACGCACAACACCTCCTCGGAACGGACGCACTGCAAATATGGTCTATAGTTTGCCTCTGCAACCACACGTCATGAAAGCTAACTCCATTTCTGAGATCCAATCCATGACCCCGATCGGATCTTCCTTTCCAGTGAAAGTCGATGGCTTGCAAGTCAGAAAATCCTTGTACTTGCATCCATTCCTCTCGACTCCATCATCCTGGTTGTTTTGTCGAACTATTGGTGGGTTGGCTTGACCAACGGTCCCACTGTAGTTCCCCTCCTCAAAATGCCCTTTGTTTAACTCGGGCTGTTCGATTGGTATGGTAGCTTCCTCTCGATTCTGTTGGAGCAAACGTCTGGTTTCTTCCATTTGACGATCCAACATCATCTAGATCATTGCTTGCACTACGACCATCGTTATTGGCTCAACAACGGCCACCACAACCGGTATTTGCTCAATCACTGGAGTTTGGTTTCTGTTCCCATTTGCATTCCCGGCTCCACTGCGGGTTCTTTCCATTTTGATCTATACACCGAATAAGGTGAATTTAGATCTTTATTTAGGATAGTCATTTAAACCATCCTTATCACTCCAAAACGTTTACATGTTAGTTCAAATATCGTAGACGTACGTTTAGAATCCTAGACACATAAGGTTTCCAGATCCGGTCGGCAACAGACCATAGATCCAAACAAATAACAGCATATCAGACACAAAGCATCTAGGACATAAAAGCATTTTAGGCACAATTCCTAAAATAAGCTAGTGCTCACACCTCACAATCATCACTTAGCATTCTAAGTTTAAGTCTAGAAATCCTACAAATTCCTAGTTCACTTAAAACAAATGCTCTGATACCAACTGTGACATCCCCATTTTCACGGCTCACAACCGTCACTTAGCATTTTAGGCACAATTCCTAAAATAAGCTAGTGCTCACACTTCACAATCATCACTTAGCATTCTAAGTTTAAGTCTAGAAATCCTACAAATTCCTAGTTCGCTCAAACTAATGCTCTGATACCAACTGTGACATCCCCATTTTCACTGCCAGAAAAGACCGATTTTACTTATGCTTTGTTTAAAAATCAGAGTAATAATTTAAATAAAGAGTTGAGGAATTTGTTCCCAAAACAAAATTTGATATTTATCAAAGCATTCCCATAGAAATGTATTTCATTAAAAAGACTCGGGATGTCATGTTCGATACAGATCAAAAGCATAAACAGTACAACATAAGCCTTACTACATTATTTCGTATTTACAAGCATAAAATCCCTCATCTCTCATCCAAACATCTATGCTCATGCACCACTACCTATAATACAAGAATCTGAGTGGGTCAGGCTTGGGAGCCTGGTGAGCACATAGGGTTTTCAACCCACAATAAATAGATTTATTAACTTCATCAAACCAAACAAAACCGATTACCCGTTCCCGTTATCTTCACTTTACGTCCCTAAGATATCTAACAGAAGGGACTTAGTCTAAGGATTTCATCGGGGTGACAACACATGCTTCGGGGGTTCCTCAACAATTTATGTCAAATAAGGCAACCATGTGGGGGATGGAGTACTGCTGGTGAGCACACAATTCAAACAAACACCTACAGGTTGCGAGCCTGCTAGTGCTCCACTGGACTGTCTAGAATAGTCTGTGGTCGTCATCTATAGTCCGCTAGATGACTGGATCATCAATAACATCTATAACGAGGCCTCTCATTATTTTATTTTGTTACACAACAACTATTACATATACCCATGTTTTACCCAACACATTTTCTAGATATCAAATACATATACAGTGTAAATCATTTAATACATCTATAAAATCGTTCATCCAGCATAGATAGCAAGTATATACAGATAATATGCACACGTAGCACGTAATTTATATAAAATACTTCATATCCATGTGTAAGATGGAAGTAACTATGCACTCACTTGATTAGGTGGTGACTCGCTACTCGAACAACACTTCGTTATCTAAAAAAAAATTTCCCTTGACAAAACCTAGTATCAATACCACTAGGGTTTAGTCTAACGTTAACCGCGACTAACTAATAGTCTAGCTATTATTAGTATTATATAAGCGTTAAACAACACTCTATATAACTCATAATAAAAGACAAAATAATTATTTTAAGGTCCTAATAATGTTACTATAATTAACTAGAAGCTATATTAAAAGTAGCGTAGGCGTAGCTCACTTACAGCGGGTTTTATTGAAAACTGGGCTTTGCTTGGAGCAGCGTTTCCGAACCGAAAGACCCTTTTTCTCGGGACTCCGGGACCCTCGGGGCTTCCTTCGGGTGAAAGGGGTTTTACCTAGGATTTAGGGGGGGGGGGGGTTGGGACCTTAGAGAGAGAAAGAATATAGAGAGAGAATGAATTTTGGTGTGATTTCTTCGGCAGCCCTCGCAGCCTATTTATAGGCGCGAGCCTTTGGTCGTATGTTGGGCGTGCAGCAGCACTACGCGGGGCGTAGTTCGGATAGGGTTCTAGGTGGCGAGACCTCGGTGGGGCGACGTGGAGCTTTCGAGACCAAGCGATTCCGAACGCGGGGCGTACCCTTTTACGCGACGCGTATGCGAGACCATGTGTCTCTATCCGAAGCGAGGCCGTGCGCCGCAAGCGACGACTGTGATTGTGCCATGTCATCAATTTCGCATCAGTCTCACAATTTTCCTTCCCGATTTCTAAAATTCGTAACTTTCGTATACGAGCTCCATTTTTGACGTTCTCTATACCCACGCATAGGCGGGAACATACTCTACAACTTTCGTTTAGACTCCATTGGCTAATTTTGTATTTATTTTTTAAAAGTTATATTTTAACAGGCTGGGACAAGATTGGTCCGTTAAAAATTCATAACTTGTTCATCCGACGTCCGTTTTTGTTTGTCTTTTTATCGTTACGCTACTATTGACGAGATCTTCGATTCTCGTTTAGGTTGTGTTGGCTAAAAACTGCTCGATCTAATATTCGAACTTCGGGTTGTACAATGCTAAGCCGAAACTTCGAAAAATCATAACTTACTCATACGAAGTCAGATTTGGGCGTTCTTTTTATGGACACTCTCGGTTTAACGTTTTCTATGTATTTGGTTTATATTGCTAAGGCTAAAAATTTTTCTATCAAAAATTCACTATTTACGCTTCCCGGTGTCGTGCCGGTTCCGTCGCGAAACTTCGACGGGTCATAACTTCTTTGTTATAGCTCGGATTTCGGCGTTCTTTATATCCCCGAAATCCTTGTTTCGACCACTACAAATTTATGTAGAGACATCGGGTTTATCTCACACTTTAATTTTTCCGCGTATTTTTTTATTCTTTATTTATTACACATTTATAAATAAGTAATAAGCATATAAATTCATATAATTCACATAATACTCAAATATTTCATCTTTATTACTTCAAAAAAGAGTTACAATAATTGAGCTAGACTATTACATCATCTGATAATGCTTAGCCCCGAAACCCGGGCATTACAAGGTCATTGTTCCTGAATCTTTATGTCGTGAATATCAAAGATATTGACAGCTGGCTAACTTCTGTGTCATTCTTTATTCAAGTACTCTTATCATACTTTCATTGGGGTCTATCTGAAACATGCTTTAGTCAAGTCATTGGACTATAGTGATTTATCTCCGGAGACATTTCCAAGTCTCTTTCAGTGGTTGGATCTTGTTATTCACCAACCCACGATACCTCGGCTTGCACCGCAAAAATTTTGAGACCATTCTATGAACTTACTTCTACTCGTTACTAGGACTGCATCATAGGGATGTAGGTCAAACCTTCGCGATTATACTTCCATTTCCGTGTTAGGACTGCATCGTAGGGATGTAGGTCAAACTTTCGAGAACATACTCTTACTCTTTTCTTGAGCAATCTAAGTACATCTAGGGTCAACCTGAATCGCTTACAAATCCTTATCTTTCCTGTTACAGAATCATGTCGTCATTAGGAAACAATCAGCCGAGCAACGAAACCCCCCATCCTCCATATCGACACCGCTACATTACAAGTTGCAGTAGCAGCTGTTGTGACAACTTTCCTTACACACATCAACTCAGGCAACACAAACAAGACTGAAAAAGGAGTCGAGAGTTTAAATGGTAGTACCAAACCGGGAAACCAACAAACAGTAACAGTCACTGGCTCGCAAATCCGAAAGACAGAGAACAAGAAAAGAAAGCGTCAAGCCCAGAAAGAACGCAAGAGATCCCAAAGGCTGGCTATACAACAACAACAAGTGGAAACCCCTGCCGTTCCCGTACCGAGCAGGCCATACGAGGGAAAACTCCCAAAGTGTGATAAGTGTAGTTTCCATCATCATGGGGCTTGCCATGAGATGCAATGTTGCAATTGCCTAAGCATAGGGCACCATGCTCGTGGCTGTGGAGCACCGGCACGACCCATCACTCAAGTCCCTTTCATCGGGACTAACCCTATACACGAGAGTAGTTATAACGCTGAACGCTTTAGGAAACAATTTTCAAAGTGGAGTAACGAGGAAGGCACTTGTGTCCAAATAACATTGGCTAAACACCGCAATCCCGTCACCAACGCTAGTACTAGCCAGTCATGCCACCAATGTGGGGAGATAGGGCACTTCAAGAAGGATTTCCCTATAGCAAAGAACTCTAGCGCAGACGGGAAGATTCTCAAGATCACAGCTGTAGGAGAGCCTACGCCAAAACCCTCGTTAATGTAACTTAGGTGTGTTGTTGTAACAGACTTATAAACTATCCAGAACTAGTGCAACTAGAGTCTTACCTTTTGCGAGATCTTGTCTGTATAGGGATTCTCGTGCTGCGTATACTTTTCTTTTGTAGTATATCTTATTCGCAGCAATAGTCTAGTGGCAAATCTAAAGTACTGTAACTCTGTTTATGGTTGCACGGTCGTGTTTTGTCTGTAAACGTCTTATGTTCAAATCCAATGTCTTTATGTTTCAGTATGATTCCGACATTATCATACAACTCGATTCAATTTGATCCTCACAAAAACAGCTTTTTACGTACATCTCTTTCTTCTAGATCACTTTTCCAGCGAAGCCGTCATAACAGAACACCGAAGTACTCATGCCAGGAGTACCTCTTAGTTATTTTTCCAAAGAAACCCCCGAAGTACCACTCGTGCAGTACGTCAAGTTCAATCCAAGGATTTATACGATTGATCTATCACTGAGGAATGTATGCATAAGAGTGATATATAATCAAGGTTCTACAGGTTTAGAATTGATGATTCCATTTTAACTTCTTTTTCCCCGATGGGATGTGAGCTTAAAGAAGAATCAGTTATTCGACTACCTTTTCAATCTTAATTATATACGACTCGTATACCCAAAGTTGTGATTGTGAAACCATGTATGAATTCTAATATGAACTTCAGGACGGAGAACTGCTTAAGACTACTAGTAATCACATCATCATGTGAGCAAACTTAGAACCCAGTATGACTCCCGTAAATGGATCGCCCTACAGCTTAAACATCTACGTAGACACAAGAACAGCCCGGACAACTTAGTGAACTACACAGAAAGAGAATTAGAAGACTAGGCTTCTCACCTTGGAGAACCCCCAGTCTTATTCTCCCAGAGATTGGCGGATTGCATCGTATGTGCCTCGGATATCGAGGACTCCGTCAAGATTTCATGGAAATCGTTATCTCTGCCTCGCATAGATGAAATGGTTGAGCAAACGCAAGGAAAGAATTTCTTTCAGAAATGGATCTGAGATCCGAATATCACCAGTTCGAGTGTTAGGGAAGGATGTCCGGAAGACTATCTTCCGAACTCGATGCGGACACTTCGAGTCCGTAGTGATACCCTTCGGATAGGACCAATACGCCCATAGCTTTCATGAGCTAAATGAGTAGGGTACGTCTTTCTTACTTGGATCAGTTCGTCATTTCTCCATGTAATGACTTACTTATCTACCCTCGTAGTAGGAAGAAAACCCTTGGAAACATTTCCTCCAGAGGAACTTCTCGCGAAGTTCTCTAGGCACGAGTTTTGAAATTAAAAAGTCAAATTTCTATGACACACTGTTAGTAATGTGAGAAATTTTGAGTACTCTTTCAATTTGTCAAAACTATTGAGAATTAGTCGACACCGGAGATGCTGACAGTCATTCGCCAAATTCTAGGTCTTACCGACCTACCTTCTTAGTTCACTCAGAACTCCTCACAAATTACAGAAACCCGTACGACTTTGACCCAGCAAGGGGTGGCCTTTGACTGGGAAGTTAAGCAAGAAAAGGAACCTTTGGAATTCCAAGTGAGTGACCAAGTTCCATAGGAGAACTCACTCTGGGAATGACTTAATACACTTTGGATCGCGTGGAAAGCTAAATCCAATATAGTTAGGACATCCGAGATTCTTATCAGAATCGTTCCTGCGCCTCGCACAAACTAGACCTACTCCGCGAACTCAGTAGCGTACATTCTACACTTCACGTCTCGATCGTGAAACCATACCTTTCTGTTAGGACTCTTGTAAGTCCACTCGTCGAGATCCTCACCTTCGTATTTGAACTGTAAAGACCCTCAACCGAGAGGTCAAGCGGATGAAGCAGCGCCATCGCCCGATAGTGAAGGTTCGTTGGGATTCCAACCGAGAGCCCGATTTCACTTAAGTGCGCTAGAACAAATCGATTAGGAAGTTTCCTCCTCACGACTCGATCATTCGTACATACTTCCTTGCCTAAATTCTAATTTCGGGACGAAATTCCCTTCAACAGGGGGATGATGTGACAACCCGAAATTTCCATTCTGAACAAACCATTTGAAGCTAATAGAAGTAGAACAGTTACAGTGAAAACTCAGATTACGAGTATAAGTTTGGCAGTTTTCAGGGTTTTCCACTTAAGGAGATATAAGGAGAGTGGATGCACTAGGGTTTTGTGCAACACTGTTATTCCAATACTCTAGGATATTAGAGTTCATTCCGAGAATAGAAATATTTTCTGCCAAAAATCCCAGGACTATGTATAGAAAACTGAACCAAATTGGTTCCTTAGTTGAATTCCAATTAGAGAAAAGCCAAAATTCTCTCTCACGGATCTTCGGGTTTTTATCCCAAATTGTGAGTACTTTGATCTAGTTATGTTATATAGCTTAGATTGTGTTTAGAAACGCCAATTACATATCAAATCTGTGAGACTCGGGAGTTTACCGCCCAAGAACGTTCTTGGGGAGTAAACTCCAATATGTGGCTTAAATGCTACTTAGTCCTTTCCCCGTGATTTGTAACTACCTTAGACTTGTATGCTAGTGTGTATATGACTAGAAAACATCAAAATCGGATTAATACCCCAAGATATGGGAGTTTACCACCCAAGAACACTTGGGGAGTAAACTCCATTTTAAGGTCCTAAAGGGTTCCAATGACCTTCAAAGCTTTGGAACTCGAACTAGAACCCACCATTGCATGCTTAGGACACCAAAAGCTATTAGAAACAATGAGGAAAGTGAGTTCACGGACAAGGAGCTTCTTGCGCCGTGTACTCCATGTTTAGGTGCCAAAATGCTTAGAAACACTTCCTTAAGCCAAGAGACAAATTAGGAGAAGTACCCTAGTGTGTTTGGGGCTAGCAAACACCTCTAAAACACCAAGAAAAGGGAGTTTACGGCCCAAGATATTTTAGGGCCGTGAACTCCAATATATGGTGCCAAATGGTGCCATAATTCCTCCTAAAGCCTTAAACAATTGCCTAGAACATATCCTATGTGAGTATGGGACTTGAAAGCATCATAAACACCCTCCCAAGGGAGTTTACGGCCGTAATCTCCAAGGGATATGGTCCCAGGGCCGTAAACTCCTCAAAGGAGTTAATAAGAAGCCCAAACACTTGTTTAAGACTAGAAGCACTTCACCACTTGAGTTGTATTAAATCTAAGCTTCAATTAGAGACCTAGTTGAGAGTTTACGGCCAGGAGTTTACTCCCCTGGGCCGTAAAATCCAAGACATATGGTCATTAGACCATAAACTCCCATTAGGGGCATTGCACTCCTTTGTTGCAACCCATTAGCCTTCTAGCACTTGACCAAAAGTGTTTTCCTCGCATTTAAATGTTTATACTTGTATAATTAGTGTTTTAATCACTAATTATTTATATACATATGTCTTCATATGTAATTAGGATCATTGTGTGTGTCTAAAGTCTTCACTTGACACCAAGCACTTGCCCGATCCTTCCTTACGATAACAGTCCGTTCAAATCCAGTCACTTACTGCAGGTGAGTTCATACCCCTTAAATAATGTTTTAAACTATTTTTAATGTTTTATGGGGGGGATACAAGTAGGATCATGCTAGTTATTATATCAATCACATGTGATTAATAAGTAGAATTATGCTAGTTATTATATCAATCACATGTGATTAATATGCAACATTCAAATGATTTACTACACATTAGCCGTTTTACCAAACAGTTTCCTTCAAATGATTTTTATAAACAATTTTATATGTTTTAAATTCTTTTTTACACTGTATATTTTACTCTGTATATCACATTTCAAACTTATTTATAATTGTGTTTCAAACAAATGTTCTTTATACTAAACTGTTTTATCAAACCCAGGCCTTCAAAACCATTTTATAGATCGACATCAAGTCGATCTTTTCTTAGAAAATATTTATTTTCAAAGGTTTTACAAATATTATTTTATGCTTTTATATTATAAATTGCATGCCTCTATATGTATAGTTATATAAGAAATGTTTAAAAGACTTAGGAAGGCTATCCACCCTATTTCCTTTTCGCGCTTGAGATGTGGTCTGGTGGGATATCGGGTATTCGTTCGAAAGTCGTTTAAATATTAGTTATATATCATGCATACATATATAGTCATAAAGGCCCTTACAGTTCATCCCATGCCCTTGGGTAGCAAGGGTATACATCCATGACCATACGTACCAGTTAGAGTACTAGTAAACTACCATATGGGTAGTTTAGGAAGACACTAGAACAATTACTAGAACACAATATCATACAATGAGTCGGTTCATTCATGAGTCAATACTTTCTAGAACATTACAGTACATTACATATACTACGATACTAGGAATAGAACATATACAATGATACTAGAACGATTACATTACTATACTTGCTAGGTAGAGAGCACGTACATTACAGCTAGAACACTTCATTACATTACACTTACATTAATACGTTCATAAAATTGTGATCCACTGTGTCGGAGCATGCCTTAAATATCATGGCCCGAGTTGTAGCCAAAGTCTCTTGAAGGGAGAGCGTGAGTTTGCGTATAGATCTATACTGGATTGACTATCCTACACCTTGCTGCTAGCTACAGCGGGACCTGCAGGTCTGCGGGTGCCAAACGTCATTCCGTTATTACGACCATTCGTATGTCGTTGTTACCAGTCGATAGTATGGTGCAATTAATCACATGATGCCTTAATATAAATCCGGTTTAAGGTAGTTAGTACAGCAGTAGTTCTTATACCGCTACGTTTTAGTACTACATTAATTTTCCCCGTACATATATTTAGTGATCTTTTCACTTAAACTATAAATGTAAAAACTATATTTTGTTAATAATAGTTACACTTGGGAAAATTACACACTTTTACATGACACGAACATTTAGAACAGTTAAGTCTTGGTAGAAGACTGCATTGAGAACAGTTAGGTCTTGGTAGAAGACACCCTTATATAATAGTAGGAATCATAGGGATTTCTAGAGTTTTTCAAACGTTTACAGTTGTTTTACAAACATTTTCATACTTACAGTTCATATACATTTTCAATACTTACAATTCAATTACTTACAAATTCTTACATACAAATTAAGACACTAAATACTTATGATCTCACCAGCTTCAAAGCTGATACTCACTTTCAAAAGTACTTGTATCCTCAGGTCATCATAGACAGGTACCGATGCAAGGAGAAAGGAAGATGGAGCTTGTTCAAGACTCATCTTTCATTTTGATTTATGCTTTAGTGTTTATCAAAATTTGACAAAACACTTGTATAATAATTATATTATTAATGCAATGGATGATGTTGTTGCTTGTTTACTACTTTTCATTGTTGTGATACTGTACATGATGTCCTCTGCCCCAGAACGTTTCCGCCGTTCTTGGTTTTGGGGTGTGACAATCTTCGTTTTCTTTTCAAAAATCTCAGAGCCTTCATCATCGAATGAAACCTTCAAGCCAGTTCCCACAACTAGTTGAGAGACACTGATGAGATTGTGTTGCAATCCCTCTACATATGCTACTTTTTGGATTGAGAATTCCCCATTTGTGATCATTCTGTAGCCTTTGATCGTGCCATATGAATTATTCCCGTATTTGACACATCCACCATCCTTAAGGGCCCGAAACTCCCTTATTTCTCCCCTCTTTCCTGTCATGTGACGTGAGCAGCCACTATCAATGTACCATTCGTCATCGAACTGCTCGTCACTTATAACCTACAAAAATTAAGCCGATTTAGGAACCCAAAGTTGCTTGGGTCCACGTGATCCTTTTACAGAATAGGGAATAGCAATAGAAAGATCAACCATAAAATTTATTTTTATTAATGTGGTTTCATATTTCCTTTTGATGGTAAAGACCTTGATTTTGTTTAAATCAGATTTAGGATTTTTGTTTTGATCTTTTTAAAACTTGTTAATGTGATTCCTAGGGATAGATGACGTATTTTTTGTTTGTGTTTTGACTTCAGAGACGAGCTTCCCTTTTCCCTTGCTATCCTTGACATCGTTGTTAGGGTTCTGCTTTGGTTGAGAATGAGGAGGATGAGATTTATGATCGAAACTTGTTTTTCAGTTCTTATCAAGGCTTATTTTGGGACTGAAACTAGCTTTTCGGTTCTTGTTACCACTTGATCTAGAACCGAAACTAGGCTTTCGGTTCGCTTGACTGCAGGATTGGCAGTGAGAGCAAGGATCTAAATTATCCTTTGATCCTGCTCTCGCCTTGGGATTTGACGCCTTTTCTTTGCAAACATAATTGGAGTTTTGAGAATTCCAAAACTACTTCCTTTCATTAAGATTCTTTTGATATCTTCGGTTTCGCTGGCGTTTCAGTTCAACAAGTTTCTTTTGAGAGTTGTGTATGTTCGCCCTTAGCTTTGGTCTCTCAACATAAGTTTCGTTCTTTAAAGAAGAAGTTTTGCTTGCAGTCGTCATTGGTTCGCTTGGAATTTCTTTGGTACTACTCGTGCTTGGTACATCAAAGCTTGTAGGCTTGTTGAGTGGTTCCGCCATGTATCTTCCTTTAACCCTCCATGAGGTTCTCTCTGATAAACCGACAGTCTCATCTGCATTATCGATTGGAGCGGACCACAAATAATTATCACAACCACCTGCATTATCTTCGTTCACTATGGCAGTCAATTCGGCTGTGTGTTTCTGAGTAACTTCTGACATGGTGTATACTTGGTTAGGTACAGTTTGTACCTTTTGATAAACCACTGCTTTTGGTTTCAGAACTTTGGATTTATCTTGGGACACTCGAGCGAACTCAACCGAATTCTCAGAGATAAGACCTTTGGTAGGTTCGGTTTCGCTCTTGACAAATTCTGAACAGTCAACCACATCCTCTACAGAAATTTCACTCATATCACTGTCCTCGTCAAATTCAGAAGTGTTTTCAACGTTTATTTTGTTTTCTGAACTTAACTTGGCATTCAATGAGTCGAATTTTATATAGTTTCAGTCTTAATTTTTAATTTATCATTCTCGTCCAAATTTTTTTTGAGCATGTCCTTATGGTCTTTGGACTTGATAAAGGACTCGATTTTGTCCAGACCAACACTGTAAGCATTAGAGATATTATCTGAAGAGACAATAGAGTCACAGTTATAACCATCAATATCAACTTCGTCCTCCTTTAACTCTAGGAAAGGGCAAAATCATTTTGTGAATCTTTTTGCCAATTTCACATTCTAAATGCAATTGAATGATATTTGTATATAAATGTTTAGCAATTAAACAAAAAATATTTATTTGTTTCATAAGTTTCAAATTATCACGTTGCAAATAAATAACTTCATCTCTCATCCTAACTAACTCTAACTCCGGCTTCTCTATCCACATCCTTCGCTCCCCATTCTTGGATGTCACCCTGCTAATTTGATCAGTTAAGTTAGCATTTGTGAGGTGCGTTTGCATTAGACTACCGCTTAAACTAGAAAATTTGAATTTTATTTCATTTAATTCCTTTTCATAGTTTGCTACAGGTATTTTAAGCGATTCGAGAATGGATTGTACCTTCTTGATCAACTGATCGTAATCGTTGATCCTTTCGCTCATGGGTTTGGCAGCAAAACACATATCTTCATTTAGATTCGTGTCCTCTCACTCACCTTCGGTTGTATAACCCCTCATTTGTGACACTCCAACTGTCACCATCAAGCATCTCCCCTCAAACTCAGAACCATCTTCTTTCGCCACAAATTCCTTGCCATGCGTGGGCCTGCGTACCTCTTCATCTTCGGAGTCTATAGACTAGACCTCCACGCCACCGAATTCATCATTGACAATGTTCTCCTGCACAATCAAATCATTCTTAGAATTGTTAGAGGCTTTCTTCTTCTTTATCTCCTCCAGCTTGCGCATACAGTATGCTTCATCATCTTCACCCTCCTTCTTCTCCGACAGCTTTCTTAACATGCAATCTTTGGCAAAGTGATTCTTGCCATGGCAGAAGTTGCAATCATATCCTGAGTCTCCCACCAGTTTGCTCTCCTTCTTTTCTTATTCTTTTTTAGGATAATTTTTCATCTCCTCTTTCGCCTTTTCTGAGGTATAGCTTCCCTTCCAGTTTCGGTTCTTGGCGTTGGGAAACTTTTTGCGAGAAAACCGCTTCGGGTTAGATACCATCATTGCATACTCCTCGTTTGTTAGATCACATTCTGACATTTCAGACTCTTCTTCATATTCTGCCACATTCTTTGCCTTAGAGAGAAGGGCCAAGGATCCCATACCTGACACCACTTTCGCTTCCTCTGTCACAACATCTTCATGAGACTTGAGAATACCCACCATCTTCGCCAATGAATAGGTTTTGAACTGCTCGTGAGCCTTCACAGTTGATACTACAACCATCCATTCGGGTCTTAAACCATTCATAAAAGTGACCTTCTGTTCGATCACTTCTATTCCAATACCATGCTTGATTATCTTGCTCAAAAGATGATTGAAGCGATCGAATTTCAGAATAAGTTTTCCATCCGACTTTTGTTGGAAAGCACCGAACTCAGAGACCAATAGAGTCTGGATAAAGTGCTACAGATCTTCATCAGTGGAATACAGCTCTTTGAGTCTATCCCATATCTCTTTCGCCATGGTGCAAAGGCTTACCAACCAAAAAGTATCAGATTGTAAAGAAAATCTAATCATTCTCACGGCTTTAACATTGCACAACAAATTGTGTTTCTCATCTTGACGAATCTTCTCCACATCAGTCAAGAGTTGGTTATAGTCCCTTTGAGTCTTAATAGTTCTATTCGTTCCAGAATGAAAAAAAAGAACCCAATGTTATTGCTTCCCAGATAAGATAGCCATTGTCTTCAGAACCAACGACATAGTCCTCAAAGTGGTGCGTCCAAACTTCATAGTCTTGTGTATACATAATAGGGATTCTGGTTGTGGATCCAATGCTATTGGAGATGTTGATTAGATTGGTTTGAGAATCTTCGTGAGACATGATGATCTTTTTCAGATATCTGCTAAGTATCATACTTCTAAAGATTGAATAAGGTAATATCGAGATCTATGAACAACGTCAATGAATGAATGATGCTTAACAGATCCAATAAAAGCGGAAACCCTAAGAAAATTCTTCAAACAAAAGAGATGCGTATGATTTACACAACCTCCTGCTCTGATACCAATTGATGAGAATAATGTTCTCTTAGATCGATAGATTCAAAAATGTTTCACTAAGATAATAAAAGCAATAGAAAACAATGAACACCAATATGAGTCAAACGTATGTCGAATGATTAAAACAAAAACACCTCAGAAGAGCTCAATGAAGAACTTCTACTTTAGAGGCGTGCTAGGGTTACAGTACTTTCTAAGGAAATCTTCAGCATTCTATTTAATGTGATGCATGGATGCACCATAAATACTAAACCCTAATTATAAACTAACGGTTGGACAGGCCCAAACCGTGAATACAAAATGGACCGAACTATCTAAGCCCAATAGCGCAACCCATAGACTCAACAAGAATAATTACCAAGAATTTTTTGAAACGTTGAAAGGGGTTTTCGGTTTGTCCTTCACCTAAATCCCTTGACCGAAATCAATTTTTGGTCTTGGAGTGTTTTCGGCCGAAAACGAGTTCTCGGTCCAGATTTTTCGGCCACTTGAAGATTTGAAGGCTGTTCTTGGTGTTATTAGTGTTCTTGGTGAAAATATGAAGATTTGACGATTTTCTCTTGAAGGTTTGAATGTTCTTGGATGATTCTTTGGAGCAAAATGAGAGTGTTTTAGAGTGAAAATGTGAGAAAATGGTTAAGTTTTCGGGAAAAAACTTATATATCGGTTGGGTTTTCGACCAGAAGGGAGTTTTCGGTCGAAATCTTTTTTCGGTCCGAAGGTTCTTGACTGGAAAGGGTGTTCGGTGTGAGGGTTTTCGGTTCGGAAGGGAAAAATCTTGGTTTTTTAGTGTATTTTATTCCAAAAACTTTATTTATATGATTTAAATCATTTTCTAACCCTTACGAACTTAACAAAATAAATAAAACTCGAAATTTTATTTAAGGGGTTTGACTTTTGTAGACTTGGAAAGTAACGGGTTGTTACACTTCCAATTAAGGACTTCATTACTTTCGAGAAGTGTGTGGCATGTGCTCACTGAAAGCATCATCGCAAGTTACATAAGCCGAAGATAGTCAACTCAATCAATAATGTTCTTCAATTGTTGCATATGGATTTGTTAGGTCCGGTCAATGTTTTCAGCATTAATAAGAACTCTTACTTCTTGGTTGTCAATGATGATTACTCACGATTTACATGGGTTTCTTCTTATCCAAAAAGAGTGAGACTACTGAGCTGGTCAAGAAATTCATCGTGTTGATTGAGAATCAGACCAACGAAAAGGTGAAGGCAATTCGAAGTGACAATGGCATTGAATTCAAGAATACTGTTCTGGATCATTTCTGTGCTGAAAAGGGTATTTTGCGACAATAAAATGCTGCACGGACACCTCAACAAATTGGTGTTGCAGAACGGCGAAATCGTAATTTGATCAACGTAGCAAGGACGATGCTTTGTGATTCCAAGTTACCAGTCTTCTTCTGGGCTGAAGCTATCAACACTGCATGCTATGTTAAGAATTGAGTTCTGATCAACAAATCGCAGATGAAGACCCTGTATGAAATTCTATATAATCACAAGCCATCGGTCACTCATTTCATGATCTTTGGATGCCCTTGCACCCTTCTTCATCTAGAGTCCAACCCCAAGTTCAACTCAAAAGCTAATGACTGCTACTTTGTGGGATATGGTGCATGCACTGCTTATCGAGTGCACAACAAATCTACTAAGAAGGTTATGGAGTCATTTGACTTGCGATGGGTGGAAGAGAACGAGACAAATGCTCAAGTTGGACCTGATTGGTTGTTTGATTATGCCTCATTGTTTAAAGCTTTTAATGTTTTTTTTGATACTTTTTTAGGTTCCAGCTCAAGCACAAATGTTGTTGTTGAAGATGAAAAGGAAGATGTTGTATACAGACTACCCCTGGTGACTCCTGAGTCTCCTCAGGTGGATGAAGCTACTCCAAGTACTTCCTCTTCTTCACTAAGTCAAAGGATCAATTCTAATGCTGAAGTAACTCCCATTTCCCTTGAAGAAAGAGAAATCATAACAAGGGATACCCCTGTTGCCACACAATCATTCATGGAGCTTCTCTTTCCTGAAACTATCTCAAATGAATATGTGGCAAGTACCTCTCACGGTCCTAGATCGTTTGAGGCGAGTGATACGACAAAAGACAGATTCATCAACATGAACGACCTTCCAATCTCAATCCATGACTTCAGCATGAAATTCCCACCAGAATTCAACGTGATCATCCGATCGATAATTTCATCAGTCCACTGGCAAAAGGAGTTTAAACAAGAAGTCAAAGTGCAGATGTCAACTCATGTCTCTACTCATGATTCATATCTCAGATTGAGACCAAGAATGTGGACATGGCTTTTAATGAACCAAGTTGGGTTAACGTTATGCATGAAGAGTTGAATCAATTTGACAAGCTGAAGTGTGGAAACTGGTAGAGCTTCCAAAAGGAAAGAAGTGGTTGGATACACGTTGGGTATTCAGGAATAAGCAAGATGATAGTGGGGTGATTGTACGAAACAAGGCATGTTTGGTTGTTTGTGGCTTCCGACAGATTGAAGGTCTTGACTACAATGAGGTGTATGTTCTTGTGGCACACTTGAAAGATATTTGAATCTTCTTATCATATGCTTCCTACATGGGGTTTAGTATTTATCAAATGGACGTCAAGACCGCCTTTTTATATGTTGTCGTGATAGAGGACATCTATGTTGATCAACCCCCTGGGTTTGTCAATCCAAAATTTCCAAATCATGTCTACAAATTAGATAAGGCTTTGTATGGGTTACATCAGGCTCACAGAGCTTGGTATGCTACCCTGATAGATCATCTGCTGGAGCATGGCTACACTAGAGGTACGATCGATCAGACGCTGTTCTTAAAGAAAGTGAATAAAGATTTGATTGTCGTCCTGATCTACGTGGATGACATCATCTTTGGGTTGATGGGTTCCGTGCTGTGCAAAGAATTTGAAGAATTCATCAAGAAGAGATTTGAAATGAGCTTACTCGGTGAAATGGTGATGTTTTTGGGATTACAAATTCGTCAAGATTCATCTGGAATCTTGCTGTATCAGGGAAAATATGTGGAGGACATGCTTGAGAAGTTCGGGTTCAAAGACACTAAACCTGCCTCTATTGCCATGGCTGAAAGACCTCTGGTGGGCATTAGATCTCTTATGTATTTGACTACTAGCAGACCAGGCATTATGTTCACCGTCTGTCCATGCGCTAGATATCAGGCTAATCTTAAACTGTCTCATATGATTGTTGTTAAATGGATCTTTCGATACCTCAAAGGTAGACCTAAATTGGGGCTATGGCATCCTAAGACTCCTGAATTTGACCTATATGCTTTCGCCGACAACAATTATGGAGGTTGTGATTTTGACGGGAAATCAACTTCAGGCGGATGTCAGTTTTTGGGGGAGAGGTTGGTGTCTTGGCAATGCAAGAAACAGCAGACGGTGTTGACATCAACAGCTGAGGCCGAGTATGTTGCTGCATCAGCTTGTTGTTCACAGGTCATCTGGATACAACACCAACTGCTAGATTACAGTTTGAACGTTGTTGACACTTCCATATTTTGTGATAATGATGTTGCGATTCAAATTGACAATTATCCTGTTATGCATTCCAAAACCAAGCACATCGATATCAAAATTCGTTTTATCTGAGATTGTTATGAGCGCCAACTCATCTGTTTGGAGTAGGTCCACACTGATAATAATCTAGCGGACCTGTTTACCAAACCTTTTAATAAAGCTCGATTTGATGTGCTTGTGGGCTTTCTAAAGATGATTTGTTTTGAAGACTAATTTTTTAGTTTAGTTTAAATTTGCGCATTTTATTTTATTTTCTCTTTTAATGCACAAATATAGGGGGGGGGGGGAGATCAAAATATAAAAATAAATCCAAAAAATATATATCCTTATGGTTTTTAGTTTGTAGGTGATTATCTGGGAAGTGATATTAAGTATGAGTGATAATGTGCATTTTAAACAAGTGTAAGGTACAAAAGCTGAATTGTGTAGATTATGTGCTCAATGTGTTGGTAGGCATGAAGGATTACAGTGTGGACTTAGATAGTTTCATTTGGTCTGACCATATGACGCTCGGGTATTGGGCAGTGAGATAAACAAGGGAGCCCACGGGATACATTAAATTCATATACATCTAGAACTGTGGCTCAACATTTCCTCGATGTACGGACTTATGTCCTTAATTCTTGTATTGATAGGGCGACTGGAGGATTCTGATAAAGTAGGTATGTTGTAACACTTTAAATTTGTGAATAATTTTTTCATTTTTAAAATCATATAATTGTTTGATTAATAATCTAGGATCCTCAAAACATAGCTTTTTATGTGTTGTGTACAATCAAACCGGTGCCTTCCCGTGATCCTGAGAAACCCTGAAACACATACCACATAACATGGTAAGTACGAAGCTTAGTGAGTTCCCCAAAATACGATGCACAAATAATTAGCCACTCGAGGTTGTAGCTCTGTAAGACCCTCCGGTCAATGTGTCTCAGTGGGACCCTCCAGTCCCACAGCTCGTTGGACTCTCCGGTCCTATCTAATTGAGAGCCCTTCGGTCTCACTACTCATTGGACCCTCCAGTTCGGTCTAAGTGAGGACCCTCCGGTCTCGTGCTCTGATGGACCCTCCGGTCCTAGCTCTGATGGCTCCGAGTAATATACAACATAAATCACAAAGAAATAATGCAGGATATCATAATACATAATATAAACACATAAGATATCTCAGTCACACAAAATACAACTCATGGTAAGTATAGTGAGAAGACTCACCTCGCAAGCAAGCTAGTAATAGTCTCGAACGCGGAAATCTCGAACTGGCCTCCGCCTAACACATAGGGTAAACATCTCTAATTTAATACTGTATTTATACTCAAATACACCAAAGGCTATTCTCTCTCTCTCTCTCTCTCTCTCTCTCTCTCTCTTTCTGTCTAACTCTTGAAGTGGATAAAAGACCATTTTACCCCTCCATGTTCTCCATTACTCATGGTTAACCCTACCCTAATGTCAATCGTAGTCAAACTCAAGTTAACAGTCCATGTTTGACCCGAATCACCGAGTGCACCCTTGTGACCCCCAACTCACTGAGTTATCACATAGTTCAACTTTTTGGGACAAACCCTAACCAACTCGTCGAGTCGGCTCATCGACTCGGCGAGTCTATCCAAACTCATTTCTCAATCAAATGATTTCTAGGCAGAAAACCTTCTCAAACTCCAGATCCAGCCTTCCAAGGATCGAATGTCACATAAGGCTTCGATCTTTATGTTTATGCATGGTATAATAGCTCCATCACATCAACTACATGCTCTCACAAGGGTTGGACACACAAGATCTCACTTCTAACCCAATAAAGCTAAGGTCCAAGGGTTCACAATACCTCGTACATTCCATATCTAAGGTTTCATCCTCAAACCATGTTTGTACACCTGGTTCGTGGTATGTATGATTTATCTAAGTATTTTACATTTTTAGCCTTGGACTCGACGAGTCATAGGCTAGACTCGGTGAGTAGGGATGGGATTTTGAGCACGTTTAAGTTGGCGACTCGGCGAGTCCATCCGTCTGGAAGAAACCCTAATTTTAGGGGTTTGCACCCTATTTAAATCCCCTTTATGCGCCCCAAGTTAGCCTCCTTCACCCTCAGAGCGTCATATACCGAACCCCAACCTTCTCCTTGTGATTTGAAGTGTTATTGTGCTTGTTCCTTGAAGTTTGAAGAAGAGAAGGAAGGAAAGACCAAAAGAGAAGGTGAAGAGCAAGAATCTAGGACTTAATCAAGAGTTCTTTGAGGTACAATTCGGATCTATTCTGATTTTATGATCAAATCCCCATTAGAACACCATTAAGCTATCTTTGATCCATTTCCAAGCTTGTTAGTAGCATAGGGATCATAATGGGCTGAATAGCTGCTAGATCTGACTATGTTCGAGTTCCAGAAGCCTAGATCTAATACCTTTATGGGGCCATATTGCATGAAAGCCCTAGATCTATCCCTTTTAGTGTGTTTTGAGCCTTAGAATCCCCATGGATGATTACATACACGTAAAGTTGGAAACTTTACGTGTTAACCGAGTCCTAGGAACCCAGATCTATGAATGGAATGCACTGGATTCAAGCAGAATCGAGTGTAGAGAGATTGTATGAATGCGACTCAGCGAGTTGTTCTTCTAACTTGGCGAGTCGAGTCGCGAGTCCCCGATTTTTCCCCTTTTCGAGTAGGCGAGTAGAGCAGTGAGTCAGAGGTGGACTTAGTGAGTCTGAAGCTAGACTCATCAATGGAGGGACTCGACGAGTCAAATCCCTGAATCGGCGGGTCCAAGGCAATCTTCATAGAACTCGGCGAGTTGTTCATCAACTCAGCAAGGCGAGGACAGAACGTGCTCATCGGATGAAGATTAACTCGACGAGTTGTTCATACAACTCGGCGAGTTGGATGAAGGACCATTGAGTATTCAGTTAGGAAGAGAACTTGTCGAGTCAATGCCTAACTCAACGAGTAGAGACGGGAGTAAGATCAATCGACTGGATATGGACTCGACGAGTTGGCAAGCCAACTCGGCGAGCCGGGTCAACTGGAAGTTGACTTTGACTTTACTTTGGTTTGGAATCGGTCAGGGGTAAAATAGTCATTTTACCCTGGGATTAGTATCAATGTCTGATTAAGTGTTTTATGGGAATATAGCCGAGGGATCACCAGAGCAGCTGTCAGACATTTGCGGATCAACTTTTCAGCAGTCAGCCTTTTGAGGTGAGTTACCTTCCATTAAGGGTGGGTCTAAGGCCACAATGCTGGCCCACCAAGTAGGAGTATTTTAGAAGATGATTGTCTTTGTGATAATTATCTTGGTATGGGTACGTGTTTGGTTATGAGATATATCTGTATGATATGTTACGTGTATGATAGGGATAGTTTTCCCCTGACAGTGGTCTTTAGGACCGAGGAGTAGGTCAGTACTCCGATATGCCTGATTGTATTCTTATACCTTGTTGTTGTATGCTAGTAGTAAGGGGTGGAGTAGACCCCAGTTACCGGTTGAAAGATACCGATGATTATTACCGGTTGAAAGATACTGATGATGAATACCGGTTGTAAGATACCGATGATGATTACCGGTTGAAAGATACGGATGGTATTGTATGGTGATTTTAGGTACCTCTTCGTCAAAGGGGAAAGAGCCGGCGGCGTAGCGGCGCATCACACACATGATTTCCGCACTGGATTTTCTAGGATCGTACTCTGATTTTCTTGTTTTCAATGATATCGTTTTGAGACATGAACTTATGTTTTATAATTAATGTAACGTTGACAATGTTGTAGCAACATGCTTTATTATATGCTAAACTCTAAAAACGAAATTTTTGGCCTCGAAATTTGGGATGTTACAAGTTGGTATCAGAGCCCTTGGGGGTGTCTAGATTCAAACCGAGGGACTAAAAGATTTTTTTTAAGGAAAATGGTTTTCTAAAATCTAAAATGGGAAGTTTTAAGAAAGACAAAGTGTGTGATGCGTGCGACCGGCCGGGCTCTAGTAAGTTTTCCCCAAGATACCCATACTTGTTATGTTATGTTGTATGGTTTTGATTCAGAAAATTACATGCTAGAATAGGACTAAGGATCAAGGAGGATGCCTTGTGAGCCTAATATATGATTTTGAGAATTGCTTCCTAGCTAGGGTTAAGGATCTAGGAAGGATGCCTTATATGCATGTTGTATGAGTTGTATGCTAGGACTGTTTAGTCAGTAGGATGGCCTGTGTAGGTTATGCCTGGTTTGGTTACTCAACGCATGAATGCTGCTTGCTTTGCGCTATAGGGGTTCTGGCCAACTTCGACTAACTAGTGAACGGATATGTAACGGTATCCGCAAGCTACTTAGGGGGACGCGGTAAGGACTCCTAATGCAGTTGATGGCGGGGAGTAGGTCTGAGAGTGCCCTAGGGAAGCCTAGGATGTGATTAGTGGAAAGAGCATCGGTGAAAGGGACATGGTGAAGTTGAGGCAAACCTTGGGGAAAGTACAGATAGATGTGGAAGGTAGTATGGGCCCGTACTATTGAAAGCAGAGGATCCGTACTCGATTCAAGGAGGGCTGAGATGGAACCTGGAAATTTGGAGAGTGT
Source organism: Lactuca sativa (assembly GCF_002870075.4). Classification (NCBI taxonomy): domain Eukaryota; kingdom Viridiplantae; phylum Streptophyta; class Magnoliopsida; order Asterales; family Asteraceae; genus Lactuca; species Lactuca sativa. The sequence goes on from NC_056626.2 coordinate 346,039,124, forward strand.
GTGAGACCCTTCGGGGGTATATGTGATCCTGGAAATTGCATTATTATTTTTCAGAATGGTGGTCACACGTCATAGAGCAGGGGGATCAGGACCTGGTTCAGGATCAGGTTCGGGACCGGGACCCGAGCATGTTGATGATGGGTTAAGCGAGTTCATCACGTCTGAGATTACGAGAGGTATCCTTTAGGCGACCCCGGTCATTTCGTGTCGATCAAGGAAAAGATTATCGATTTGATGGAGGATCTCCTCCGGGCATTCAGGAGTGATCTGGCGTCTAGCCAGGTGGGTACCCGTACGCTGTCCTTTAAGGACTTCCGTGGGAGTGGTGCACCGGATTTTCATGGGGTGAAGGACCCCATTGCTGCTAGGAGATGGATCCAAGACATCGAGTCTGCGCAACTGACGAGCTTCTGCCTGGACGGGTCGAAGGTCCGTTTCGCTACAGGATGTTTGAGGGATAGAGCTAGGGATTGGTGGGAGTTGATTGGAGATATGTTGGGAGCCCCATCCATTGAGGCTATGACATGGTCAGATTTCATGACCTGATTTAGGGCTGAGTTTGCACCAGCTATGGAGCTTCAGTAGCTGAGCAGAGAGTTTTTGGATATGAGACAGACTACGGAGACTATGGCGGAGATCACCGCCAAGTTCCAGGAGAGGGCCTTGTTGGTACCCCAGTATGCGGGGGATGAGGATATGAGGAGGACCCGATACCATGACATGCTACGGGCTAATATTCGGGAGCATGTTAGTTTCTCTGCTTGCCTTACCCTGGAGTCCATGATTTCCAGGGCTAGGGAGAGAGAGATTGGTTTGGAGCACATACGGAAGAGGAAGGACGTTGAGGGGCAAACGATGGGGGCTTCGGGGAAGAAGCCCAAGGGACCCGATGGTAGGCCAAAAGGCCAGACGGGGCGGGACCGCTGTGGGAAATGCAGTCGGGCATATGAGGGAGTTTGTCGCACTAGGCCGGGTTCAGGCTGCTATAAGTGCGGCAAGGTTGGGAATTTTGGCAGAGATTGTACTACCCCTGCTTCTGTGATTCAGACATCAGACCTGATTTGCTTCCATTGCAATCAGAGGGGCCATAAAAAGGCCAATTGTCCCAGGTTGACAGGACCAGCAGCAGCGGCAGCGCCGGAAGTGGCGCCAGCGTTAGCGACAGCACGGGTTATAGATGGCTGGAAGGTCAAGTCGGAAGCTCCAGTGGTTCATAGCCGAGCATTTCAGCTGATAGCCGAGGAGGCACGCGTTGCACCCGATGTGGTGAAGGGTATGATTCTTTCCCTCTGATTTATTTGTATGATGTTATGATATTGATATGTGCCCTGTGTATATGTGTTTAGGATCGTTCCATGTGAACGGTATCCTAGTTCATGTATTGTTTGATTCGGGTGCTACCCGATCATTTGTCTCTCTTGCACTTAGCAAGAAGTTTCCTGAGTCTTCGGGCATGTTGGACTGCCCTCTAGAGGTTGAGATTGCAGACGACCGATCAGTGCGAGCATAGGAGGTCTACCAAGATTGTGTTTTGAGGCTGTTCGAGGAACGTTACCTGGTAGACCTAGTTTCCATACCGTTGCGGGGGAACAAGGTTGTTATAGGCATGGATTGGTTGAGCCCCAATGGGGCAGTGATAGATTGTGCACATCAGCTAGTACGGATCAGGACCCCAAGTGGGGGAGAGTTGGTAGTTCAGGGCGAGAGGCCACAATGAGGACCAACTGTATGTTCAGCAGCGAGAGCCAGGCGCTACCTTCAGCAGGGTTACGTAGGGTATATCGCTTATGTTATGGACACCCGGGGGCGGGTAAGGCGACAGTGGGCGATGTACCCGTGGTGCGGGAGTTTATGGATGTATTCCCCGAGGAGTTGCCTGGGATACCTCCGGAGAGGCAGGTGGAGTTTAAGATCGACCTGGTCCCTGGCGCGGCTCCGATAGCTAAGGTGTCGTATCGGTTAGCTCCTTTTGAGATGCAGGAGTTGTCTACACAACTGCAGGAGCAGTTAGACAAGGGATTCATTAGACCGAGCAGTTCACTCTGGGGAGCCCCGATTCTATTTGTAAAGAAGAAGGACGGGTCACATCAGATGTGTATAGACTGCCAGGAGCTGAACAAGGTAACGGTGAAGAACCGTTACCCACTCCCGAGGATCGATGACCACTTCGACCAGCTTCAGGGAGCATCTTGGTTCTCCAAGATTGATTTGCGATCAGGGTATCATCAGATGAGGGTCAGAGAGGAGGATGTGCAGAAGACTGCTTTTCGTACACGCTATGGTCATTACAAGTTTGTGGTGATGCCTTTCGGGCTCACCAATGCTCCTGCCGCGTTCATGGATCTCATGAATCGCGTGTGTCGGCCGATGTTGGATTGGTCCGTGATTGTTTTCATTGACAATATCTTGGTTTATTCCAAGACGCGAGAGCAACATGAGGAGCACTTGCGTGAGGTTCTGAGTACTTTGAGGAGGGAGAGCTTATATGCTAAGTTCTCCAAGTGTGAGTTCTGGTTGCGCGAGGTGCAGTTTCTGGGGCACCTTGTCAACCAGGACGGGATATCAGTGGATTCGGCCAAGGTGGAGGTCGTGATGAGATGGGACATCCCGAAGTCTCCATCCGAGATTCGGAGCTTCCTAGGATTGGCGGCTACTGTCGGAAATTTATTCAAGACTTCTCCAAGATAGTCGTACCTCTGACCAGGCTGACGAGGAAAGCTGTGGTTTTTCGTTGGGGGCCCGAGCAGCAGGCCGCATTCGACACGTTGAGATAGAGATTGTGCGAGGCACCGATCTTAGCCTGCCAGAGGGCATGGAGGATTTTGTTGTGTACTGTGATGCATCCATCTCGGGTTGGGGCGCAGTGTTGATGCAGAGAGGGCACGTTATTGCTTACGCTTCGAGGCAGCTGAACCCTCACGAGGCGAACTACCCGACACATGATTTGGAGCTGGGGGCTGTTGTGTTCGCCCTCAAGATTTGGCGTCATTACCTCTATGGGGTTCGTTGTACCATTTACACGGACCACAAGAGCCTGAGGTACCTCATGGACCAGCCAAATCCGAACATGAGGCAGCGTCGGTGGCTTGACGTGGTAAAGGATTATGATTGTGAGATCCTATACCATTCGGGGATAGCCAATGTGGTGGCTGACGCGCTTAGCCGCAAGGTAGCGCCAATCCGAGATATCTGCCTAAGGATGACAATGGTGACTCCGCTTTTGGAGCGAATTCGAGAGGCGCACCAGGAGGCTATAAAGGAGGAACATCGGAAGAATGAGCAGATTGTGGGGCAAATTTCCTTCTTTGACTATGATAGCCGATGGTTGTTGACTCTTCACCGTAGAGTGTGGGTTCCTTATCATGGAGGCGTGCGCCAGGTTCTGATGGAGGAGGCTCACACATCCCGGTTCTCCATTTATCCCGGGGCGACGAAGATGTATAGGGATCTTCGTCTGGAATATTGGTGGCCCTGCATGAAGCGAGATATAGCTTGGTACGTGGAGCGGTGCTTGACCTGCAGGAAGGTCAAGGCCGAGCACCAGAGAACCCACAACAAGATGCAGTCGTTGGAGATTCCGTTGTGGAAATGGGAAGACATCACGATGGATTTTATCACCAAGCTTCCCAAGACCGCGTGGGGAGTGGATTCGATCTGGGTCATCGTCGATCGATTGACCAAGAGTGCCCATTTTATCCCGATTCAGGAGAGCATCTCGGCCGCGAAATTGGCCGATATCTATATCAGGGAGGTGGTGGCGCGGCACGGAGTGCCAGTTTCGGTGATTTCAGATAGAGATGTACAGTTTACTTCTAGGTTCTAGAAGACGTTCCATGACGAGCTGAGTACTTGTCTGCATTTTAGCACCGCTTTTCACCCGCAGAAAGATGGTCAGAGTGAGAGGACCATCCAGACTCTGGAGGATATGTTACGGGAATGCATGATAGACTTCGGTGGTAGCTGGGATACCTATCTTCCCTTGGCTGAGTTCTCATACAACAACAGCTACCACGCGAGTATTGACTGTCCTCCTTTTGAGATGTTATATGGAAGGAGGTGCAGGACCCCGATATGTTGGGGTGAGGTAGGCCAGAGGGTCATGGGGAGCACCGAAGTGGTGCTCAAGACGACTAAGAGGATTCAACAGGTTTGGAGCAGGCTTCAGACTGCTGAGAGTCGACAGAAGAGTTACGCCGACAAGCGCCGATCAGACCTGGAATTCCAGGTCGGGGATATGGTTCTCCTGAAGGTGTCGCCATGGAAGGGCGTCATCCGATTAAGGAAACAGAGCAAGTTGGGCCCCATATACATTGGACCTTTCAGGGTTCTGGCATGGGTGGGCAAGGTGGCGTATAGGCTAGATCTACCAGCCGAACTCAATCAGATACACAACATTTTCCATGGTTTTCAGTTGCGAAAGTGTCTGGTGGACGACTCAGCGGTGGTACCTCTGGAGGATATTCAGGTCGATGGCAGCATGAATTACGTTGAGCGACCAATGGCAATCCTCAACCGGAAGTCGAGGGATCTGAGGAACAAGAGGGTGGAACTTGTGAAGGTGCAATGGCAGAACCGGAAGGGTTCGGAGTGGACTTGGGAGCGGGTGAAGGAAATGATGGACCATTACCCCGAGCTGTTTTAGGATCGAGCAATAGACTTCGAGGACGAAGTCTAAAATAAGCGGGGGAGATTTGTAGCACATGGTTCTTGGTATGTACGATTAATCTGAGTATTTCACATTTTTAGCCTTGGACTCGGCGAGTCGTAGGCTAGACTCGCCTAGTAGGGACGGGATTTTGAGCACGTTTAAGTTGGCGACTCGGCGAGTCCATATTTTGGACTCGGTGAGTCCATCCGTCTGGAAGAAACCCTAATTTCAGGGGTTTGCACCTATTTAAACCCACTTTATGCGCCCCAAGTTAGCCTCCTTCACCCTCAGAGCGTCATATACTGAACCCTAACCCTCTCTTTGTGATTTGAAGTGTTCTTGTGCTTGTTCCTTGAAGTTTGAAGAAGAGAAGGAAGGAAAGACCAAAAGAGAAGGTGAAGAGCAAGAATCTAGGAATTAATCCAGAGTTCTTTGAGGTACAATTCGGATCTATGTTGTTTTTATGCTCAAATCCCCATTAGAACACCATTAAGCTATCTTTGATCCATTTACAAGCTTGTTCGTAGTATAGGGATCATAATGGGCTGAATAGCTGCTAGATGTGGCTATGTTCGAGTTCCAGAAGCCTAGATCTAATACCTTTATGGGGCCATATTGCATGAAAGCCCTAGATCTACTCCTTTTAGTGTGTTTTGAGCCTTAGAATCCCCATGGATGATTATATACACGTAAAGTTGGAAACTTTACGTGTTAACCGAGTCCTAGGAACCCAGATCTATGAATGGAATGCATTGGATTCAAGCAGAATCGAGTGTAGAGAGATTGCATGAATGCGACCCGGCGAGTCGAGTCGCGAGTCCCCGATTTTTCCCCTTTTCGAGTAGGCGAGTAGAGCAGTGAGTCAGAGGTGGACTTAGTGAGTCTGAAGCCAGACTCATTAATGGAGGGACTCGACGAGTCAAATCCCTGAATCGGCGGGTCCAAGGCAATCTTCATAGAACTCGGCGAGTTGTGCATCAACTAAGCAAGGCGAGGACAGAACGTGCTCATCGGATGAAGATTAACTCGACGAGTTGTTCATACAACTCGGCGAGTTGGATGAAGGACCATTGAGTATTCAGTTAGGAAGAGAACTCATCGATTCAATGCCTAACTCAATGAGTAGAGACGGGAGTAAGGTCAATCGACTCGATATGGACTCGACGAGTTGGCAATCCAACTCGGCGAGTCGGGTCAACTGGAAGTTGACTTTGACTTTACTTTGGTTTGGAATCGGTCAGGGGTAAAATATTCATTTTACCCTGGGATTAGTATCAATGTTTGATTAAGTGCTTTATGGGATTATAGCCAGGGGATCACCAGAGCAGCTGTCAGACATTTGCGGATCAACTTTTCAGCAGTCAGCCTTTTGAGGTGAGTTACCTTCCATTAAGGGTGGGTCTAAGGCCACAATGTTGGCCCACCAAGTAGGAGTATTTTAGAAGATGATTGTCTTTGTGATAATTATCTTGGTATGGATACGTGTTTAGTTATGAGATATATCTGTATGATATGTTACGTGTATGATAGGGATAGTTTTCCCCTGACAGTGGTCTTTAGGACCGAGGAGTAGGTCAGTACTCCGATATGCCTGATTGTATGCTTATACCTTGTTGTTGTATGCTAGTAGTAAGGGTGGAGTAGACCCCAGTTACCAGTTGAAAGATACCGATGATTATTACCGGTTGAAAGATATTGATGATTAATACCGGTTGTAAGATATCGATGATGATTACCGGTTGAAAGATACTGATGATGATTACCGGTTGAAAGATACCGATGGTATTGTATGGTATGTGGTATGATGGGGGAACTCACTAAGCTTCGTGCTTACAGTTTTAATTGTGGTTTCAGGTACCTCTTCGTCAAAGGGGAAAGAGTCAGCAGCGTTGCAACGCATCACACACATGATTTCCGCACTGATTTTCTGGGATCGTACTCTGATTTTCTTGTTTCTGATGATATCATTTTGAGACATGACCTTATGTTTTATAATTAATGTAACTTTGACAATGTTTTAGTAACACGCTTTATTATATGCTAAACTCTAAAAACGAAATTTTCGGCCTCGAAATTTGGGATTTTACAATGTTTCATTTAAATAATAAGTACAAAAGAATGGGAGGAAAAGCCTTAAAACTCCCAAAATGAGATCAAGCACAAGGAATGGACAAGATGAGAATTTGTACCTCCACACAACTGCTAATACAATCAAAACCACAGATCCATAGCCTTTCTTTGATCCAAATCACGTAGCTCTTCATCCTCCTTCATAAAAGTGCACCAAGATTCCCACCATGATCACACACTCACTCCACAAAGGATGGAACGATTTTAGGGTTTCTCTCAGGCTCTCAAGGGTGAGTGGAGGCAGAAATAAGGGCCTAAAGCCCCTTAAATAGGTCACAAACCAAAAGATTTAGGGTTTCTCCGCCCAGCACCTACTCGGTGAATCAACTCTCCGACTCATCAAGTCCATTCATTAAATCCTCGCGAGCAACTCGACTTGACTCGGCGAGTCGGACTCATGACTCATCGACTCACTCTCTAATTCTCAAGGTTAAGCATTCACTAATATATATCTAAAAAATCCGGATGTTACAATTTTCCCCCACTTGAATTTGATTTCTCCCTCGAAATAGCCCTTCAAATCACATAGATCGAACCCAAAAACGCGAAATGCACTACTGAAAAGACCTCATACCACTCATATATCTTTCTCATGGACACCTGAATCCAAACATGATCTTCCAATCCAGAAAAGATCAAACCCCTCTGCCGCCATGATACCCTTTCCGACTCCCCATAATCTGGATACTCTAGTGGCATGTCCCACCGCCAGGCCGCCCTCTCAAGATATCACCATGTTATTTGTTCCTCGAATACAGACCCCGATAACTCACTACCCCTTTGATTTTTTTGTTGCGGCTGCTAAAACAAGTCAATGCCCAAAAAATAGGCTTCCATTCACTCCAAACAGATATATTAAACAATCTAGGTCATACTCCAAAATGAAAGGATCACATCACACCAGGGACCCATCCACTGAACTGTAATCAAAACCCATCTGAACAATGAATTCTCAACACCCTGTTCTTAAACACAAGAGAAAAATCATGCTTGCTCAACAACATCCTATGACTTCATAAAATCATGAACCTCCGCTCCCTCCCAGATATCCCTTTCAACACTGAGCACCCGGTCAACTCTCGATCCCACAGTTGAACCTCCAAAGGTTACCCATAACATGCCCCAAAATGTCTCACTGATTTCCCTCTCTCAACAACTATCTCGGCCCATTGTGACACATAAGTCATGAAGTTCGCTTACCCCAAGCGAATACTAGAATCCCAACTGAACTTGTCTCATCCTTGACCTCTGTTGTCTACCACTCATTAGCTCCATGTGTCACGAGGTCATTCCCATACAAACAAACTAACCCAAACAGGTCTAAGACATCAGATGGCACACAATAACCCTCAAAAGGAATCCACCTTTATGCTCGGAATCTCATCTCGCCTTCATAATACACCACTAGAGCCAACTCAAACTCGAGAGTCTGGCCCGAAGCAAAATTGGAACCACTCATCCCAATGAAGCCCTCAACTCATAACCCATAAATCGCAACTTTCGCGTACATCACTACATCCAATTCCTTCTGATTGCGATAACCACACCTTGACTCAGACTACGATAATTCTTGACCATTAGGGAGACCCTAGTCTCGCCCATGGCCTGACCACCAGGTTCCTACAAACTCAATGATAAGGCTACCCAAGCCTAGGAACTCCTCTGTGTCATGTTATGGCTAGTGAAACTACGGCTCCCCACAGTTCCACAATGCTCTCTCACTGACCAGTGAAAGTTACGTCTCCCCGCAGTTTCACAATGCTCTCACACTGCGTGGCAAATACTACAATTCCTAGCAGTATCGCCGCACCATCTTGCTGACGGGTGGATACCACGGCTCCCCACAGTATGACCACACCTCGTCGCACTAACTCATGGATGTTGCAGCTCCCCGTAGTCTTACAACACCCTCTCTTACCACCCTGCAATCTCATCCTCCAATCGACACCACTCTACGTCCACTAACTCATGTTCCGCAGCCCATCATAGATAGGTGCACACACACACATCCAGAATAAGCATAACTACTCATGACGGTAACTGCCATGACATAACTCCTTTTCCTGCTGCAATTCACATTCTTAAATAATCTCGCTTGATATCAATTAGCCGAAAGGCTCTCACTGGAACCATAGGTACTTGCTATACCACTTGCCATCTCTTAACTAAAAACTCAAAATAATATGAAATTTAGGACATCGTACATGGATACCTCGATACACCATCACAGAACCTCATGATGTCTTGCCTTTATCACCGGTCTCATACTTACGACATCATACTCAGATACCACATTGCTTTCTCGGAATCTCGCAACCGATCTTCCTCTAGTACCACTTGTAACCACGAAATACTTCACCCTCTACTGATCACCACCCATACGAAACTACCCACACCGACTTTGAACTTGGCTGACAAATCAACTGCTTCCCTACCTAGGGTATAGATCACAATCTACACCTATACCTGCAAATCTCTGCTATTGCACCCTGAATTCAGCGACCCAATCACACTCGAACTCAACATTGCAAATCTGAAAATCCTTGGCCAAAATAAATTCTCTGACCAATGGCCACCTGTCGTGGATCCACTCATTCCTTCTTAAAAACATACACACACATCTTCCCATCTGACACTTCGCCTCATCCATCAATAACCCATGTCTCATGTGTTCCCATTGTAGATCTCCATAACCATTTCTCTAACTGCACTAGAACGGATCACTAATCCCCTCACTAGAATACCCAATTCTCCCCCAATTAGGGTTCGAACCATCACCAATTGGCATACCCGCAATCTACTCCATAGACTGCTTCACCAGGCATATTACACTTGACTCTTGAAACGCACTACATAATCACTCAAGGCCCTTCTCGGTGGAACCAAGGAATCTCCAAATATCCTGTCCATGACCAAAATCCTGTAATTCTCCCCACGTGACTACCCCTAATCATCTCGAAACCTCAGACCGACACACCGTCGGGTACCCCACTGTTCCGAATTAGTTCTGACTCTCGGTCCGGAAATAATTCATTATCATCCATTTCAATTTTTACTCCTCGACTAGCTTCCCAATTTGGGAATAATCATGAAATAATAGATCTCACTCTCATTGTCGATCCACAACGTAGACCACGAGGGCCACCGCACCTATATACTCCTCTTTCCCACTTTGAACTGCTAACAAAAGTCTGCCTTCCTCAATAAGGCACTTCCTTGTTCTCATACATCTTATTCCCACTAATGACTCTCTCATGGGATAGGAGTACCTTGCAGCAAACATACCGCCCAAATAATCTGGTTAAATGGTCACAGCCCCTTGCAACCCCACCAGGTCTACCTCCAACTCTGAAACCGGAAGCTTAATATCCCTTCTGCTTCTCATAGAAAATAGCACAACTCTTGTCACAAAAAGTGACATCTCCGCTATCGGCCGACTACTTAGCTCAGACCGTAATGTAAGTGGATTGCGAGAACAGTGCATCGAAAATTGTTTAATGAATTTTAAATTTAAGTGGATTGCAAGCATAGTGCATTAGATCTAACATGTTTTTGTTAAGTTTTGCAGGGTTTTTTAGAAACTAACTGGTTTTATTGATGGTAGTTCTTCGTCAATTTGGGGTTTACATTTTCAGCCGAAAACCCAAGATTCACGGGTTTAGGTTTTCGATGGGACATTTTCGGCCACAAACCAAGATTTAGGGATTTAGGTTTTCGGTGGGACGTTTTCGGCCGAAAACCTAATTTCAAGGGTTTCAGGTTTTCGGTGGAACGATTTCGGCCGAAAACCCAAATTCAATGGATTTAAGTTTTCAGTGGGACGTTTTCGGCTGAAAACCCAATTTCAACCAAAATAAATTGAACTTGGACTATTTTAACCAAAATGAATTTAGTTTTGACAAATTTCAAAGCCCAATTCAAGCCTTGTTTGACTTTGGTTGACTGACATCAACCTTAGTCAATCAAAAATAATGTTTTGAGAAAATTAACTTTATATGTTTAATTTTACTTTTCTCACTTGGCTCGTTTGGTGCAGACAAATGGTTGGTTTAAAATTTGTTGAAACTCACAACATTGTTGGATGCCTTTCTGATCCACCATTGAGCAATCAAGAGTTTAGGTCCATGGCTCATGGCCTAAACAACTATAGAATCTCTCATGCGCTTCGAGAAAATCCTGTCGTTTACAAAAATCTAGTGGGTGAATTCTGGGATAAGGCCTATTTCAATAAAGATGGAGCAAACAAAGTAGGTACTATGGAATCAACTGTCAAGGGGGAGAAGATAACTGTGTCAGAACAAACCATCCGGGAAGTTATTTAATTTGGAGATCAGTCAGGACAAAAAGGGGGAGCGGATGAGATCTCCCAATCATCTGTTGGTGCCATTGTTGCTCACATCATGGATTTGGACTTCAATTTTTCAAAACTTGTGTTGAGTGAAACGAAGAGCAACCTTGAATGGAAAAATAAGGATGTATTTTTTATGTATCCAAGGTTTCTTCAAATGATCTTTGAATATCAATATCCTAATTTGGAAAAAACATGTGAAACATCGGATATGAAATCCTTGGGTCCAAAAACTTTTGGATTGATGAAATAGAATCGCAAGGGTTCGAAGGTTGTGTTTCGGGGATCAAGTGCTTTGGTAAAATTTGGAAGATTTGTTGACATCGAAGAAGCCCTTGCACTTCAAGATATTCCTGTTCATGAGCATGATGTTGTTACTGATGTCACTCCTTCTATAGAAATCGTGGTAGAGGAGCATGCACATGTTCTTAATGTTGAAGATGCTGATGACAATGATGATGATGATGAATGAGAAGGGATTGATGAAGGGGGTGTTGGAAGGAGTTTTAATGATGAAGATTTCTTGTTTGATTTTGAGCTCGGTGATACTGACATCCGTTCGTTCTTTGAGTCTGATGAAGTCTATGATGTTGTGAGCTCTCCAATTGAGACTGAGGGAGCTACAAGCATTTTCAAGCTGCCGCTTCAGTCGCCCACTCATATGGCAGAAGTCGTTGCTCAATAGGAATCAACTGCAAGGATTCCTCCCCGAGCAATTGTCACTCCAAACATTACTCTATCTGAATGTAATCTTGAAGAGTCTCAAGCCTCCCAGTCGCCTCTTAAACGAAAACGTGTTGATCCAAGGCCAAGAGTGCTTATAAGAGAACAAACTCAACCTGCTAAACATCCGACCCCAACCAATGTACCAACCTAACCAGCTCATGTCGAAAGCCAAATATTGCATAAGGGGCTTAGTTTTGTTCATACATCTTTTGAAGCATGAAGCTCTTCAGCTCCTGGTGGCTCCTCAGACCCTCAACCTACACATGATGCCGCTTCTAAAAGTCTTGCTAGGTTTCTAGCCCGAGAAAGTGTTGACCCTACACCCAACTGCAAAGGTATATCAATTGGTGCAGGGAGCTCCGATAATGAAGATCCAACAATCTTTGAGCTAAAAGAAGAAATCGGGGTCTTGAATCAAAATATTATTGAAAAAGATGTCTTGATCGGAACTATGGATGTTTGAGTTTCCAAGCTTGAAAGAGAAAATGCTCAAAAGTCAAAGCAAATTTCTGAGTTGCAGCTAAATCTTGGCCCTCTCACTATCAAATACTTTGATTTAAAGAATAAGATAATCAGGGAATTTGGTGACAAATTCAAAACATCTATCAGTGAGCCTGATGAAGCTAATTCATCCCCAAGTGTACTTGCCAATGTACCACAACATGTTCCTCATCATGCCAGTGCAACTCGTATCGTTGACCGATTTGATAATGAACCTGCTAATACCGACCCTAGATTAATATTTAAGCGAGCCCAGAGGCAAGCCAAAACTCAAGGAAAAGGAAAACTGCTATTCATGAAAAACTCCGATCAAAACGTTCGTGGAGATCGGCCTCAACTGTGTGTCACTAAGCTCGATGAAAAAAGATTCAAAGCCAAGTATGGAGATCGGTCAGGAATAAAGGTGTGGGGCTTTCACGACAAAAATAATATTTGGGCTGTGAAAGGCCCAAGTAAGTGGTTTGGTCTAGGCTTTACAATGTAATAGTAGGGAGTATGTCAGTAGTGTGTTTTGTGGTAAGTTTACGGTTGTAATGAGTTTACGGCCGTAAACTCTTCTCGGTCGTGGTCCCTATATATATAGAGGGTTAGTCAGACGTTGTGGTTGTTGATTCCTTTAGTGTTCACAGTTCTCCATCGAGTTGTACCAGACGTTTATATATATAAAACGTGTGCAAGCTTGGTTTATTCTTATTTCGTTTCTATTATTGCCTTCTATGTTTTGTGTTTGCTATTGATCTCTGGTAAGATCCTTTATTTGGACTTTACAATTGGTATCAGAGCAGAACTAGTGTCAAAGCATTCTACAATCGATTTTGAAGCGAGTTCTTATTGGCTAGAGACTTTGTTAGTGTTTTTCTACGAAAAGGTTTTTTGGTTTCATCGAGAAACTGAAAAAAAATCATTGATTACGGCTTAAGCTTACGGCCGTAATCTCTGTTTACGGCCGCAATCCCGTCAAATTTCTTGGGCCGTATACTTCAACCGTAAAGCTTTGTACAGTGAATCTTCAACCCCATTCTTGAACCGTAAATTTTGGACCGTATTCCATCTCGACCGCAAACCTCGAGTTTACGACCGCAAACTTCGAGTTTACGGCCGCAAACCTAATTTGGGCAGTAATCTCACTTTAATAGCAAATCAACTTTTATTTTAATCTTAATTAATTTATTTGACTTTTTTTTAACAATAAAAATGGAATCTCAAAGTCAAACTCATTTTCAAGAACTTGATGCTATTATGGGCACCACTACACGAATTCCAAGGTTAATGTCTGCTGATGGGTTTCCCAAGTGGAAGTACAGAATAGAGAAGTACATAAAAATGAAAGATTTCAAGTTTTGGAAATGCGTCATCAAGAATCTAGTCAGAGTAACCACTACGGTCGCGGGACAAGTGGTTGATTAGAAAATAGAAAATTACACTGATGAAGACTTTGAGAGTGTGGATGAGCAGGAAAAGGCGTTGGCCATCTTTACCATGGCCTTGTCACCAGACATTGCTCAAGGGTTCAGAGAGTATACGTCGGCTAAAGCTTTGTGGGAAGCCCTGATTGAGGTGTATGAAGGGAACGAAGATATGCGAGAGAGTCTCCAGGACATGCTGGGAAAACGTTTTAATATGTTTAATTATGTTCCTGGAGAGACTCTTTAAACACAACTGCAGCGGTTCACAACTCTCAATACAGAAATGATTGTGGCTGGGATTTTCTACACAAAGTCAGAAGTAAACAAGAAGCTGTTGAATTCTCTCCCAAAATCTTGGGACATGAATGTAGCTTTCGTTGAGAAAACTAAGGATCTCAGCCGTCTCTCTCTCGTTGAAGTGATGGCAGTAATCAAGGCGTGTGATAATGATGACAAGCAGCGGGAAATTAACAATGTGAACTCATACTCAACTGCGAATCTTGGCATCTCCTCTAACAATGCTCTTTCGTCCTTTTCTGTTTCTCTTCCCTTTGCAGGTTCATCTTTTAATCAGCTTCCTTCGCAAGCTCACATTTAAACTTTTCAAACTCCATCAGCTTCCTCTGCTTCAGTCATGCCCCTCTCGCAGAATCAATCATTTATGGCTGCTCAAGCTGCTTCATCCTTAACTGGAGCTTCTTCTTCAAAGGGAAATGAGGGCGATGAGAATCTTGCACTTGCTTTGGGGCTTGTCAATTGCTACAATGCACTTGTAGTTGGGGATCTTCCACCTCAATTGTCATTTGCCGATCTTGATCAGATTCACCCTGAAGACGTTGAGGAGATGGATATTACATGGCAAATTGCCATGGCAGTATTTAGGGTGAAACAATTTTCCAAAAAGACTGGAAAGAATAGCTGGGGAATGAGTGCTGAAAAGAAGGTTGGGTTCAGCAAGGGAAAGCTACGATGTTTCAACTGCCACGAGCCAGGGCATTTTGCTCGTGATTGTCCACAGCCAGACAAAAGACAAAATAATGATAGGACAATGGTTACAGTTGGAAACAATCGTAGTGTTAATCAAATAAACAACGAGAAGGCTATGGTCGCTCAGTCATTTGATTGGGAGGATCAGATGCAAGCCCTGAACCTGTCCGGACATGAAACTGCCCACCAGGCACAAGTTTGTGATGATGCCCCGGCAGAGACTGTGGCAGCTGAAGATAAGATGATGAAGCTACAGTTTGCATTGATGGTATGCTCTTCTCATGAACCTAATTCAGCCAAGGTAAGTCTTCCATCATGCTCTCAAGCCTGTATTGATTATGTTAAAACTTTGCATGAGAAAATTGAGACATTAGGCAGTGAAGTAGAAAATATTAAGATTCTTCGTGAACTTAATGAAAAATTAATAAGGGATGTAGAAGACCTTAGATATGAAGGGTACCAACTTAGAAAAGGTTAAAAACCACTCAAAGCTTAATTGGAATAAAAAATTAAGGACTTTAGGAGACTTTAGGAAGACTACAGTAATAAATGTGAAAATTATGATTATGTAGTGAAAAATAACGCTGAACTAGTGGATGAAATTGAATCTTTGAAAGGAAAATTTGAAACCGCCAAGCTTGATGTTAGAAAATATGATTTTTCAAGTGAGGTAGTCGCAAATATGATAGACCACAGTATGCAATTTAAGAAGAATCAATCAAAAGGTCTAGGGTATAACCATGTGCCCCCTCCCTTCAATCATTCATATCTGCACAAGCCTCTGTCCAAATAAGAGATTGCCAATGAACCATTTATGGTTTATGGCAATCCATCTGGTTTTATTTCGGGAGGATTTATTAATGTTAAAAGTACTAACATTTCTACTTCTCCTGTAGATCAATCCTTGATTCAGTGAAAGTACGAAGTTGAAGGCTATGTTTCTGAAAATAAAATCGAGTCTAAACCTGGAGTTTTAGTTTTATATAAAGACAATATGTTTTTTGATGTTTCAAAAGACAATGTTTTTTGTGGTGGTGTTTCTATTACTTCTGATACTGTTTTGAATGGTTTGAAACAGTCTGATAAGTCAAAACTTGGTGTGCAAGTAGCTGATCTTACTAAGGATAAAGAGCTAAAGCCAAAATAGATTTCCGATCTCCAAGATTACTTCAATCTATTGACTTCAAGCTATTTGGAGCTGAAAAGAAAACTTGAGGAAGACCTTGGTGATAAATACCAGAAGTCAGCTGATGAATATAAGATTAATCTTCATGTTCAAGATTTTCCAGTCTCTTTGCCAACTGGTCAAACATCAGGAGCTGTTGATCGTGTTAAAGATGAGCCTCCTCAAGCTCCCCATGTTTCATCAACCACTCGTGAATCACAAGAAGAAGCAACTAAGAAAGGGCAACTGATGTTCAAAATAAATTCTAATTAGAATGCCTCTTGGGATGAACCTGCGATTACAATGACTGATCTTGAAGATTTTCGATTCAGAGACACTTTCGGTGATAGGTTAGGGATTTCTTCATGGGGATTTCATGCTCCTCTCAACATGTGGATTGTGTTAAGGAAAAGTGGTAATTCTAAACTTTATAGGGACAATCATGACTTCAGTTCATGGACTAGAGTCGATCTGACTAAATTATCTCGAGCTCCTTTCTCCAATTTAACAAACAATCCTCAGGCGACACAGTTTAAGCACTTCCTCGCAGAAAAAGTCAAGAAAGGGTTTCCATCCATGAAAACTACTGAGTCTATCATAGAAGAGCATCCTGATGTACTTGATCATGAAACTGATAAGCCTTTGCAAGTCGTGATGTGGCCCGTAACCAAGCAGGTCAAACAGTTCCCTATTCTTCAACATTATCGAGATGGATCTCTAAGTTCTATGGAGTGTTTCCGCTGCGGTCATCAAACTCAAGAATGGGTGTATTCGACTCTACGACCAAAGAGATTTGTTACAATTCCAAAAATGGGATATTCATCACCTAAGCAACTTTCAGATTTTGGTTGCAGAGGATGCTTTTGAAGATGCTGCGAAGGTGTATACAACTATGGTTGTTGAGATTCTTAACAAACGGATGTGGAATGGAGCAATGGGGCAAGCGGACGTCATGGTAGTCACTGAAGGTTAATCTTGAGCTAGTCCAAACCAAGGGGGAGATTGAAAGGCCCAAGTTAGTGGTTTGGTCTAGGCTTTACAATGTAATAGTAGGGAGTATGTCATTAGTGTGCTTTGTGGTAAGTTTACGATTGTAATGACTTTACGGCCGTAAACACCTTACGACTGTAAACTCTTCTCGGTCGTGGTCCCTATATATATAGAGGGTTAGTCAGACGTTGTGGTTGTTGATTCCTTTAGTGTTCACGGTTCTCCATCGAGTTGTACCAGACGTTTATTGATATAAAACATGTGCAAGCTTGGTTTATTCTTATTTCGTTTCTATTATTGTCTTGTGTGTTTTGTGTTTGCTATTGATCTATGGTAAGATCCTTTATTTGGACTTTACAGGTTGTTAAAAGGAATAGTGGAAATGTGGAGTACTATGAGCAACAAAATGACTTTAGTTGTTAGACTAAAGTAGATCTTTCAGAATTAGCTGAAGCTCCCTTCCACAACCCATCAAGTGGTCCTCGTGGAACTTCATTTAAGCTCTTCTTGGAGAACGAAGTGAAGAGAAATTTTGATGGGTTGAAAACTGTAGATTCCTTCATAAAGAAAGCCAAAGGTGTGATAGATTCCAACACCAATGGAACCATGAAGAACATGATGTGGCCACCCACCAAGCATATGAAACAAATTTCTGTCATTTCGCAGCCTTCCGATGGTTCTCCGTGTGATATGGAATACTTGGTTTTTTATGAAGCCACAACCACTACTGATGAGGCCAGAGCAGCTCTAGATGTCGTCACTTGTATGTTTCTATTTATTGTTCTGTTGGTTATGTTTTATGGTATGCTTACTTTATGCTCGTAATAGGTACATTCTTAGTGAGCTCTTTGCGTTCTCTTTTATTGTTTGACTCGGGCGCGAGTTGGTCCTTTGTATCTTAATCTTTTCGTAGGGTGTTTGATATGCCTATTCGGGAGTTAGAGTGTCCGTTGCGGATTTCTATCGTCAACGAACACAAGATTTCTACATTTGCAGTGCATTGGAGATCTTCGGGGTGCCTTATCTGATTGATTTGATCCATATCCCCATGGGGGATGTACGTGTGATAGTAGGTATGGACTGGCTGAGGAGGTTCGAAGCCATGTTTTATTGCGAGGACTAGCGAGTGGTTGTTCGAACCCCAAGTGGGGGAGAACTGTTTATCTATGGAGAGGGCACCGAAGTTTGTTTAGGGTTTTGTTCAGCAGCCAGGACTCGATAGTATATTCAACACGGGTGTGCCGGTTATCTGGCTTATGTAGTTGATAACCGAGATGGGGAGCAGACTTCAGTTTCAGAGTTTCCAGTTATCCGGGAGTTTACCGATGTATATCCGGAGGAGTTACTCGGCATGCCTCCCGAGAGGTAGGTCGCGTTTAGGATTGACCTTATGCCAAGTGCGGCCCTGATTGCCAAGGCACCGTACCGCTTGGAGTTTTCAGTTTGGATTTCTAGTTCATTTATGTTCCCTGTATAAGGAGACTTGTTTTGACCGGTTAAAGGTTAGCAGTTTTCGGTCATAGTGTTGTAATAGCCTTCATTGTACCAGACGATTACTTGAATACAATAGTGTGAATTTGGATTGATCTCGTGTTCTACTTCTTCTTGATTCATTTTTTCTAATTGATTTCGATTGATCACTAGTTGGTTCATAGTTTGGGACTTACAAGGAGATCTTTCAGAATTAGCTAAAGCTCCCTTCCACAATCCATCAAGTGATCCTCATCGAAATTTTGATGGGATGAAAATTGTAGATTCCTTCATAAAGAAAGCCAAAGGTGTGATAGATCCCAACACCAACAGAACCATGAAGAATATGATGTGGCCACCCACTAAGCTAATGAAACAAATTCCCGTCATTTTGCAGCCATCCGATGATTCTCCATGTGATATGGAATACTTGGTTTTTTATGAAGCCATAACCACTACTGATGAGGCCAAAGCAACTCTAGATGTCGTCACTGCTATGTTTCTATTTATTGTTCTGTTCGTTATGTTTTATGTTATGCTTATTTTATGCTACTAATGGGTACATTCTTAGTGAACTCTTTGCATTCTCTTTTATTGTTTGACTCGGGCGCGAGTCGGTCCTTTGTATCTCAATCTTTTCGTAGGGATTTTGATATGCCTATTCGGGAGTTAAAGTGTCCGTTATGGATTTCTATCGCCAACGAACATAGGATTTCTACATATGCAGTGTGTTGGAGATCTTCGGGGTGCCTTATCTGATTGATCTGATCCATATCCGCATGGGGGATGTATGTGTAATAGTAGGTATGGACTGGTTGAGGAGGTTTGAAGCCATGATTGATTGCGAGGGCCAGCGAGTGGTAGTTCGAACCCCAAGTGGCAGAGAACTATTTATATATGGAGAGGGCGCCAGAGTTGGTTTAGGGTTTTGTTCAGCAGCCAGGGCTCGATAGTATATTCAGCACGGGTGTGCCGGTTATCTGGCTTATGTAGTTGATAATCGGGTTGGGGAGCAGACTTTAGTTTCAGAGTTTCTAGCTATCAGGGAGTTTACCGATGTATATCCGGAGGAGTTACCCGGCGTGCCTCCCGAGAGGTAGGTCGAGTTTAGGATTGACCTTATGCCAGGTGCGGCCCTGATTGCCAAGGCATCATACCGCTTGGCATTTTCAGTTTGGTATTGCTACTTCATTTATGTTCCCTGTATAAGGAGACGTGTTTTGACGGTTAAAGGTTAACAGTTTTCGGTCATAATGTTGTAATAGCCTCCATTGTACCAGACGATTACTTGAATACAATAGTGTGAATTTGGATTGATCTCGTTTTCTACTTCTTCTTGATTCATTTTTTGTTAATTGATTTTGATTGATCACTAGTTGGTTCATAGTTTGGGACTTACAAGGATGTCAATTTCTTGATGGCAAACTCGTAAGTTGGCAATTGAAGAAGCAAACATGCGTATCCTTAGCTACCGCTGAAGCTGAGTATATAGAATCTTCCTCTTGTACCTCGTAAGTCATATGGATTCAAATTCAGCTTAGGGATTATGGGATTTAGATGAAATGAATCCCCTTATACTGTGATTTCGAAAGCACTATTCAAATTTGCCACAACCCAGTGCAACACTCCAAGACCAAACATATAGTACTAAGGTATCATTTCATTAAAGTTCATGTGGAAAATGGAAATGTTGAAATTCACTTTGTGAGATCTGCTGATCAACTTGCTGATATCTTTATGAAAGCCTTACCCGAACAAACTTTTAATCGAATTCTACAAGGCTTAGGAATGATAGAAGCAGATGCCGTTATAAAACCAGTGAGTAAAGAAAAGCAGTGTTCTTTCTCTGAACCACTCCGAGCCCTCAGAATGATTCACAATCTATACTTTCTTTTCTGAATGGTTGGAAACACTCGGAGTGACTCGGAGTCCACTGTTCATCTAAAGGTTCGGATGTTTTTTGTATCCTCTCTATATTTAGTTTCTTCTGACTTATTCAAAAGTTACTGTAAATTTATTTTGTCTTTGAGTTTATTTTTTCTATTTTTTTATTTCTTTTTCAGAAAATTCAAAAATCACGAAAATATTTTCTTTATTTTTCTATTTTTATTTCTTTTTCAGTAAATTCGAAAATCACAAAAATATTTTCTTTATTTTTTTCTGTTTTATCTTTTTCAGAAGAACCCAAAATTCCCAAAACTATTTTTTCTATGTGTGATATTTCAACATGTATTTTAGATGAAGATATATATTTTGCTTTCAAGTCAGGACAATGGGGAAAGATTTGTAACTCTGAATCCTTTGCACTAGTTAAGTGTCCATAGAAGCGTGTTGTTACATGTTGTCTAAAGACTCTAATACTATGTTCGAAGCCTTAGTGGATCGATAATACCAATTGTTTCTTCCCAAATAGGCTATACATTTGCATAAGTCATTGAGCTACCTTCTTCTTTTCAAATGAGTTAAGAGTTGACTGCTTGGTCATTCGTGTAGAAGAGGTACATTTTTATCTTCGGAACCACCTCAGACATTTCTCCATAATTTTCAGTTCCATCATTGTAACCCTCGAGATTCTCATAAAATACCACTGAGGTTTATGGTTACACAACATATGTGTTGATGATCTTAAATTCGTTATCACCACGAATAGAGTGAAACCCAAAATCCGGAACCAGTTTCTGAATTGACAGCGAACAATTAATATGTTCTAGATTTTTCACCATGGAATTCACAATCAACAACCCTCATGGTTTGTATCTTGAAGTCTCATTGTTTTTATTTTTGCGAGATCTTAATGAGATGTTCTCAACCTAAGTAATTCTTCCTAAAAGCTCAAGATTTTATTTTGCTTGAGATTTTCACACTATCTAGCCTATTAAATAAATCCAAATCATACTTGTTATTATGGCTACATTAGTCAGCAAAGTACTTCTTCCATACTTTCGAACTTATGTTAAGTTTCAAATTTTGGTTGAAGATGAAGCCACCCTTAATCCTGGACGAGAAGAAGCCTTTCACTGTTTCTCAACAAACAGATGATCGTAATTCAACGGGATAGTAGACTGATAGTTCCAAGTCTCTCTTGACTACGAAGGAAGAGATTGCTGTCCGCGATCAAACTATTTTTATGTCGATTTATAATTGACATCACATATTCACATATATTATTTTCTTTATTTCTTTATCTTTGGCACACTCTTACACAAAAATCCTCATATTTTTCAAAAGTCTGGTTTCAATTATTCTGAATGGTTACTTTCAGATTTGGAGAACAAGTATTATACAAATGAGCAGAACTAAAATAGCGAATTTAAAGGGATAAGATTTCAATTTGGGGCGTGAAGTTTTCAAACAATTCCTGACATCACGACTGTCAGTTACGCCGCCTGACACACGCCTAGCTGTCACGACTTTCCATGCGCTTTTTTAGGGATTTGGAAGTGCCAAATACCAGATTTCTCTCACCACTAATGACGTAAAAAAGGGAAATTGACACTTGATTATCATTACCGTTTTCAAAGCTTTCCAACTCTTCGGAAAGAAAAACCCTCTGTCTCTCAAACATTGTTCATCTTCTCCAACCTCCGTCATGGCTCACTCCTCTAAAACTCCTTTTGTGGCTAAACAAACCGCCTCATCTGTGCTACTGAACATCAAACCCTACCAAAATATCATCTTGGATTTCAACTCATCCAAGTATGGTGTCTTTCTCCAGCTACTGATCGAATGCCTTCGTCACTCTCCTTTAGCACAAGCCATTACGATGGCAGAGAACGTCCCTTTGGTTCATCTATCCAAGGCATTCTCCACTGCACGTTATCAAGGAAGTGGGTTGATGATAGCTTTTGAGGTTGATTCTCACCAAACGTCCATCACCAAGGCCCGATTCAGCCGATTGTTGGGGTTTTCTCAATGTAGGGATCTGGTTGATCCAGAATCAATTTCTTCCTCTACAATTATGGAAATGTTTTACCATATGGGGTAGTCGGAAAACCTAGCCATTCTCTCAAAGTTCAAGAAGCCCAAACAATGCAAGTAAGCTTTTATGTTCAAAAGCTTCTCAGAGTGGGTCACGGGCTCAAACAGTGCAAGTAAGTTTTTCTGCACCATCATTTATGGCTTATATTCTAGAAACAACCTGGATTATAGTTCAATCCTTTGGTCACAACTAGTTCAGAGCACTCTCTCCACAACAAGGCACTCAGAAATTTCTTGTGCTCGATTCTGGTCCGTAATTGCCCAGATAGCTATCACTCGACTCAATATTCCGGTGATAGAGGGTTCTTTTATCGCAACTATCCAAATCTTCCATATTTGGAACTTCATCATGTCAGATCGTATGAAGTTCGCCCTTGTTGGATCTCTTCTAGAGGCTATGCTTAACTATGTTCCAGTTGACAACGAGATAATCACTGAGTATCAGATGATGCTTGTCTCAGGTTCTCGCCCTTTAACTCCTAAGATGCGAAAAGCTTTGGAGGAAGCGAACAAGCCAAAAAAAGGAGGTAAGAAAAAGGTGAAAGTTGGACCCTCCAAACCTGCGGCTTCTCCGAAGAAGAAAGTCAAGAGAGCTGCTCATAAGCTAATGTCTCCTTCACCTGTCGTTGAAGATGATTCGAAATCTAAAACCGTCTCCGATATTCGGAGAAATGAAGAGATCCATCACGAAACTGAAGACACGGTTGCGACTTCACAACCCATTCTCTCAGAACTGATTCCTACATCCACTGCAAAGGTATCATCTCCCATTTCCACTTCAATTCCCATGTTAGATAATTCTTTTCATGTTCCTTCTCCTTCACCTTCTCCTACTACCACATCTACGCCTATATCTACACCGATCACAATCGCTCCTTGTCCCAATGTATTTGTTGGTGTTTCATAACCAAAGAAATCGATTGCTTAAACCACTCCCCTATACACAGAATCCACCCCAACAACCACCAATACCATGTCTTCACCTACAGCAACTGTCAACGTATCTGATACAGGGGTAGGTGCTTATGTTGTTACGATAGGTCCTAGCTCTACCCTAATCTCTCCATTAAGAGTCCATGATTCTGATACAATCTTTGGTGATGATCGAGAGGATTGTCAAGATTTCCATTTTAGCCCATTCAATGTTCAACAGTCAAGTGATGATGAAGATGCCCCCGTTACGAAAGGGCAATTTAAAGATTTGAATGACAAGTTGGATAAGACCTTGGAATCTAACAAGTCTTCTTCCAATTATGAATATCTACTCTCGTCTCACAAAGTGTTAATTGAAACCATGACAATGGAGCATGCCAAAACTCTAGAGGCATCTATAAAGGCTTTTGAGAGCTCTGAGAAAACTATTCATGATTCAACCGAAAAAGTCGATAAACTAATTTCAGATGTTAGACAATTTATGGAAGAATTTCGAACCTCTTCGGATCAAAACATAGTTGCTGCGAATAAGGTGATTAAGAGTCTCAACACATCACTTCAAACCGAGAAAGAAGCTCTTTCAAAGGTCCGTACTGACATTCAGGCAGACAATGCTGAGCTGCAAACATCTATTACTTCAAAAATTGAGAAGCTTCAACAAGACCTTGCCACTAAGAATTCGCTTATGGACAAACTCGCTGTCAAAACTGAAAAGGTGAAAGTTTTTTCTGTGAATTTGTCACATGCGAACAAGCAGATTGATGAGCTGGAATCCGAAAAAGATGTGATAAAAAGTTGTGCCGCCGATGTTAATCAATATTTGCAAACTCTCATCGAGACTCGTGACTCGTTGCTCACAGTCTCAGTTCGACAACATTTAGCTGACAAACTCAAACCAGTCTTCTCCATGCTAAATCGGATAGAAGGTGTTTTGGAGTCTGGTTCTCTTCCAAAACAAGGGGTAAAAGTCAAGAAAGCAACTGCTGATAATTCTGGTGAGCACGAACAAAAACCACAAACGAAAGAAAAAGAAGATCAAAAGGGTATTGAAACTTCTGGATCGAAAATAAAAGGAAAGATGTTTGATGACGATAAAGAAGAAGAAGAGGATGAAGGGGCAAAGCTCAATTGAAAGTCACATGACAAAGAGCTTAATGAAATTTGTGTATTGCCAAGGAAGTTGAAGCTAGGGAAATGGAGGCTCGTGATGCTCAAGTCACACTTAAAACTCAAAAGGTCTTCTTCCCTCCTTGGTTAATGGAGTGAATTTTTAACGAAGCCATTGACAATCCGAATGTTTACTGGTTGGAGCCAATTACATCGTTTGAATTGGAAAACACTTTGGAGTCTCAACTTGACTTTCTGATCACTCCAATGTCATTTTTATTTTGTTGTTTTGATAAGGTTGAGAAGGCTCCTGATTTAGATAATGATGCCAATCTCATGCTTATCTCCTTTTATCTCAAGCATGGAATGCCCCAATATCAAAATTGGAGTTCGAAGAAGATTACTATTGTGAAGTTCTTTGGTCCAGTTGAAACTGAAAGCTTCATCAATGCTCGTTTCAAAGAATCACGGGGAGCAAGCAGATCGATTTTTGAATTTACACTTGCAGACTTGTCGTGCCTTAACCCATACAATTGGATTTCTTTGTTCAATCTTTTATCTAAAGATGGATAGAATTTCGAACCTATTGTGGCACATCTGAAAAGGATGTTGGTCTACTACATTTAAGAAATCGGGAAAATGGATGTGGAGATCGTTGCTGCTCTCCGAAAGAAACCCATTGTGCAACCAAAAGAAGCTTTGAACGATGTCTCCAAAATGAAACTTGGAAGAATCCAAAAGGACAATTGGAGTGTGGTGTTTCAACAAAGTGCTAGAGATGGTACGAATGTTCAGAGGTGTTTGTTCTCCTTATCAGACAAGCATCTTTATTCTACACCTTGTCTGAACTACGTATTGGGAATAACTGAAGAATGCAAAGTGAATGATGCTGCAGCCAAGAAGTGCTATGCAGACATGATCAAATGGTATATTGCAGCTCCAAGAATTTCTTGGGGTTAATGTCGAAACAGTTTAAAGTTCAGAAGCGCCAACAACACTGAAGAATTGCCTTCCTTATTTCACACAAAGGGGGAGATTATTGGGTTATTTATTGTGTTGTGTCAAATTTACTTTGTATGTAATTAGCTGATATTAAACGAACTGGGCCTTTCCATCCGTCATTATGGTGCTAGGGTTAGGCTATAAATATTGCATGCATGTATTGTATTAAGGTTAATCGTTCTTGTGATTCTCTACTTTTTCTTTACATAAAAGTTCTAAGGCGTTGATTATTAACCATTCAGCACAACTTTGATCATTGTTCTTCTGGTTTGATTTACTTAACTGTTTTGAATCTATCGAACACAAGGAACTCTTCATGGCCCGGGACTTTGAGTGTCGTTAGTGTGAATCTATCATAATATGCTCGTATTGACTCTCCTTCTTTTTGCATGCATGCAATTATGGACTTCACATCTCCCTTCCCCTTCCTCAATTCCATGATATTGCTGAGGAAAATGTATCGTAGTTGTTCGAAACTCAAGATGTTGCTTGGCCGTAGTGCCATGAACCACTTTCTGACGTTTCCGGATAACGTAACAGGGAAATACGTGCAAATGAACTGCATGTCCATCCTATGTGATGTCATCTTCCACTCATAGGTGTCAATGTGCTTGCCGCGGTCAGTTGTTCCGTCATACTTTGGGATATTTGGTATCATCTTCGAGTGTGGGATCTCATACTAGAAGAGCTCCTGGCAAAAGGCAGAAGTGATGCCTCTCACTGGGTTTTCCATGTAAGAGTATGGAAAACCACCATACATTGTAAATTTTTTAGCGTAATACAGATTACCATATGCTTGATTTCACATTGTTGCTTGCGAGATATGTGGTTATTGCTGGGAGCTCGATTGCATGCTTTCTTGCCATTGTGAGCCTTGTTCTGGCTGCTGGAGAATGTTTGGAATTGACCCATGAGGCTGTTCAGCGAAGGTGTTGAGTTTCTGCACCGATGACAAGTTAGAGTTAAACTCTTGCGACACTGTGTTTGGTGGTTGGATCTCTGCGACTGCTTGGAATAAGGGCTGAACATCGGAGGATATTGTCACACCCCAAAACCAAGAACGGTGGAAACGTTCTGGGGCGGAGGACGGCATGTACAATATCACAACAATGAAAAGTAGTAAACAAGCAACAACATCATCCATTGCATTAATAATATAATTTTAATACAAGTGTTCTGTCATATTATAATAAACACAAAAGTATAATCAAAATGAAAGATGAGTCTTGACCGAGCTCCATCTTCTCTAAACCTTGCATCGGTACCTGTCTATTGATGACCTGAGGATACAAGTTATTTTGAAAGAGAGTATCAGCTTTATAGCTGGTGAGATTATAAGTATTAATGTGTCTTAATTTGTATGTAAGTATTTGTTTGACATGTAATGAAAGACTGGAAAATGTTTTGAAAGAGAGTTCGTGTAAGTACGATAATGTTTTTAAAACAACTGTAAACGTTTGAAAAACCCTAGAAATCCCTATGATTCCTACTATATTAAAAGGGAGTCTTCTACCAAGACCTATTTGTTCTAAATGTAGTCTTCTACTAAGACTTAACTGTTTTATATGTTCGTTTCTTGTAAAAGTGTGTAATTTTCCCAAGTGTAACTATCATTAACAAAATATAGTTTGTACATTAATGTTTAAGTGAAATGATCACTAAATATATGTAAAGGATAAATTAATGTAGTATTGTAGTGTTGTATTATAGGAACTACTGTTGTACTAACTACCTTAAACCGTATTTATATTAGCGTATCATGTGATTAATTGTACCATACTATCGACTAAGTAACACGACAAATGTAGGTCGTAAAAAGGTATGACGTTCGGCACCCGCAGACCTGTAGGTCCGGCTGTAGCTAGCAGCAAGGTGTAGGATAGTCAATCCAGTATAGATCTATACGCAAACTCACGCTCTCCCTCCAAGAGACTCTGGCTACAACTCGGGCCATGATATTGAAGGCATGCTCCATACAGTGGATCACAATTATGTTAACGTATTCATGTATATGTAATGTATTGTTAATCGTTCTACGTGTGCTAGCTGTAATGTGTGTTCTCTCTCTATCTAGCAGGTAGAGTAATGTACTGTGAGTACTAGCTGTAATGTATGTTCTCTTTATCTAGCATGTATAGTAATGTACTGTGAGTACTAGTTGTAATGTATGTTCTCTCTATCTAGCAAGTATTGACTCATGAATGAACTGACTCATTGTATGATATCACGTTCTAGTAATAGTTCTAGTATCTTCCTAAACTACCCATATGGTAGCTTACTAGTAATTTAACTGGTATGTATGAACAAGTATGTATACCCTTGCTACCCAAGGGCATTTCATGAACTGGAAGGACCTTTATGACGATATATGTAGATATGATATATAACTAATATTTAAACAACCTTAGGACGGATACCTGATGTCCCACCAGACCACATCTCAAGCGCAAAAAGGAAATAGGGTGGATAGCCTTCCTAAGTCTTTTAAACATTTCTTATATATATATAAATATATAGGCATGCAATTGATAATATAAAAGCGTAAAATAAGTTTTGTAAAACCTTTGAACATAATTATTATCTAAGAAAAGATCGACTTGATGTCAATCTATAAAACGGTTTGAAGGCATGGGTTAGATAAAATAGTTTAAGTATAAAGAAACATTTGTTTGAAACACAATTGTAAATGAGTTTGAAATGAAACATATAGAGTCAAATGTACAGTTTAATAACTAGTTTTAAACATATAAAGTGTTTATGAAAAACATTTGAAGGAAACTGTTTGGTAAAACGGCTAATGAGTAGCCAATCATTTGAATGCTGCTTATTAATCACATGTGATTTATATAATAACTAGCATGATTCTCCTTGTATCCCCCCATAAAGTATTTAAAAACATTTAAAACATTGATTAAGGGGTATGAACTCACCTGTTGCGAGTGGTTCAGAAGGAAGTGTCGGATAAGTGCTTGGTGTCTAGTGAAGACTTAGACACGCACAAAGATCCTAATTACATATGAGGACATATGTATATAAACAATTAGTCTTTAAACAACTAATAAACAAGTCAAGACACTCTAGGACATGACAAACACTTTGTATAAGTGTTCAGGAGTGCATCTAAGTGTTGTAGGGAAAGGCTAGGGTGTTTGGAGTTCAAGGGAAACTCCTTTGGAGTTTACGGTTTTAATGACCTATACCCAAGGAGTTTACGACAGTAAAATCAAGGGTTTACAGTCGTAAAATCTACTCCTTGCAACCATTTGTTGTTTTGAGGTTTTACAAGTCTTTTGAAGCACTTCTACTTGGTGGTTTGGCCTTTGGAAGGGGCTAGGGCAACAAAAACACTCCTTGGAGGAGTTTACGGCCTCATGGTCATTTCCCTTTTGGTTTACTACCATAAACCCTAATGGAAAAGGGTATTGCCATGTTTTCAAGTCCTTAACACAACTAGGTAATTGTCTAGGTTATTTTTTAGGCCTAAGGAAGGAATATGACCCATTTAAACACACTTTAGGGTGTTTACGGTTTTGGGAGATCCCCAAACCGTAAACACCTATAAATGCTGGTCTTTGGTGTTTTTCAAGGCTTAAACACATCAATGGAAGGTTTAAACATGTCAAGGTAAGGCTTAAACATCAAACTAGGGCTAAACAAGGGACTTAGGCACACTTTGGTGCCATTCTTGGTGTTTACGGCCCAAGAAAATTCTTGGACCGTGAACACCACAAACCTTGTGTTCTTGGCATATTTTGTTGATGTTTAAATGTAATACTAGCTTAATAACACTCAAGGATGGAAGTACTTACTATTAGGAAGCTTGATTTGAGCTAAAAGTCCAAGAACACTAGTGTTTGTTCTTGGTGTTCTTGGTGTTTTTGGAAAACTAATCAAAACACAAAAATGGATGGATTAAAGGATGTACAATCGCTAGATTAAGTGATATACTAACTTGAAAGTGCTAGAAACACTTACTAGATTGAAGATTTTGAATAAAAACTTGGATGATACTTGAGAGGATATTTGGGAGTTTACTCTTTTGGTATTTGGGGAGTAAACACAAATGGCTAGTCTTTGGGAGTAAACTCATGGATAAGCATGAGTTCACGGATTTTTGGGATGATTTTTCAACCCAAACATAATAGTTTGGCCGGAAACTTCTAAGACACGAGGTGTTTGCGGTTTTTAAATTTCAAAACCCGAGACGACACTTTCTTTCACCCGTTCGTTTAAAGAATAATATTAAAATAATCAATTGAACTTATTTTTCCAAAAACAAATAAAAGTGAACTTGACTTATAGTATGGAGTGATTGACTTTTAAGGTTTGACCGAATGAAAATTTCGAGTTGTCACAGTTATTGAGCGAAAAGCAGGATATGCGACATTCCTGTTGCTACTAGAGAGAGCTGATAGCTTGACATTGTATATTGTGTGGAGGACAATATGCTCCATGGGGACCAAGTGTTCGTCCCCGCCTGCTATGGTAACGATTGTGGTTAAGAAATCGTCATTTGCGATTATTGATTCGATAGTAGGGACTGTTGGTCAGTGGTTGCGACTATTGAGTCGTTGTCGACTGAAGCGTTGTGATTGCGGCTGCAACCAGTGGCTCTATTGAGATGGGCGATGGTCGCCATAGGGTGGCGATGGCTGTCGTTGCGGTTCCCATTATTAGACATGGCGTCTATGATTCTAGCTTATGTGTGGTGGCTTGTCCGTCTAAGGCAAATGGTTGTGTGCCATCGAGCGACAACACCGATCTAAGTGGGCTCTTTCACACCCCGGACGCTGAAGGTTCCTTTCCCATCATTTTCGTTGTATACGGTTGTTTTAAGGTTGTGTAACTCTGAGTACACACCCAGATAGCGCCATATTTGTGATATGTCTTTGAGCTTAACATCGTCAATGGTGGTTTCGCCTGAGTTAAGCTTGAGAATCACAACAAAGAAACAATGGACATTAGTTGTCGTCTAAGAAGATTTCCCAGAACAAGACTTTGACGGTCTAGTCAGTAAGGGGATGAGAGAATTAGGTTTTTTTCTTGAGATAAAGAAAGAAGATACCCCTTCTCTTGGAGGAGATGGGTTCTTTATATACCTGTTGTCTTGGGGACAGACTCCCGAAAATGTTTTTTTATCTTTTCTGAGTCGACAGAACGTAGAGGCCTCTAATTGGCGAATCATGCTCCATTAGCAGTTGCTCGCTATTGGTGCAGAACTACTAGAGGGCAGTGTGATGCGCGCTACGACTGTTGCTCTAGGAAGTGTCTAGTACTATTTTGTCTTGTTGTAGATCAGAGCTTCTTGTTCTAGGGTTGGCCTTAGTACTAGGGCGCCGAGAAATAAATGTAAGGTCGTGGGGACGAGGGCCTGGGCCTAGCATTTATTGAGCAGTGACCATTGACTAGGTCGTCCTTGGGCAATAGTCTCGCTATCTTTGACGTATTCCTTGTGGGATTAATTAAATGACTACACATCGTTTTTTCAGTTTCCTAAAATCCATTAGTTACTTCACATTTTTTTCGTTTTAATTTTGACGTTCTAAAATAATTTGATCAGGTGTATTTTTAAAAATGGTAACATGGATTCAATATATTTAGGGTTACACGGATGGTCCTTGTGGTTTGGGGTGGTTTGCATGTTTCGTTCCTAACTTATTTTTTAACTCAGACGATCCTTATTTTATATTTATTTGTGCCTTAGATCCCTACCAAACATACAATGACTATTTTCCATTAACATATACATTTCCCTTTTCTTTTAATCATTTTAATTTACTTATAATGTTAAAATTAGAATGTGTAAGGCCGTAAATTTTCAAACAAAATTTTCATTTTAAAATAACATAATTCTCGTTAACACTTTTCACAAAACTCAAAGTATCGATTTATCAAAACACAAATCCATAATTGTTTGATTAGAAATCCAGGATCCTTAAAACGTAACTCCATCTCGTGTGTACAATCAAGCCGACGCCTTCCCGCGATCCTAAGAAATAGCTTAAGCACATATCACATAACACGGTAAACACGAAGCTTAGTGAGTTCCCCAAAATACCACGCACATCTCAATTAAGACCCTCCAGTCAATGCGTCTCAGTAGAGACCCTCCGGTCCCACAACTCGGGCGGACCCTCCGATCCTAACTCAGCAAAGCATTGCATAATCACAAAGCAAAGCATAATCACAAAGCATAGCATAACCACAAAGCATAGCATAATCATCAGGCATAATGCATAATATATCACATAGCTCAACTTAAGCACATATAATCAATATATACACTGAATGACATAACAACATAAGTCACAAAGATAGTATGCACAATACAGCATATCACAGTATAACAAATGAGACCCTCTGATCAATAATGAGGACTCTATAGCCCAACAACTCAAGTTGAACCCTCCCGTACAGTATCTCTATGATGACCCTCCGGTCACACAGTAACTACTACTCAGATATGTGTGGTGAGAAGACTTACCTCGCAGAGTAAAACAATGCATCCCTCGCTTGAGATGCCGGTCAAATCTTCGCCCCTCCATGGCCTCCAAAAATCCACAGTTGACCAAAACCCTAAAGTCAACGGAAGTCACTAGTCAACACTGACCCAACTCTAAAGTCAACAAGGTCAATACTCAAGTCAACAGTCCATGTTAACTCAACTCACCGAGTACAGCCTATGGCCTCGTCGAGTCCCTCAGAACTCAATAATCGTGAAAACCTAAGTCTACTCATCGAGTTGCTAGCCAACTCGTCGAGTCCATGCAGCGTCCATAAGACCAAGAAAACCCCCACACCTACTCGTTGAGTTATCTCATCAACTCTTCGAGTCCACTCTAAACCCAAGGACGGATAAAACCCTCTCAAATCGTTGAGTTGTCTTACCAACTCGTCGAGTCTGAACGCATTCAAAAACCATCGAGGTTAACCCTAACTGAATCATCGAGTTAGCTCATCGACTCGTCGAGTCCTTTTAGACTCTTTTCTCATTCAGGCATTTTAAGGCAGAATAACAACCCTAAACTCTAGATCTAGCCTCCTAAGGCCCGAATATCACGTAAAGCTTGCAGCTTTACATTCATGCATGGCATATTGGCTCAATAATGCCAATACAAGCTCTTCCAAGGGTTTGGTGCTCAAAAGCTTGCCTCTAGCTCCATAAATCTTGGTTATTTGGGCTCACAAGACCTACTACAATCCAGATCTGAGGTTTCAACCTCAAGATATGTTAAAGGGACTCAATAACACAAGATGGTTGGGAGAAAACCTTAAAAACTCCGCCAAACCAAGATCTACACAAAGAATGATCAAGATAACATCTTTTTACCTCAAACAGAAGCTATCCACTGAGAACCTCAAGATCCAAACATCCCTCCTTGCTCCAATCCTTGATTCTTTCCTCTTCTTCTCTCAAAGTGCACCAAAAATCCTTAATATATTCTCTCCTTCTCACACAACAAGCTATAACTCTATTAGGGTTCTTCACAGTGCTCAAGGGTGATAAGGGAGGCGGAAATGAGGGCTTAAGGCCCTTCAAATAGGACACAATCCCAAAAAATTAGGGTTTCTCCACACAACTCCAACTCACCGACTTGTTCTCTCTACTCGTCGAGTTGGTCACTAAACCCACGTGGCCAAAACGACTCCACTCGCCGAGTTGGTCATCCAACTCGTGGAGTTGCTCTGCTAAGGAACATGAATTTCTTGAATATGATATCTGGGAATTTCGGGATGTTACAATTCTCCCGCACTTGAATTATATTTTTCCCTCGAAATCGCTCCGCGACAGTCCATAGATCGAACCCAATGACCTGAGAAGCGCTACCGAAAGGATCTCATATCATATAACAATGTCCCTCCAAAGACACTTGAACCCAAGCAGGAACTCCCAATCCTAAAAAAGACGGGGCCCTTTGCGGCTGCGGTGCCCGTACTGACTCTCCAGAACCTGGAAACTCTAGTGGTCTGTCTCCTTTCCAGACCACCCTCGCAAGATATCATCATGTTAATCGCTTCTCGAATAACAGACCCTGATAACACACTGCCAATGCTAATTCTCTTGTTGTGACTGATTGGATCAATTCATTGACCAATAATTGGCTACCGATCACTCATACCAGATATACTAATCGATCCAGATCGTAGTTCAAAAGGAATGGAAATGTCACAGCCCCCCCCCCCCCAAGGACCTACCGCCTACGTCACTGTCAGAACTCATCTGAAAAAACGAACCTCAAACTCTGTACTCTAACACAAGAAAATAATCATTCCTGTTCGGAACGATCCTATGACATCTAAAATCATGAGCCCGTTTTCCTCTCAGATGTTCCTTCCGAAACTGAGCACCAAGTCGAATCCGACCCAATGGTTGAACCCCCAAAGGCTACACGTTACACACCCAACAAGACAACTTTATAACTCCCTTCTCACAATAGCAATCTCAGCCCCTCATGTGACTCACGAATTCACAAAGTTCGCTTACCTCAAGCGGACACTACAATCACTTCTGATGTTGCCTCACCTCGGACATTTGTCTTCAAGCACTTGCTAGCTCCATGCACCTCGTGGTTCAATCCAAACTAACGAACTGACCCTCTCGGCTTAAGAGCATTAGATGGAACCCATTACCACCCATAATAATATCCACCAGGACATCCGAAATCTCATCCTGAGAACCCAATACACCACTAGAGCCAAACTCAAGCTTGAGAGTCTGGTTTGACAGTAGAATTGAGACCACTCGTCTCCAATCTAATACTCCACTCACAATCCGCGATCCGAGAACCCATACGTACAACATCTCTCCAATACCTTCTGGTTGCAATAACCCTTCCTCAACTCGGGATATAACGATTCCCAACCATCACGGAGACCTCAGTCTCGCCCCTGGTCCGGCCACCAGATTCCCGAAGACTCAAATGATAAGGCTAGCCAATCCAAAACACTCCTCCACGTCAAGCTCTGACTAGTGCCTAATATGGCTCCTCATAGATACAAAGTTCTCTCTTATTGACTACTGGGTGCTACGACTCTCCGTAGTCTTAAGACACCCCCTTACTAACTCATGAATGCTACGGCTCTCCGCATATTCACGATACTCTCTCGCTCGCTAGTGAAAGCTACGGCTCCCCACAGTTTCACAATACTCTCTCTCTCTCTCACTCTCACTCGCCATGGGATTACCCCATGGTTTTCCCTGATAGTCCCAGATGATCCCTCCCAATCATATCAATACACTCTCTAATCACCCAGCATCTCAACATCAAGTCATCACCACACCGAGTTCACTAACTCATGCTGCACGATCTAACATAGATAGGCGCAAACCTACCCGGGGTATGCATCACTACTCTTGACGAAAATTCTCATGGACTAGGCACTTTCCTTAGTGCAGATAAACTCTTGAAAAATTCCCTCTCTATCGATGGTTAACTGACAGGTTCCCACTGGAACAATAGACACTCGTATTCCACTTGCCATCACACAAACTCGAGTCTCAAAATAATCCAAAATCTTAGGGCATCATACTCGGATACCTCGGTACCCATTACAGAATCTCATGAGGTTTTGCCTCAACCACGGATCTTCCTCTCGTATACCTCGGAACCTCGAATTACTCCAATTCGCAATTTGAAACATGGAGGAATCGTCAATGACTGAGAACACATTGACGATAATCCAAAACTCATCCTCTACTAATCAAATCCGCACGAATATACTCACACTGACTCTGAAATTGGTCGCCACATCGTCTGTTGCCCTTATCGGAGTGCAGGTAACAATCCATATATCGAACTGGTACTTCGGCCATCCGAATCAGGCCCCGATGACCCAACCACCTCGAACTAAAACATGTGCAACCCAAAGAACCCCTAGCCTCAATACAACTCCATGAACTCAAACATGTGCCACCTGCCATGGATACATTCATCCTCTCTTGAACATGTACACATTTTTCATCTCACCCTATATCTGGCATTGCCCGCCACTAAGCCCAAGTCTCATATATCCGAACTGCGAGTCCCCGTAACCATATCCTCTAAACCACAACTCGAATAAATCGCAAATCCACCCAACAGAACACCCAGTTCTCCCCCACTTAGGGTTCGAACCATCGCCAATTGACATACCAACAGACTAAACCACAGATTGGTACACCAAGTACGCCACTATCGACTCTTAGGATGTACCACGTAACACTTGATGACCTTTTAAATGGAGGCCATGAAAATACAAATATCCCTAATCTCAGATGAAGTCCTCGGAAACTTTCCAACGTGACTACCTCTAGTCATCCAAAATCTCATATCACCACACTACCGGACATCTCAACTATCCCACATTAGCCATGACTCTCAGTCCAAAATAATGAACCACCACACTCCTCATCTTCGACTCCTCAACCAACGTTCCATCATGGAAGCAAAAAACCTCACTCTCACACTCGATATCTGAAGCAACCACGAGGTCAATCACCTTAATATACTTATCTTGATTACACAAAACTGCTTCTAGTATATGCCCCGCTATACTCAACTAAGGTATATCCTTGTCCTCATCCACCTCGGTCGCCACTGATGAACTTCTCTTGGTATAAGAAATACCTTGCAGCAGACACACTACCAAATACTCTGGTGACAATATCGCAACTAAATGCTACCGCTACAGGGTTTACCTGAAACTCTGATCCTAAAGAATGCTATCTCTTTCGCTCCACACAAGAAACAGAAGTAGCACAATTCTCGTCACAGAAAGTGATACCTCAACTATCGACCGATTGCTCATCCCTAATAGCAATTCTCTGCAAAACATCATTTCTACTCATCCTAGAGTCTTACAAATCCAACTGGCACCTCAAATAAAACCTCTCATGTTCTAACTCAATTTCCCCTGCAAGGTACGCTCTATTGAAGCTTGTTCAACATGGCCCTCAGGCCCCACACTCTATCATATCAGTTCTCAGTCTAAACCATCACAACAGGATAACTGGAAAAGACAAAAGCAGTATCTGCCACTGATGAGTTGAAAAACTCTTTGATCGTTTAGATCTTACACAGGTTAATCAAAATAATGCAAACGAAATAATAAACAAGAGAATGAATCAATAATGAACTGAATGATTCAATAGATTCACGCCTCAACAGAGCTCGACGAAGAACTTCCGCTGTAGTGGATTTTACGATTACAATCGATAAAACAATAATGATCGCTATGAATGGTCGACTCCACAGCTACGTAGAAAGATGCATGCAAGCATCTATAAATACTAAACCCTAATAATTAAATCACGGATGGACAGGCCCAATCCGGATACAAAATTGGACTAAGGACCGAGCCCAAGACGAAACACATAAAAGACCCAACGATCTCCCCCTTTGCGTCAATTGGGGCGAGACTCTACTTCGGCTTACTGAATCCTGCTGCATTAACCTTCTTCGTAGTTTCGAACAGGCAAGGAATGATGGCAAGAATAGTTCGTCGAAAACGAATATACTAGTGGATCATGTCATTGAAGTATTTCTTATCATCTTCAGAATTTTGCTTACACCGATTAATGATCCCCAGAACATGCTCCAGACACATAGTGGTGTAAAGATGTTTGTCAGCTAAGGCAAACAGACATTTATGGCCTTCATTCCTGGTGAACATAACCGAGTTTCGCTTCGGATCAATCCTCCCCATCTGCATTTTATTCAGATCACTTGCAGACCCGACTGGGGAGATGGTGGGCTTCTTCCTGAGAACATTAGCAATTTCCTGATCCATCTTGGCAACCTCCATGATATAACACACCAACATCCTCTTGAAGTGGTCTATGATCGGCCCATATTCAGCTTCATTGGTGAGGAGGATATTATGCAGAATGATCCAATCGTGAGGATTTAGATTAGGAAGATTAGCGAGAGTAATGGCATGTTCAGCTTTATCTGATCCCCTCAAGACTTTGAATCTGACGTTCGTGAAGTTACCCTCCCGAAAGGGTTTGAGGACCCGAACATTCACGATCTTCTATGCACTCCACGTCTGATACTGAGGCTGAGCAGACCTCAGATAGAAATCAGTAAGTTCCCTATCGACCTATGGGTGAGGATGAGATACTTCAGCTATGTGGGGAAATGCATGAAAGATAAATGCCTTTCGGGTCAAGGGCATGTCGAATTGAGAATCAACAGAATTAGCCCTGTCCAAAGAGATCACAGGTTCAAGCCAGAGGATGTTAGGGGACTCGATAGCTTCTTTGATAAGCTTCTCAAGAGTCCATGGAGGGAATAGGGTTTTTCGACTTTCAAGGAGATCATGAGCCTCCTTCATCTTCCTTTCATTTGCTTCGGCCTCCCTAGCAATCCGAGCATTCATGTCTGGTTCCTTGTCTCTGGCCTGTTTCTTTAAGATATCAGCAATGGTTTCTTTGTCTTCGTCTCCATCACTGTCATCAAGAACCTTTTTGCCTTTGTCTTGAGCACCCGAACCCGATGCATGACCAGTTGTTGGTGTTTGGTTGCTTTAGTTGGAACTGATGAAGAAATTGGAGGCAGTTGAGACTTAGCTGTGGAAACAGGAGGAGGTTGAGATTGATTATTGCCCTTTGAAGCTCCTTATCCCCCTTGTTTTGGATGGACCACTTGCTCAGGAAGCCCCTCAATTGTGCTAAGCATGGCAAGGGCAGGAGCAAGTTTCTCAGCAAGAGTTCGCCTCACTGAATAGTTGAGAATCGGGTTATGCGCTTCAATGATGTTCGAGAGGGCTTCGTGGACATCTGAAACACAACTCCTAACCACAGCACATTCAGATCAAAGAAAATCAACCTCCTTCTCAGTTTGGGAAAGTTGAAGACTCTTGATTTTTAGCGCAGTTGTTTTGCGTGCAAGCGCATCCATCATAGAATTTTCTGTGGCAAGGTCTTCTTGGAGCTTGGTCAGCCGATCCTCAATGGTTGTCTGGAAGGATTTGTTGTCGGCCGCTAGGGTCTGACGAAGACTGGCGAAGTGGTGCTGTTCTGTTTCAAAAGAGGTAGCCAACTTCTCAACAACCGAATTAACCTTCGCAACATTAGATTCGGCTGCCCCCTGCAAAGACTCCAAGAAGATGGTAGCATCTCGAAATAGTTTTTTGACTTTTTCGGTCGCAGCAGCACAAGCCTTTGTTGATGCATCAATAGAAACAGTAGCAGAGTTGATGGAGGCTTCGTGTGCCTTGGTGAAAGTATCGACCATCCCCTAAATGACAGCTTCTGTAATATGGGACCGAGAGGAGGAGGAAGAAGTGACGAGATTATCAATCTTCTCGTGAAGTTCCTTGATGTGCTTTTTGGTGACATGAGCATCATCATCATCATCGTTGTGAACCTGGTAGGGACTGTAGTAAACTGAATCGAAGGTCATATCTTCCCCTCCTAGAAATGTCTCGGTTTCAGCTGAGTGATTGGGAGATAAAGGCGATGTTGGTCGTTCGGGTGTAGGAGTTGGTTCGGGTATAGAAGTGGGTTTGGTTGAAGGTGTGTGTTTTGGGTGTTGAAGTACGATCCCCCGTATCAGATACGTTGGTTTGAACTCCAGTGGTTGTTGGTTTTATGGCTTCAGAGAAAATGGGAGGTGGTATAGGAATAGAAGTGGGTGGAATATGAGTGGAGGAAGTTATGGAGGGAATGGAAATAGGGATAGTGATAGGCGGAGAAGAGACAGGTTCGGTTGTGACTAGTACCTCAGGTGATGGCGAACGGAGAGGAGAGTCGCCTCGAATCGACCCCTCTGAGTCTGAACTTTCATCCTCTGACTCGCTTGAGGAAGAAGCAAGAATAAGTTTTCGTTTAGGCTAAGTTTTCACCTTCTTTGGTGGAGGAGATTGGGTTGCCTTTGTAGATTTTCTCTTCTTAGGAGTAGGGCCTTTTGCCCCTTTTACCACTTCCTTTCCTTTCCCTTTCTCTGGTTTCTTGCCTCTGGGAGCAGGTTTGTCTGCGTCGTTGATGGATTGAACCATCTCTGCAGTCAACTCTCTTGGACCCGAAGGAAGAAACTCCTTGTAGGTCTTGATGATGTGGCTCTTCGTTGATACACAAGCATACATGGACTCAGGAATTGAGCCCACAAAGATGAACTTGGAAGGATTAGTGACTATGATTTTTGTAGTGTGGAACACGCCAATCGAGGAGAGTGGAGAAGTGGCCACAGTGGGGACATGATACTTGTCCATTGCCCATTTGCTGACGATCATCCAGAACCTGGCATAGGAGATTTCAGTGTGTCTAGAGGTAGAGGCGAGGCTTTGAATCAACTGTTGCCAGAGAACCGAGCCATAGTCAAGGTTGAGCCCATTATACAACCCATAAAGAATTGTCATGAACAAATGACTGGCCTCATCAGAACCTGCACTCCTCTCAGATAACCCTTTGAACAAAATCGTGAAGAATTCGTTCCATTGAGGAGGAAGGCACGACTTCTTGAACTTCGTGACAGTAGTAAGGGTTTCAGTGTAACCCATGTTGTAAAACATGGAGAATAATTGACCCACAGTGATCGAAT
This sequence comes from Lactuca sativa, assembly GCF_002870075.4. Lineage (NCBI taxonomy): Eukaryota > Viridiplantae > Streptophyta > Magnoliopsida > Asterales > Asteraceae > Lactuca > Lactuca sativa. The sequence continues at coordinate 346,079,037 of NC_056626.2, forward strand.
CAGGGTTAACCCTCGATTCGTCAGGTTCAAACCCTAGAAGCGAGCAAAACCGCTGCTTTGAGATGGAGGTTTTGGTGTCAAGGATGTCGAAGTAGATGCGATCAACAGATTTGTCGTAATGAGCTGTGGAGAAAATCTGGGATAGACATTCCATAGGCACAATTTCAACCTTGGTGAGTGTGAGAACCAGTGGAGAGTATTTGAGACACTCCACGATGGGATACATGAAGGCATCATAGGAGATTGGGGTGAGGTCGATGACCAGGCTTTGCTGAGGTCTGATTGGGAGAATGTTGGAGGTTTCATGAACAGAAGAGGAATCCGCCATTGTTGAATGCTTCGAAGAAGAAGATGAACAGTGGGAGAAATATCGCCTTTGTTTGCTCTCAGAAATTTGGGTTGCAGTAAAGAGGTAAAACAATTAGGGTTTTACCCTTTATACCGGGTATGGAGGAGAGAGAAAAATTCTCCCCCAAATCCTCTTGAAATGCGAAACGGTTCCTGATTTGATTGAAACATGACAGTAGGCAACCCTGATGATTACGCATGAGAGAGAAAAATGTTTCAGTTTAGCATGCCTGCCCACCAAATCCCTTTTTGAATTCTTGAAACCTTTAACCTTCCGGCCGAGACATCATCTTATCTTTTAAGTGAGCTGTCATCATTAAATAAAATCAAAGACTTAGAAAAACCACATCATTCCCTTGGTGAGTATATCCGTAAGAACCAAAGCTACATAAAGGAAAATAACTTGTAGAGAACCGAACCAGACTTTTGGAAAATCAAAAAGATTTTCGTGCATAGAGTGTCAAAGATAAAGAAATAAAGCAACATCTATGTGGGAATTTGTGATGTCAATATAGACACGAAACTATGGATCCCGGGCACGAATCGCTTCCTTCAAAGTCAAGAGAGACTTTAAAGTGTCTGTGTGGTTTCTCGTTGAATTACGATCAAGCACTTGTTAAGAAGTGTTGAAAGGCATCTTTTAATGAGGCTTATAAGGGTGGCTCTCGCTTCAGTTCAGAATTTCGGATCTTGACATAAGACCGAAACCGAACGAAGTACCTATGAGACCGATGTGGTCTGTTGAACAGGTAGGTTTGGACTATATTCAGTGACTTGTTGAAAAAGTTTGGTGTGAAATCTCAAAAAAAAAATTAAAACTGGATTCTATGGGAAGAAATGTTATGGTGTGTAACAATTTCATAAGAATCATACAAAAAGAAAAATAGAGATTTCATGGTACAACCACTTGGGTGGTTTCGTTAATTCATTGGTGAAAGCTAGATCAAATTTAATTGTTCACCGTCAATTCATAGTAGGTATTGAATTTTGGGTTTCACTTAGTACGTAGTGACATGAAGCTAAGATCATAAACATAGAGATTTGTGTAACCATAAACCTCAGTGGTTATTTCTGAGAGTCTCAAGGGTTACATTTATGAACTGAAATATAATGGCAAAAAGTGTTTGAGGTGTGGTAAAGAACTTAAAGTACCTCTGCTATAAAAAGAATGACCAAGCAGAAAACTCTTAACTCATATGAGAAAAGAGTAAGGTAGCTCATGATTAGAATAAATTTAGCAGCTTAATTTGGAAGACAAGGTTTGTATATACCCAGTCAAGGCTTTATTCAAAATCTGTTGAGGCTTTGGACAACATACAGCAGCATGCTTCTAGGAACACTTAGCTAGTATAAAGTGTGAGAATGATACCTGCCCCATCGATATTCCAGAAACTGTTAACATAAACAGAAGTAGAGACAAAAGAAAGAAAATATTTTTGGAGTTTTGATAATTTTGTAAATAAAAAAAACAAAACAATCCAAACAAATTTTTTTTTGAACCGAACCAAAAGTGGACCGAACGCTCGGTTCATTTCGGTTCCTTAAAAAAAATATTTTTGGATTTTGGAAAACAATTGTACAAAAGTATACAGTCAAAGATATCACCTTTTTGAGATAAGCGAAAGCAAGTGTAGTGGGACCGAACCCGAAATAGACCGAGAGTTCGGTTCATTTCGGTTCCCGTGTGAACCGAGCCCGAAATAGACCGAGCGTTCGGTTCATTTCGCTTCCAACTTCTAGTTTTGAGAAGGTGTTTTTGATACTGACTCCGATTCCATCATACCTAGGCCTTGTAGGATTTTATTGAAACTTGCTTCAGGAAGGGCTTTGGTGAAGATGTCGGCTAGTTGATCAGTGGTTCGAACAAAGTGAATTTCGACGTTTCCATCTTCCACATGCTCCTTAATAAAGTGATACCTCAGTGTTATATGCTTGGTCTTGGAATGTTGCACTGGGTTATGACAAATCCTAATTGCACTTTCTGAGTCACAATATAGTGGGATCTTTTTCATATTTAGTCCATAATCCCGGAGTTAGCTTTGGATCCAAATCACTTGTGATGTGCAGGAGGCGGCTGCAATGTACTCTGCTTCGGCTGTAGATAGAGAAACACATGTTTGTTTCTTTGATTGCCAGCTAACCAACTTCCCGTCTAGGAATTGGCAGCCTCCTGTGGTGCTTTTTCGGTCTAGACCACGGCCTCCTAAGTCTGCATCTGAGTAGGCTTGAACGAAGAAACCTGAGTTTGAGGGATACTAGAGACCGAGAGAGGTGGTTCGCTTCAAATACCGGAATATATTCTTCACTACCAGCATGTTTGGTTCACGAGGATTTGCTTGAAACCTAGCACAATAGCATACTGAAAGCATTATATTGGGCCTGCTAGTTGTGAGGTACATCAGGGAACCAATCATTTGGTGATATAGCGTTATGTCGACTGCTGGTTTTTCCAAAGATGGTGTGTGCTTGGTGTCGAACGCCATAGGGACTTTGAACTTTGAGTCTCCCATCATGCCGAATTTGGCAAGGAGAGTCTTTGTGTATGCTTCCTGGTTGATAAAGATGCCTTCAGGTCCCTGTCTAATATTTAAACCAAGGAAAAAGTTAATCGGACCCATTAAGCTCATTTCAAATTTAGTCTCCATCAACTTCCTGAATTCAGCTGTTAGGCTAGGATTCGTGGAGCCGAAGATGATATCGTCGACATAGATTTGAACGATCATAAGGTGGTTACCTTCCTTTTTACGAAAGAAGGTTGGGTCAGCCGAACCTTGTTTGAATTTAGACATCTTTAAAAACTTAGTTAGTGTTCCATACCATGCCCTAGGAGCTTGTTTCAGACCATAAACTGCCTTATCCAAGATGTAGCAGTGATTTGGATGTTTTTCATTTACAAAACCAGGAGGTTGCTCCACGTACACGGTTTCTTCAAGTTCCCCATTCAGAAAGGCACACTTCACATCCATTTGGTAGACCGCAAAGTTCTTATGTGCAGCATAGGCAAGAAATATTCGAACAGATTCCAACCTTGCAACCGGAGCGAATGTCTCTTCGTAATCGATTCCTTCTTCCTGGCAATATCCCTTCACCACAAGCCGAGCCTTATTCCGGATCACATTTCCTTCCTTGTCCATTTTTTTCTGAACACCCATTTGAGACCGACAACCGAGGCATCTTTTGGTGTTGGAATAAGTCTCCAGACCTTATTTCTTTCGAACTCATTGAGTTCGTTTTGCATTGCCTTAACCCAATCAGAATGATCGAGAGCAATATTGACGGTCTTCGGCTCTATTTTGGAGATGAAAGAATTAAACATGCAGAATTCTACTTTGGAGAATAGAGCAGTTTGCTTCACCTTCAGTTGTGATCGAGTTAGAACCTTTTCTGATGCATCACCCACTATTTGAGATACTGGATGATCTTTGGTCCATTTGGTGAGAGGAGGATAATTTGGATCATAAGAGGGATCCAATTCAGCATTTACCATTTCTTCCATCTCTGATTGAATATCATCATCATACTACATATCAGAATTCTCCCCCTTGACAGTTGATGAATCATTTGGATGTGAACCAAAAATTCTTTCTTCGACTGGACTTTCGGGCTGTTCCGGACTTTCGGTTGCTACAGGACTTTTGGGTGTGACCGGGCTTTCGGTTGCTATAGGACTTTCGGGTCCAACCAGGCTTTCGGTTCTGGCTGGGCTTTCGGTTCCGTCAAAGATTGGATTCTCCCCCTGGCCATGAGCATTATCGTCGATTGAAAATGATGAACCCTCCCCCTGGATATGAGAGTCCTGTTGATCTGAAGAGAAATGATTCTACCCCTCGACTGAAGTATTACTCTGAGGAGGTTCGTTTCTAACTGGTTCTTCTTCTGCCATTTGTTTGGCTGTGTCTTCGATAATCTTCTTAAGGTGATCCACCTTATTGTCTGCTTCCATGGCTTCAGAGTGAATAGCCTTCTCAGGTTCATCAAATAAATCCATGAACTGGTCAAACAAATTGGCGATTGAGGCTGTGACCTGACCGGTTTGAGAGAAAATTTCTCCAATTGCCCCTTCGGTAGACTTCAACTTCTTGACGTAATTGTCATCGAACGTTACATAATAGGTTTCTTCAATTCTTTTAGAACGCTTATTCAGAACCCTGTACGCCTTTGAAGTAAGAGAATATCCCAGAAAGATGCCTTCATCGGCTTTGACATTAAATTTGTTGCGATGCTCTTTGGAGTTGAAAATGAAACACCTTGATCCGAACACATGAAAGAACTTGACATTCGGATTCCTGTTGTTAAGAATCTCATAGGGGGTGAGAGAGAAATGCTTGTTGAGATAAGACCTGTTTTGAGTGAAACAAGCTGCAGCAATGGCGTCTGCCCAGAAATATAGAGGAAGGGAGGCAAAACTCAGCATGGTTCGGGCCGCCTCACACAGGGATCGGTTTCGCCTTTCGACAATTTCGTTCTGTTGAGGTGTATAAGGGGCTGAGAAATTGTGACTGGTGCCTTTTTCTGCTAAGAAATCTTCGAATTATTTGTTCTTGAATTCCAGTCCATTGTCGCTCCTGATGTTTCGAACGACTTTTTTCAGTTGCACTTCGATCTGCTTGATAAAGATCTTTAGCTTGGGAGTTGCCTCAGATTTGTGCTTTAGAAAGAACACCCAAGTAAATCATGAGAAGTCATCGACAATAACAAGGATGTACTTGTTACCGCCTATGCTCTCGATTGATGATGGACCACATAAGTCGATGTGAAGCTACTCAAGTGTTTCAACAACTTTGGTGTTTATGGTTGTTGGGTGACTTTGGCGACTTTGTTTCCCCATTTCACAAGCGACACATAAGTGTTCTTGATTGAACTTAAGCAGTGGAAGACCCCAAACATGATCACCGATGCCAGCTTGTTGATGTCTTTGAAGTTGAGGTGTGAGAGCCTTCGGTGCCACAACCAACTTTCGTCTGAATGGGCTTTAGACAATAGACATATGGCTGGATTCCCTTTGATTGGGTTGAGATTCAGAGAAAACATTTCACATTTTCGTTCTGACTTGAACCTTGTTGGATTTCTTCTCTATTATCTCTGAACCTTCGTCATCGAACAAGACTTTGAGACTTGTACCTCCCACCAGTTGAGACACACTGATGAGGTTATGCTGCAACCCCTCTACATAAGCCACGTTCCTAATTGTAAAATCTCCATTGGTTATCATCCCATAACCCTTTATCGTTCCATAGGAGTTGTTACTAAACTTGACGTTACCACCGTTTTGACCGAAACTCCCTTAGCTCTTCCTTCCTTCCTGTCATGTGACGTGAGCGGCCACTGTCTATGTACCATTCTTCGTCGAACTGCTTGTCACTTATAACCTGCAAGAATTAAGTAGATTTAGGAACCCAAAGTTTCTTGGGTCCTCGTGATCCTTTCACAGAAACAGGAATAGTAAGAGAAGCATCAACAAGATAAGTTCGTTTTATTAATGTTGTTTTATCTTTCCTCTTAATAGTAAACACTTTGATTTTATTGGAGTTAGATTCAAGTGTTTTCGATTTGGGTTTAGGAGTTTGGGCTTTAGCTTGCTTTTGGTCTTCATTTGCTAAGGATATCTCACTTATTCCTTTCAAATCCTTCGTCGATTGTGAGCTTGGTGTAGGATGAGAATTAGGCTTAGAAGAAGTATGAGAACAAGAAGAATTAGAGGAATGGAAATTAGAATGAGAATCTTTCCTGACTTGAGGTTCGAAATGACCCTTTCGGTTGTGATCATTTGAGGGACCGAACCTGGACCTTCGGTTGCTGTTTGTTGATGGACCGAAGTTGGGTATTCTGTTGTAAAAGCTTGAAGGACTGAACCCTGGACTTTGTCTATTGTTGTTTGGAGAACCAAAACAAGGATTTCGGTTGTTGTTACTTTCAGGACCGAACCTATCCTTTCAGTCTTGTTCTTTCTGTGGTCTGAAAGTCTTCTTTTGGTTCTTTTGATCCAACGGACCGAAGCTCCTTTTATCCTTATTCTCTTTTCCTTTTGGCTTGGATTTTATATCATAGTGAGTATAGTGAGGATTTTGAGAGCGCCAAAATTGCTTTCGCTCTGAGAGATTTTTCTTGTATCTCAGATTCCTCTTCTGCTTTTGACTGTTCACCTGTTTCGGTTGTCTGTGAATATTTGCCTTCTATTTCGGCTTTTGAACAACATGTTCACTTTCCATGGAACAGGTTCCGCTTGTTGAGGAGACGTGTTCCACTGGAACCTCTTTTGTGCCACTGGTACTGGGCACGTCAAAGTTGGTAGATTTATTAAGTGGTTCTGCCACATATCTACCTTTGACCTTCCATGATGTTCGTTCTGACAAACCGACTGTTTTATCTGCGTTGTCTATAGGTGCAGTCCAAAAAAAACTCATCACAGCCATCTGCATTATCTTCATTCACCAATGCAGTGAGTTCGGCTGTCTGATGTTCGGTAACTCCTGTGACCTTATAAACCTGATTGGGAGTGGTTCTTACCTTTTGGTATACAATGGCCTTTTCTTTAAGGATTGGGGACTTATTTTTGGACAGACGAGCGAATTCCACAGAATTTTCAGAAATCAAGCTTTTGTGGTTTTCAGGTTTGCTCCTAATAAACTCTGACAAATCAACCTCATCCTCTACAGAGATTTCACTCATGTCATCGTCCTCATTAAGTTCAGATGCATTTTCAACATCAATTTTATTTTTTGAACTTAATTTGGTACTCAATGAGACAAATTTTTGTATAGTTTCGGCTCTGAGTTTCAACCTGTCATTTTCATCCAAAAGGTTCTTAAGCATGTCCTTATGGTTTTTGGACTTTATAAACGATTCCATTTTGTCCAGACCAAACATATAAGTGGGATTTACATCATCAGAAGATACAACACTTTCACAGTTGTATGCTTCGGCATCAATTTCATGCTCCTTTAGCTCAAGGAAGGGCAAAATCATGCGATGTATTTTCTGGCCTATTTCACAGTCTAAATGCAGCTGTGTAATGTTAGTATAAAGTCTTTTTGCAATCAAACAAAAAACATTTCTCTGTTTTAACAACTTAAGATTGTCTCTTTGCAAATAGATATATTTTCATCCCTAGACTTAACCAGCTCCAACTCCTTCTGCTCAATCCACATTCTTCGCTCCTCACTCTTGGATGACACCCTGCTTATTTGGTCAGTCAGATTAGAATTCGTGACTCGAGTTTGAGTTAAACAACTATCTAGATTTGAAATTCTTGAATTCAAGTTATTTAATTCTTTTTCATATGATGTTTGTGGAATTTTAAACGAAACAAAAATGGATTGTACCTTCTTGATCAGTTCATCAAGTTCACTGATCTACACACTGAGAGGCTTCGCTGCAAAGCACACGTCCTCTCGCTCCTTAGCCACTTCGTTTCCACCATCAGTGTTGTATCCCCTCATCTGGGATACATCTGTCACCATCAAGCATCTTCCACCAGCATCACCACTCTTCGCCACACAAGCCTTTCCATGAGTAGGCTTTCTCACTTCATCATCTTCTGAATCGGTCGACCACACCTGTACACCACCGAACTCATCATCATCTACCGAACCCTGCACAATTAGAGCATTCATAGAGGGATTAGTAGAAGCTTTCTTCCTTTTAATCTCCTCCAGTCTTTTCAGGAGATTTGCTTCTTCATCCTTCTCCTCATCTTTCTCCGCCATTTTATTCAACACACAATCTTTTGCGTAGTGATTTTTCCCTCCACAGTAAAAACACCTGACACCAGAATCACCTTCACCCTTCGTTTCTTTCTTTGGTTCTTCAACCTTCGGCTCCTCTTTCACCTTTTCAGAGCTGTAGCTTCCCTGCCAATTACGGTTCTTGTTGGTAGGGAACTTCTTCTTGATGAACCTCCTGGGATTTGACACCATCATTTCATAATATTCAGATGTCAGATCATAATCTCCCAGATTCAGGTCTTCTTCTTCTTCTGCGCTCTTACCTTTAGACAGAAGGGCTAAAGACCCCAATTTTGAAACCACGCTCTTCTCTTGCAGCACAATCTTTTCCTGGGATTTCAAAATCCCCACAAGTTTTGCCAAAGAATTTGATTTGAACTGCTCATGTGCTTTAACCGTTGACACAACTGCCCTCCATTCGGGTCTTAGGCCATTTAAGAAAGTGACCTTCTGTTCGATGAGCTTTCTTTCTACGTCATGTTTGATCATCTTACTGAGAAGATGATTGAACCGATCGAACTTTTGTGTAACAACCTCCTCTGGCTTCTGCTTGAACTCTCCAAATTCTGAGAGAAGTAGGGTCTGAATCGAATGCTCCAGATCTTCATCTGTGGAGTATAGCTCTCGCAGCCAATCCCAGATTTCCTTTGCTATACCACATGAACTTACTAACTGAAATGTGTCGGATTGAAAGGCGAATCGAATTAGTCTCAATGCCTTAATGTTGCATTGGAACTTCTCCTTTTCGTCCTGAGCAACGTCCTTTACATCTTTTCATGGATTATTGTACTCCTTTTGAGTTTTAATGATTCTTGAAGTGCTTGAGTGAGCGAAGAGGCCAGCTGTGATTGCTTCCCATATCAGATGCCCATTATCTTCCGATCCAATAACGTAATCTTCAAAATGATGCGTCCATACTTCATAGTCCTGAGTGTAGACGATTGGGATCTTGGTTGTTGATCCGATGCTGTTAGAGATGTTGATGGGGTTGGATTGAGAATCGTCCATGCTTGATCGTTTAACCTGTTATAAGATCAGACTTTGTAATACGTAATATTAGGGCAAGATTAATAATTAATGAGATACGTCAATTATGGAGTGACGGCTTAATAAATATCAATGAATGCGGAATGAACCCTAATCAATTCTTTGACAAAAAAGATGTGTATGAATTACACAACCTCCTACTCTGATACCAATTGATGAGTTGAAAAACTCTTTAATCATTTAGATCTTACACAGGTTAATCAGAATAATGCAAACGAAATAACAAACAAGAGAATGAATCAATAATAAGCTGAATGATTCAATAGATTCACGCCTCAGCAGAGCTCGACGAAGAACTTCCGTTGTAGAGGCTTTTAGGGTTACAATCAATAAAACAATAATGATCGTTATGAATGATCGACTCCACAGCTACGTAGAAAGATGCATGCAAGCATCTATAAATACTAAACCCTAATAATTAAATCACGGATGGACAGGACCGAGCCCAAGAGGCAACACATAAAAGACCCAACAACTACAAATCATGGTACCCGAACCATGTTATCTCTTCTCAATCTGCTATTTAGAACCTCCAAAATTCTCCCTGTTTCGAGTATGAGTCCTCTGCATTTAGTAGTACGGGCCTATACTACCTTCCACATCTACCCATACTTTCCACACGAATCGTTCCAGATTTCCTAAGTATCTGCTCAACCTCCTCAATCGAAAATTCCACTACCCATCCTCGCTCTCCAGCGCATACTCACCTTTAAACAACGTACTCATCAGACTCAAAACACTCCCTAGGCTGCCCTAGGTTATCACACTTCTCTGCCATCAGCTGCAGAAAAACTCATCATGATGCCAGTCATCTACCTCCTGAATATCGTCATATTCGCTCGGTAGTTGACTCCCAGCATTTAAGAGTTCAACAAAGCACAAAGCAAGCAATATTCGGGCTTCGAATAGTCTCTACCAACACATAACACCACTCTAGCATACAACTCCGCTTACTCTCTCCACAACTCAAAAGGCATCATCGAACTCAGGCATCCCTACCTCTCGTAGCATCAAACCACTCTCAGAAGACTCCTCAAATGAACATCTAGGTATCTCTCCTAGATTACCCCACTACTCAAAGCTCTCTCTATAAGATTCCTGCTAGATGCTTCTACTCAGCACATACTTAGGGCAAATAACATATTGCAACATCTCCTAAGCTAAGGCATCACAAATCAGGCAACTCTATCCCTAAAATATGAAACACCTAGCCTATCCCCTAGCATGCATTTCTAATATCTCATAATTATCTCATAAACTAAACAAATAAGGATATTTTGAGAAATCACCGTTCGGGATTTGGCTGATTGTAGAAACCGCTCCTTCTCGTTTTTCTCTTAGAATTTCTTACTCGTATGAGAAAAATCATTTCTTTTGAAAAATTTTCTCAAGTCCTCAGTTTGAGTCCAGACATACCCGAAGGTGCATCTGAATCCCTCAAACCAAGGCTCTGATACGAACTTGTAACGCCTTAAATTTTCAAACAAAATTTTCATTTTAAAATCACATAATTCTCGTTAACACTTTTCACAAAACTCAAAGTATCAATTTATCAAAACACAAATCCATAATTGTTTGATTAGAAATCCAGGATCCTCAAAACGTAACTCAATCTCGTGTGTACAATCAATCTGGCGCCTTCCCGCGATCCTAAGAAGTACCTGAAACACATATCACATAACACGGTAAGAACGAAGCTTAGTGAGTTCCCCAAAATACCATGTACCTCTCAATTAAGACCCTCTGGTCAATGTGTCTCAGTGGAGACCCTCCGGTCCCATAACTCGGCTGGACCCTCCTATCCTAACTCGGCAAAGCATATCATAATCACAAAGCATAGCATAATCACCAGGCGTAATGCATAATATATCACATAGCTCAGCTTAAGCACATATAATCAACATATACACTGAATTACATTACAGCCTAAGTCATAAAGACAGTATGCACAATAATGCATATCACAATATAACAAATGAGACCCTCCAATCAATAATGAGGATCCTCTAGCCCCATAGCTCAAGTTAAACCCTCCAGTCTAGTATCTCTATGAAGACCCTCCAGTTACACAGTAACTACTATTTAAATATGTATAGTGAGAAGACTCACCTTGCAGAGTAAAACAATGCATCCCTTGCTCGAGCCGTTAATCAAATCTTCGCCCCTCCATGGCCTCCAAGAATCCACAGTTGACCAAAACCCTAAAGTCAACAGAAGTCAACAGTCAACACTGACCCAACTCTAAAGTCAACAAGGTCAACTCTAAAGTCTACACAAAGAATGATCAAGATAGCATCTTTTTACCTCAAGCATAAGCTATCCACTGAGAACCTCTATAACACCCCGTTTATTAAATAAATAAATAAATTAATGAATGAATGTATGGTAGCCCTAAAATCAATAATTATATAGCAAAGTGTTAGTTTTTGGGAGACAAAGGTTACAATTTTAGAGGTCGGGGGTTAAAGTGTACGTTTCGGAATAGATTCGTAAATATTTATTAAGGCAGGGACTAATTGGCGAATTATTAGGACTCAAATTGAAGAGATTTTGGAAGCTTAAGGGCTGAGTTGAGACATCCCCATTTTTCATGGCCAGAAAAGACCGACTTCGTTTATACTTTTAAAATAAAATCAGAGTAATCTTTCAAAAAGTAGTGTGGAATTTGTCCCCAAAACAAAATATGATAAAAATTTATCAAAACATTTTTTAAAGAATTATGTTTTTCATATCATTAGAAAACTCGGGATATCCACATCGATACAGACCAAAATCATAAATAGTACGATATAGACCTTACAACATTTATTTACATCTACTGGCCTATAATCCAAAAATCCCTCGTCATCATCCAATTATGCTCAGGTTCCACTACTTGTAATACAGAATGTTGAATGGGTCATCATCGGGATGGATTTTACTGCAAAGGGGATTCCTCAGCCATATATGTATGTAAGGCAACCATGAGGGGGATGGAGTACAACGGTGAACACATCGTTTACAAACACCTATAGGTTGCGAGCCTGCCAGCATTCCACTGGACTGTCTAGAGAGGTCTGTGGTCATCATCGATATTCCGCTAGATGACTGAAAAAACAACAACATCGAGGTCTCACATCCTTTTATTTCATCACAAATTAACTATCTACCCATGTTTTACCCAACATATTTGTAGATAAAAATACATAAACAGTTTAACACCTATATAAAACATTCATTCAACACCCATCTCAAATAAACAAACAATATATATACACGTAGCACGTATTTTATAGAAAATACTTCATATTTATGTGTAAGATGAAAGTGACTACACACTCACTTGATAAGACGGTGATTCGACAGTACTTCGTCCCTTAAAACAATCTTTTTCGATGAAACTGGGATGTTTTCTCAAAAACCAGGCTTTACACGGGCAGAGTTTTGACTCGAAAAACTCTTTTTCTTGGAGACTTCGGGCTCTCCTTGGCTTTCTTATGATGCTAGGAAGGTATTCTAGGCTTGAGGGGGGGGGGGGGAGGGGTTAGTGTAGTTTAGAAGAGAGAAAAAGGAAAGATGAAAATTTTGTAAACAAAATTGGGATGCCTCGCACTTCTATTTATAGTTGCCGAAGCCTGACATTACGTTGGGTGTAACTTCCTGGTACAGGGGGCGTACTGCCTTGCAAAGTTCTACGCTGGGCGTACTCACGTACGCTGGGTGTAGGATTGGATTACTTCGGACGTATTCATCAACATGTCAAGCATGCGAAGGGTGTGTCCTGGGCAATTCTAGACCGAGCAAATATAAGTACGCTGGGCGTACTTCCAGCCTCAAAGTTTGTGCCTCGAACTTCAAAAGTTCATATCTGTTGCATACGATCTCCGTTTTTGACGTTCTTTATATCAACGCGTAGATGAAATTATACTATACAACTTTCATTTAGACTCCGTCGGCTAATTCTTACTTTATTTTTAAAGTTATATTTTAACAGGCCGGGACAGGAAAAGTCCGTTAAAATTTCATAACTTCTTCATCCGACGTCTGTTTTTGTCTATCTTTTTACCGTTAAACTACTATTGACAAGATCTTCGATTCTCGTTTAGGTTGTGTCGACTAAAAATCGTTTGATCTATAATTCGAATTACGAGCTACATATTGCTTTGTCAAATCTTAGCAAATTCATAACTTCCTCATACGAAGTCAGATTTGGACATTCTTTTTATGCACGCTTTCGGTTTAAACTATACTACGACTTTCATTTAGATTGTTAAGGCTAAAAAAACTTTATCATAAACTCACTTTTTACGTCACACAGCGTCGTGCCGGTTCTGTCGTGAAACTTCGACATGTCATACCTTCTTCGTTATAACTCGGACTTCGGTATTCTTTACATCTCCGAAATCCTTGTTTCGACCACTACAACTTTCTTCATAGATTTCGGCTTAATCTAACATTTTAGTTTTTTATGCTTATTTTTATCCTTAATTTATTAAATCATGATAATTAAGTATAAAGAACATAACACTAAAAATAATACATCTTTATCACATCAAAACAAATTACAAAGGTTGGCCTAGACTATTACATCATCTTTAATGTCTAGCCTAGAAACACGGGCGTTACATTAATGGTAACATTTGGATTTCATTTGAGAAGAATTTGTAGAAGACGGGCTATTTGGTAAAATTCGGACTTAATTTGCAAAGGATTTCAGGGCACAGGGTTTCAATGGTAAATTATAGACTTCTTTTGGAAAGATTTTATGGAGGAGGGACTGGAAGTGTCATTATGGAAAAGATGTGTTAAGGGACAGGGTATTTAACCGATACCCTCTTAAGTCCAAACCTTAACCCTAGAATCGGATGTCAGCCACCACTCCCCCACCCTTATGTCTTCCATCATTGGTGACGCCGCCATGCCCGTTTCTGACCAATTTACGGCCACAAGTGACCACCCGACTTTCTTCATTTCCAACCTATCGAAGCACCGGTCAACCATCGTCATCAGCCGACGACCATGTGGTCTTGTGTGCCGTCACCCAGCGTTGTCACAGTTGCCTTTTCCGGTAACGACGAATACCACAACGGGTGTCCGTACCTCCGTCGCAACCTCCTCTCCTCCTACCTCATCGTCATTTATTCAGTGCTACGCCCCAAGCTTCCGGTCGCCACTGCTGTTACGACCTTTAGCCACCCCAGTTGTAGATAGTGTTGTTGCTGCCACCGTGCTACCCTATTCTTCCGCCACTAGCCACCTTGAAATGTGGTTGTGGGCATGTTGTGGTGTTTGTATTCGTGTTTTGTTATGGTATAAGGCTGCATGAGCGTCTTTTGGCCAGAGATATGAAGAAAACCCCAATGCCACAACTGTGAGGTAGTGGCTGCCATCCTAAATCCGTTGTTGTCATCGCCGTGAGCCACCAGGTGGGTGGCTGGAGTGTATACTACTATTTGTAGTGTGTGTTGCACGTGTTTTGTCTAGTCGAAAAATCGAGGATAGCCACCGCCACCAACGTGAGGTGGTGGCTGCCACCATGTGCCACCGCCAGACACCACAAGGGTGGTTGTGTGTGTTTATTTTAGTGAGTGTGTATGTCCATTTGGTATTTTCATTGTAATATTCTAACCGGAGCTAGAATAATAAATGAAACTCAAAACCACCGCCGTAGGGTGGTGGCTGCCGCCACGTCAGGTGACGGTGTGCTTGTTGTGTTTGATTTGTTTGGGATGCTTGGACAAATAGACTAAAACCCTAATGGGCCTAATACACCCTAATTGATCTATGGACTTGATTGTGGGCCTATTGGGCTCCGAATAGGTTGGAAACCCTAATTAGGGTTTAGAATGAAATTTGAATGAAACACTAATATGGGCCTTGGACTTATCGGGACCCACATTTGGGCCATTGGAATGAAATTGTGAATTACACCCAATCACACCATATTACTTATCTAGTAAAGTGACGGAATTAATGGATTAAGTCCTTAATGGGTTAAGTGAGAAACACTTAACCTTAATTGCCATTTTATGTGGAACCCTAATTTCACTTGGGCCTTAAGTTAGGCCTTCCTATTAGGCTTTGGTGATTCGGCCAATAGTGGGCCATCCAAGAACAAGCAAATTGACTAGAACAATTTAATGGGCTTTAGGGCAAGGCCCATGTGAGGGATTTGGGCCCAATTTGGAAAATTGGGCCATAGTTGGGCCATAGCTTGGGCCTTAATGATTATATAATGTTGGGCCATTAGAATGTCGAATGTTTAGACCAGACTAAATTCTTGGGCCTTATGGTAAGACCTTGTAAAGGTTTGGGCCCAATTTGGAAATTTGGGCCATGTGTTGGGCTTTGACTCATAGTTCACTTTTGGGCCTTTGGATTGGGCCTTGGGCTTGAATCAATCCAAGATAGGGGTAAAGCGGTCTTTTACGCCAAGCATGGACTTATGGACATATGTTGGGTCCCAATTGTGTTAGTTAGATGATTGACACTTCGAGAACCTGTCATCAAGCAGCTAGAGATTTGTCTACGAGACTTCAGCAGTGTGAGGTGAGTTACCTTCCAGTAGGGGTGGGTCTAAGGCACCAATCTCGACCCACCAATAGGTGATTATGTTTGAGATGATTGTCTTTGTCATAATTATCTGGTTTGCCACTATCTGATATGCTTTATGTGTTAGGATGCTATGAGATATGTGTTAGTAGTAGTAGGGTGATGTAGCCCCAGTTACCGGTTGAAAGATACCGAAGGGGTAGACAGTACCCATGCATGCCTAGAAGTATGATCACGATAGGTTATTATGTGATAGTAGTAGGGTGAAATAGCCCCCAATTACCGGTTGAAAGATACCGAAGGGGTAGACAGAACCTATGCATACCTAGCAGTATGTTTATGATATATTATTATGTGATCAGTATGTTTGTGATATGTTATTGTATGATCAGTATGTTTATGGTATGTTATTATGGGATCAATATGTTTATGACACGTTATTATGTGATACGGGTATGAGTGAAATAGTCCCTGATTACCGGTTAAAAGATACCGAAGGGGAGGTCAGCTCCTGGATACCGGCTGAAAGATACCGAAGGGGAGGTTAGCTCCGGTTACCGGTTGAAAGAACCGAATGGGAGGTTAGCTACCGGTTACCTATTGAAAAATACCGAAGGAGATCCCAGCTCCCAGTTATGCCATATAGATATCGGTTGAAAGATACCGAGGGATAGGCATTATGTGGTATGTGGTCTGATGGGAGAACTCACTAAGCTTCGTGCTTACAGTTTTTAGTTTTGGTTTCAGGTACTTCATTTTCAAAGGAAAGGAGTCGGCTCGATCACAGTGCATCACACTATGTTTTCCGCACATGAGATCATTGGGATTATACTATGATATTGTTTTATGAATACATGCTTTGATCATTAACGTACCGGTTCTGACATAATATGTTATTATTGATGTTTTCTTATACTGTTGGTTTTATAATAACCTAATTAAAAATGAAATTTTTGGTCTGAAAATTTGGGATGTTACAACCTCAAGATCAAAACGTCCCTCATTGCTCCAAGCCTTAATGCTTTCCTCTTCTTCTCTCAAAGTGCACCAAAAATCCTCAAGATAGCCTCTCCTTCTCACACAACAAGCAATAACTCGATTAGGGTTCTTCACAGTGCTCAAGGGTGATAAGGGAGGTGGAACTGAGGGCTTAAGGCCCTTTAAATAGGACACAAACCCGGAAAATTAGGGTTTCTCCAAACAGCTCCAACTCGCCGAGTTAGTCTCACCCGTCGTCGAGTTGGTCACTAAACCCACGCGGCCAACACGACTACACTCGCCGAGTTGGGCATGCAACTCGTCGAGTTGCTCTGCTAAGGAACATGAATTTCTCAAATATGATACCTAGGAATTTCGGGATGTTACATAATGGGTCCACTAAAATAAGTAAAATCAATCTTCCTTCCCTAGGCCTCCATCTCCCACCATCTCCAGTCATCTTCTCCTTCAATTAACCGATAAATATTTCCAGCCACTATTTTCGATATCTACCCCTGTGTGTTAAACCTTCAGCCTTTTACTCCCTTCATGTTAAACAATCAAAACAAAACCAAAACTAAAATGAAGCCTGCATGAAAGGCGAATCTTAGAAAAACCAAATCTGCAAAAACCTAAACCAGTTCCATCTCTATTTCTAACCTAAATCAAATCCATAAACAATTTCTATTGAAAAAACTTGCATTAATTGCAAAAACATGCATGCAGCCTTAGTTAAATGCGCTTGGATAATTATTGTTTCTTTTTTTACTACAAAACCCTAGCTCGCCTCTACGGTGGAAGTTCTTGGTCGAGCTCTGCTAAGGCATGACTACGCTTGAATCATTCAACATTATTTGATTCTATATTGTGTTCTCTATTTTCATTTGATTTTATTATTTAATTTGTTGAAAATATAATCGATCTAAGAGTTTTTCAACTCAACAATTGGTATCAGAGCAGGAGACTGCTTAATTCATACACATCTCTTCTGTTGAAGAAGATCTTAGGGTTTTCCGCTTAGATTGATATTAATAGAGCCGTCATCTGCTATTGACGTGGTTATTTGAATATTTGATCTTACCCTAATGTTATTTACAAGTCTGATCTTAAGCAGGTTTAAACAAGCATCAACACATCCATGGACGATTCTCAGTCATACCCAATCAACATCTCAAACAGCATAGGATCGACGACAAGGATTCCTATTTTATACACTCAAGATTATGAGGTTTGGGAAAATCACTTTGAAGACTATGTGGTTGGCTCAGAAGATAATGGATACTTAATCTGGGAGGCGATCACTGTTGGTTCGTTTGTCCATGCAAGTACCTCAAGAGTTGTTAAAACTCAAAAGGAATATAATCAACTCATTGGTGAAAGATATACCTCAAGACGAGAAGGAAAAGTTTCATTGCAATATCAAAGCTTTAAGGATGATAAGGTTTGCATTACAGTCATACACGTTTCGGCTGGTAAGCTCATGCACGACAGCAAAGGAAATATGGGTCAGGTTGAAGGAATTGTACTCTACAGATTAAGATCTTGAGCACTCAATCCAAATATTGTTGCTCTTAGAATTTGGTGATTTTAATCAGAAGCCTGAAGAGAAGCTCATTCAATCCTTCGATCACTTCAATCATCTCTTAAGCAAGATGATTAAGCATGGGATCGAAAAGAAAGTCATTGAACAAAAGGTAACATTCATGAATGGCCTTGGATCGGAATGGATGGTTGTGGTGTCAACTGTGAAGGCACATGAACATTTCAAAAGTTACTCTCTTGCTAAATTGATGGGGATACTAAAATTGCATAAGAGTGCCTTGACTAAAGAATCGAATGTGGTTTCCGACATGGGATCGTTGGCTTTAATCTCCAAAGGTAAGAATGCTGCAGAGGAAGATTTAGATCTCTCTGAATATGATCTAATAAGCGAAGAGTATTCTCTGATGGTGTTAAATCCCAAGAAGTTCATCAATAGAGGATTTCCAACGAACAAAAACCAAAACTGGCAAGGTAGTTACAGCGCCGAGAAAGCAAAGGAGGAACCGAAAAGTATTTCTCAGACGGAAGAACCAAAGAGGGAAACGAAACTTGGAGGTGTCTCGGGCTTTACCTGTCACTACTTTGGAGGTAAAAATCACTTCGCCAAAGACTGCATGCTCAGAAAGATGTCTGAGAAGAATGAAGATCAGGATGAGGAAGCGTACCTCACAAGGCGTTTGGAGGAAATCAGGAAGAAGAAAGCAGGATCTAACAACTCCATGAATGCTCTTATTGTGCAGGCAAATGTAGTCGATGATGAATTTGGAGGCGTTGAAATTTAGTCGTCTGATTCAGAGGACGAAGAAGTGAGGAAGCCGACTCATGGCAAGGCTCTGTTGGTGAAGGAAGAGGACAATACAGGAACGTGTTTGATGGTGACGTCTGGAGTGTCACACAAGCGAGGCTATACCATTGACGGAGGAAATGATGGAGAGAAGGAGAGAGAAGACCGTTGTTTTGCAGCAAAGCCTGTCAGTCAGCAGATCAACGATTGCGACAAGTTGATCCAGAAGGTACAATCTATTCTTATCTCTCTGAAAATTCCAATCACTAACTACAAAAATGAACTCAACGGATTAAAACCTAAATTTTCTAGTTGAAGTGGAAGTTTAACTCAAACTCGCGTCACAAACTCTAACCTAACTGATCAAATCAGCAGGGTGTCATCGAAGAGTGAGGAGAGGCGAATATGGATTGAGCAGAAGGAGAAGGAGTTGATTAGGTCTAGGGATGAAACAATTATTTGCAAAGAGATAATTTGAAGCTTTTAAAACAACAAAATGTGTTTTGTTTAATTGCTAAGCGGTTATATACCAATATTACTCAATTTCATCTTGATTGTGAAAAAGGGAAGAAGATACATCGTATTATTTTACCCTTCCTTGAGTTAAAGAAGGATGAAATCGATGTCGATGCATATAACTGTGAAAACGTTGTTTCTTCTGAGGATATTTCCCCTGCTTACAAAATTGGTCTTGACAAAATAGAGTCCTTTATAAAGTCCAAAGACCATAAGGACATGCTCAAAATTTTGTTGGATGAAAATGACAAATTGAAAATCCAAACTGAAACCGTACAGAAATTTGACTTGTTGAATGCTAAGTTAAGTTCAGAAAATAAAATTGTTGTTGAAAATAATTTTGAATTCGATTAGGATGATGATATGAGTGACATTTCTGTGGATGATGTGGTTGATTGTTCAAAATTTGTCAAAAGCGAACCCGAAACTAACAAAAATCTTATTTCTGAAAATTCGGTTGAGTTTGCTCGTTTATCCAAAGACAAGACGAAAGTCCTTAAAGAAAAGGCCATTGTGTATCAAAGGGTCCAAACTACTCCAAATCAGGTATACAAAGTTAATGGAGTCACTCTGCAACAAATAGCCGAACTGACGACAATAGTAGCAGAAGATAATGCTGAAGGCTGTGATGAATTTTTCTGGTCAGCACCCATTGACAACGCTGATGAAACAGTAGGTCTGTCACAGAAAACTTCATGGAGAGTGAAAGAAAGATATGTAGCCGAACCACTTAATGATCCTACTCGTTTTGATGAGCCTAGCACAAGTGGTACCAAAATGCCTTCTGATGAACAAGTGGTAGTCTCTATCAAACCCTATTCACCAAAGAGCAGTGCTAATGTTCAAAAATCTAAGAAAAAGGCTAACAATCATAGAAATCCAAAACAGGTGAAAGAAAGAAAGCATCAAAGGAATGTGAGGTATAAGAAAAACCTTACTGAAAGTAAGCAGTTCTGGCAATCTCAAAATCCCAACTACGTGCGCTATGAAAAACCTTCTAAGCAAAAGGAGGTAGGAAAAGAAAATTCTAGCACTCACACTCATTGCGAAAACAACCGAAAACAATGTTTCGGTCCTCAATATCAAACCAACCGAAAGAAGAGTTTTGGTCCTCAGAAAAATCTCGACTGAAAGAAGTATAACGATTCTTATCATCAGTCCAACCGAAAACAGAGTTTCGGTCTACCAAAGAATATCAACCGAACACAAGGCTTTGGTTTTCGAGATGAGAAAAACCAAACGGATGGTTTCGGTTCTAGACAAATCAGTGACTAGATACGAAGGGAAAGTAAGGTTCACTCTCAATCACAAAAGAGCCATATCCGAAGAACTAACTCTGTTTCTAAATCTCATTTCTCTAGTTCTAATCTTCAGTCATAGAATGATCAAAAGGGAAAAGAAAAACTTTTTCCAGAGAATGCAAAGGATTCGTCAATCAAGAATAATGTTGATTGAAAGTATGCTAACGTAAAATACACATATTCGGCAACTCCACCGAAAGATAAAATCAAAATTTTCACCTTAAAAAGAAAAGATGAAACAACGTTAATAAAAAGAACCTTTTTAGTTGATATTTCACTTACAAATCCCTATTCTGTAAAAAAACTCACGAGGACCCAAGACACTTTGGGTTCCTAAATTTATTTGATTTTTGCAGGTTATACGTGACGAGCAGTTTGATGATGAATGGTACATACACATGACAGGAAGAAGGGAAGAACTGAGATAATTTCAATCTCTTACAAATGGTGGAAGTGTCAAGTATGGTAACAACTCCTATGGCACGATCAAAGGTTATGGTATGATTACCAATGGCGAGTTCTCGATCAGAAAAGTGGCATATGTTGAGGGTTTGCAACACAACCTTATAAGTGTTTCTCAAATGGTGGTTGGAACTGGACTAAAGGTTTCTTTCGATGACGAGGGATCAGAGATTACTGAAAAGAAGTCAAACAATGTTCTGCTGAAATCAAAGCGAAAAGGAGAGATGTACCCTCTGAATCTCAATCCCATACGGGGAAAACCAGCGATCTGCTTGATATCAAAGGCTCAATCAAACGAAAGTTGGCTTTGGCACCGAAGACTCTCCCATCTGAATTTTAAAGACATCAACAAATTGGTGCTTGGGGATCATGTTCGGGGTCTTCCTGTTCTGAAATTCGACAAAGAACACCTGTGCGCTGCATGTGAAATAGGGAAGCAAAGTCGACAGAGTCATCCTTCTCGCGTCAACAAAAAAATAATTGAACCACTTGAATTACTTCATATTGATTTATGTGGTCCATCTTCAATCAAAAGTGTTGGCGGCAACAAGTATATACATGTCATAGTAGATGACTTCTCACGATTTACCTGGGTATTCTTCTTAAAATAGAAATCAGAGGCCACTCCTAAACTAAAGCTCTTCATCAAGCAGGTCGAAGTCCAACTGAGAAAGATTGTTCGTAATATAAGAAGTGACAACAGGTTGGAGTTTAAGAACAAAGACTTTGAAGAGTTTCTTGCAGAGAAAGGAACAACTCATAATTTCTCGGCTTCATACACTCCACAACAAAACGACATTGTCGAAAGGCGAAACCAATCTTTGAGTGAAGCAGCTCGAACAATGCTAAGCATTGCTTCACTACCTCTATATTTCTAGGCTAATTCCATTGTTGTTGCATGATTTACACAGAACAGATCTTATCTCAACAAATGCTTTTCGATCACTCCATATGAGATCTTAAACAACCGAAGGCCAAATGTCAAGTTTTTTCATGTGTTCGGTTCAAGGTGCTTCATATTTAATTCAAAGGAGCACCAAAATAAGTTTGATGTGAAAGAAGATGAAGGAATCTTTCTAGGTTATTCCTTAACCTCCAAAGCATATAGGGTTCTCAACAAACGTTGAAAGAAAATCGAAGAGACCTATTATGTTACCTTCGACGATAACTATGTCAAGAGGCTCAAAACCACCAAAGGCTCTGTGGAGGATATATTTCCACCTTCTAGTCAAGTTACTATACCTATTTCAAACCTATTTGAAAAATACATGCTGCTGTTTGATGAGCCCAAAAAGGCTATTCTCTCTGAATCCAAAGTTGCAGACAACAAGGTAGATAACTTGAAGAAGATAATCGGTGACGCTGCAGCGAAAATGGAAGAAGAACAACCTGTGGAAATCAACAGGCTAGACACGAGTGAACCTCAAAAGGATTACTCTCAGGCTCATGGGGAGGGTTCGTTTGATCTTCCCAATCAATATCTAACATTCCAATGGGAGAACTCTGCAACCGAAAGTCTAGTCCAAAGGGAAAATTATGATCATGAAACTGAGGAAGTCTCATCTTTCGAAATAAAAAATTCTAATCGCACAACAGAGGAGGTATCATCATTCGAGGGGGAGAATGCGAGCACAAACGATGATGACACTCAATCGGAGTTTGAAGTAGAAGTGAACGCTGAACTGGATCCCTCATGCGATCCCAATTATCGTCCACTCATCAAATGGACCAAAGATCATCCCCAATCACAAGTTATTAGTGATTCCACATAAAAAGTTCTCACACGCTCTTAAATAATAGAGAAACGAACAACACTCTTCTCTAAAGTAGAATTTTGCATGTTTAATTCTTTCGTCTCTAAAGTCGAACCGAGGACTGTCAAGACAACACTTGATCATTCTGATTGGGTGCAAGCATTGCAGGATGAATTACATGAATTCAAACGAAATAGAGTGTGGAGACTGATTCCAACACCAAAAGATGCTTCTGTGGTCGGATTAAAATGGGTGTTCAGAAATAAGATGGATAAAGAAGGGAACGTGATACGTAACAAGGCGAGGCTGGTTGTGAAAGGTTACTGTCAAGAAGAGGGAATAGACTATGAAGAGACCTTCGCTCCAGTAGCAAGGCTAGAATCGGTTCATATATTTCTCGCCTATGCTGCACACAAAAACTTCGAAGTCTTTCAAATGGATGTAAAGTGTGCCTTCTTAAACGGAGAACTGGAAGAAACTGTGTATGTAGAGCAACCTCCGAGCTTTTTGAACGAAAAATATCCAGATCATTGCTACATCCTGGACAAGGCGGTCTATGGTCTCAAGCAAGCTCCACGGGCCTGGTAAGAAACTCTAACTAGATTTTTGAAAATGTTCAAATTTAAATAAGGTTCGGTTGACACAACCTTCTTTCGTAAGAAAGAGGGTAACCACCTTATGAACATTCAAATTTACGTTGATGACATCATCTTCGACTCCACAAATCCAAGCTTAACTGTTGAGTTCAGGAAGCTGATGGAAACTAAATATGAAATGAGCTCTATGGGTCCTATTAACTTTTTCCTTGGTCTGAATATAAGACAGGGACCAGAAGGCATTTTCATTAATCAAGAGGCCTACATGAAGACATTGCTTGCCAAGTTTGGTATGATGGGAGATTCAAAAGTGAAGGTTCCTATGGCGTTCGGCACAAAGCTAACACCTTCCGTGGACAAACCGGCCACTGACATGACCCTTTATCGTTAGATGATTGGGTCTCTAATGTATCTCACTGCTAGCCGGCCAGATATAATGTTCTCTGTTTGTTATTGGACCAGGTTTCAAGCAAATCCATGCGAACCTCATCTGTTGGTAGTAAAGAACGTCTTTCGGTATCTAAAACGAACTACGTCTCTCGGGTTGTGGTACCCAGCCAAATCAGGGTTCTTTGTCCAAGCATTTTCAGATACTGATCTTGGGGGATGTGGACTAGACCGGAAGAGTACCACTGGAGGATGTCAATTTCTGGATGGCAAACTTGTAAGCTGGCAATCGAAGAAACAAACATGTGTATCTCTCTCTACTGCCGAAGAAGAATACATCGTCGCAGCATCATGCACATCTCAGGTCATCTGGATACAAAGTCAACTTCGTGACTTCGGCCTAAATATGAAGAAAATCCCACTATATTGTGATTCTGAAAGCGCAATTAGGATTTGTCACAACCCAGTGCAACACTCAAAGATGAAACACATAGCACTGAGGTATCAATTTATCAAAGATCATGTGGAAGATGGTAACGTCGAAATTCATTTTGTAAGAACCACTGATCAATTGGCTGACATCTTCACTAAGGCTTTGCCTGAAGCAAGTTTTAATAAAATCCTGCAAGGCTTAGGAATGATAGAAGTTGAATCTGTACCAAAATCTCAATAAAAGTTAGAAGCGAAATAGAGCGAACGCTTCGTCCATTTCGGGTTCGGTTCTTCTGGGAACCGAAATGCACCGAACGCTCGGTCCATTTCGGGTTCGGTTTAACCGGGCTCGTTTCGCCTCTAATTTCTATCTTATGGCTTCGGGTTCGGTTCTTCAATGTTTTATCAAAATCCAAAAATATTTCCTTTTGTTTTTAATTCTTTTTCATAATATCTTATAAAATCCAAAAATATTTTCTTTCGTTTCTTGTTAATAAATTCCAGAAATTTATTTTTCTGCTTACTCTATGTACAAGAATTTCTATCACTAATAGAGTTGGAGCAAGTATCAATCTCAATCTATGTACTAGCTAAGTGTCCCTAGAAGCATGCTACTGTATTTTGACCAAAACCTCGAACGATCTTGAGCAAAGCCTTAATGACTTGATACATACAAATCTTGTCTTACCAATCAGGCTGTCAAATTTACTCTGATCATGAGCTGCCTTACTCTTCTCAAATTGAGTTAAAAGTTTTCTTGTTGGAAAATATTCTTTTATATCAGCTCAGATACCGATTGTTGGAAATATAAAAATCTGATCACCACAACAAAAGGCTCAGTTACCAGTTACTGTGTGACAGATATATGAGTTAAAGGTATAAGATATAGATATATATAAAGAATAATAATTGCAGAATAAGTATAAATATGAAAGCTATAAATGACTGAATGCTATAATAATATAAATGACTGTATTTAAATGACGTAAAGCTATAAATAATATAAATGACTGTATTTAAATGACATAAAGCTATAATAAAGTATATAAGTATATAAATATATATCAAGTAGGTTCGTCAATAAATTGACTGAACTGGACTCATGGAACGACTGGTCGATATTTGTTCTTTGAATGGAATGGTCGATATTGGGACTCTTGGAGCGACTGGTCGATATTTGTTCTTTGAATTACTGGTCGATATTAGGACTCTTGGAACGACTAGTCGATATTTGTTCAAAGATCAATCCGGCATTGGATAAGTAACAAAAAGTTCATTTAAAGCTCGGTTTTATGTAAAACAAGTGTTTACAAAAGGGTACAAAATACATGGGTTTATGTATCTGTATTTGAGGTATTTTTGGGTAAAAAAATGCACACGGGTCGTGTAAGATAAGGCAAAAGTGACACGGGTCGTGTAGGAGGGTTTTGGAGGGTTTTCTTGATGAAGCTTTTGAACACGGGTCGTGTAGAATAAGGCACAAGTGACACGGGTCGTGTAGGAGGTTTTTAGAAGGTTTTAAAGGTCAAAATCCTGAACACGGGTCGTGTTGATTTAGGTAAAAACAACACGGGTCGTGTTCGCGCAGATCCTTGCATACACAGATTAAAAACCTTCAGTTTTCGGAAAATCCCTCTGGATAGTCATTTCTCTCTTGCGTCTCTCTGGGGTTTCCCGTGGTCAAAATCGTCCACGAAAATTCCTAGATGTAGGTAAGGTACTAAAGAATTTGTGGTGAAAATCTCCCTAGTCTTATTTTGGCTGTGTTGTGCTCGGTTTTCTGTTTTCTAACATGAAGATACTGAACTCGAAAACAGAAATCTCTCTGGATAGCCAATTCTCTCTCGCGTCTCTTTGGGGTTTCCCATGGTCAAAATCGTCCACGAAAATTTCTAGAGGTAGATAAGGTTCTGAAGAATTGATGGTGAAAATCTCCCTAGTCTTTTTGTGCATGTAACGAGCCCAGTTTTCTTCATTTTTGACTTGAAGATTCTGATGTCGAAAAACAGCAAGGTGGTGATGGTTGTGGTGATTTGAAAGGGTTTTTGGAGGAGGTTTAAGGAGGGTATTTGGAGGGTGTTTGGAGATTATTTTGAGATTGGAAGGAGGTTAATATAAGAGAGGTGTTTGGTGGTAAATGGTGTGATGAACAAAGATAGTGAAGATGAAGAACCTTGAGTTTCAATGAAGAAGATGAAGATGGTTGATGTCGTTCTTCATTTAGCTTGTTGATGATCTTGGTGTTCTTCACTTCATTTTTGTTTGATCTTGGTGTTCTTCATTTTCTCCAGGGATTTGTCTTTGTTCTTGAAGAATATGAAGATTGGTGATGTTCTTGGGAGTGTTTGTAGTTTGTAGGAAGTGTTACAAGATTACAAAATGAACACACACACTCACACACAAACTCACATATACATATATACATTGAAACAAATATCTTCATCTAGTGTACTTGAGTTTAAGTGATAGAGTATGGCTGGTCATGCAAGTTGATGTAGAGTAGGAGGCAAAAAACGTGGGTCTTCATTTGGCTTCTCATTTCCTTGACTTTGTTGACCATTCCCACATATGTGTTTTCATCATTCGTGTGTTTTCGTATTTTCCGTTTTGATCACGCATTCATGCAACTTGAAATAACTGATAATATTTGTTAGATAATACAAAAACAGTTCGTCTTATTTCAGTGATGGTCACATACAAGGTCACATACAAAACATTTTTCAACATTTCTGTTTTGTTAATCTTTTGTAGCAGAGGCACATTCGGTTCTCTTACCCACCTTATTTTTCTCCATCACTGTTCGCTTCACATTTTGTAACCCTTGAGACTCTCAGCAATAACCACTGGGGTTTATGGTTACACTCTTTCTGTGTTGATGATCTTAGTTTCGTTCACCACGAATTAAGTGAAACCCAAAATCCAACTCCCATAATGAATTGACGATGAACACTTCAACATTCTAACTATTATATGTTATCTTTTGAAATCTCCATTTTCTTTTTGTGCGATCTTTATGAAATTGTTTTTCACCAAGACTCTTTCTTCCAAAAGCATCCAATTTTTATTTTTGAGATTTCATGTTATCATGTTTTCAACAAGTCACTGAATACGTTTCCCACCTACTTGTTTAACAGGCCTCATTGGTCTCACAAGTACTTCGTTTTGTTTCGGTCTTATATCAAGTACTGAAATCATGAATTGAAGCGAAAGCCACCCTTTATAGCTTTAATTAAAAAGATGCCTTTCAATGCTTCTTAACAAGTACTTGATCATTATTTAACGGGAAGCCACACAATCACTTTGAAGTCTCTCTTGACTTTGAAGGAAGAGATTCGTGTCCGGGATCAATCGCTTTATGTCTTAACAGACATCACAAGTTTCCACAAAGACTTTGCTTTATTTCTTTCTCATTTACACCCTTATGCACACACATTCTATATTCTCAAAGAGGCCTTGTTCAGTTCTTAACAAGTTAATGCATACGGTTTTGAAATTAAAAGCGATGGTTTGGTGTAACGTCTTTGCGTTATTATGGTAATCCCACTTTATTGAAGATTCATCCGATGACTCAGCAGGCAGTTTAAACGATTGACGATTTGAATTATGGATAAGTTTTGAAGGTGCCAGAATTTGAATTGGTCGGCATGCGTCATCTCTACTTTATCGGGGTTGCAAGCTGTCAAAATCACGCCTTTTCAGCAGTTGTTTCCAAGATTTCAGCAATCATCACTTATGATTTTTCTCTCTCCATGATCATATATAAGGGCTAATTTTAGTGTGACTGTTCCTTACCACACTTCTATTCACTAGAGCAAAAACAGGCGATCAATTTCTCACTGTTCATCTTCTTCCTCGACAAGCTTCATCAATTGTAGAATCATCCTCAGTTCAAGAAACTACTGCTCGCTCCACTCTTCTTTCAATCAAACCTAATCAAAACCTGTTGATCGATCTCTCCCCTTTCCTCTACGACACGTACATGTATTAAGTGGTGGAATGTCTGAAATATTCCCCACTCGCCAAATCCCTAACCATAGTCGAAGTTGTTCCAATTTCATTTCTCTCTCAAATCTACTCCACTGCAACGTATGACAAAGGAGCAGATAAAATTTTCTTCGATATTCTTAACCAAAAAGCTTCAATCTCCAAGAATCGTTTTTGCTCTCTTCTAGGGCTTGCATATGAAGACTCCATGGTTAATCCTGATTCTATTGCCACAGGTCAACTCTTCTCAATGTTCTACAACATGGGTTATACTGAAACCCTGAACACTATGACAAAGTTCAAGAAGTCCTAAGCCGAAGAAAGGCAAGAAACCTACTCACCAGCTAATTCTTCAATCCTCAAGTGATTCTGATTCTGAGTATGTGCCTCCTAATCAACTAACAATTCCTCTCGGTGAATCTGACAGCGAAAGCTCAGAGGATGAAGGTTCGGTTCGTGGTGATACACCACCTCACTCGCCTACACCCGAGGTTCCTGTTTGATCCCAAGCTCCTTCTCCTCCACTGGTTTTCTGTTCCTGTCTCCATCCATCCAATTTTTCCTATCATTACATCTCAACCATCCTCTACTATTCCCATGTCTACACCCATCTTCACTGAGGCTACTACGTCCACCACTACTGGAGTTCGAACCAACGTATCTGATACGAGGGCTCGTTCTTCAGTACCCGAACCCCCGGTCACTACCGAACCCCTTGTCACTACCGAACCTCCAGTAACTACCCAACCACCATCACCTACCCCATCTACCGAAACCAACACTGTTCTTGGAGGTGAGGACTTGGAGTTTGATTCCACTTACTTCAGTCCCTACCGTGTTCAAAGTGATGATGATGACGATGTTCCTGTTACCAAGCGCCATCTAAAGACGGTTACTGAAAAACTCGATCAACTACTTTCTTCCACATCGACTGGTGCTTACTCTGAAACTGCTCTAAAGGCATTATTTTCTTCTGTTGTCAAAGCGCATGATGCATCTCTCTCAGCCGCAGCAAAGGCTATTGATGCCTCCACATCCCAATGTCAGAAGGCCTCGCTTGCTGTTGACGCCTCAACGAAAGAAAGCACAGAAGCGACCGCAAAAGTCGAAAAACTAATTTTTAAGGCTCAGTTATTCCTCGATTCATTGCAAGATGCTGCTCAAAAGAACTCTCAGACAGTGAATGCTTCGGTTGATAATCTTCAGCGTTCTCTCGAAACCGAAAGGACTAATCTTGAAGTCGCTCAAAAGGCCATTGAAGCTGCCAATGAAAATATTTATGCTAATGTCAATGAGTGTCTGACTCAGCTGGACGCCGAACTGGCTGTCGAAAATCGAATTATGGATGAGCTTGACAAACGTACTTCTCAGCTCAAAATTCAAAATCTTAAGCTTAATTCTGCCACAACTGAGCTTAATGATTTAAAGTCTGAAAGAGAAGTAATTAGAAGCTCCGTGGGTGACGTTCATTCCATTCTGTTACATCTTCTTGACGCCCATGACTCTATTCTGACTATATCCATCAGACACCATTTAGCTGAAAAACTCAGACCTGCGTTGGATATCCTTAGTCGGATAGAGGGTGTTTCAAGCAAGAAACCGTAGCTGATTCAACATGCGAATCAGAGTACATTGTAGCGAGCGAAGCGTCAAAGGAGCTGATATGGTTGAAGAACTTCATTGGTGACCTTGGAGTTGTGCCTACCATAAAGGAGCCTATGGAAATTTTATGTGATAATGAAGGAGCGGTTGCCTTGACCAAGGAACCGAGGGATCATGGTAGATCTCGTCATATTGACAGAAATTATCACTTTATTCGACATCGGGTAGAAGAAGGACACCTCGTAGTAGAGAGGGTATCGTCAGAGGATAACCCATCAGATCCGCTTACGAAGGGACTGAGTAGGGTTAAGCACTTGCAGCACACTAGGAGCATTGGGCTGAAAGACGATATTAGTTTAGATTAGATAGTTTAGAAACATGTAATAGATAAATGTAATTGACGTTTGATGATTAAATAGAGGAGTATTATTTATAAGTAAAGCTACTGTCTTATGTTAATCGTTTAACTATTGTTTCACTTTGCATGTTTTGACTTCCTGAATAATTGAGTTATTAAGAATAATTGAATTATTCGAATGGTCTACAATCGTTCATATGTTGGAAGTAGGTATGAATAAAGATTGTCATGAATTGGTGTGTAGATTGTCTAAAATGTATTAGACATAGCAAAGGTTTGTTGCAACGTTCATGAGTGCTTATGAACAAGTTTTGAGCATTGGAATAAACCCGCGCTTGCTAGAATCACTTTATGGAATGTACCGCAAGTGATCGCAAGACGATAATATCATATGGTCTTAAAACCAAGATATATGGTTTATTGTTTACTAATTGGTTGTGCATTGATAATGCAAAACCGCATCAGTAAATTGATGTCATAAAACACATTGTTGTGTATATTTGATTAGTAAATAGTAAATGCATATAAGTAGAAGTTTATCAGTTGCTTTTATCCTAAGAGGGTAAAAGCGATATCAGGGCCCCTCGATGATTTAATTTGACTTATGTGTCGGGCCCGATCAGGACTGAATTGATGTGTTCAATTAAGTTCTACGTCAAATGAATCTGAGATCGAGAAACCAATTGTTGGACAATAAGTATGATAATGTTCCATGTAATTGTCTGCACGATATCTAGAACAGAGGATTATACGATCCCTTATCTAAAGGAGAGGATACTGATAAGATCAAAGTTTGA
Organism: Lactuca sativa; assembly: GCF_002870075.4. Taxonomy (NCBI): domain Eukaryota; kingdom Viridiplantae; phylum Streptophyta; class Magnoliopsida; order Asterales; family Asteraceae; genus Lactuca; species Lactuca sativa. The sequence goes on from NC_056626.2 coordinate 346,110,180, forward strand.
CAGTGTCTTTAAGAGCTACGATTGCTAATCAGACTGTATTTGCATTTATAGTTACTAGACTTATCCAAGTGGGAGACTGTTGGATTAGTGTCTAAGCCTGTAACTATATTTGGTAAGTACTTGACCCGGTTGTGCATGGTCCTTTTGGGTTGTCTTCACCATAGCAACTTGACAGGGTGATTTATAAAGAGAGAAGATATATTATTATTAATATATTATGAGAGTAATATATTAAAGGAATAATAATATTATTTGATCGATGTAAGTCATAAATTGATTAAGAATTAATTTGGTGACTTAAAGAGGTTAATTGAATAAAGGGGCATAAACTGTCAAATGTGTGATACTTATGTTTTTGGGCTATGAATCTTTATGGACATTAGGGTGGACGATTTTTAGGGATTGGATATCTTAAAAATCGTTCAAGCCTTATATCTAGAAGGATCTTTGGATTGCTTAGGGCCTAAGTTATTCAACTAGGGTTAAGGGTGTAACCCTAGTAGCTCATAGTATAAATAGACCCCATGGGTGAGGGAAATCGGCCACTCTTGCAAGAAAGAAACCCTAGAGCCGATTTCCTCACCTCTCCTCTCTCTCAAAATCATCCTCTTGCTAGTTGGTGTTTGTAAGCCATTAGATGAGTGACAATTGTGACTCTAAGCTCCAAGAACAAGAAGATTCAAGCAAGTAACTTAAGGTATTCTTCTAGATCTGATTTCATATGTTATGATTCAATTGTTTACATTAGATCTAGAATTGTAAGCCTTGGATACATTGCATGTTCAGTTAGAGAAACCTAGATCCAAGCATTAGGGTTTGCATGTGCACATAGGAAAGTTCTTATGGCTCAAACCCATCAAATATGGTGTGTTATCAGGTGAGACTTGAGTGAAGAAGAAGAATTATAGTCTCTTGGATCAAATTTGGAAGAAAGAGAAAAAGGTATCAGTTAAGAAAATGGATAAGAAGGCAGACAAATTCCAGGCGAAGGGTGAAAGTGGTTTGGGTGGGACCCACACAGCCACACATATTAAATAATTTTTTTTAAACAGTTAAAAGTAAACAAAATGATTAAATAATAAATTAGGGTATATTGGTCATTTTAAGCCTGGTAGGGACCAACGATTCAATAAAACTAAACCATAAGGACGGTTCACGTTAAAAAAATGAGTTAGGGACCAAACACATAAATTAAGTCAAACATTAAGTATCATTCGCGTAATTTATCCATATATTTATTTAATAGATTGGCAACCCATTAACTTAACCCACCCAAACCGAGGTAGAACCAGCCCATTGTCACTACTCAAAAGGCAAAAGAAACCCCGCCGTTAACGACTTAAACCCTAATTCACCCTCTCATGGAATGAATCGAAGTAAGCTATGTATCTGTTGAAGCGCAAAGTGAAGTCAAAGCAATATGCGTCATAGTGCAAGGTGAAATCTCAGTTCTCATGCTTCCGTTTTTTATTTTGAATGATAAATGTTGTTTAGTTGCTTCGAAAATTGTTTTTTTTGCATTATGGTCTAACCGTATAAGTTGTCGGATGAAATTTCTGTTCGAACTGATAATGAAATCGGCATATCCAAATTAGTTGGGATCAACAATACATGAAATCATCATATGCATTTTTCAAGCATTAAGGTTATGAGCTTATGGCACCGTTTACATGGTTTCTTCAAATATAAAACAATAAATTTGCAGGAATCAACATATTAGATTTTTAACATGTGATTCTATGGTTCACAAGCATTTTTTAAATAAATTATGATTTTTTTATTTCTATGTGAAGTTTTGTACAGAAGAAGAGAATAGAAATATTCAGATAGGAGGCGATGATGCAACATAGCGTAAGCTAGCCCCCAAATTTAATCCGCCAAGACAAAAATGTATTCTTTGTAGAAGCTGATGGGAAAGAGAATATAATTGCTGAAGAATTTTTCCAATTGTCTGTTGAATTATCCAATCTTCTCCAACGAATCACCAAGCACCAGAAAAGTCAAAGGGGTTACCTTGTAGATGATACAGTTTTCGACTATAGGGGACCTTCTCTTCTCCTGGTTGACCTGAATTCTCTTCACGTGAGAACAACTAGATTGTTGTCTTACACGGAAGCTTTCTTTGGTGAGAATCTTGAGCTAAAAAAAAAGATTAAAGTTGAACAAGAGGTGTGTGTGTTGGGTATGGAATTTCATGATGTGTGGCTTTGTAATGGCCATTGGGTGTTTATTTTTTCTAGGCCATCGTTGGTTTAGTGGTCTTGCAACCTTCCTTGGCGGGGGGGACTCATTTTGGAAAACATTTATCTTTATCCATGTTTAAGAAAGAAGAAGTTATTCTTGAAAAGTCCACATATTTTGCAGTTTTGATCTTAACTCATGGTACCCTCATTAACTCTACTATTAAGGATGTGGAATCCGCAGTTCAGGGGCTTGAAGACTCTTTACGAACCATCCTCCATACTGGGGGACATTTGCAAGACGAGCAGGCAAAAACAAAGTTGAGCAATGCGGTGGAACTAACTGCATCAAAGATAGATGCATGTGTTAGCAGTGTTAAACTAGGCAAAACTGAGGTCCTAAAGAACTGGGAATCAATATGAAGAGGTATACCTTTAACTTTATGTCCTGATTCAATACCAGAAAAGCTTTTAATTGTATGTAAAGGGAAGAGGCATCTCATTGTCAAGGGTATCTTTGGAATTTTAGTTCACTATTGACTTGTTTTTTTTAGCTATGTTAAGGTGGAGAGGCCTGCTGATGAGCCGATTGTTGAACCAACTGAAGTTATTGGTGCTTTAAGGGGTGTTTGCTAGCTTATTTTTATAGATAAGTTGTTGAACTTGAAACAGTTAGCATGTGTTGGTTTTTACTTACATGAGATGAAATGAGGTTGATATTTTCTTTTGAAATCTGTGTTGCAATTGAGACATTTATATTATGAAAAATATTTCTACCCATGGTTTATGAATTATCAAGTGGTGTTTAGAACAACTTTGATCTTCTAATGTTTTCCCTCCTTTTCTGGTAATTACTGTTTAGGTTGTCTGTATATTGTTTTGGATGATCCAAAATGGAATAGGTTGTCTATAAATTCTTTTTTCTAGGATAAGTAACACAAAAGTCACACCAAAATTTTAATTTGATACTGTTTATTATTGTCCCAAATTTGATTATGTATTTTTTAATTTGTTATAATTCTGACAACTTGACCGGTCAATCTGGTTGTCTGTTGATTAGGGATGGCAAAAGAAACCGAACCTGATTGTCACGGGTTGACTCTTTTAGATAGTCAACACCGTGTGCCATTTAGTGCTTCTCCGACTAAGTCAGGCTAACTTCGACGATCTAGGTGTACTAACGAACTTAGGAAGCAATAGTTACGACAAGGGACACTTCAAAAAAGCTTCTATTATATCACTCAACTTCTTAACAAGGCAACTACTCGATGATTTGGGCAAATGAGCCCTTCTCCCTATTTATAGGAACCTTACACCTCCTCAAATGGAAGTTTCTAGGTCCCGATCATTCTTGACTAATCTAGACGCTTCCTATTATATACATGGATTTTACAAGACTCTAGAATATGGTATACTTGTCTACGATGTTCTAGAAATCTCTAGGTCGTCCCGACATTATCCAAATCATTATTGTATAATCTAGCGTGTTCTAGATTGTTCCAAAGTCTTCCGGGTCGTTCTAGCTTCGTCTAGTGCCTTCTTGATTATTCTGGATCGTTCCCCTTTGTTCCACGGACATCTATAATATTCTAGTATCTTCCAGAGTCCCGTAGAGCATTCTTGATCTCTTCGGAGACTTCTCAAGTATACTTGATCATTCCAGAGTTCTCTAGACGATCGTAGAATTTTCCAGAAACTTGGTCTGTGACACAATAGTGAAAACCGAAAACCGACATATTAGGGTCGGGTTTGGGGTCAGTTAATCGGGGCCGGGATCGGGTTTGGTATGCTTTTAGAAAATTCTCACGGGTTTGTTTACAGGGGATGGTAAACAAAATACTCGTCCCGATTACTCGAAACCGAAACTGAAACCCGTTATCTGAAACCGTTCATATATATATATATATATATATATATATATATATATATATATATATATATATATATATATATATATATATATATATATATATATATATATATATATATATATATATATATATATATATAATGGTGGGCCTATTCAAATTTAAGATCAATATCTTAAAAAACAAGGGGATAAAATCGTGACCATTAATTATTAGATGGATGGTATAGATGATGTTGGCAATCCATGTGCCCAAAGCACAGATAGTCTTCGATGAAAAATACACTTACCAAAACTCTTCCGGCAATGGATTCAAATTTTGAATCTTAATTCCTAATCTTAACTTTTTCAAAATCTCACACTCTCTCCCTCAGAAACAACCATCGATCATATATTTCCTCTCCCCCACCATGTATCGCCGCCTTCTCCACCAAATACAACAACTTCATCACTCACCACATGCTCCACCGGTGTCGCCTTCTCCACTTCCATATGACCACCGCCCCACCACCATCCATCGATGTCGCCTTTTTCGCTTCCACTATGCCTCCCTCTATTTCTTCTTCAATATATATGTAACTTATCAACCACACCATTTATTTGATGCTCTCTTTCTCTACTGTAGAAACGGGAAAGATACCTGGGAAAGACACAAATTCCATCGCCATTGCTGTAGAATACATCATCTCATGATTAAATATCTTCCCCTGTCGATCTACAAGTAAGTTATATATCCATTTTTTTGTTTTTCTTCCTTAATGAAGTCAAACCTAGTTTAGGGTTTTTACGTTTTTCTTATTTGGTTCATGTCAATTGAATGTATTTCGTGTTTCTGCAGGGGATTTTGACGTTTCTGGGATTGAAATCGAACAGGGGATTGTAATTTCTAACATTCAAATCGAACAGGTTCACATTTCAAGCTTCCTTAATCCACAACTCTGAACAAGAAAAAAGATTAAAAAATAATAATTGAAAAAAAATTCTTTTTCATTTGTGTAGAATCGCAGATAGAGGAAAGAAAAGAAACTTGGAGACCAAACATGAAGCCTAACCATAAGAGGTTTGATTTTGATTTATTTTTGCATTTTTGCAGTCAAAGATGGATGAAGACATATCTGGAGGAGACAAGTCTGTGAAATGAGTTGAAAGGTTATTTTATTTTTAATCTTTTCATCTATATAGGTTTCAAATCAGAACCCATGGTTGATACATGGGAAATAGCTTACTTATTTTGAGATAACAAAGTTTGGTTCTTTGTTATTTCATATATTCTCAAAACAGATTTGGTCTTTTTGTTATCTAAGATTAACTCACAACATTGTTTTTTTTTTAAAAAAAAAAATCTTATACCAGATTTAATTGCAATAGGTTTGGAGGTCTCCAGTTAAATAGAAAGCTATACCTTTTTTTTTCTCACCATATAATGATTTTGAACCAGTTTGATGTTTGTTTAATAAGGATATTTTGGATTTTGTTCCAGGTTTGTAAATAGAAATAGAAGCAGAAAGTAGCATGGTCAAAAGCTCTGAATTTTATTTGTTCCATGTTTCTCTTCTTTATATTAAAGCATTGACATCATTTTTATTAAGGCATTTAATATGAAATAACAACTGACTTATGGATCTAAAATAAATTTTTGATAATTTATGAACACTAACCCTCTACTTTTGTTTTTTTTTCTTATTAAGCCATCATATTTTGGAAAAGTCCACTTGAATATAACAATGAAAATTACAAACATGGTTGTAAATGTGTAGATGTTCTAATTTGGGATTTTTTTGGGTTAAATCCAAGAAATAGAAACATGCTTTACAAATTAATTAAAGTATCTTGCTGTTATTTTCCATGTGGTTTTAATTTTTATAGTGTTTGAATGTTAATTTTGGTGCAGACATTTTGAGCCAAAGAAGTGGGCATCCTACTAGCCCTAAAAAATAGAGCTGACAATTCTCGACACGACCCGTGACACGACAGGAAATAAATGGGTTTGGGTTGAGTTTTTCAACCCGCCAACCCGCCTATTAAACGGGTCATATATGGGTTTTTCAAAAAATAAATGAGTTGACCCGCCAACCCGTTTATATACTCAATAAAAAAAATTATTTTATTTTTAAATGTATTTATATATCAACTATTAATATTTAATAAGTCTTATATAATATATATCATTGATTATTAGACCATTTGACTATTTTGACATTTTGGCTCGTGGTGGATGGTCTAAGGTCGTAAGTCGTAATCTCTAAGGCTAAGTCTGTAACATGTTTTTATAAATGTTTTTAATTTTCATTTGGATGTTTAAGACTTAAATGTCTAAAATTTGGACCCACGAACCCAAATCTAACCCATGAACCTGCCAACCTGTGAACCCGTATAAATAAATGGGTTTGCGGGTCATATGATGGGTGCAGTTTGGCCGAATAAAATTTGAGAATTTTCAACATCATGTAGGTTATGATTTGTAAAATTTGGGCCTAGATCAAGAACCGAACCGGACTGCCGGTTCTGGTTTTTGCAGGGTCTTCGATGTCAGAACCGTCCTTCGAGAAATAGCAACGTATTCTGAGAAATGTTTCGGTTATGGTTTTGGTTAACGTCAGCTCTTGTCGATCTTTGTTTAGCTAATTGTTTGATAAATGCGATGGTTAACCAAGCAAATATAATTGGGTCAGTGAGAGGACTTTTGTTTTAAAAAATATATTTAATCGGAGGGTCTAAAAGAAAGAAATTGATTATTAGGTTGTTTGAGGGTGCCATGTTGAGTTAAGGAATTAATTTTTAAGATGAATTCCATGATGACGTAGCTACATATGTGGTTATAGTTAATTTCATAAATTAGTGTACATATTAAATGGTATTTGTTTAAATATATGCGTGATGAGCTTATTACTTTAACATCCATGCAACCGAATTATTTAGTTACAAACCAAAGAAGCTTAATTATGTGATAGATGGAGGATGTAACAGCGAAGCTTTATGATTTGTAACAGGTTAATGAATATTAAAAAGTTAAGTTTCAAAAGTATAACTTAAGTGTTTAAGGAAGATATTTAATAGATATGTTTTCTTAATACATATTAAGTTGAAGTTTAAAGAAAATATTTAAAGCTTCGTGTTGCTTTTTTTATGATGTCCAATTCAGAAATCCAAACCGCAAAAGCCGTGGGTTTTTTTTTAAACGTTGTCCGGTTTGGTTCCCGGTTTTGGGCCGGTTCCAATGATCAGTTCTTACCGGTTCCCGGTTCAAAAAATTGACAACATTATAGTATCGGTCCCGGCCTGACCGGTTCTATCAGGTTCCGGTTTTAATACCGGTATCGGTTCGAGCCGGTTCCCCGGTCCATATGCTCATTCATAATAAAAAGATATTATACCTATACAATGAAGAAAAATGCTATCGAATAAAGAACATTGTCATAACAAACCACTATTATACTTAAAAATTCAAAATACTTAGTAAATAAGATTTTTATCTAAACAGTTACCACTAACAAAAAGTTAGTAAATAAGATTTTATCTAACCAACATTTAGTAACAAAAAAGCAAGAATAAATTGTAATCGAGTTCCTACGTCAAATAATAATAAGGCGTTCTAATATATTCTTTAGAAAAAAAATCAAGTTTACTTCAACTTGGATAAACATATTTTTATCCTCTAATATTTCTTTACATTGTCCTATTATATGGTTAAAAAGACACCAATTATAGATCACACTTAACTTTAATACAAAATGAATAATAAATTATTTAACAAGATCTTTTTTTATATCTGACATAATATTGTATAACATCATTCGTTTCTGTTGCATGACGAAATAAAAATGACCTAATATGTCATTTTTTTCTTCAAAGTAATGTATAACCTAAATAGTTTGTACTTTTTTTTAATCATAACTAATATACATTTATTTTTAAACAAAAACAATAATATAATTTCCTTTTAACTAAAAACAACATACTTTTAAAGCAAAATAACAAAATATTTTTTATTTTTAACCTAAATCACACCTACGGAAAGGCGCCAACCCTGCAGATAGACTCTGCTACTTTTCAAGCTGCAGTCACGGCAACCGTGACAGCCGTCATGGCGCAAGTCAATGCTAACAACGCCAACGGGAGTGAAGGCGGTGTCAGTAATACTAACCGCAATAATAGTTAAGAACACCAGCGGGTGTCTACCAACGAAGGCGCCTCAGGCCACAAACCTAAGAACAAGAAACGAGAGTTTTGGGACAAAAAGAAGCGCAACCTATCTCAAAAACGCATAAAGAGACAACAATCTGTGGCTGCCCCTGTAATTACAACAATAGTCACGACTCATGCCTCGACACTAGCCACAAGGTCTGTCACCCAAGCACCGGTCAGACAATATATGGGAACACTCCCAAAGTGTAACAAGTGTGGCTACCATCATAACGGGGTTTGCCGGGTGATGCACTGTAAAAACTGGAACACGAACGAACATACTTCCCGCTTTTGCAGGACCCAGGCCCAACACATCGCTTCAATCCCCAATGCCAGTGTAAGTCCAGTATGCCACCTATGCGGTGGAATGGGACACTTCAAGAGAGACTGCCCAACTGAGAAGAATGACGGGGAAGCAAGAGGAGTGTGATGAACAAACCAGCAGGAGCAACAAGGAAACCTTATTAGGACTTTTGTAATGTTTCCAACGAACAAAAACGTTTAAGTACCATATGTTTGTAATGAATTTGGTATGCTTGCTAAAATTACCGTCTTTCAAAAAGTAGTTAAAAATTACTCTCTCGTTCAAATCAAATAAAAAACACTCATATATGACCTTAGGATCATTACCGGTGAGTCGTGACGACTTTGTGCCTACATCGGGGTTAATTATAATCGAAATACAAAAAAAAAAAACTTAAAGGGAATAATTCCGTCCTGACTCTTGTTCCATGTCTAGTAGTGGGATTAGGGTGGAGCCACCCACTCGACGATTTCACCAATATAAAATTACATGCAACTTACATATACCGCTAGATCATAGAGTGGCCTGTCAGGGATCATGATATCAAGTATCATTACTAGCTATCAGAACACACTCACTACCAATGCTAGTTGCTGCAATGCGAATCATCTGCAGTAATAATAACACCGACCAACACGGAACGTACTAACAAGATGCACAGGATACTCTATCTCCCTAACAAACATTTAATTCGAATACAACTTAACACATGTTTACTAGGAAGTTTCGATAACATCATTCGATTTGGATTGGTTTAGTCCTCACCTTCCCAATTAAATGTGCTACGGAAAGACCCATCACCTAACCCACTGAATATCGAAACTCTCGTCTCTCATAAGCACAAATCCGACACGGACCTCTGGGTCATCTCTCGCTGCAAAACCTAAAACACTCACCAGAGGAGTATTATACCTTCCGAAACCTTACCACAAGTATTTCCAGGAGACCCTTCACGCAGTAGATAAAGTTCAAGCACAGAAGCGTGGGACGAATACGGTTAGTCTATCACTACTAAGTATATACACGAGGATAATGTATAATTAAGATTCTATGGATATTGGATGTGTGTTACTGCCCTACTTCCTGTTCCTTGTCTGGTTGTGGACTTGGGGCAGAGTCACCCATCCAACTGTCTTGCCAACCTTAAGTACATATGACCTATATGCGCAAGTTAATGATAGATGGACCAGGAATGAGTCCTACCATGATCTTCGAGGTAAGGCTACCTAGAAGAGCGAGTGGATGTTCTACCATTCGATTTAGTCTAGTCACATAAACCAAAACCATACGTTCCCCACCGACCTAAACAGCATACAAGATGGTGAAAATCCACTGGAATGACAAACAAGAATAAAAAATCACATATAGAAAGAATCAAGAAACCGCCCACCAAACGCAAAAGCAGGCCCTACGCAATGATCATGAGTCATTACCAATACCTCAAGACGGCTAAAAGCGTACGAAGTCGGCTAGACCACACGTGACCCAGAACTAGGAACAATAGTGTTCACCTAAGAAGATTGGAAGCACCATCCCTACGGCGCAAAGATGCACAAGTTTTCATCGGTCATAAGAGCATTCAGTATATTCTCGACCGAAAAGAAATTTGCCTAATTCAAGGACGATAGGTAGAACTACTAAGCAACTAGGAGCACTAGATTCGCCATTATATGTACAAGGTCAATGAGGTGGAAAATACCTTGTACAAAAAGGAATACTCGTGTTGCCAAGAAAGGTCAGTAGCAATGACAATCCACCCATTCCTGTCTACGCAAATAAGGAGAATTTGAACTAGAGACCTTGAAAACAAAGTATGCGATGGGTGAAAACTTAAGAGGAATGAATATGAACCTAGGAGTCAAGAGCAACGGGGCTCGGTACCTCCGGAATCGAAATTTTGACACCAAAGTTCGGTGGATTCAGGGACGTCGTCACGAACGAAGCACACAAAACTCGCCACTCAGTCCATCCAGGTCCAGAAATGATGTATCTGGACCTTAAGGACACAATATTGGTGGCCGAACATGAAAACCGACATCGCTACATATGCGGACAGTATCTGACTTGTGCCAAGGACAAGGTAGAATAACAGAGGCCTTCGTGTTTCCTGCAACAACCAGTGACACCCGAAAGGAAGTGGGAGCGACTAACCACGGACTTTATAACCACGTTACCCAAGACATTGGGTGGTCTCGATACCATTTGGATAATCGTCGACAGACTGGCCAATTTTGCGCACTTCCTACCAATCAAAGAAACCGACATGATGGAGAAATTGACTAGGACGTACATCAAAGAGACTATACGACTGCATGGTGTGTCAATATCCATTATCTCTGTCAGAGATAGAGATTCATTTCGTGAGGCTGGCAACCCTTGTAGGGACTGGGTTAGACTTGAGTATGGTCTACCACCTATAATCCAACGGACAGAGCAAAAGAAACTATTCAAACCTTGGAAGACACGCTGTAACGCCCGTAGATCCCGACTAGTCAATTTAGCGATAATAGGGGTCGAAAACGAATTTTTGGAAAAAGATTATTTATAATAAATAGTCTTAACCAATTTTTAGAATATGTCTCAAGGTTTTCGTACATATAAAGAACGCCGAAATCCGAGTTATAACGAAGAAGTTATGGCCCGTCGAAGTTTTACGGCAAAAACCGGCACGACACCGGGAAGCGTAAATAGTAAATATATGATGGAGCGACTTTTAGCCTTATCAATCTAAACCGAAGTTTTAGTATACGTTAAACCGAGAACATCCATAAAAAGAACGCCCAAATCTGACTTCGTATGAGGAAGTTATGATTTTTCTAAGATCCGGCTTAGCAGTGCACGACCCGAAACTCGAATTTTAGTTCGAGCGGTTTTTGGCTTATGCGAACTAAATTAGAGTTTAAGATACCATTAATAGGAACTCAACGGTAAAAATATGGACAAAAACGGAGTCCGTATGAAGGAGTTACGAATTCTTCGCGGCCATTTAACAGTCTAAAAGCCTCCTACTGTTAAATTTGAGATCGGTCAAGAATTAGCCGACGGAGTCTAAATGGAAGTTGTAGATATTGATTTTACCTACGTGTTGAAAAGAATATTGTCGAAAACTGAGCTCGTATGCGAGAGTTATGATTTTTCTAAGTTTGAAGGCTGATACGCGATAGGGGGTGACGTGGCACCACCAGAATTGGACACGTGGCACCACCAGAAGGCTTCCACATGCCCCAACTCGGCGAGTAGGTCCTCCTACTTGGCGAGTCCATCAGGAATTCACCCTATAAATAGAGGTTCCGGGTCTTGCGATTTCTTGACACCTCTCAAACCTTCTTTCTCTCTCTCTCCACACACACACACACACACACACACACACACACACTCTCTCTCTCTCTCTCTCTCTCTCTCTCTCTCTAAGCTCCTTAACCCCCTAAAAGCCTAGGTAAACCCCCTAGAACCCGAAGGAAGCCCCGAGGCTCCCGGAGTCCTGAGAAAAGAGCCTTTCAGCTCGGGAACGCTGCTCCAGCGAAGCCCGGTTTTTGCAAAAGACCTGTTGTAAGTGAGCTACGCATACGCTATTTTTAATATAGCTTCTAATTAATTATAGTAACATTATTAGGACCTTAAAATAATTATTTGGGATATTATTATGAGTTATATTGAGTGTTATTTAACGCTTATATAATAGTAATAATAGCTAGACTATTAATTAGTCACGGTTAACGTTAGACTAAACTCTAGTGGCAATGATACAAGGTTTCGTCAATGGATAATTATTTTAAGAGTAACGAAGTGCTGGCCGAGTGCCAACTCACCACATTACCAGGTAAGTGCATAGTCCCTTTCATGAACATGATTTTAATACAAGTATTTATTTAAGTATTAATTATATGTTTATGTGCGAGTTAAATGATATTGCCTGAAATACGTGTTAAAGAACATACCTGATTATATATGATGATTTAGGATAAAGAGTAAACCTAAATTAATTATGAGGAATATTGGGTAGTATTTTCTTACGAGTACAAGTGAGTTATACAAAGAGAATAGAACTTTAGTATATGTCACTTATCCGAGAGCATGGATTAGACATAATCAATGTCCCTAGTCCGAGAGTATGGATTGGACATAGTCAACTATCATTAATCCGGGGGCATGGATTAAGACATAGTCAGTTGTCCTTAGTCCGGGAGTATGCATTAACACATAGTCATTCGTACCTAGTCCGAGAGTATGGATTAGGCATAATCATTCGTCATTAATCCGAGAGTATGGATTAGTCATTAGTCCCTAGTTCGAGAGTATGGATTAGGCATAATCATTCGTCATTAATCCGAGAGTATGGATTAGTCATTCGTCCCTAGTCCAAGAGTATGGATTAGGCATAACCATTCGTCATTAATCTTAGAGTATGGATTAGGTAAAACGGTTAATCTTAGGTTTGAGAGTATGGATAGTCTCGCTGTGAGGATCGACGGGGTGGGATAAGACTTGCTTACACATATATGGTGAAATTGTATGTTTTGTGAGTTCTGAATTATATAACATTGTGGGATTGAAATCCCTATGTACTCACCAGGTTTCCCAACATGACCCACTCAGTTTATTTATATCACAGGTGTCGATATGAAGTGACATTACATTGAGAGATGAAGGAGATATAGATCACTAGTGTAAATGAATGTAAGTTCTATTTATGCTTATATTTATGTATTAATGATGACATCCCAAACATTTTAAAATGAATAAAATGCGTTTCTTCGAAAATGTTTTGATAACGTATTTATCGTGTTTTCTGGGAACAAATTCCGCAACATTTTTATGAAAAGAAGTACTCTAATTTTTAACAAAGCATAAACAAAATCGGTCTTTTCTGGCCGTGGAAAATGGGGATGTCACAGTTGGTATCAGAGCATTAGTTTAAGCGAACTAGGAATTTGTAGGAAATTTCTATATTTAAACTTAGTATGCTAAGCGATGATTGTGAGATGAGTGTCTGCTATATTTTAGACACATGCACTAGTTTATTTTAGGAAAGATGTCTAAAATGTTTTTTGTCCTAAATGTTTTATGTTATAGCTATAAAGATGCCTTATATGCTATTATTTTTTCGGATCTATGGTTTGTTGCCGACTGGATCTGGAAATCTTATGTGTTCAGATTTCTAAACGTTTGATTACAGTATTAGAAGTTGCATATAACTTTTCGATGTGACAAGGAGATCTATACGTCTATCGTAAATAAAATATTTTCTATCTTAAAATTCTCGCCTCGGTACACCGAACGTCTGCTTGGGTGTACAAAACGTCATGGTGAAGACAGACTAGGAAATATCAGAGGAAGATGACAACTTGAGCCTAAGAATGTGATGGGTCATGCATCGGTCGTTGTGCCTGCACCCGAACCTATCACAATGGCAGAAGTTCAGGAAGTGATGCGAACCATGATAGGCAGAGAAAATAGAGGAAATGAGATGCCTTACGATAACGGATGATACCTATCAGAAGATATCATAAGAGGTATCTTGCGTTTAGAATACATCTAATAAAATAACAGTACGTCTAGAGAAGTACGGTACATCCGAATATACACATTTGATTGGCGGAATGATAGAACGATTGGTGTAACTCCTAAAGTTTTCCTATCATCTGGAATTTCCACCACCAACCGAGATGAAGCAGAATTGATGATTGAAGATACGCACGAAAGAAGTCCTAGTAGAGTCTAGGGAAATTTTATGATTATTTGGACACACTCGTATGTGTTAATTTGTTTTGTAATTTTAGGACTTGGGGACTGCGAGACAATACCTGGGATGAGTATGAGTATGTGTGAAAGGTAGTAGATGCATATACTACCGGAAGCATAGGACTCATGCTTGGATCAGGGAAAGTCACAAGGTTACCAAGAAGTTAGTAAATGATTTCGTTTTATTCAAGCATGTCGTTACCTTCGTTTCGGTAATGACTAAAAAGATTGTTGTTATTCCGACCCTAGTGGTCATATCAAATTGAGTCCGACTACGATGAGTATGATACGTGGTTCAGAGAACCAAGTTCGATGTAGCATCTGACTTAAACCAAAAGATTGAAATGAAAGCTAACCAAGGTGAACAGTAGAAGTATCACGATGATTGTTAAAGAAGTTGGTAGCTAGAAATGCTACGTATTAAAATGTGATTGTATCTCATTAGAACATGAAGGAAGGTATACTCTGTTTTGGAATTTGACTCTAAGAGACTTGAGTCTGAGCGTTGCAAAATACGATGAGAGGTCATTTGAATATGACACATCGGTCCATTATAGTAATAAAAGAACTTATCTTAAGTTCGTATCCAGTGAGGATCGAGATTGTGACTTGAAGGTCATAATCTGGAGTCTAACGTGGGATAGGGAGCAAGTGTAAGATCGAGGACCACCTACAGTCATGGAGTCCAAAAGTTAGATACTCATTCAAAGAAAAAAGGAAGTTACGATTATTACCTAGGATGAAGAGATAACGTTTGGAGTCATTATACTGCCCTGTTTCGTTGATGATTCCGGGACGTAATCATCTTAAGGAGGAGATAATTATAATGCCCGTAGATCCAGGCTAGTCAATTTATAGATAATAGGGGTCGAAAATGAATTTTCGGAAAAAGATTATTTATAATAAATAGTCTTAACCAAGTTGTAGAATATGTCTCAAGGTCTCCGTACATATAAAGAACGTCGAAATCCGAGTTATAAGGAAGAAGTTATGGCCCGTCGAAGTTTTACGACAAAACCGGCACGACACCGAGAAGCGTATATAGTAAATTTACGATGGAGCAACTTTTAGCCTTAGCAATCTAAACTAAAGTTGTAGTATACATTAAACCGAGAACATCCATAAAAAGAACATCGAAATCTGACTTCGTATGAGGAAGTTATAATTTTTCTAAGAATCGGCTTAGCAGTGCATGACCCGAAACTCGAATTTTAGTTCGAGCGGTTTTTGGCTTACGCGACCTAAATTAGAGTTGAATATCTCATTAATAGGAACTCAACGGTAAAAATATAGACAAAAACAGAGTCCGTATGAAGGAGTTACGAATTCTTCGCGGTCATTTAACAGTCTAAACGCCTCCTACTGTTAAATTTGAGATCGGTCGAGAATTATCCAACGGAGTCTAAATGAAAGTTGTAGATCTTGATTTTACCTATGTGTTGAAAAAAATAACGTCGAAAACAGAGCTCGTATGCGAGAGTTATGATTTTTCTAAGTTTAAAAGCTGATACGTGATAGGGGGTGACATGGCACCACCAGAATTGGACACGTGGCACCACCAGAAGGCTGCCACATGCCCCAACTCGGCGAGTAGGTCCTCCTACTCGGCGAGTCCATCAGGAATTCACCATATAAATAGAGGTGTCGGGTCTTGCCATTTCTTCACACCTCTCAAACCTTCTTTCTCTCTCTACACTCTCTCTCTAAGCTCTCTAACCCCCTAAAAGCCTAGGTAAACCCCCTAGCACCCGAAGGAAGCCCTGAGGCTCTCGGAGTCCCGAGAAAAGAGCCTTTCGGCTTGGGAACGCTGCTCCAGCGAAGCCCGGTTTTTGCGAAAAACCCGTTGTAAGTGAGCTACGCCTACGCTATTTTTAATATAGCTTCTAATTACTTGTAGTAAGATTATTAGGACCTTAAAATAATTATTTGGGCTATTATTATGAGTTATATTGAGTGTTATTTAATGCTTATATAATAGTAATAATAGCTGGACTATTAATTAGTCGCGGTTAACGTTAGACTAAACTCTAGTGGTAATGATACTAGGTTTCGTCACGGGATAATTATTTTAAGAGTAACGAAGTGCTGCCCATGTGCCGACTCACCACCTTACCAGGTGAGTGCATAGTCCCTTTCATGAACATGATTTTAATACAAGTATTGATTGAAGTATTAATTATATGTTTATGTGCGAGTTAAATGATGTTGCCTGAAATACGTGTTAAAGAACATACCTGATTATATATGATGATTTAAGATAAAGAGTAAACCTAAATTAATTATGAGGAATATTGGGTAGTATTTTCTTACGAGTACAAGTGATTTATACTCAGAGAATAGAAATTTAGTATATGTCATTTATCCGAGAGCATGGATTAGACATAGTCAATGTCCCTAGTCCGAGCGTATGGATTGGACATAGTCAACAATCAGTAATCCGGGGGCATGGATTAAGACATAGTCAGTTGTCCATAGTCCCAGAGTATGGATTAATACATAGTCATTCGTCACTAGTCCGAGAGTATGGATTAGGCATAATCATTCGTCGTTAATCCGAGAGTATGGATTAGTCATTCGTCCCTAGTCCGAGAGTATGGATTAGGCATAATCATTCGTCATTAATCCGAGAGTATGGATTAGTCATTCGTCCCTAGTCCGAGAGTATGGATTAGGCATAACCATTCGTCATTAATACTAGAGTATGGATTAGGTAAAACGGTTAATCTTAGGTTTGAGAGTATGGATAGTCTCGTTGTGAGGATCGACGGGGTGGGATAAGAGTTGCTTACACATATATGGTGAAATTGTATGTTTTGTGAGTTCTAAATTATATAACATCGTGGGATTGAAATCCCTATGTACTCACCAGGTTTCCCAACATGACCCACTCAGTTCATTTATATCACAGGTGTCTATATGAAGTGACATTACACTGAGAGATGAAGGAGATATAGATCACTAGTGTAAATGAATGTAAGTTCTGTTTATGCTTATGTTTGTGTATTGACGATGACATCCTAAACATTTTAAAATGAATAAAATGCGTTTCTTTGAAAATGTTTTGATAACGTATTTATCGTGTTTTCTGGGAACAAATTCCGCAACATTTTTATGAAAAGAAGTACTCTAATTTTTAACAAAGCATAAACAAAATCGGTCTTTTCTGGCCGTGGAAAATGGGGATGTCACAGTTGGTATTAGAGCATTAGTTTAAGCGAACTAGGAATTTGTAGGAAATTTCTATACTTAAACTTAGTATGCTAAGCGATGATTGTGAGATGAGTGTCTGCTATATTTTAGACACATGCACTAGTTTATTTTAGGAAAGATGCCTAAAATGTTTTATGTGCTAAATGTTTTATGTTATAGCTATAAAGATGCCTTATATGCTATTATTTGTTCGGATCTATGGTCTGTTGCCGACCGTATCTGGAAATTTTATGTGTTCATATTTCTAAACGTTTGATTACAGTATTAAAACTGGCATATAACTTTTCGGTGTGACAAGGAGATCTATACGTCTATCATAAATAAAATATTTTCTATCTTAAAATTCTCGCCTCGGTACATCGAACGTCTGCTTGGGTGTACAAAACGTCATGGTGAAGGCAGACTAGGAAATATCCGAGGAAGATGACAACTTGAGCCTAAGAATGTGATGGGTCATGCATCGGTCGTTGTGCCTGCACCCGAACCTATCACAATGGCAGATGTTCAGGAAGTGATGTGAACCATGATAGACAGAGAAAATAGAGGAAATGAGATGCCTTACGATAATGAAGGATACCTATCGGAAGATATCATAAGAGGTATCTTGCCTTTAGAATACGTCTAATAAAATAACAGTACGTCTAGAGAAGTACGGTACATCCGAATGTACACATCTGATTGGCGAGATGATAGAACGATTGGTGTAACTCCTAAAGTTTTCCTATCATCTGGAATTTCCTCCACCAACCGAGATGAAGCAGAATTGATGATTGAAGATACGTATGAAAGAAGTCCTAGTAGAGTCTAGGGAAATTTTATGATTATTTGGACACACTCGTATGTGTTAAATTGTTTTGTGATTTTAGGACTTGGGGACTGCGAGACAATACTTGGGATGAGTATGAGTAGGTGTGAAAGGTAGTAGATGCATATATTACCGGAAGCGCAGGACTCACGCTTGGATCAGGGAAAGTCACAAGGTTACCAATAAGTTAGTAAATGATTTTGTTTTATTCAAGCATGTCATTACCTTCGTTTTGGTAATGACTAAGAAGATTGTTGTTATTCCAACCCAAGTGGTCATATCAAATTGAGTCCGACTACGATGAGTATGATACGTGGTTCAGAGCACCAAGTTTGATGTAGCATCTGACTTAAACCAAAAGATTGAAATGAAAGCTAACCAAGGCGATCAGTAGAAGTATCGTGATGATTGTTAAACAAGTTGGTAGCTAGAAATGCTACATATTGAAATGTGATTATATCTCGTTAGAACATGCAGGAAGGTGTACTCTGTTTTGGAATTTGACTCTAAGAGACCTGAGTCTGAGCGCTCCAAAATACGATGAGAGGTCATTAGAATATGACACATCGGTCCATTATAGTAATAAAAGAACTTATCTTAAGATCGTATCCAGTGAGGATCGAGATTGTGACTTGAAGGTCATAATCTGGAGTCTAACGTGACATAGGGAGCAAGTGCGAGATCGAGCACCGCCTACAGTCATGGAGTCCAAGAGTTAGATACTCATTCGAAGAAAAAAGGAAGTTACGATTATTACCTAAGATGAAGAGATAACGTTTGGAGTCATTATACTGCCCTGTTTCGTTGATGATTCCAGGACGTAATCATCCTAAGGGGGAGATAATTGTAACGCCCGTAGATCCAGGCTAAATGTTTTACGTTATAGCTATAAAGATGCCTTATATGCTATTATTTTTTCGGATCTACGGTCTGTTGCCGACCGGATCTGGAAATTTTATGTGTTCAGATTTCTAAACGTTTGATTACAGTATTAGAACTGGCATATAACTTTTCGGTGTGACAAGGAGATCTATACGTCTATCATAAATAAAATATTTCCTATCTTAAAATGCTCGCCTCGGTACACCGAACGGCTGCTTGGGTGTATAAAACGTCATGGTGAAGACAGACTAGGAAATATCCGAGGAAGATGACAACTTGAGCCTAAGAATGTGATGGGTCATGCATCGGTCGTTGTGCCTGCACCCGCATCTATCACAATGGCAGAAGTTCAGGAAGTGATGCGAACCATGATAGACAGAGAAAATAGAGGAAATGAGATGCCTTACGATAATGAATGATACCTATCGGAAGATATCATAAGAGGTATCTTGCCTTTATAATACATCTAATAAAACAGTAGTATGTCTAGAGAAGTACGGTACATCCGAATGTACACATTTGATTGGCAAGATGATAGAACGATTGGTGTAACTCCTAATGTTTTCCTATCATCTAGAATTTCCACCACCAACCGAGATGAAGTAGAATTGATGATTGAAGATACGCATGAAAGAAGTCCTAGTAGAGTCTAGGGAAATTTTATGATTATTTGGACACACTCGTATGTGTTAAATTGTTTTGTGATTTTAGGACTTGGGGACTGCGAGACAATACCTGGGATGAGTATGAGTAGGTGTGAAAGGTAGTAGATGTATATACTACCGGAAGCATAGGACTCACGCTTGGATCAGGGAAAGTCACAAGGTTACCAAGAAGTTAGTAAATGATTTCGTTTTATTCAAGCATTTCATTACCTTCGTTTCGGTAATGTCTAAGAAGATTGTTGTTATTCCGACCCTAGTGGTCATATCAAATTGAGTCCGACTACGATGAGTATGATACATGGTTCAGAGAACCAAGTTCGATGTAGCATCTGACTTAAACCAAAAGATTGAAATGAAAGCTAACCAAGGCGTTCAGTAGAAGTATCAAGATGATTGTTAAAGAAGTTGGTAGCTAGAAATGCTATGTATTAAAATGTGATTGTATCTCATTAGAACATGAAGGAAGGTATACTCTGTTTTGGAATTTGACTCTAAGAGACCTGAGTCTGAGCGTTGCAAAATACGATGAGAGGTCATTTGAATATGACACATCGGTCCATTGTAGTAATAAAAGAACTTATCTTAAGTTCGTATCCAGTGAGGATCGAGATTGTGACTTGAAGGTCATAATCTGGAGTCTAACGTGAGATAGGGAGCAAGTGCAAGATCGAGCACCGCCTACAGTCATGGAGTCCAAGAGTTAGATACTCATTCGAAGAAAAAAGGAAGTTACGATTATTACCTAGGATGAAGAGATAATGTTTGGAGTCGTTATACTGCCCTGTTTCGTTGATGATTCCGGGACGTAATCATCCTATGGGGGAGATAATTGTAACGCCCATAGATCCAGGCTAGTCAATTTAGAGATAATAAGGGTCGAAAACAAATTTTCGGAAAAAGATTATTTATAATAAATAGTCTTAAACAAGTTGTAGAATATGTCTCAAGGTTTCCGTACATATAAAGAACGCCGAAATCCGAGTTATAACGAAGAAGTTATGGCCCGTCGAAGTTTTACGACAAAACCGGCACGACACCGGGAAGCGTGAATAGTAAATTTACGGTGGAGCGACTTTTAGCCTTAGAAATCTAAACCAAAGTTGTAGTATACGTTAAACCGAGAACATCCATAAAAAGAACACCGAAATCTGACTTCGTATGAGGAAGTTATAATTTTTCTAAGAATTGACTTAGCAGTGCACGGCCCGAAACTCGAATTTTAGTTCGAGCGGTTTTTGGCTTACGCGACCTAAATTAGAGTTGAATATCTCACTAATAGGAACTCAACGGTAAAAATATAGACCAAAACGGAGTCCGTATGAAGGAGTTACGAATTCTTCGCGGTCATCTAACTGTCTAAACGCCTCCTACTGTTAAATTTGAGATCGGTCGAGAATTAGCTGACGGAGTCTAAATGAAAGTTGTAGATATTGATTTTTCCTACGCGTTGAAAAGAATAACGTCAAAAATGGAGCTCGTATGCGAGAGTTATGATTTTTCTAAGTTTGAAGGCTGATACGCGATAGGGGGTGACGTGACACCAGCAGAATTGAACACGTGGCACCACCAGAAGGCTGCCACATGCCCCAACTCGGCGAGTAGGTCCTCCTACTCGGCGAGTCCATCAGAAATTCACCCTATAAATAGAGGTACCGGGTCTTGCCATTTCTTCACACCTCTCAAACCTTCTTTCTCTCTCTACACACTCTCTCTAAGCTCCTTAACCCCCTAAAAGCCTAGGTAAACCGCCTAGCACCTGAAGGAAGCGACGAGGCTGCCGGAGTCCCGAGAAAAGAGCCTTTCGGCTCGGGAACACTGCTCCAGCAAAGCCCGGTTTTTGCGAAAAACCCGTTGTAAGTGAGCTACGCCTACACTATTTTTAATATAGCTTCTAATTAATTATAGTAACATTATTAGGACCTTAAAATAATTATTTGGGCTATTATTATGAGTTATATTGGGTTTTATTTAACGCTTTTATAATAGTAATAATAGCTAGACTATTAATTAGTTGCGGTTAACGTTAGACTAAACTCTAGTGGTAATGATACTAGGTTTCGTCAAGGGATAATTATTTTAAGAGTAACGAAGTGCTGCCCGAGTGCCGACTCACCACCTTACCAGGTGAGTGCATAGTCCCTTTCATGAACATGATTTTAATACAAGTATTGATTGAAGTATTAATTATATGTTTATGTGCGAGTTAAATGATGTTGCCTGAAATACGTGTTAAAGAACATACCTGATTATATATGATGATTTAAGATAAAGAGTAAACCTAAATTAATTATGAGGAATATTGGGTAGTATTTTCTTACGAGTACAAGTGAGTTATACTCAGAGAATAGAACTTTAGTATATGTCATTTATCCGAGAGCATGGATTAGACATAGTCAATGTCCCTAGTCCGAGAGTATGGATTGGACATAGTCAACTATCATTAATCCGGGGGCAAGGATTAAGACATAGTCAGTTGTCCTTAGTCCCGGAGTATGGATTAATACATAGTCATTCGTCACTAGTCCGAGAGTATGGATTAGGCATAATCATTCGTCATTAATCCGAGAGTATGGATTAGTCATTTGTCCCTAGTCCAAGGGTATGGATTAGGCATAATCATTCGTCATTAATCTGAGAGTATGGATTAGTCATTCGTCCCTAGTCTGAGAGTATGGATTAGGCATAACTATTCGTCATTAATCTGAGAGTATGGATTACGTAAACGGTTAATCTTAGGTTTGAGAGTATGGATAGTCCTGTTGTGAGGATCGATGGGGTGGGATAAGAGTTGCTTACACATATATGGTGAAATTGTATGTTTTGTGAGTTCTAAATTATATAACATTGTGGGATTGAAATCCCTATGTACTCACCAGGTTTCCCAACCTGACCCACTCAATTTATTTATATCACAGGTGTCGATATTAAGTGACATTACACTGAGAGATTAAGGAGATATAGATCACTAGTGTAAATGAATGTAAGTTCTGTTTATGCTTATGTTTATGAATTGACGATGACATCCCAAACGTTTTAAAATGAATAAAATACGTTTCTTCGAAAATGTTTTGATAACATATTTATCGTGTTTTCTGGCAACAAATTCCGCAACATTTTTATGAAAAGAGGTACTCTGATTTTTAACAAAGCATAAAAAAAATCGGTCTTTTCTGGCCGTGGAAAATGGGGATGTCACACACGCTAATAGCTTGGGCGATTGAATTTGATAAAGCGTTGGAGTGCCCACTTACCACTCATTGAATTTTCAACAACAACAACAATCACCCTAACATCAAGGTCGCCCCGTTCGAAGATCTCTAAATCAGCAAGGGCAAATCACCACTGCGTTGGGCGGAAGTGAGAGATACACAACTTGCAAAGGATCAAGTCCCTAATAACACCCTCTATGGCCCGAAACCATAAGGGAGACAACGGAAAAGATCCTACAAATTCGAGACCGACAAAAGAGCTATGAAGATAAGCGACTCAAACCCTTGGAATTCCAGGTTGGGGACCATGTACTACTAAAGGTCTCACCATGGAAAAGAACGATACGTTTCGGTAAACATGGGAAACTAAATCCAAGATACATCGGGCCATTTGAAATCCTTGCCAGAATTAGCCACTGGTGTGCAAGTTCGACTGCCACGATAACTTAATAACGTACACCCGACCTCCCATGTATCAAACTTAAAGAAGTGTCTGTCCGACGAGACTCTTGTAATACCACTCGGAGAAATCAAAATTGATGAAAGTCTCCACTTCGTAGAAGAACCGGTTGGAAATCATGGATCGGGAAAATCAAGAGAACGAAACAAAGTCGCATTCCTATTGTGAAGGTCCGTTGGGACGCTAATGAGGACCCGAGTTCACCTGGGAGCATGAAGACCGGATGAAACGAAAATACCCCCATCCTTTCCCCAACTCTTGAAGTCCCAGTCGAAGCGTTAATTTCGGGACGAAATTCCTTCTTACAGGGGGATGATGTGACAACCGTCAATTTCTGGTCAAGTCAAACCTCAAATAAAGTCAACAAGTCAAACCGGTCAACTTATCTAACCCTTGTACATTAGGGTTTCCGTTGTGCTTCTCATTGTACAACTCGCAAATCTTAATACAAAGTATCACTTAGAGTTATCACGTGTTCGGAAATTCTAAACCCTAATGCGGGCAAGTATTGAATATACTTGATAAAACATTATTCCATACCCTTAGAGAGCGTATAACAATCATAACAAGGATTAACAGAGGGTAAGAACCTTGCGTTGCGAAGCCAAACACTCAAAAGGTCACAAAAGAAGTCTCTCCCAATCTCTGACTCTCCCAAAACTCTCTAAGTAGGAGAAATCTCTCCAAGTATGTGAAATCTCTCCCAAATCTCTCTCTAAATGAGAAATCTCTCCAAGTGTGTGTAATCTCTCCCAAATCTCTCCAAGTATGTGAAATATCTCCCAAATCTCTCTCTGAATGAGAAATCTCTCCAAGTATGTGAAATCTCTCCTAAATCTCTCTCTCTAAATGAGAAATCTCTCCAAGTGTGTGAAAGCTCTCCCAAATCTCTCCAAGTATGTGAAATCTCTCCCAAATCTCTCTCTGAATGAGAAATCTCTCCAAGAATGTGAAATCTCTCCCAAATATCTCTCTGAATGAGAAATCTCTCCAAGTGTGTGAAATCTCTCCCAAATCTCTCCAAGTATGTGAAATCTCTCCCAAATCTCTCCAAGTATGTGAAATCTCTCCCAAATCTCTCTCTGAATGAGAAATCTCTCCAAGTATGTGAAATCACTCCCAAATCTCTCTCTGTATGAGAAATCTCTCAAAGTATGCGAAATCTCTCCCAAAATCTCTCTCAACTTCTTATAATCACTTGGGGCGTCCCGACCCTCGATTTAGTCAAAAACCGCTCGAAAACGGAAGTCTACGCGAAAACAACCATTAGGAGCCGAAACCTCTTAAGGAGCTGAACCCTCTTAAGGAGCCGAAACCTTCTAAGGAGCCGAACCTCCCTTAAGGAACCGAAACCTCCTAAGAACCGAAACCACCTCCTGAGAACCGAACCTGCTAAGGGACCGAGAGGTCACCTTCGGTCCGAGATTGCTACTTTCGGCTCCTACTCCGCTTTCGGTCCCCTGACCATTCCGAACCGAGACCTGACCTTCGGCTCTCCCCTTCCCACCTTCGGTCCGAGAGGCGACCCTGCGCAGCCGAACCCTACTCACGGTTCCTCTTCTACTTTCGGTTCTAAGGGCTAGGACCAAACCTCCGACCCTGAACTTCGGAAATTGGCAGTTTTTGCCCGGTTTCCAATATTTTTAGCGTTTTGAGCCCGTTTTTCGAGATTTTAACACGGTATTTTCACCCAAACTCATATTTTAACATAATAAATCCTAAATATTCATATTTACTAATATTTTTATGAAAATCCTTACTTAGGAATAAAAATCTAATGGGTATGGCTTAGAGGCGGAGTGTTGACCTTGCTTTAGTGTATGACACAAGCAACCACCCCATGCCCACTCCATGAACCACCCTTATCCTTCCACCATACCTAGTCATTCCATAGTACTTTTCCCACCATTTTTCAGCCACACACTTGGTCAAGAGCTGGAAAACTCTCATCTCTCCTCTATTTTCTCTCATTTTCCACCAAAGAACAAACTTCATTCTCTCTCACTTTCTCTCTCTAAATTTCGAGATTCAAGGTTATTCTCCAAGCTTTTCTTATACTTTTGGTAAGTATTATCATCCTCCATATGATTATTTCACTCCTTTCTCCTTAAATCATAGGTTTCTTACACAAACTTTATCATCTTTGTGTTAGAACTTCGAATCTTCAACCAATCTTCCAAGTGTTCTTGAGTTGAACACTTCTTTTCTTCATCATCCATCTACTGAAATCACTCAAGGTGAGTTCATACCCCTATCTTTTCATGTTTTTCTTAAGTTTTAATGGGGGAATACAAGTTAAAACAGCAAAAACTTAACTAAACTCAAACAACAGCTTTGATCAGAAAAGTTGAGTCTTATTCACGGACTGTTTTGACTATCTTAAGCTTAATATCTTTCAAAACTGTTTAATATGCAAATATTTCAGGTTCATACCTTTAAAATGACTACTTGTACATCTCCATACGATTTTTCTACGATTTATGGTGATTTTTACAAAACTGCCTATCATTTCATAAACGAATTCGGACTAGTCTATGAATATGAACGTTTTCACACCAGTTAGAAACTTCTAAAAGTCATAATAACAATTTGAACAAACTAGACACATTTTTTAAACCCTCAAAATTTACGGAATCAGTTTTCGACTCCGTATGATTTTTCTATAATTATTCCAAGAATAGGAACATAAAAGATAAAACTAGAAAATTGTCATTAACTCATTTACACCTTGTAACTTGCTGAGCAAGGTGTGTATTATCATATATAAGTACATGTTGGTTATATTACATGTATTTTACCTCATTATAAAGTTTTACATCATATACAAAGAGGATTTCTACCATCAAAAAACGTTTTGATAAGCTATAATAGGTATAGTTTATGTTTCCATTTACACTTACGCACACCACACGTAAACTTGTTAACGTATATTGTGAGACATTCCTCTTAGTACTCCTAGAGTACAGGTTAAAATTCCTGGTAGTTATAACCAGAGTCTCTTGTAGGGAGAACGTGATAATTGTGTATAGATCTATATTGGGTTTGACAAACCACATCTGAGCTGCTAGCTACAGCTAGACCGGCAGGTCTGAGGTGACAAGTGTCATTATCTTTTTAGATGCCTAAGAAACGTCATGGTAGGTTCGTAGTCATAGTATGGTTATAGCGACTCACATAGGGAGTTAACAACACATAAAGTTTACGGGGATTTTTCTCAAATCAAAAATGGTTTGATGTCGATTTAAAATCACTTTTTATATCAATAAGTATGGATAGTACTGTACACTTTCGGTCTTGGAATTAAAGACAACACATCACTTTTGTAAGGAGAATATTGGATTTTTCTTGGTATCACACAATTCATAACAAAGGTCGGTTTCCAAACTATTCATTTAAAAAAGCTTATGAACTCACCAACTTAATTGTTGACACTTTTTCAAAACTACTTGTATTCTTAGGAAATCAGCGAAACCAGGTAATCAAAAGCTTTTGAGGATGGAACGCTACGACGTTGAACAACTATTTTTATATCATGTTGTAATCAATCATTGAAATATGTAACACTTGAAACCATGTAATTATTTTTCTTTATATTTATGATTGGTTGTATTGCTTTGACCACTGTTATACATGTTGTTATGATACTATACATGAAGTCCACCACCCCCGGATGTTTTCGCCATCCTTGGTTTGGGGGTGTGACAGGAAGTTATTCTTTAAATCTGTGTAAGATTAGATAAACTTAATGCAAAGAAGGATGTTCAAAGGAATGTACTTTGAATATAAGACTTCGTTTCCATGGAATTGATCTCCATTGGAATACTTTGTAATGTCTGTTGCCAAGTCTTTGTGACTTTTGTGCATAGTCATTACAAGAGA
The DNA here is from genome assembly GCF_002870075.4 of Lactuca sativa. Lineage (NCBI taxonomy): Eukaryota > Viridiplantae > Streptophyta > Magnoliopsida > Asterales > Asteraceae > Lactuca > Lactuca sativa. Next base: position 346,137,568 of record NC_056626.2, read on the forward strand.
ATCAATGCATATAAGTTTAGAATCTAACAGATTACAGTAAATGGCAAGAGTTTGGTATTCTTACATTTACAAAAGGAATTAGGATTGTGAAATGAGCATCATTGGAGTCATATTCAATTGATCTATTTCACAAGAGCAAGGACCGTAGGTAAACATAGTGTGCAATCTTGGAGTATGGCATGACTATTGTTTTAATTCAAGTATTAAGTTGATGAATCAAAACATTATACAATGAATAATGAGTAATCAATATGGTGCTTAGATAAAATGGTTTTTATTTACACTCAAAGTGTTGGGGCCTTATATGATTAGTATTATTCTTGTGTTTCAATTTGCATGTTTTGACTCCCTGAATAACTAGGTTATTCAAACATCCACAGTAGGTCATACGTTGGAAGTAGGTATGAAGCAACACTGTCATGAATGGGTCTGTAGTCTGTCTAGGTGGCTAGAGTTAGCTGTAACATTCATGGGTGCTCATAAGTTCCAAGTATTGGATTCAAACCACGCTCATTTGCATCACTTCATGGATTTTATCAAGAGTGATCATGAGATGATAATATCCTATATTCTTCAAACGTAGAGATATGAGTTGTTACTATGAGTTGGTTATACATTGATTGCACGAAAATGCATTGGTAACTCGATGTTATAAAACGTGCATTTGTGTATGATTCAACAAGTAGTAGAACAAGCCATATGAGTCTAACTTTATCCATTCCTGTTACCCTTAAAGGGATAAAAGCGATATATGCGGGCCCCTCGATGATTTAGTGATGACACCCTAAGTGCTTGGCCAAGCCTGGACTGATTTGATTTGTTCAATTAGTCGGTCATCATAACTCGGAAATCGGGATACAAAAAATGGACAGAGAGAATGATTATAATCCATGTCTCAGTCCATCTGATATCTAGAATGGAGCAATATATGATCCCTTATCTAATGGACAAGTCATATGACTAGGTCAGAGTCGACAACGACTTTAAGAGCTACGATTGTTAGTCGGGTTTTAGAGTCATACACGATAATAGTTTTAGACTTATCCAAGTGGGAGACTGTTGGATTAGTGTCTAAGTCCATGACTATAATTGGTATGTATTCGACCCAACTTGGCATGGTCCGTTTGGGTTGCAATTCACCGGAACAATTTATATGGATAGTCTTTTGAGAATAGAAGGTTTATGATTTATATTAATATATTATAAGCTCTAATATATTAATATGGAATCATATTGTTTAATTAGTATTGATCTAGAATTAATCTAGAATTAATTTGATCAAAAGATGACTAATTAAACATGGACTCTAGTATTTATATAGTGTGGGCTAATTCTTATTTATAATGGGCTAGGCTTGCACGGAAAGTCCATGGATAATCCACGGAGCTTTAAACCATGGATCTCAAGGAAATGAAAGATCACGGGTATTAGGGTTTAAATGGATGTAACCCTAATCCACCACACTATATAAAGGAGTCCTTGGCACATGAAATGGAACTATTGTGTGGGCATAATCAGGTGACCGATTTCTAGTGTGTGCTCTATTCTCTCAAGTTTTCCAAGAAGGTTTTGGTGATTTGTGATTACACTTGAGGCTTCCACGCTATTGGGGCTAAGCTCTTAAAGTTCAAGACTTCAAGCTCCATCAAAGGTTGTTATCCTAACTAGTATATTTTGACAACCCGATATTTTGAGACAATTAAATGTAACACCAGTCAAATTTAGGCCAAAATATAACTTTCCTAAAATCTTATTTGGGTTAAATAAAGTGGTAGGAATCGTATAAAGGTTTTTGTACATATAAAGAACACTAAAATCCAAGTTATAACGAAGAAGTTATGACCAACCGAAGATTCTCGGCAAAACCAGGCAACACCAATTAAGTGAGAAACGCGAAGTTTCAATACAATAATTTTTAGCTTTAGGTATCTAAACGAAAGTCGTAGATTACATTAAACCGTGATCATGCATAAAAAGAACGCCCAAAACGGACATCGTATGAAGAAGTTACAAATTTTCTAAGTTTCGTGATAGCGGTAGACAGCTAAAAACTCGAAATAGAGATCGAGCGATTTTTAGCCGACACAACTTAAACGAGAGTTGAATGTCTCGACAATAGTAGTTCAATGGTAAAAAGACAGACGAAAACGGACGTCGGATAAAGAAGTTATGGATTTTTAACGAAGTTATCGTGTCCCGGCCTATTAATTAAGATATAATTAAAAATAAATCAAAACTAGCTAGCAGGGACTAAATGAAAGTTGTAGAGCATAGTCTCACCTACGCGTGGATATAAAGAATGCGAAAAACGGAGCCCGTACGCGAACGTTATGGAATTTAGAAGATTGAATCCGGAATTACGCCCAACGTAATTCAAGACTACGCCCAGTGTACTCAAATGCAGGGTCAAGTGCCATCGGCTGCAAGCTCTACGCTTAGCTAGACCCGAGTCATAAGCCATGACACAAAGTTACGCCCAACGTAACCGAAGTACGCCCAGCGTAACGCGTATGCCCAGCGTACTCCGGTGGTACGCCCAACGTACTCACGCCTTCAACCCTATAAATAGAGGGTATGAACTCCGGATTTTGGCACACTTTTCTCAAAATCTCACTCACTTTCACACACTTGTAAGCACCAGAGGCCATCCTGACACCCTCGGTTTCACACCCGAGCCCCGGACGAAGGTTCTACGCTACCGAGATTCCCGAGGAGCTCGAAGACGCAACTTTCCGCAGTTGAAGTTCTGCTCGACTCTAGTCTCACTCTCTTCAAACCGAACAAGAGAGTTCATACCCCTATAAACTACACTTTCAAATGTGTTATCAATGCTTTTTATACACTTTTAAGGGGGTGGGGGAATACAAGTAAACACACGGTTATTATCGTGTGTAACCTAAAGCTTCACTATATAATCTTTTTATCAAGTAAATCATATGTGATTCATAACTACTACATGGAAACTTTCGTATGCAAAATATATCACGATAACATCTTGTATTTTGAAATTAAATATGTTGTTATACATATACGAATCAAACACTTTATTTATACTTTGAGTATATGTGTTCATTTATGTCACTACAAAAGTTACACTTTATATAACAAGTAAGCATTTCACTAGGGTTTAGTATACAAACAAAACAAACGTTTGGAAAAACTATAATAGGTATAGTTTACAAAAAACATTTTTACATGTTTAAAACTCTTTATCAAACCGTCTTACATACTTTATGTTTCCTTTCAAACGTTGTTAGAATCGTGTTTCAAACAAAGGTCTTCTTATACTTAAAATTTTTCTTATCAAACAACCTACTTTCAAATCGTTTTTATAAACTGACATCAAGTCAGCATTTCTTATTTATTAAACTTTTCAAAAGTTTTACAAAACTTCTTTTATATTTTTATTGTCAAATGCATGCCTATATATCATGTATACATATATAGACATAAAAGCTTCCATCAGTTGGTTCAATACCTTTGGGTAGCAAAGGCATACTTCGGTTATACACGTACAATACTAGTAACTATAATAGGTATAGTTAGGAGATACTACTTACCATTCCAAGTACAAGGAATCACACAAGAGTCAGTTTATTCATGAGTTTATACTAATACATTACATACTATATGAAGAGATATGATTACATACAATTACAAGGCATACAATTTCAAGACATACAATTACAAGAGATACGATTACATAAGATAGTGTACTAGATATTCATGAAATTTTACATACTACAAGTACTATATCAAGGAACTACTTTCATATACAAAAACAAAGTGGAATTTATATGTAAATCTATTTAATACTAAGAATTGTGAGACATTTCAGCTTCACGTACTTTCGAGTATGCATTTCAAGTCATGTATTATAAACCATAATCTCTTGGAGGGAGAGCATGATACTTGTGTATAGATCTATACAGGATTGACAATCCCGCACCTAAACTGTTAGTTATAGTTAGACCGGCAGGTCTGGGGTGACAAACATCATAACATTCCAATGCCTGAAGAACGTTGTTACAGGCAGTCTGGGTCATTAGCATGGTTATAAAACACACATGGAGTATTAAAAACACGTTGATTTACGGGGTTATCAAATACCTTAGCGATTTTATACGTACACAAATCTACTATTTTAGGCAATGAAAAACACCATGGTAGTTCATTTTTGGGACTTTTAAACTACCACCCACTTATGGGCAAATATTACATTTCTAAAAGCAAACATTCAAAAGAGTCGGGTCTTGGTAGAATGCTACTTTTTATACTAGTAGAAAATATGGGACTTTCTAGGGTTTTCAAACGTTTACAATTACTTACAAACATGTTCATCGGTACAAACTTTCCTTCAAACATTTACAGGTCCTTCTTTATAGTTTTACAAATCAAAGTCACATAAATACTTATGAACTCACCAGCATTATTGCTTATGCTCGCTTTCAAAATAACTTGTATTCTCAGGTCACAAATAGACAGGTACGACTACCAGGTTTTGTGAAGACGAAGCGGTCAAGACTCGTCTTTTATTTTGAATATTCATTTATTAGAATTATACTATGAAAGAACTCACATGTAATTAAAATTATACTATTAATGCAATGGATGATGTTGTTGCTTGTTTACTACTTTGCATTGTTGTGATACATTACATGACGTCCTCCGCCCCAGAACGTTTCCGCCGTTCTTGGTTTTGGGGTGTGACAGATTAGTATCAGAGCATTGTTTATAGTGAATTGAGTATATCAACCCATAAAAGATATACAAACTATAAATACAATAGGGATTAAAATACTCTGATAAAGAGTCTATACTTTTAAATAATAAAATATTTAAGTAAGTATACGTGCCTGCATTCATACTAAAATCAGTGTCACTAAGACAGAACAAAAGTATTAAAATTGTTGGGAGGCACAAGTAGACTTAGAGACATATACTCAAAACTGGGATGATATAGCATGATCAACTATATTATCCGAGGGTTGACTAGCATGTGCCTAAGTGTGGTTGTGAGTTGCAATAAGTCTAAAAACTTACCCACAATACCACAATGAGAACAATAGAACATAAACCTGAAATACTATAGGAGTATTTTGTGTATTACTATAAACTACTTATCTGTTAGATTCTTATACCCCAAATATCGCATAGATAACATAGCTGGACCCCATCCCCACGACGACCCGTACTTCCCGAACAAAGGCAATGTTGGATGGTTAAGAGAAGAACCAGAGAATGATCATCCAATCCCTTTTGAATGATAACCATGTTGAAGACCTTTCGGATGATGATAACTCCGAACTCGAGGATGAGAACCTACGCCCGGTAGCTCCCAATTCAAACCCTAACCCTTGTCCAACTCTTCATGGCTCGACGCCTCCTTGGGTAGAATGCCTGGAAACATGGAGCGAAGAGCAAGATCAACCTATGCCGTTTAAAGGAGACCGAAACTGCTACAACTTAAGGGGAGCTCAGCAGACAGAGTTCTACCAATCCTGATCGGTAAAGTTGCCCGAAACGAAATTCAGGGCAGGACGACTCTCCATTGTATCAAAGAGGTTAAATACCAATGCAAGAATGCATACCATCCGCACCAATCGTCTTGAAAACACTTGTGAGAGATCTGAGAGAGACCATGAGACCCTGCTGCAAGCATTAGCTGAAACATGAGCCGAAGTCATAGAGCTACGAGTACGCCAGAGACTGTACGAAAGACACCTGCTTGATAATGGAACGTCAATTGGCTGAACTGAGAGTTCACTAGAGGAATGACCACCGCCAGTAAGAAATGCTTTATTTTCCTTCCTTGTTTAAAGGAATCGTTTTCCTGTATATGTCCTATGTAGCATTTTTCTATGTAACTATCTTGTACTATAAGTTAGGCCTCTATGCGGCCAAAACCTTTCTACTCCGGATATGATGTAAGACCTTCTTCAAGATCAATTTTCCCAAACTTATTACGTCATGTATATCGATATTGAAAGTCAGCTAACTTCGGTGTCACTCTTTGTTCAAAAACTTTCATCATACTTTCGTTCGGATCTATCTGAAACCCACTCTAGTCAAATTATTGAACTAGGGTAATTTAGCTCAAGGATCATTCCCAATTCTCTTTCAAAGGTTGAATCATGTTAATTACCAACCGATGGTACCCTGGTTTGAACGTCAAGCGTCTTGAGACCATTCTACGAACTTACTTCTACTCTGTACTAGGACTGCATCATAGGGATGTAGGTCAAACCATCATGAACATACTTCCAATCCGTACTAGGACTACATCATAGGGATGTAGGTCAAACTTTCGAGAACATACTCTTACTCTTTACTTAAGCGATCGGAGTACATTTAGGGTCAACCAAAATCACTCACAAAATCCTTATCTTTCGTGTTACAGAATCATGTCGTCATCCGAAACAATCAGCCGAGCAACGAAACCCCTATCCTCCATATCGACGCCGCTACGTTACAAGCTGCAGTAGCAGCTGCTGTGACAACCGTTCTTACACACATCAACTCCGGCAACACAAACAAGACTGACAAAGGTGTCGAGAGTTCTGATTGTAGTACCAATCCGGGATGTCAACAAATGACAACAGTCACGGACTTGCGAAGCCATAAGACTGAAAAGAGGAGACGATATTGCCAAGCCAGAAGTGAGCGAAAGCGATTCCAAAGACTTGCCATGCAACAGCAGCAAGTGGCAACTTCTGCCCCTTCAATACCAGCACGACCCATTCCTCCAGTCCCTGGCATCGGGACCAACCCTACATACAAAAGTAGTGATAAAGCCGGACTCTTTAAGAGGAAATTTTCAAAGTGGAGTAATGAGGAAGGCACCCGTGTCCACGTAACTCTGACTAAACACCTCACTCCCACCACCAATGCTAGTACTAGCCAGTCATGCCACCAATGTGGTGAGATAGGGCACTTCAAGAAGGATTGTCCTATAACAAAGAACTCCGACGCAGACGGGAAAATACTAAGGATCACTGCTCCAGGAGAGACTACTCCGGACCACGTAAAATTAATTAAGGCGTTCATTGTAATAGACTTATAAACTGTTTAAAACTAGTGCAACTAGAGTCTTATCTTTTGCGAGATCCCGTTGGTTAAGGGACCCTCGTGCTGCGTATACTAGTCTTTTGAAGTATACTTTGTTCGCAACAGTATTCCTATAGTTACTCTAAAGTACTGTAACCCTGTTAAGAGTTGCACCGTTGTGTTTTATCTGTAACGCCTTATGTTCAAATCTAATGTCATTTACTTCTAAGTAAATCCGACATTATCATACAACTTGAGTCAATTCGATCCACACAATACTTGTTTCGTGCATACTTCTCCTTCTCCGAAAACGTCTTTCTAGCGAAGGCGTCATTCCAAAACATCGAAGTACTCATGCATAGAGTACTTCATGTTTCTTATCCTTTCCAAAGAAACTGTAGGAAACCTCCCCGAAGTACCACTTGTGCAGTACGTCAAGTTCAATCCGAAGACCCACCTTTTCAATCTTAATTATATACGACTCGTATACCCGAGACTTTGATTGATGAACCAGGTATGAGTTCTATTATGAACTTCAGGACAGAGACAGGCTAAGACTGCGAGTGATCGTGCTTCCATGAGAATAAACTTAGAAATACCTATCCTTTTTCATTAATTCATGAGTAATCATACTTTCTTTTAGATCTTCACGACTTCTAATCAACCACAAGGTTTTGACGTCATAATCAGTATGAATTGGTTGAGTATACATCAAACCGATATCATGCGCTTTGGGAAAGCAGTTCATCTTAACTTCCTTATCAAAGAACCTCTTGTTATTTATGGAGACAAAGCAAGTACGAACATTCACATGATTTCGTGTATTTAAGCTCAAAAGTGCTTACAAAAGGAATATCACACATTCCTTGCAAACATTGTAGATGCAAGCCCAGGAGCGAAGGACATTCAGAACATCCCAAAAGTACGCAACTTTCCCGGCACCTTTCCTGGAGAACTACCAGGATTACCACCACAGCGTCAAGTTGAATTCAGAATCGACTTAGTTCCAAGGGCTACCCCAGTAGCCAAATCACCTTATTGTCTAGCTCCAACTGAGATGCAAGGACTTCCTAGCGAGCTTAACAAACTCCTCAGAAGGAGATTCTTTTGGCCAATTTTCTCACCATGAGGAGCACCAGACTTGTCTGTAAACAAGAAAGAGCGTTCCAAACGCTAAAGTAAGCCTGGTGCACCACACCGAAATTATCCCTCCCAAAAGGGGATAGAAGATTTTGTGGTGTAATGCGATGCATCCAACCAAGGGCTTGGTTGTGTTCTAATGAAAGAGGAAAGGTCACTACCTACACCTCAAGACAGGTTAAGACACAAGAAGTTAACTATTCAACACATGATCTTGAGTCAGGAGCAACGATAATTGCTCTGAAGATCTGGAGACACTACTTGTAGGGTACAAGGTGTACTATGTTCACAGACCACAAAAACATTCAACATACATTTGACCAAGAAGAGTTATCACCCCAGTGAAGGCAAGCAAAAGAAACAAAGCCGTCCCCCGATAATGAAAGGTTCGTTGGAAGGCCATGCGAGGACCAGAGTTCACTTAAGAACACGAGTAGCAAATAAAACTTCTATCCGTAGCATGATTATTAATTCTGCTTAAACTCTAATTTCGGGACGAAATTCCATCTAACAGGGGGATGATGTGACAACCTGATATTTTGAGACAATAAAATGTAACACCAGTCAAATTTAGGCCAAAATATAACTTTCCTAAAATCTGATTTGGGTTAAATAAAGTGGTAGGAATCGTATCAAGGGTTTTGTACATATAAAGAACACTAAAATCCGAGTTATAAAGAAGAAGTTATGACCAACTGAAGATTCTCGGCAAAACCAGGCAACACCAATTAAGCGAAAAACGCAAAGTTTCAATACAATAATTTATAGCCTTAGGTTTCTAAACGAAAGTCGTAGATTACGTTAAACCGTGATCATGCATAAAAAGAATGCCCAAAACGGACATCGTATGAAGAAGATACAAATTTTCTAAGTTTCGTGACAGCGGTAGACAGCTAAAAACTCGAAATAGAGATCGAGCGATTTTTAGCCGACACAACTTAAATGAGAGTTGAAGGTCCTGACAATAGTAGTTCAATGGTAAAAAGACAGACGAAAACTGACGTCGGATAAAGAAGTTATGGATTTTTAACGAAGTTATCGTGTCCCGACTTATTAATTAAAATATAATTAAAAATTATGTCAAAACTAGCCGGCGGGGTCTAAATGAAAGTTGTAGAGTATAGTCTCACCTACGCGTGGATATAAAGAATGTGAAAAACGGAGCCCGTACGCGAAAGTTACAGAATTTAGAAGATTGAAGTCGGAATTACGCCCAACGTAATTCAAGAGTACGCCCAGCGTACTCAAGTGCAGGGTCAAGTCCCATCGGCTTCAAGCTCTACGCCTAGCTATACCCGAGTCGTAAGCCATAATGCAAAGTTACGCCCAACGTAACCAAATTACACCCAACGTACTCCGGTGGTACGCCCAGTGTACTCACGCCTTCAACCCCAGAAATAGAGGGCACGAACTCCGGATTTTGGCACACTTTTCTCAAACTCTCACTCACTTTCACACACTTGTAAGCACCAGAGGCCATCCCGACACCCTCGGTTCTACACCCGAGCCCCCGACGAAGGTTCTATGCTACCGAGATTCCCGAGAAGCTCGAAGACGCAACTTTCCACAGTTGAACTTCTGCTCGATTCTAGTCTCACTCTCTTCAAACCGAACAAGTGAGTTCATTCCCCTATAAACTACGCTTTCAAATGTGTTATCACTGCTTTTTATACACTTTTAAGGGGGGAATACAAGTAAACACACGGTTATTATCGTGTGTAACCTAAAGCTTCACTATATACTCTTTTTATCAAGTAAATCATATGTGATTCATAACTACCACATGGAAACTTTCGTATGTAAAATATATCACGATAACATCTTGTATTTTGAAATTAAATATGTTGTTATACATATATGAATCAAACACTTTATTTATACTTTGAGTATATGTGTTCATTTATGTCACTACAAAAGTTACACTTTACATAACAAGTGAGCATTTCACTAGGGTTTAGTATACAAACGAAACAAACGTTTGGAAAAACTATAATAGGTATAGTTTACAAAAAACATTTTTACATGTTTAAAACTCTTTATCAAACCGTCTTACATACTTTATGTTTCCTTTCAAACGTTGTTAGAATCGTGTTTCAAACAAAGGTCTTCTTATACTTAAAATTTTTCTTATCAAACAAACTACTTTCAAATCGTTTTTATAAACTGACATCAAGTCAGCATTTCTTATTTATTAAACTTTTCAAAAGTTTTACAAAACTTCTTTTATATTTTTATTGTCAAATGCATGCCTATATATATATCATGTATACATATATAGACATAAAAGCTTCCATCAGTTGGTTCAGTACCTTTGGGTAGCAAAGGCATACTTCGGTTATACACGTACAATACTAGTAACTATAAAAGGTATAGTTAGGAGATACTACTTACCATTCCAAGTACAAGGAATCACACAAGAGTCAGTTTATTCATGAGTCTATACTAATACATTACATACTATATGAAGAGATACGATTACATACAATTACAAGGCATACAATTTCAAGACATACAATTACAAGAGATACGATTACATAAGATAGTGTACTAGATATTCATGAAATTTTACATACTACAAGTACTATATCAAGGAACTACTTTCATATACAAAAACAAAGTGGAATTTATATGTAAATCTATTTAGTACTAAGAATTGTGAGACATTTTAGCTTCACGTACTTTCGAGTATGCATTTCAAGTCCTGTATTATAAACCATAATCTCTTGGAGGGAGAGCGTGATACTTGTGTATAGATCTATACAGGATTGACAATCCCGCACCTAAACTGTTAGCTACAGTTAGACCGACAGGTCTGGGGTGACAAACATCATAACATTCCAACGCCTGAAGAACGTTGTTACAGGCAGTCTGGGTCATTAGCATGGTTATAAAACTCACATGGAGTATTAACAACACGTTGATTTACGGGGTTATCAAATACCTTAGCAATTTTATACGTACACAAATCTACTATTTAGGCAATGAAAAACACCATGGTAGTTCATTTTTGGGACTTTTAAACTACCACCCACTTATGGGCAAATATTACATTTCTAGAAGCAAACATTCAAAAGAGTCGGGTCTTGGTAGAATGCTACTTTTTATACTAGTAGAAAATATAGGACTTTCTAGGGTTTTCAAACGTTTACAATTACTTACAAACATGTTCATCGGTACAAACTTTCCTTCAAACATTTACAGGTCCTTCTTTACAGTTTTACAAATCAAAGTCACATAAATACTTATGAACTCACCAGCATTATTGCTTATACTCGCTTTCAAAATAACTTGTATTCTCAGGTCACAAATAGACAGGTACGACTACCAGGTTTTGTGAAGACGAAGCGGTCAAGACTCGTCTTTTATTTTGAATATTCATTTATTAGAATTATACTATGAAAGAACTCACATGTAATTAAAATTATACTATTAATGCAATGGATGATGTTGTTGCTTGTTTACTACTTTGCATTGTTGTGATACATTACATGACGTCCTCCGCCCCAGAACGTTTCCGCCGTTCTTGGTTTTGGGGTGTGACAGATTAGTATCAGAGCATTGTTTATAGTGAATTGAGTATATCAACCCATAAAAGATATACAAACTATAAATACAATAGGGATTAAAATACTCTGATAAAGAGTCTATACTTTTAAATAATAAAATATTTAAGTAAGTATACGTGTCCACATTCATACTAAAACTGGAACGGCGGAAACGTTTTGGGGTGGAGGGCGTCATGTTTAGTATCACAAGACATGCATCATAGTAAGCAAAGTAATAAAAAACCATTTCATTAAAAAGATAGTGTTTACAAAGTATGTGATTCACATAATATAGAATACATAGAAAATAACAGAAAGACTTGAAGCTATACCGCTCCATCTTCTGAATCCCAGTGCGCGTACCTGTCTACTGGTCTCCTGAGAATACAAGTTATTTTGAAAGCCTAGATCAGCATTATACCGGTGAGTTCATAAGATTTGAGTGATGTAAGTGAGTTGTAAGAAAGTTGTAGAAAGTTATAGTAAGTTGTAGTAAGTTTTGTTTAGAAAAGTTTGCATGTTCCTCTAGAAAATCCTATATTTCTTGCTTTGATGAAAGATAAGTAAAAATGACTCTATAGTCCTTTCTATGAGTATTAAATTCATACAAGTTATATAAAACCCAGAGTAAACAAACAATCGGTTGTGTGTATCTGCCCTAAGCCCACAACCAAACAAGGAACATGAAATGAGGCAGAAGACACACATCCCATTGTTTGTTAGATCATTGTTGTATATAACCCCTGCGTATTCACTCGGTGCTCACGGAGTTAACTATAATAGTTCTTTTATATTTGACGAAAAGATCCTTTAAGAAACCCCTTATTTCTTATAATAAAATGATAACCACAATATTTCCTTCTATAATCACTTAGTTTATAGTAGTTATATATATATATATATATATATATATATATATATATATATATATATATATATATATATATATATTCTAATATCGAACAGATAGTTAATTGTGTGAATCTGTCCTAAACCCACAACCAAACAAGGAACAGGGAATGAGGCGGAAGGCACCCATCCAACTACCTATCAGATATTATATATATATATATATATATATATATATATATATATATATATATATATATATATATATATATATATATAACCCTGGTGTATAAACTAAGGTATTAAGAATTAACCACCTAAGGTCCTTTAAGTTTTACTGGTTTAATAAAATGGATTAAACCCTTTACTGGTAAGTTTCTAGTTTTGTATTCAATAGTTCTTTATTTGAAAAGTATCTTTTGTACTAGAAAACGGTGCACTGAATTAGTGTCCTATGACCTGATCCATACATAGTACCCCTTATGATTACTTGTTGTATACGAAACATATATATAGCTAAGCTCGGATAGATAGTAAGCTGGGTGTATTTGCTCTAAGCCCACAACCAAACAAGGAATAGGAAATGAAGCGGAAAGTACACATCTTACTACCTGTCGGACCCGATTAATATATATCCCTGAATGCATACACTAAGGAATCATAAAGTTAGCATTATAGGTCCCTTTATACTGAATGTAGTAGACTTGACTGTTCTGTGTGTGGTTTGTAAAATATAAGTTTTCCCTAGTTTATAATTATCTTGACTCGAAAATAGTTTGCATTAACTTTCCAGTGGAGCTGTCACTTACTGAAAGTAATAGGAAAATATAAGTACCCAGTTGTCTTTTGAATTGACATCCTAACATACTGATTACCTTAAAACATGTTTTTTATTAAGGTCATAATGTGATGGATAGTACCCATACTATACGCTCTCCCTGCAAGAGATTCTGGGGACCAAACGCGACTTCCTCAAACAAACTGCTAGGCCGTGTAGAATTCACATTAATGTTATATGATCATGTATACCCAATTTTACTATCACCTTTTGTTTAGAACAATGAGTTAGTGATTCACTGGTATAATTAGATCATGTAGTTGTTCTATGCTATAGCATCTTAGTATGTTCGTTCTGTTATAGTATCTTAGTATGTTCTCTTTATGTTATCGTGTATTGTATCTACCTCCCTGTTTCTCTTTATGTTATCGCGTATTGTATCTACCTGCCTATTTCTCTTTATAGTATGTTCTAGCATCTAGTTTGAACCGAACCCCTAAACTATTCCCCTTATAGTTTACTAGTATTTTACTTGGACTGTTATTGAAAAGACTCATTTTTCCAACTAAGCTATGCTTGTACTTTAAAAACGGAGTTTTGTTAAACTATAAAGTAACATAAATTTAAAAGATTTTTTTAAATGTTTTGACTACTTATTAATGACATAAACAATCCTTTAAAAATGTTTATAACAAACAATTAGACAATTATCATTGTGTTCAACTTGTATTCCCCCCCCCCCCCCCCTAAATGCATTTAGAACAGTTTAAAAGATTGATTATGGGGTATGAACTCACCTTATGTGGGTGATTCAAACGAATATGTGCGTAAGGATGAGAAGTTCCATGAATGAAGTCCCAAAACACAAACGAGTCCTAAATGACATATATGGCATGTTTTGCATGAATATAATGTTTATAAGCAACTACAATGCAAGGAAACACCCTTAAGGACTAGGAAACACTTGCACAAAGTGTTAGAATCACATGTGATTCATCAAAGGGAGTTTGCGGCCAAAGGGATACGTTCACGGTCAAGGTGTTCACGACCCTATGTGTTTACGACCAAGGGGTTTACAACCCTATGTGTTTATGGCCAAGGGGTTTACGGCCAAGGGAGATTGCATGGCCGTAAACTCCTGGAGATCATCCTCATTCGTTTGCTCCAGGTGTTTAGGCTACTGACTCTACTAGATAGAAAGTGTAGGGAAAGAATAATCACCTTTGGGAGGCTTTATGGAGTTCACGGCCACCAAGAACAAGTGTGTGTTCTTGGTGTTCTTGGTGAAAGATGAAGATCTTGAAGATCTAACATAAAACGATGTTTTCATGGATGAATTTTGAGATGTTTACAACACCAAGGAAGAATATCAAGAAGGGTAGAAGAATCACTTACGATTTTGGAGGATTTGGATGAAGAACTTGACGATAGTTGAGAGAGAAATTCAATTTCTAGACCTGGTGGTGGAAGAAATGGCTAGAAATGAAGGGATATCATACATATGGAAGGAGTTTACGGGCAGCCAAGTGTTTACGGCCGTAAACTCCCAGTGATGGAGTTTATGGCTGGAATGCAACTTGAAGAACTTCAGCTGGCACATCCATACACTTAGTCCTTAAGTGTACTTGGTTAAAACTCCTTAGAATGACCCTAAACAAGGCTAGAAGTCATTAGAAATGAGTCTGACTCACGGTTGAATTGAATGGTTGTACTTACAAGGCAAAAAATTTCGGGTTGTCACATCATCCCCCCGTTAGATGGAATTTCGTCCTGAAATTAGCTTTCTTCGCAGTACTACTGGGGTTGCGCTCCTCTGATTCATAAAATACCCACTCGTAGACCTAGCAACTTTGCCCTATTGTTCATGATAGGATTCATACTTGGTCCATCTATCATTACCTCGTGTATACAAGTTGCATATAATTTAGGATTAGTTAGACGGTCGGATGTGCGACTCTGACCCAGGTCCACAACCAAACAAGGAACATGAGGTAGGGCGGAAACACACATACTAGATCTGCGTATTCATAATCATATACCACCCTCGCGTATACACTGAATAGTGATAGGTTGGCTGTATTCGTCCTTAGCAACTTTGCTTGAACTTGGTCTGCTGGGCTAGTGGTATTTCGTGAAGGTTTGTGGAACATACGGCGACAAGGCTTCAGAGGACAAAGTATTCTTCGCACGAGTACTTCGGGGTTTGGAATACAAAAGACAAAACTAAGGTTTAGGTCGGACTGTTGTTACGAATGACGAAGGTTTCGTGAATTTGACGGTCGAGGCGACATAAACATATGAACTTAGTATGGTGAGGACCACGCCAACTCATGATGAATGATAGCAACAGACTTTTTTCTAAACAAAGTTTGGCCGATTTTAAAGAAACGTCTGTTATACGATGATGTACTCCCCTAGTGTGCTCGAAAATGTACTCTTTGTAAATGTTCTAGTGTTTTCTATTTTCCCCCTTGATGTTAACACTTCCACATATCGTACTGCGATGAGTGAGTACATACTGTGAAAGTGCTTTGATAACTAGTGTCAATACTTTATACTACGATCCTCCTCGGTACCACTATGATCGCCTGGAATATACAAGTTATGAATATTTAAAATGAATTAGATGGTCGACTGAGTAACTCTGCCTCAAATCCACAAACTAAACAAGGATTAGGAATTAAGGCGGAATCACTCACTCAAGGTCTGCAACATCTCAGCTATGCATAACCCGGAGGTACATACTCGACCATCATAGCTTCTCTGAAGGGATCTTTTATTTCTCTTGAATAGTGTGACATGTGTTAATAAGTGAGTTATTATAATTACTTTTAAATGTTTTTCCCCAAGTTTCAATCTTATATAAATATAAATTAATTTTCAAAGTAATACATAGATCGAAGACGTACGCTGCTCACTGACGACTTCGGGGTTGATTCTCCTGCGGTGATCATCAGAATTCGTCCATCCGCTCCTGAGTTTTTTGTTATCGGCCAGTCCCTCTGGTAGTGTTCAGTCTCACCACAACCATAGCAGGCTTTGTAACGACCGAAAAGTTCCAACCAATTTAAATTTTTCAAAAACAACCCGATTTCATTAAATTATTACAAAAGGTTTTCAATACAATTTATTTAGAGTATTCCCAGAATCACATCACAACATAACATGAGGAGCGGTACGATCACGCCTTCGCCTTGCCACAGTCTCCTGAAGAACCTGAAAAACATTAAACCACAACTGTAAGCCCGAAAGCTTAGTGAGATATCCCCAAAATACCAACCACACATACGCCCTTCCAGGCTACGACCTTCCGGTCCAAATCATAATGTCTTCCGACCCATAACATAGTGCATTCCGGCCCATATCATACATAGCATACATAACATAACAGAACACAAAACAGCCATGCACTTCGGGTCTACTGTGACACTGGTCCGCCGCACCGGCCAACAGTCCACCTGGTCCACCCTCCGAGTCTAGCCATATACATCGAGTCTACAGTGTGATTGGTCCGCCCACATTGGGCCTACAACCCACCTGGTCCACTCTCTGAGTCTACAGTATGACTGGTCCACCCGCACCGGGCCTTCAGTCGGCCTGGTCCACTCTCCGAGCCTCGGCACGTCTGGTCCGCCCTCTTGGGGCCTACAACCTATCCGGACCGCTCGCTGGGCCTTCGGGACAACCGGTCTGCCCTGAGTATCTTGGCCTACAGCAGAAAGCAGGACTCGCCTCAACCCAACTCCAGTCCAAACAACCATGTGCACATAAACATACAATCATATAAGAATTCACAGTCAACAAGCCGATCAAACAGATCACATAACATATCATCATCCTAACAAAGATACCGACCTAACCGGTCACTAGCATAGCATCACCCTACATATCAGGGAACTGATCTTAACCAGGTCTCTAACATATACCATCCTAGCTACCAGGATGCAAACATATCAAAGCAATAACATAACAACAAATACCCGAATCTCAATCTGATAAAGGGCCGGCCTTGGTTCCTTAGACCCTGTCGATATAGTGAGGATAACTCACCTTGCACTGCCGAAACTCTGAACTGAAGCGCAGGTTCTCGAATCACCAACTCACCGCAAATCCCGAACTCAAATAAGCTCCAAAGGATGATATCCCTTCAGATCTACAAGCTCCAATCGTTCCTTTCCTTCTTTGACAACTTCTCCTTTCTTCTTCTAGCTTTTCTTTTGCCAAAATGAGCTTTCCAAGGTCAAACACACCCAACAATGGAGGGAATACGGGTTTCTAGGGTTTTTGAGGTTAAGGGTGAGCTTAAGGAGGCTAGGGTATGAACCAACATGTTCCTTATATAGTGGCTGACCCTAATTTTAGGGTTTTAGAACTCTGAGAGTACGTTGGGCGTACTCAGCCTTGCACCCGCGTCCATATACGCCTTACGCTGGGCGTACTCGGCGAGTCCCCAAATTTCATACTTGCCCCCCCTCATTTTCCACTTTTCCCACAAGATGACCAAAATATCATTTCTCTTAAATCCCGGGGACTCACAATTAGGTACTCTTAGGAACGGGGCGTTACAATTCTCCCCCACTTAAATTAGGCTTTGCCCTCGAAGCCTTCGGCACTTCTACCCCAGAACTTCTCCTGCCACGCACCACCTGGCATTAACCCAACCAGGTTCCTCAAGACGCAACCATCGAAACCCGAAACTCATTTTCTCCTTTCTAGCGGTGTCCTAACTATAGCCTCAAGCCAGCCACCGGCTTCACCCTATGATAACCACACCAATCAGGCTCCACACTTATCAACCAAGTACCACTCCATGGCACTTCCTCGATTCTGACCACAACAATCACTTGGCTCTTACGAGCTAAATATAACCCTAAACCACCAGGTTCCCGATCCGAGTCCAACTCTAACCATCCCATGCTGACAGAACAACACATTCTTCAGCCTCAGAGCAACTCCCAAACATCCCCCAGGATGAATCGCCACTACGTACTCAATTCCTTGATTAGAATCAAACTAGGAATCTAAAACCCCGTCCCTGCACCCCTTCCGAGCCTCTCGGCTCTACTCCCGTGGAATCCCTTCCGCGACCTCAGCAGACATCCAATCCGGATGTGATCCCATACCACTGCCGCAATCATGCTGCTCAATGACCATAATTGGACCACTCCAAACATAACTCCGCGTTGTTGTTTTCACTTCCGTGAACTTACACTCCCTCTCGGCACTACATTCCTCTCTCTTTCCTTACCAAGGAAATCCACTTGGCCGTCTCGTCACTACGAAAAGTGCCACGTTGCTCGCCCGATGCTACACCACTCCCTTATAGCATAACCGCTATCCATGCAACACACATGCTCTGAATCTGCTCGCAAGGACTCTCGAGTCCATGCACCATCTCCACTAATCGAGATCAATACCCGGGGCCAGACCTTCCAATGCTAACATATCGCAACATACTCAATCCATTTCCTCGAACCGATCTAACAATACCTGCAGACTCTTCAGCATGACTGGACCGCCTTACCAGGCCTTCAGCCAATCTGGACCACTCTTAGAGCCTTCAGTCAATCTGGGCCGCCCTCCAGGGCCTTCAGCCTGGCTGGACCGTTCTCCGAGCCTTCGGCCTGACTGGTACGCCTACCGGCCTTCAGTCTATCTGGACCGCTCAACTAGCATTCATCACTCCGAGTTATCTCTCCGGGAAATCCTCCCATGCATACTGTTCTAGCCCTCTAGGGGTTCCGTACTCTATCTCCATCATAGAAACTCGATCCCGGCCTGATCCCAGGCCCTCCACAATCAAATACCCTTGGTCTGTATCCCGCCCCGCATGCCTGTCACTTACTCATACCAGCCTACGCTCTTGGCTGACAGAACACTGCTGAATCCCAAACAGCTAAACAACCTCACATGCTCATCGATCTTCCAGAGAATTTTCCAATTCTCCCCCGCTTAGGGCACTGACTATCAACCACCGGTCGCTATCACCGACCTCCCAAAACAACCCTGCACAAAACCAACACTTACACGCGGACTGATTCCCACTAGCACTAACAACCTTCACAAAATCACATATCAACACTGATCGACCCGAGCTCAAAAGAACCTCAATCTACGGCTAACCACTCCTCAGAATGCAGATGCTACCCGGCATTCAGACCAACGCCAGATTTCCACTAATAACCCCTATGAAGGATAACCAACGAAATTCCCAACACTAACCCATAACCAAACCATAACCCTCAAAGAACAACGGATACCGCACCGAAAACCACACAATGAGACTAGCAGATAAACAATACTCCACAATAACCATAAGATAATCCAGACATCAAGAAAGAAACATACCCGTGGCTGCATCCGACACTGCTCTGACCTCCTCTGCTGTAAGCTGAAAAGCACGCACCTGAGCCCTTGGGGGCTCCGCTCCACCCTGACCTCCACCCGTGATCCTCAAAGTGGTCAGTGCTGGAGCCTACGCCAGTCCTGCAACGAGCTGTGGACAATTGACCCTCAAATGTCCAACCTGATGATAATGATAACAAATCCTCAAATCCCGAACCGGCGCTGACTGCCGAAAACCCCTCGCATAGTGCCCCTCCTTTCCGCACTTGCGGCATGCACCACCGGACCTACAAACTCCGGTGTGACTCCTCCCAGACTTCCCACAAGTGTGGCTACTCAGATCTCCCACTCTAGAATCAACGGTCTTGGACCTTTTTGGCGCCGGCTGCGACTGCACCGGAGTCTGCCTCAGCTCACGCAACTGCAACTCAATCTCTAACTCACGCCACCTGGCGACCTCCTGCAACTCCAACAAAGTCTCGCACCTCTGCGTAGACATAAACTGTCTGATATCCCTCTTGAGCATGCTCAGATATCGAGACATCTAAGCCTGCTCCGAAATGAACTCAGGGCAGAACATCGCCCTCTTAGTGAACATCCTGGTGATCTCAGTCACCGACTCCGAACCCTGCTTCAGCTCAAGGAACTCCTGAGCCAATCTCTCTCTCTCTCAACGTGCGGAACATAACGAGTGCTGAACATCTCTCTGAACTGATCCCATGAAACCGCAGCCCTCTGCGCATCCGAATATGACCCCGTGGTCAATCTCCACCAATCCTTCGCCCCGAGCCTCAACAGGTTCATAGCACACCTCACCCTCTGATCAGCATGGCATGAACACATGAAGAAAAACCCCTCCACGTCCGATAACCATCTCATAGCAACAATCGGGTCCTGAACTCCATCAAAGGTGGGAGGCTTAGTATTATCGAAGTCCCAATACTGAAAACCCCGACTAGCTCCTCCCCTGCCGCTATTACAGCCGCTGTAGCCGCCGCGGCAGCTGTCTCTATGAGAGCTGCATAGCGCTCATCAAAATACTCAACCATGGCGGTCTTGATCGACCCAAACAGTTCCGACAACTCACCCCGGAACAACGCAGCAATCTCATCACGCAGGATCTCACGAATCCTTGCATCCAACTCGCATGTGCTCATCTGACCAATAACCTCGGGCGGTACTGACCTGCCCGGAACTCCCTCTCCTGCTCCCGATCCTGACCCGGATCCACTCCCAGCATGCCTCAGAATCTCCATACTGAAAAACACCACAAAATCTCAGACACTTCCCACTAACCCGGGAACCAACTCTCAACCCAACCCTAGAGGTCATGGTTTCCCTGATACGCGTATGGGTCCTGTGCTTTCAGTAGTACGGGCCCATACTACCTTCCACACCTACCCATATTTGTATGAAGTACTACCACAACACCCTAGTGAAAACATACATAACAAACGCTCAACCCTCGCTACTAGAGGAACACTAGAAATCTCCCACAAGGAAACCCTAGGCTAACAGGCATCAAAAATCAGGCAACATTATCATGAAATCCTGAAGATCCCTAGCCTAGCACTAGCATGCTGTTCTATCAAAGCTCTAAAACAAATATCATGTATGGTATTTTGGGGTTACTTACTGGCTCCGGCTGATCGTACCTCCGCGTCCTCCTTTACTCATTTTGAAAACCATTTTAAATTCTCTTTTGAAAACTCTCCTCGATTTGAGACTGGAGTCACACGAGTGTTCCTCCAATTCACTCAAACCAAGGCTCTGATACCAACTTGTAACGACCGAAAAATTCCAACCAATTTAAATTTTTCAAAAACAACCCGATTTCATTAAATTATTACAAAAAGGTTTTCAATACAATTTATTTAGAGTATTCCCAGAATCACATCACAACATAACATGAGGAGCGGTACGATCACGCCTTCGCCTTGCCACAGTCTCCTGAAGAACCTGAAAAACATTAAACCACAACTGTAAGCCCGAAAGCTTAGTGAGATATCCCCAAAATACCAACCACACATACGCCCTTCCAGGCTACGACCTTCCGGTCCAAATCATAATGCCTTCCGGCCCATAACATAGTGCCTTCCGGCCCATATCATACATAGCATACATAACATAACAGAACACAGAACAACCATGCACTTCGGGTGTACTGTGAGACTGGTCCGCCGCACCGGCCAACAGTCCACCTGGTCCACCCTCCGAGTCTATCCATATACATCGAGTCTACTACAACCCACCTGGTCCACTCTCTGAGTCTACAGTATGACTGGTCCGCCCGCACCGGGCCTTCAGTCGTCCTGGTCCACTCTCCGAGCCTCGGAACGTCTGGTCCGCCCTCTTGGGGCCTACAACCTATCTGGACCGCTTGCTGGGCCTTCGGGACAACCGGTCCGCCCTGGGTATCTTGGCCTATAGCACAAAGCAGGACCCGCCTCAACCCAACTCCAGTCCAAACAACCATGTGCACATAAACATACAATCATATAAGAATTCACAGTCAACAAGCCGATCAAACAGATCACATAACGTATCATCATCCTAACCAGGATACCGACCCAACCGGTCACTAGCATAGCATCACCCTACATATCAGGGAACCGACCTTAACCAGGTCTCTAACATATACCATCGTAGCTACCAGGATGCAAACATATCAAGGCAATAACATAACAACAAATACCCGGATCTCAATCCGATAAAGAGCCGGCCTTGGTGCCTTAGACCCTGTCGATATAGTGAGGATAACTCACCTCGCACTGCAAAAACTCTGAACTGAAGAGCAGGTTCTCGAATCACCAACTCACCGCAAATCCCGAACTCAAATAAGCTCCAAAGGATGATATCTCTTTAGATCTACAAACTCCAATCGTTCCTTTCCTTCTTTGACAACTTCTCCTTTCTTCTTCTAGCTTTTCTTTTGCCAAAATGAGCTTTCCAAGGTCAAACACACCCAACAATGGAGGGAATACGGGTTTCTAGGGTTTCTGAGGTTAAGGGTGAGCTTAAGGAGGCTAGGGTATGAACCAACATGTTCCTTATATAGTGGCTGACCCTAATTTTAGGGTTTTAGAACTCTGAGAGTACGCTGGGCGTACCTCTAGTACGCTGGGCGTACTCAGCCTTGCACCTGCGTCCATATACGCCTTACGCTGGGCGTAATCCCAGCTTACGCTGGGCGTACTCGGCGAGTCCCCAAATTTCATACTTGCCCCTCATTTTCCACTTTTCCCACAAGATGACCAAAATATCATTTCTCTTAAATCCCGGGGATTCACAATTAGGTACTCTTAGGAACGGGGCGTTACAGGCTTGGTTTTCTTCAGCTCCGGGGACTTGGGAGATCGGTTGAGCCGGTGCCCTGCAGAACCGGACTGTATGTCCCTTTCTGTGGCAGTTCAGAAACTACATTTCCCGACATACTACAGTGTGGTGATAGTTGCACTTTCCACACTTCGTGAGAGTTCCAGCATATCAACTGGCAGGTGCTGGAGTAGCAGGTGTTGTGGCGGTGTACATAGTACTCGTTTGTTCATCCTGAGGGGTTTCCTGTGTTGTTCGCTTCTTCTTCCTCTTGTTCCCCGACTTCTGTCTATTGTCCTCTTCCCTCGATGGCTCGGGAACGTCAACTTCCACGCCATGGCAGACTCCGGGGTCGACGAGTCGTTGAGCCAGGCGTTTAGCACTATCGAATGTGGCTGGGTTAGAATACAACACATCTCCTTGGATCGGGGCAGTTAGACCCCATATGTATCTTTCTATCTTCTTGCTCTCCGGGGTAACCATCACGGGGCATAGAGCTGCTAGGTCGCTGAACCGGTCAGTGTAGGCCACTAGGTCTGAGCTGACCATAGTGAGCTCCCACACTTCTTGTTCCAGCTTTTGAACTTCGCCCACGGGGCAGTATTCTTCCAGCAACAACTCTTTTAGGTTTTCCCAACCTATTGAGTCAGCCACTGATAGGGTCAGTGACTTAACATGGCTGCTCCACCATGTCAGGTCTCTGTCAGAGAAGGTTCCGGCATCAAATTTCACTTTGCTCCCTTCGGGGCACGAACATATTTCAAAGACCGAATCTGTTTTCTCGAACCATCACATAAGAGCGATAACTCCACCATTATCATCGAAGGAATTTGGTTTGCAGTTCATGAAGTCTTTATACGAACACTCCCTTTTGTGTCCATGAGTAGCTCCGGGGTTGGTTAAGTGGGTATCACTACCAGATCCTTGGGTACCACTTTCACCGAAGTGAGCTAGCGCAGTTGCCACTACGGAGGATATTGCAGCTTGTAGATTAGCAGGATCGAATTACGGAGGTGGAGTTGGAGTTATCGGAGTAGTGCGTCTGTTTGATCTGCGAGGAGGCATCTTTGCTAAAAGAATACAAAGATGAGAAAGAATAAGTCTAAAGCAATGGACACACGTCGAAAGCTGAAAAGACAAGGTTATCCTAGTTCTAAGGGTATCGGGTCCTGACTTACACAGGGTTCTGGAAACAATTCATAAAAAATTTTATACCTAATAAACTTTATGAATTTGGAATAGCTATCTTCGAATGAGTATCTGTTGCCTGAATAACTGTTACCAGCTGCATGTAAGAAAAATATCCTAACATATAAGGTGAGCAGTGTCTCCACTTGTTCATTAAGTTAACTAAGATTATTATTTATTAGTGTGACGTGTAAGACGTTTTGGTTACTTCGGTTGATCCTTCTTTGAGAACTACTCATGAACTTGCTCTAGTTTACTCCTGACCCTTCGGTTGTCTACTATGAGGAAGTGGTTACATCTACCTGGGCTTGTCGTGCGAGAATGGAAGTGACTAAAGAATCTATGAGATTTAAGTGAAACATTATGGGGTGATCCTTATAGAGTCCTCCTATAATTGCACAATGTATACAAGTTGTATATAATTCAAGATTAAATAGACCTTCGAATAAGTGATCCTACTCCAAAACCACAACCAAACAAGGAACAGGTAGTGAAGCGTAGATCACGAATTCTAAGTATATAAAACCTTAATTACATATAACCTTCGGAGTATACACTGCAAGATTATAGACCTATCCTGTCACACCCCAAAACGGTAACGGCGGAAATGTTCGGGGGGCAGAGGACGTCATGTACAGTATCACAACAAAGTATAATAGTAAACAAGCAACAACATCATCCATTGCATTAATAATATAATTTAATACAAATGTGTTATGTGAAGTTTAAGAGACACCCAAAAATGTAAATCAAAATAAGAGATAAGTCCTGAACGAGCTCCATGTTCTCAAAACCTGGCATCGGTACCTATTTACTGATGACCTAAGAATACAAGTTATTTTTAAAGAGTTTATCAACTTTAAAGATGGTGAGTTCATAAGCATTTTAGTGTCATTGTTTGTATGAAAATGTTTTTAAGTGTTTGATGTATAAGTGTGTGAATGTTTGTAGTAAATGTTTGTATCTCATAGAAAATCCTATATTTTCTACTAAACGTAGCCTTCTACCAAGGCATCAAATGTTTTGTATGTTTGTTTCTTTTAAAAGTGTGTATTTTCCCAAGTATGACTATCATTAACCAAAAATATAGTTTTACAATACCTTTTATCTGAGAAGATCACAATATAAATGCAATGGGGAAATAATAAAGTATTGTAGTATTGTATTATAGTAACTACTGCTGTACTAATTACCTTTAAACCAATTGTTATTTAAAGTAATATGTGATATGCCTGTACCATACTACCGACTAAAAACACGACGATGAAAGACGTCGGAAGAAATGACATTTGGCACCCATAGACTTGCAAGTCCCACTGTAGCGAGCAACAAGGTGTAGGATAGTCAATCCAGTATAGATCTATACACCAATTCATGCTCTCCTTCTAGGAGACTCTGGATACAAAACGAGCCAGGACAGGTGATGCCATGCCCCGAAACCGTGGCTCAACTTTATGTTATAGTATTCTTGTATATGTATTGTATGTACTAGTGTGATGTATGTTCTCTCTGTCTAGTATGTAGTTTGTTTCTCATCATAGAATGTTCTGTTTATTTCTCATCATAGTATGTTCAGTTTGTTTCTCATCATAGTATGTTCTGTTTGTTTCTCATCATAGTATGTTCTGTTTCTCGTTATAATATTCTTTATATGTTTCTCGTTATAGTATTCTCTATCTGTTTCTCGTTATATTATTCTTTATCTGTTTCTCGTTATAGTATGTATTGACTCATGTATGAACTGACTCTTTGTATGTTTCATTGTTCTAGTAATAGCATTAGTAACTTCCTAAACTATACCTATTATAGTTTACTAGTAATGTTGTTTGTATATATGAACATGCTGGTGTACCTTTGCTACCCAAAGGTACTGAACTGAATGAAGGAACTTTTATATCTATACACATATACATAATATATAGTTAAGATTCAAACGACCTTCGGACAAATAACCGATACCCTAAGTCCACAACCAAACAAGGAACAGGAAGCAAGGCGACCTATCAGTCCTAAGTCCTTTCAATCCTACTTATATAACTATATCTATATAGACATGCATTTGACAAAATATAAGTTTAAAATATTTTGAATAGAAAGTATTTAACATGTAAAAGTCTTTGATAAAACATTTTGAAGTAGTTTTGTTTGATAAAACAACTAATTGAATAGAAAATCCTTTGTTTGATAGTTATTAATCGCATGTGATTGATATAATAACTATAATGTTTCAACTTGTATTCCCCCTCCCCCCATAAAAGCATTTAAAATCATTTAAAAGATAGATTAGGGGGTATGAACTCACCTGCAGTGAGTGGTTTGGATGAACGAGTGGTATAGGATGCTAAGTGTCAAGTGAAGACTTGAGCACACACACGGATCCTATTTAACATATAATGACACATATGTATCTAATTAGTTATATAACAACTAATTAAGCAAGTAAAGACACTCTATGAAATGGAAAACACTTTAATTCAAGTTCTAGAAGTACCAAAGGGTTGCATCTAAGGGAAGTATGGCCTCACATTGGAGTTTACGACCAACATGGATGTATCACATGAGTTTACGGCCCAAGGGTAAACCCCCATGAGTTTACGGCCGTAAACTCATGGTATTTTGTACCAAGTTGTGTTTTAAGGTCTTACAAGTCTCAATGAAGTGTTCTAGACTCGGTTCCAAGGCTTAGGAAGAGATTAGGGCTCATTTGCACCCTTAATTAGGGTTTACGGCCCAAGGAGATTGCCTTGGTCATAAACACCTTTTGTTCTTGATTTCTTGATGTTTTCAAGGTGTAAACTAAGTGATTCAAGCATATAAAAAGTTAAGAGTAGTTTACTTATTATAAAAAGCTTGTAAGGATGTTTAAGGTCCAAAAACACTAGTGTGTGTTCTTGGTGTTCTTCGTGAAATAAAGAACACTTGAAGATCTATCAAAATGAAGAGATTTCATGGATGAAATCATGTACAATCACTAGATAAGGAGATGTAACAATAAATCAAGAGAAAGAATTCTTACATTTTTGGAAGATCGGGATGAAGATCTTATGATACTTGAGAGAGAAATGAGGTTTCTAGCCTTGAAATGGAAGAGAAATGAGGAAAATGATGTAAACTCGTGCATATAGCATGAGTTCACGACCAAGGATGAGTTTACGGCCCAAACTCATGAAGTTTGGCCGTACACACCTCATAATGGGGTTTAAGGCTTGATTGTTGCACATTTACCCTAGAAGATACTTCCTAACATTTGATTCTTGAATGACATATGATTAAAACACCCAAACAGATTCTGAATAGTGCTAAAAGATATCAGAAACAAGTGTGATTTTGATTGAATTTGGTTGAAAGTACAAGATAGAAATTTCGGGTTGTCACATCTTCCCCCCGTTAGAGAGAATTTTGTCCCAAAATTATAGTTTAAGAAAATAAGTAGTTACAAATAACTAAGTAAAAAGATGAGAATATTTCAGTTTCAACTGATCCTCGCTCACCCAAGTGAATTCAGTTCCTCGCTTGGTGTTCCAGCGAACCTTCACTATCGGGATACGGATTTTTTTTTCATTTGCTTGACCTCTCAGTCCATGATCTCTAAAGGTTCTTCCACGATGTTGAGGCTCTCGCTGATCTCGATCTCGTCGAGTGGGATAACAAGAGTCTCATCGGATAAGCACTTTTTCAAGTTCGAGACGTGGAAAGTAGAATGTATGTTACTGAGTTCGCGAGGTATATTGAGTTTGTAAGCTACAGAGCCGATTCTAGTGAGAATTTCGAAAGGCCCTACGTACAATCGATTTAGCTTTCCATGCTTTCTAAAGCGTATCAAGCCCTTCTAGGGTGATTCTTTAAAAAGAACACAATCTCCCACCTGAAATTCCAACGGTTTCCTTCGTTTGTCTGCGTAGCTTTTCTGACGGTCTCTAGAGGCTTTCAATCGTTCACGAATCTGAACGATCTTCTCTGCCGTTTCCCGAATGATCTCCGGACCTGTGAGAGTGCTGTCTGGAACTCGTCGTTTAGCTAACTGGGTGTCACCCACCTCAGCCCAGCACAGAGGGGATCTGCACTTTCGGCCATAAAGGGCCTCGAATGGAGCAGCCTTTATACTTTTATGATAACTGTTGTTGTAGGAAAACTCGACATGGGGTAAATGAGTATGCCATGCCTTCCCAAAGTCGATAACATAGGCTCGCAACATATCTTCCAAGGTTTGGATAGTCCTCTCACTTTGTCCGTCTGTCTGTGGATGGTAGGCTGTACTCATGTCCAACCTCGTTCTTCGAGAACTTTTTCGCGACTGCCAGAACCCCGAAGTGGATCTACTATCTCTATCAGAGATAATAGATATAGGAACACCGTGCAGTCGTACAATCTCCCTAATATAGGTTCTTGTTAGCTTCTTCATTACGTCCGTCTCTTTGATAGGCAGGAAGTGTGCAGACTTGATTAACCTGTCTACGATCTCCCAAATGGTATCGAGACCACCCGTTGTCTTGGGCAACTTGGTTATGAAGTCCATTGTGATCCGCTCCCACTTCCATTCCGGTATCTCTATTTGTTGATGTAGAATCGATGGTTTCTGGTATTCGACCTTGACCTTGGCGTAAGTAAGACATTTACTTACGAAGGTAGCAATCTCTGCTTTCATGTTAGGCCACCAGTATAACTTCTTAAGATCCAGATACATCGTATCCGAACCTGGGTGGATGGAATATCGAGTGTTGTGCGCCTCGGTCATGACCAAGTCTCTTAAGCCACCGTGTTGCGATGTCTAGATCTGATCCATGAGATATAAGGCTCTGCTACCCTTGACTTCCAAGTTCTTATCCATCCCTCTCAAGGATTCACTTCCCACATTTTCAGGTTTCAAAGCATCGAGCTGAGCCTCCTTAATTTGTATGGACAAGTGTGAATGGATAGTCATTGCCAATGATTTGACTCTACGACCGGAGTATTCTTTCTGATGTAGGGCGTCAGCTACTACGTTGGCTTTACCCGGATGATAATGAATTTGGCATTCGTAATCACTGAGTAGCTCGACCCACCATCGTTATCTCATGTTGAGCTCCTTCTGGTCAAATATATGTTGTAAGCTTTTGTGGTCTGTAAAGATAGTGCTTTTTGTACCATACAAGTAGTGTCTCCATATTTTCAGAGCAAACACTACTGCTCCCAACTCAAGATCATGAGTGGTGTAGTTGACCTTGTGTGTCTTTAGCAGCCTTGAGGCATAGGCGATGACCTTACCTCGTTGCATCAGAACACAGCCGAGCCCTTGATTGGACGCATCACAATAAACTACGAAGTCTTCTATCCCTTCGGGGAGGGACAGTATCGGTGCGGTGCACAAGGCTCACTTTAGCGTTTGGAACGCTTTCTCTTGCTTCTCTTCCCAGTCAAAGGCCACGCACTTCTGGGTCAATGTTGTAAGTGGTTTCACTATCTGTGAGAAGTCCTGAATGAACCTGCAAAAGTAGCCATCGAGGTCTAGAAATTGGCAAATTTTTGTAGGCGTCTTCGGTGCTGACTAGTCCTCAATGGCTATGATTTTGGAAGGGTCCACGTAGATTCCTTCTTCGCTAACCACGTGCCCTAAGAATTCTACTCTTCGGATCCAAAATTCGCATTTCAAGAACTTCGCATAGACCTTCTCCGATTGTAGTGTTTCCAAGACCTTCCGAAGATGTTGACTATGCTCCTCCTTGCTACAAGAGTAGATAAATATGTCATCGATGAAGACGATGACGAACTGATCCAAGTAAGGACGACACACCCTATTCCTTAAATCCATGAATACTGCGGGCATGTTGGTTAATCCGAACGGCATCACTACAAATTCGTAGTGTCCGTAACGAGTTCGGAAGGCTGTCTTTGGAACATCCTCCCCTAACACTCGTAACTGGTGATACCCAGATCTTAGGTCGATTTTCGAAAAGAAGTTCACCCCTTGAAGTTGGTCAAACAAATCGTCAATACGAGGCAAAGGGTAACGATTCTTGATGGTTAGTTTGTTAAGTTCTCTATAGTCGACGCACATACGAAACAATCCGTCTTTCTTCTTAACGAACAAGACCGGAGCTCCCCAGGGTGAGAAGCTTGGTCTTATAAAGCCCTTGCCGAGCAGTTCGTTAAGTTGACCGGTTAGTTCCGAAATCTCAGCTGGCGTGTTGACCTACCCATGTCAAGCTACTTTAGGATGATGACCAACCCATCTCAAGCTATTCTGGGGTGCTGACCTACCCATGTCAAGCCATTCTGGGGTACCGACCTACCCTCTGGTCTATCTCAACCGAACACGAGGACTATTTCACCCTCTACTACTAACACATAATATCATATCATAATCATGTTGTCAGACATATCTAGGGTGCCCGACCTACCCATTGGTCCTAGCGACCGGATCGGGGAGTAGTCCCCTACTACTGATATTATCTCACTTAACATAGTAACTAGCAAACTAGCATACTCACATATCCAGCAATCTAGCATACTCGCATATCCAGGTCCCTTTACGAGTCTAAACATTTACGAGTTCATCTTCAAAGGTTAGGAGATTGCCTTGGAATCGCCGAGTCTGTTCATACACTCTTCGAGTCCCATGATTCCCAGGTCCCTTTACGAGTCTAAACATATACGAGACTTCCTTCCCGAACCACTGGTCCAACCACATAAAGGATTTAGTGTTCATTACACACCGACTCGCCGAGTTCCAAGAACAACTCGTCGAGTCCCTTCTTGATCCTTACTATATACAGTCGATTTAAATGGGTCTTAACACGTCAAAACCATAGATCTGGCCTCCTAATGTCCATTCTATACGTAAAGTTCCAAACTTGGTGCACATGCATGGGGTTATTAGCTCAAAAATTCATAAAAGGTGCTCCACAATGTGTATGGGGCTCTCATGGCCGTAAAGTTGGCACCTTTATGCCATGAGACCCCTCCAATGACTCAGATTTGAAAGTAGAACCCCATGAATCACTTCACAAATCCGAAAATGGCATAGAAAGCCCTAAATTCACCCAAAATCTATGCCCTAAATATGAACAACCAAATGGAAGACCAAAACAGGGGGCAGTTACCTTGATTGAGCTGAAGATGGAATAAGATCTCTTGATTTACAAGCCCCAACTCGAATTCCCAAGCTTCTTCCTTCCTTTCAAGCTTCACAAACCACCCAAAAGCACCAAAAATGGCCTTAGATCACTCAAAGCGGCTAGGGTTTCGATATTATGAGGTGTTCTAGGAGCATAAGGGACGATGGAGGCTACAATAAGTCATTTCAATAGGGTGCAAACCCTCAAATTTATGGTTTCACCGAAACAGCACCTACTCATCGAGTCAGTCTCTGACTCCTCGAGTAGGTCACTTAAACTTCCCGCAGATCCTGTCTCTACTCGACGAGTTGGGCCAGCAACTCGTCGAGTCCCAGAGAAAATACATATAATTCTTGAATTAAAGACATACCAGGAATCGGGTGTTACAAATCTCCCCCCTTATCTTAGACTTCTTCCTCGAAGTCTACTGCTCGATCCTAAAAAAAAGCTCGGGGTAATGTTCCCTCATCTCGTCCTTCGGCTGCCAGGTCCATTTCGAGCCCTTTCGGTGCTGCCGCTGCACATTTACCAGCTCCACTCTCTTGTTCCTCAGATCCCTTGACTTCCTGTCAAGGATTGCCACTGGCCGCTCGTTGTAGTTTAGGCTGTCATCAACCTGAATATCCTCCAAAGGCACCACCGCCGAATCGTCTACCAGTCATTTCCACAACTGGGAGACATGAAATGTGCTATCAATCTGAATGAGTTCGGCTGGCAGATCCAGCCTATATGCCACCTTGCCCTCCCGAGTTATAACCTTGAAGGGTCCAATATACTTGGGGCCCAGCTTGACCCACTTCCTGAATCGAATAACGCCCTTCCAAGGCGACACCTTCAGGAGCACCATATCCCCGACCTGGAATTCCAGGTCCAAACCTGTTGGATCCTCTCCGTAGTCTTGAGTACTACTTCGGTACTCCCCATGACTCTCTGTCCGACCTCTCCCCAGCATATCGGGGTCCTGCACTTCCTCCAATACAGCATCTCGAAAGGAGGACGGTTGATGCTCGCATGATAACTGTTATTATAAGAGAACTCCGCCAAAGGAAGGTAAGTATCCCAACTACCTCCGAAGTCCAAAACACATGCCTGCAACATATCCTCCAGAGTCTGGATGGTTCACTTGC
The DNA here is from genome assembly GCF_002870075.4 of Lactuca sativa. Classification (NCBI taxonomy): domain Eukaryota; kingdom Viridiplantae; phylum Streptophyta; class Magnoliopsida; order Asterales; family Asteraceae; genus Lactuca; species Lactuca sativa. The sequence continues at coordinate 346,169,996 of NC_056626.2, forward strand.
TCTGACCATCCATCTACGGCTAAAAAGCGGTACTAAAATGCAAACGAGTACCCAGCTAGTTGTGAAACTTCTTCCAAAACCTGGAAGTGAACCGCACATCCCTATCCGAGATCACTAAAACTGGCACCCTGTGCTGTGCCACTACCTCCTTAATATAGATGTCGGCCAACTTTTTGGCCGAAATACTCTCCTGAATTGGAATAAAATGGGCGCTCTTGGTCAATCGATCAACGATGACCCAAATCAAATCTACTCCTCGCGCAGTCTTGGGAAGCTTCGTAATGAAGTCCATAGTAATATCCTCCCACTTCCGCAGCGGGATATCCAATAGCTGGACCTTCTCATGAGGTCTCTGGTGCTTAGCCTTGACCTTCCTATAGGTCAGGCACCTTTCCACAACCCAAGCTATGTCCCTTTTCATACAGGGCCACCAATAATCGAGACGAAGATCCCTGTACATCTTCGTTGCCCTGGGATGGATAGAGAACCTAGACTTGTGTGCCTCTACCATCAATACATGGTGTACACCCCCATGATAAGGGACCCACACCCTACGGTGAAGATTCAACAATCCTCGGCTATCATAGTCGAAGGAGTAAACCTCGCACACAATTAGCTCGCTCTTCCGATGTTCCTCCTTCATGGCCTCCCGAATCTGCTCCAACAGCGGAGCCACAACTGTCATTCTCAGACAAATGTCACTGATCGGTGCTGCCTTACGGCTAAGCACATCAGCCACGACATTGGCCTTCCCCAGGTGGTAGAGGATCTCGCAATCGTAATCCTTTACCACATCAAGCCACCGACGTTGCCTCATATTCAGATTTGGCTGGTCCATGAGATACCTCGGGCTCTTGTGGTCCGTGTAAATGGTGCAACGAACCCATAGATGTAATGATGCCAAGTTTTGAGGGCGAAAACAACAGCCTCCAGCTCCAAATCATGTGTCGGGTAATTCGCCTCGTGAGGCTTCAGCTGCCTCGAAGCATAAGCTATAACATGACCTCTCTTCATCAAAATCATGCCCAAACCTAAGATGGACGCATCACAATATACAAAAAAATCCTCCATGCCCTCTGGCAGGGCTAAGATTGGTGCCTCGCACAATCTCTATCTTAAGGTCTCAAACGCAGCCTGCTACTCAGGCCCCCAGCGAAAGACCACGGCCTTCGTCGTCAACCAGTTCAGGGGCACGCCTATCTTGGAGAAGTCCTGAATGAATCTCCGATAGTAGCCTGCCAATCCCAGAAAGCTTTGAATCTCAGATGAAAACCTTGGAACCTCCCATCTCATCACGACCTCCACCTTGGCCGGGTAAACCGAAATCCCGTTCTGATTGACAAGGTTCCCCAAAAACTGCACCTCACGGCAACCAGAACTCGCACTTGGAGAACTTCGCATACAAGTTCTCCCTCCTCAAGGTATCCAGAACCTCCCGTAAGTTATCCTCATGCTGCTCTCGAATCTTGGTATATACCAAGATGTCGTTAATGAAAACTATCACATACCGATCCCACATCGGTCTGCACACACGGTTCATGAGATCCATGAATGCGGTAGGAGCATTGGTGAGCCCGAAAGGCATCACCACAAACTCATAGTGACCATAGTGCGTCTGAAACACGGTCTTCTGCATATCCTCCTCTCTGACCCTCATATGATGATATCCTGAACGTAGATCAATCTTGGATAACCAAGATGCTCCCTGTAGTTGGTCAAAGAGGTCATCAATCCTCAGGAGTGGGTAACTGTTCTTTACCATTACCTTATTCAACTCCCGATAATCTATACACATCCGATGCGACCCATCCTTCTTCCTCATAAATAGAATCGGGGCTCCCCAGGGTGAACTACTCGGTCTAATGAATCCCTTGTCTAACAGCTCCTGCAACTATGTAGACAAGTCATGTATCTCGGGAGGAGGCAACCAATACGATGCCTTGGCTATAGGAGCCGCACCGGGGACTAGGTCGATCCTTAACTCTACCTGCCTTTTCGGAGGTATCCCAGGAAACTCCTTAGGGAATACATCCACAAACTCTCGTACCACTGGCACATCGCCCCGTGTCGCCTTCCCCGCCTCCAGGGTATCCATAACATAGGCGACAAATCCTGCGCAACCCTGCTGAAAGTAGCGCCTAGCTCTCGATGCTGAACATAAAGATGGTCCCCGTTGTGGCCTCTCGCCCTGAATCACTAGCTCTCCCCCACTTGGGGTCCTGATCCGGACCAACTGTTGCGCGCAGTCAATCACTGCCCCATTGGGGCTTAGCCAATCCATACCAATAATAACCTTGTTCCCCTGCAAAGGTGTAGGAACCAAGTCTACCAGGTAACGTTCTTCGAACAGCCTCAAAACACAATATCGGCAGACCTCAGATGCTTGCATTGACCAGTCGTCCGCAATCTCGACCTCTAAAGGGCAATCCAACATGCCCAAAGACTCAGGAAATTTCTTGCTAAGTGCAAGAGAGACAAACGATCGAGTAGCACCTGAATAAAACAATACCTGAACTGGGATACCGTTCACATGGAATGATCCTAAACAGAGCACATGCATAGCATATCAAAATCACAGCGACATAACATAAAAGCAAAAAAAAATAAAAATAAATCGTACACGTCACCACATCGGGTGCAGCGCGTGCCTCCTCGGCTGTCAACTGAAATGCTCGGCTCGGCACCACTGGAGGCTCTACCTTGGCCTTCCGGCCATCCGTGACTCGCGTTATCACTAGAGTCTACATCGTCGCTGGCGCTGCTGCTGTCGCAGCTATCAATCTAGGGAAGTTGGCCTTCTTATGGACCCTCTGATTGCAATGGAAGCAAATCAGGTCTGACATCTACACTGTGGGGGCGGGGGTAGTACAATCTCTGCCAAAGTTCCCTGTCTTACCGCACTTGTAGCAGTCGATCGATCCCTCTCTACAAGCTCCCTCATGTGGCGTGCCGCATTTCCTGCAGCGGCTTTGGCCTAGCTGGCCCTTCGACCTAATGTCGAATCCCTTGGGTTTCTTCCCTGAAACCCCTGTTACATGTTCAGTCTCTGCTTTCCTATTCCTGATGTGCTCCAAATCGAGCTCCCTCTCCCACACCCTCGCAATCATAGACTCCTGGTTCGGGCAGGCTGAATACCTGACATGCTCCCGAATATCAGCCCTCAACATATCATGGTAGCGGGTTTTCCGCATCTCCTCATCCCCCGCATACTGGGGTACCAACAATGCTAACTCCCGGAACTTGGCGGTGATCTCCGCCACAGTCTCCATAGTCTGCCTCATATCCAAAAAATCTCTGGCCAACTGCTGAAGATCCACAACCGGCGCAAACTCAGCCCTGAATCTGGTCACGAAATCTAACCACGTCATAGCCTCGACGGCTGAAGCTCCCAACAAGTCACCAACCGACTCCCACCAGTCTCTAGCTCTGTCCCTCAAACGTCCCACAGCAAAGCGGACCATCGACCCTTCCTGGCAGAAGCTCGTCAACTGCGTAGACTCAATGGTTGCTATCCATCTCCTGGCAGCAATAGGGTCCTTTACCCCATGAAAATCCGGCGCACCACTCCATCTGAAGTCGTTAAAGGATAGTGTGCGCGTATCTGCTTGGCCAGACGCCAAGTCACTCCTGAATGATCGAAGGCGATCCTCCATCAACTCGATAATCCCCTCCTTGATCGAACCAAAAATGATCGGGGTCGACTCAAGGATACCTCTCATGATCTCAGACGCGATGAACTCGCGTAGCCCATCGTCAACCTGCTCGGATCCTGCACCCGAGACCAATCCTGATCCTGATCCAGAACCTCCTACTCCATGTTGTGTAACCACCATACTGAAAATAAACCTGCAATCGTCAGGATCATACATACTCTCGAGAGGTCTCACACACTCTCCAATTTTCCTGGTTCCATCTCGGCCCTCCCTGACTCGAGTACGGATCCTCTGCTTCCAATAGTATTGGCCCATACTACCTTCCACATCTATCCTTACTTTCCTCAAGGATTGCCTCAACTTCGCCAAGTCCCTTAACCAATATCCCTTTCCAACTAATCTCTTCCTAGGTTTTCCTAGGGTACTCTCCAACCTACTCTCCGCTATCAGCTGCACTAGGAGTCCCTACCACCCTTCCCTAACTAGCTTGCGGATACTGTTCAATATCTACTCACTAGTTAGTTAAAGTTAGTCAGGACCCCTATAGCACAAAGCAAGCAGCATTTGTGCATTGCGTAACCACATCAAACATAACCTAACCAAGCTATCCTATTGTTGACTAGACTGTCCTAGCATACAACTCATACAACAGGAATTCAAGGAATCCTCCTAGATCCTTAGCCCTGGTCTAGCATGTAGTTCTCGGAATCATATATCACATGTCATAACATAAAAAGTATGGGTATCTTGGGGGAAAACTTACTTGAGCTCGGTCGGTTGCACGCATCACACACCTTGTTCTTTCTCAAATTCCTTAACTTGGATTTTTAGAAAACCGCTTTCTTTCTGAAAAATCTTTTAAATCCCTCGGTTTGAGTCTAGACACCCCCAAGGGTGTGCCCGAATCCCTCAAACCAAGGCTCTGATACCAACTTGTAACATCTCAAAATTCAAGCCCAAAAATTTCATTTTAATTAAGTATTTCACAACTCAGTTTACATAAAAATTTCCCATGCCATGTCATTGTAAAAAGAAACATAAAAAAGTGTCTGAAAATCATATCGTTAAAAGTAAAATAAATCAGAGTACATTCCTAGAAAACTCTATGCGGAAACCATGTGTGTGTGGGTGATGCGCTGCTACACCGCCGGCTCCTTCCCCTTGGACGAAGAGGTACCTGAAACCAAAACTGAAACTGTAAGCACAAATCTTAGTGAGTTCCCCCATCATACCATATACCATACAACCACATATCATACATACTACCTGGCAATTCTGGGGCGCCCATCCTACCCATGTCAAGCCATTCTGGGGCCCTGACTAACCTACCCATCTCAGGCCATTCTGGGGTGCTGACCTACCCATGTCAAACTATTCTGGGGTGCTGACCTACCCATGTCAAGCCATTATGGGGTGCCGACCTACCCTCCGGTCTATCTCAACCGAACACGAGGACTATTTCACCCCTACTACTAACACATAATTGTTGGGTTTTGAGCATTCTAACACTCATATCGTGTACATGCAACCCTATAAACCTTGGATCTATGTTTTCTCTATAATACTTGCAAATAAGAACTTTCCAAGGCTTTAATCCTAACTAGCATATTATGAAGTTCTTATACTACAAAGTACTAGTTAGATGACATACCTTTTGATGTAGCTTGATGTCTTCAAGCTTTAAGAGCTTAGCCCCAATAGTGTGGAAGCCTCAAATGGAATCACAAATCACCAAAACACCTTGGAAGACTTTAGAGAATATGGATACTTGGTTCTTTCTAGTGAAATTGGCTAGCCCTTTTTAGTGTACCACACTAGTGCCAATTTCACCAACCAAGGACATCTATATATAGTATGGAGGATTAGGGTTAAACCCTAATACCCATGACCTTTCATTTCCTAGGATCCATGGGTTGAACACTCCATGGAATATCCATGAAAGCTTAGCCCAACCTAAATGAACTTGGCCCATTCCATATATATAAGAGTCCATATCTAATTAGTTCCTTTTGATCACTTAATTAATTATAAATTAATTCTTGATCAATACTAATTAAATAATATGATTCCATATTAATATATTAGAACTTATAATATATTAATATTAATCATAAACATACTATTCTCAAAAGATTATCCATATAAATTGTGTCGGTGAAGTGCAACCCAAATGGACCATGCCGGGTCGGGTCAAGAACATACCAAATATAGTTATGGACTTAGACACTAATCCAATAGTCTCCCACTTGGATAAGTCTAAAACTATTATTGCGTATGACTTCAAACCTAACTGGCAATCGTAGCTCTTAAAGCCGCTGTCGAACTCTGATCTTGTCAACGAACTTGTCCATTAGATAAGGGATCATATATTCCTCCATTCTAGATATCATATGGACTGAGACATGGATTATAATCATTCTCTCTGTCCATTTATTGTTTCCCGATTTCCGATTTATGATGACTGACTAATTGAACAAATCAAATTAGTCCTGGACCGGCCGAGCACTTCCATTTGTCATCATCAAATCATCGAGGGGCCCACAGATATCGCTTTTATCCCGAAGGTAAAAGGAATGGATAAACTTCGACTCATATGGCTTGTTCTACTATTTGTTGAATCATACACAAAGGCACGTTTTATAACATCGAGTTACCAATGCGTTTTCGTGCAATCAATGTACTATCAACTCATAGTAACAACTCATATCTCTAGGTTTGAAGAATATAAGATATTATCGTCTCATGATCACTCGTGATAAAATCCATGAAGTGATTCCAATGAGCGCGGGTTGAATCCAATACTCAGAACTTATGAGCACTCATGAGTGTTGTAGCCCTTTGTCCAACACCTTAGACCTCTACAAGCCAACCCATGACATTCTTAATTCATATCTACTTCCAACATATGACCGACTGTGGATGGTTTGAATAACTTAGTCATTCCGGAAGAATAACCCAGTTTATTCGGGAAGTCAAAACATGCAAAGTGAAACACAATAATAATTGAATCCAATATGGTATCAAAACCTATGAACATAAATAAAACACCTTTTATTTATCACCATATGATTACACATTATTCATTGTATACTGTTTCAGCTATCAACTTTATTCTTGAATTTAAAACAATAGTTGTCCCATGCTCCAAGCATGTACACTATGTTTTCTAAACACTAGTCATGCCACACACCAAGTATGCATACTATGTTTGTCTATGATCTTTACTTTGTGAACTAGATCAATTGAACATAACTTCAATGATTCTCTTTTCACACTCCCAAATCCTTACTGCAAATGCAAGAATTCCAAATTCATGCCATTTACTGAAATCTGTCAGATTCTAAACTTATATGCATTAAACCTCTTGTAATGATTATGCACAAAGTCAGAAGGACTTGACAACAACCATTACATACCATTCCAAAGGAGATCAGCTCCTTGGGAACATCCTTCTTGCATTAAGTTTCCTAATCTTAAACAGATTGAAAATTCTAACTTTGAAACATTTCCAGATTCCATTTTGACTATCACTTCTGAACAAGAGTTTCCTCCTTACAGATTATGTCAATATGATCCTTCCAGAATTATCACTATACTTCCAACGGTCCTTGAGCAACCAATCTTTGGTAAACCTTAGATTGTCCCCGACAATTGTTTAATCCTTTTAGTCATATCCAGTTCTAAACCCTTTCCCTTCTTAATGCCCCAGGCATTTGGAAAATTTTAGAAAGGATGAATATAGCACATATAATCAATCCTATATCCGAGGCATATGGGAAACGATTCATGATGTCTCACATAAAGACTGAACCAGTCTTTTGCTATACTATTACCATTTCAATTTGCCAAGTTCTCATAATTCAGATTATGAAAAGGGATGTCGTAATCATAATCGAATTTTAGATCGCAAATAATGGACCCATATACAAAATTTCCTTATGTTGAGCCATTCCAACATGAAATTCATATATATATCCTTGACTAAATGATTAAAACCTCACGATCTAAGCTTATAGATTTGAGATGAAGTATAATTTCCTCTCCCTTAATTATAGCAAAACAACCTTTTTCCCAATTGAAACCTTTTGTTTTCTATAATTAACATTGCTAACTTGCAATACTTTATCATAATTATCATGCTCCCACTAACATGATGATTATAAGCATAACACTTATGCTCCCACTAGCTTTGACATGTACTCAGAAATCAGCTGGACTTCTAGAAATCAACACTTCATTGACTTTCTTACCAAAGTTCAGATTTCTGATTCTAGATTGTTTTGATAAAACTTTATCAAAATCATACACCTTCCCTTAGATAGCACACTTGTGTGTCTAAAAAATTATGAAGATGGATGCCGTAATCATAATGGTTAGACCTTTTTGCCACTTCTCACAAGTCCAAGTTAGTGTGCCGGTAAACCACACACGCTCCACTAACGACTTTGAGAATGCAAATATCACAATTGCTATCTAAGCTAAAATCTACTTAGTGAAAGTGTTTCCTCACCATCATTTTCATGAATCGGAGAGAAACCGTATGACACTTAGATTTAATGGTGTATGTGTTCTTATCCATGTGAATTGTCAAAACCATAGACACAAGACAAGGATAATGACAAATCCACACTCATATGGATTGAACTCAAGCTTAATTTCTTGCCACCTGGCAGCTCAAGGGCCTGCCATTGCTTCCAAGTTGTTGTGCAACTAATTGAGAACTCTAAGAACTCATATGCAAAGCCAACTTTAACTGGAATGGGCATAGAATATGTCAACATGATAGGTTATAAACCTCAAGTCGTGTGCTAGTGAAGAGCTTCAGGTTTTATTCTTGATTAGTTCTTGAGACTTTCAAGACCTTTAAGACTCCCACTGTCCTCTTGACATATAAGACTTTCTTGTCAGTTATTCAAGAGATAGTGTGGATTCTAATCAAGACAAACACTTCACAAAATTGGCCTAAGTTGGTCTTTGTTTTATCCAAAACATTACAACTTACCAATTTCAAATGTACAAGAGTAGAAAACTTTTACTCTTACATTTGACAAGTGTTTTAAACCTTCTTTGAGACATGTCACTCAAGTTACAATCTTGGAGTATGACTCTAAGACTTGTATTGGAACGAAGTATGACTCATCTTCTTGATTTAACCATTTCAACAATTCAAGTTCCTCTTCTTAGTCATAAGAATGCACTAAGATTTCCTTAGAGAACTAACTTTGATATGGTTTCTTAATCATTAAGATGATCACAAAACTGATACTAAAGTACTCTCCCATCTTTTCATATTTGAGAAACTTTTATCCTTCTGCCTAATTTGATTCTTCTTATTCGCTCTGCCTTACATTGGAACCTTTTCCAATGTCTCAGAGTTACACTTAAGCTTGTAAGTATAATCATTTTTACTGAGCTTTAGTAAACTATGACAAATTTCGTGGTGGACTTAATCAGTGCACAAGAATGTGTACTCGATCTCTTAGTCCTTTACTTGACTCACACATCCATGTGACCGAGTAATTAGTCTTAATTTTTTTCCAATGCTTGAAAGTTCTCATTCATCATGATATACAACTTGCATGATTCCAAGTTCCGGTCCAATTGAAACTTGGGTGATGAGAATCTTTCCTTATTTGGTAAATTTAGACATTACCACAAATGAAAGAATCAATTTCATATTTCCACTCTTGCTATTAATGGAATCATATAAGCAACAATTTTTCCTCAAATGCCATTGTAAGGATATTTTAAAATAAATAAAATCTAAAATTTTTCTTTTATTTTAAAACTTTGCGGAAAAACTTATCCTTACAATCCATATGAAACTTGTTGTTATCTATTCCTAAGCAATATCTCATAACTCCTAAGAAGTAGCTCAAGAATCCGATCTTCAAACTATGCGATAGAAATCCATCTACGCCGTCAGATTCAGCATATTCTTTCTTTAAGTTTCTTCACTTTTCTTTGATTCTTAATACATCAACATCTGACCCAGTCACATCATGTATCAAGAATCTCATATTAGAAACTTAGCAGAGTTAGATAGTGGATTTTACCTGAAGTATAGTCAAACTTATTGACTTTAACATCCTTAGGTAAATTTGACAGCTTCGCAACCAATGCCCCTTCCTTTGGCAATATAAACATATGGACCCTTTGATAATGGTACACCAGACTATCACATACTTAGTTTTTCTCTTTACCATTTGGTCAACCGAGTTGACTATGGCCGATCCCTTTCCATTGGGAAGAGAATGCTTTTCTGGATTTCCTGTGTCACTATTGTCAATGTCCATCAAGTTTTAAGGAAGTTGATCTTAACAAATAGATAAGATCATTAAGGGTCTTGTCATAGTCTGTTTCATAGGTGTCCCAAAGGAACTCACTATGTGACTTAGAAAGTAGTTGAACCACCAACTTTCTCAAGACTTTGACACCCAACTCTCCCGGCTTGTCAATATGTGACTACATCTCCAAGATGTGACCACACCTAGACCTTGCCTTGCCAATAGGGCCTGAGTGACCTTAACCTTTTCAAGAACTTGTGGGTTAGGGAGAATAATTTGAAGAGGTGAAGAAGTATTATATCCATGGGACATCATCTTCATTAGGAAAGCTTGTTTCAAGAGATTTGGGAAGATCATAAATGTCTAAACCAGACATCTTTTGGGAGATATTCAAGATAGTCAATCTTAAGTCCTTAATATGACACCCAATATGAAATATGAAGGCTAGGACCCAACAATCTATTTTATAACTTAGAAGAGGTATGCCGTAATCCAAGCTATAAAATATTTGAAGGTAGGTGAATGACGATTCACCAATTTCCACCAAGATAAACGAAATGTATTATTAGGTTTTAATTGGTTTTGAAACTCCTAGATCTTTGAGATTCATTGAACTGTTCAATGGCATGTTTCAATCTCGAGTGTGCCCTTCAGGTTTTGTGACCGGGATGCCGAGGATCACAAAACAAGGTGTGAAGTAACCATGCAAATTACTTGGTACCCTTAAGTGTTTACCCCTCAATCGATGTGCCGGTTAACCACACACGCTCCATCAATACTATGATAAACATTAAGTTACCCATTTCCTACCTTGTTAAATACGAGTTAGTGTGCCGGTTAACCACACACGCTCCACTAACCGACTTAAACAAAGTGCAAAGTGTAATTTCTTGGATTAGCACCTTATTCACATTTTCCTAAGTAACTAAGATTGGGTATTATTAAGAGTTTAGTTACTTAGTATTGATCATTAATACTTTTAATGAAGGGAGAATTATAGTCCTGTCAAACCCGTTCGGCTAACGACCCTCCACCAGTCAAGCAAGCGGTGGGTGAGAGTGGACACCCATTAAGTTGTCATTTTATAGGCAACAACCTTATACCCACCTTATAGACCGGCTTCGTGAATGAGGCGTACTAGCGGTAAGACTGACTTTACTCTTATACATATATATATATATATATATATATATATATATATATATATATATATATATATATATATATATATATATATATATATATTATTAACTCATAATATTATAAAGTATAAGGGTTGAATTTTAACTTTTAAAATTCTAAGGGCTAACTTGGAATTAAAGTATTCATAAGTGAAAACTTTTCAAATTCCAAAACTTGAGGGCAAGTTTTGAAACTATTCAAAACTAATTAATTCCATAACTTATGTGTTTAAAGTAGTTTTAATCCAAAAACTCTTCAAGTTCCATAACTTGAGGACAAGTTATGGAAGACTTTAAACTAATAAAAGAATTAACTTTTCTTTATCTTATAACTTATGGAATTAATTAAGGTTACACTTTTTTTTTAATTTATTATTTAATGAAGAGACTCTTGGTCCTCCATAACTTGAGGACAAGTTATGGAGTCATAAAACCATTTAATTAGAACTAGACTCTTCATTTTTGTAACCATTGCCAACTTTTATGAGTTTTATGAAACTTAAATGTGACTTTTTATTTAACTTGAGGACAAGTTACACAAACACATTTTAGAATCAACTCTTAGATTAATTTGGATTGAAAACAACTATTTCACTCAACTTTTCTATTAATCTAAGCAACTCATATGAACAAGATAATTCAAATCAAACTTTTTCATGTAATTAGTCTAAACCTTAAACTAATACAAAACATGAATCTATTGACAATTATCTTTGAAATTGGATTAGCATGAACATTACCACATCAAAAACAAGTTTATAAGTCCAAAAACATCTTAGGGTAATGTTCCTAGTCCAATTCCAGCCAAAAAGGTCGAATTTATGCTGTCTGGGGCTCCAACTCGTCGAGTGCACGAACCAACTCGGCGAGTTGGATGCATTTTGCCTTGGAATCGGCGAGTCCATTCATGGACTCGGCGATTCTGCTGGGCAGACAACATCAAAACTCGATTTTTCAGCTACTTTTGCAAGTATAACAAGAAAACAAGCCTAGGCTCTGATACCACTGTTGGGTTTTGAGCATTCTAACACTCCTATCGTGTACATGCAACCCAATAAACCTTGGATCTATGTTTTCTCTATAATACATGCAAATAAGAACTTTCCAAGGCTTTAATCCTAACTAGCATATTATGAAGTTCTTATACTACAAAGTACTAGTTAGATGACATACCTTTTGATGTAGCTTGATGTCTTCAAGCTTTAAGAGCTTAGCCCCAATACTGTGGAAGCCTCAAATGGAATCACAAATCACCAAAACACCTTGGAAGACTTTACAGAATATGGATACTTGGTTCTTTCTAGTGAAATTGGCTAGTCCTTCTTAGTGTACCACACTAGTGCCAATTTCACCATCCAAGGACATCTTTATATAGTATGAAGGATTAAGGTTAAACCCTAATACCCATGACCTTTCATTTCCTAGGATCCATGGGTTAAACACTCCATGGAATATCCATGAAAGCTTAGCCCAACCTAAATGAACTTGGCCCATTCCATATATATAAGAGTCCATATTTAATTAGTTCCTTTTGATCACTTAATTAATTATAAATTAATTCTTGATCAATACTAATTAAATAATATGATTCCATATTAATATAATAGAACTTATAATATATTAATATTAATCATAAACATACTATTCTCAAAAGATTATCCATATAAATTGTGTCGGTGAAGTGCAACCCAAATGGACCATGCCGAGTCGGGTCAAGTACATACCAAATATAGTTATGGACTTAGACACTAATCCAACAATAATATCATATCATAATCTTGTTGTCAGACATATCTAGGGTGTCTGACCTACCCATTGGTCCTAGAGACCGGATCGGGGACTAGTCCCCTACTACTGATACTATCTCACATAACATAGTAAATAGCAAACTAGCATACTCACATATTCAACAATCTAGCATACTCACATATCCAACAATATAGACCAGAAAATTATCACAAAGATAATTGTCCTAATTAACAATAACTAGTGGGTCGACCTTGGTGCCTTAGACCCACTTCTACTGGAAGGTAACTCACCTCGATGTCGTGTAGTGTCTGAACTGTCCTCAGTGTGAACGTCGGCTCTCCTCGACTCCTCATTCTTTACACGACAACGTTCAAGTCCTCAAACCAAACATACAACCCAACCATGGTCAATACCAAAACCAGGCAAAGTCGACATTGGTCAAAGTCAACACCCAGTTGACCTGACTCGCCGACTTGGTCTACCAACTCGTCGAGTCCATGCTCCACTAACCTGATCCAACCTCGACACAACTCATTGAGTCTTGCGAGAAATCGTCGACTTCTCCTTCATTCAAACCATCGGGACCATCTTCATCTGACTCGTCGAGTTCTTCCTTCAACTCGGCGAGTTCATCTCCCTCATAAGAACGTGTCCAGTCTATGACTCGCCGAGTTGTATGAACAACTCGTCGAGTCCATCTTCAATGGTTGGGAGATTGCCTTGGACTCGTCGAGTCTTTTCATACACTCATCGAGTCCCATGATTCCCAGGTCCCTTTACAAGTCTAAAGATTTACGGGACTTCCTTCCAGAACCACTGTCCAACCATATAAAGGATTTAGTGGTCATTACACACCGACTCGTCGAGTTCCAAGAGCAACTCGTCGAGTCCCTTCTTGATCCTTACTATACAGTCGATTTAAATGGGTCTTAACATGTCAAAACCGTAGATCTGGCCTTCTAATTTCCATTTTATACGTAAAGTTCCAAACTTGGTGCACATGCATGGGGTTTTTGGCTGAAAAATCCATAAAAGGTGCTCTACAATGTGTATGGGGCTCTCATGGCCATAAAGTTGGCACCTTTATGCCATGATACCCCTCCAATGACTCAGATCTTAAAGTAGAACCCCATGAATAACTTCACAAATCCGAAAATGGCTTAAAAAGCCCTAAATGCACCCAAAATCTAATCCCTAAAGATGAAAAACCAAATGGAAGACCAAAACAGGGAGTATTTACCTTGATTGAGCTGAAGATGGAATAAGATCTCTGGATCTACAAGCCCTAACTCGAATTCCCAAGCTTCTTCCATCCTTTCAAGCTTCACAAACCACCCAAAAGCACCAAAAATTGCCTTAGATCACTCAAAGCGGCTAGGGTTTCGATATGAGGTATTCTGGGAACATAAGGGACGATGGAGGCTGCAATAAGACGTTTAAATAGGGTGCAAACACTCAAATTTAGGGTTTCACCCAAACAACACCTGCTCGCCGAGTCAGTCTCCGACTCATCAAGTAGGTCACTTAAACTTCCCGCGGATCCCGTCTCTACTCGACGAGTTGGGCCACCAACTCGTCGAGTCCCAAAGAAAATATATATAATTTTTGAATTAAAGACATACCAGGAATCGGGTGTTATAGTTTCCATGGAATTGCTTCCATGGAATTGCTCTCCATTGGAATACTTTGTAAATGTCTGTTGCCAAGTCTTTATGACTTTTGTGAATATTCATTACATGAGGATCAATGCATATAAGTTTAGAATCTAACAGATTTGAGTAAATGGCAAAGAATCTTGTATTCTTACATTTGTGGTAAGGATTTGGGGTTGTGAAATGAGCATCATTGGAATCATGTTCAATTGGTCTATTTCACAAAGTAAGGATCATAGACAAACATAGTGTGCATACTTGTAGTATGGCATAACTATTGTTTGGACAAACATAATGTGCATGCTTGGAGCATGGCATGACTATTGTTTCGGTTCAATTATTAAGTTGATTATTTGAAAAATTATACAATGATTAATGAGTAATCAATATGGTGTTTAAATAAAATGTGTTTTTTACACTCAAAGGTGCTTGGGGCCATATAGGATTAGTATTATTCTTAAGTTTCACTTTGCATGTTTTGACTTCCCGAATAACTAGGTTATTCAAACTCTCCACGGTCAAACATACTTTGGAAGTAGGTATGAATCAAGACTATCATGAATTGGGCTTGTAGATGTCTAAAGTGTTTAGACATAGCAAAAAATGCTACAACATTCATGAGTGCTCTTGAATGAGATTGGAGTATTGGATTAAACCCACGCTCATTTGAATCACTTCATGGATTTTATCACGAGTGATCATGAGATGATAATATCTTATACTCTTCAAACCTAGAGATATGATTTGTTGACTATGAGTTGGTTATACATTGATTGTACGAAAACGCATCGGTAACTTGATGTTATAAAATGTGCCTTTTTGTATGATTCAAAAAGTAGTTAGTACATGCATATGAGTCGAAGTTTATCCATTTTTTTTACCCTTGGAGGGATAAAAGCGATATCTATGGGCCCCTCGATGATTTAGTGATGACAAACGTAAGTGCTCGGCCAGGCCTGGACTGATTTGATTTGTTCAATTAGTCAGTCGTCAGAAATCGGAAATCGGGAAACAACAAATGGATAGAGAGAATGATTATAATCCATGTCTCAGTCCATATGATATCTAGAATGGAGGAATATATGATCCCTTATCTAATAGACATGTCATTGATTTGGTCACAGTTCGACAGTGGCTTTTAAGAGCTATGATTACTAGTCGGGATCTTGGAGTCATACACAATAATAGTTTTAGACTTATCCAAGTGGGAGACTATTGGATTAGATGTCTAAGCCCATAACTATTATTGGTATGTACTCGACCCGAGAGTAGCATGGTCCATTTGGGTTGCATATCATCAGGACAATTTGTTAGGATGGACTCTTGAGAGAAAGGTTATATATGATTTATTAATATATTATAAGTTATAATATATTAATATGAAATCATATTTTTTAATTAGTATTGATCAAGAATTAATTTGGAATTAATTTAGTGATCAAAAGAGACTAATTAAATCTATGGGGACTAATTATGATAATTATATATATTTATATATGTTGGGCTTATGATCCATGTTGGAACAAGTTTATGTATGGATACACAAAGAGTTGGGCCACATGAACCATGGATCATAAACCCATGGGTATGGATTTGGGTTATACCCATGACCCTTGAAATCCAACATATAAATACATGATCTTAACCTAAAAAATGCCTACATGCTTGTTCTTGGAGTTCATGGGTGGTTTTTGGGTGCATGGAATTCTCTCTCAAGTTCTATCTTTGTCGATGATTTGTTGTGACTTCATTTGAGGCTTCCACACTATTGGGGCTAAGCTTTTAAAGGCCAAATTCATCAATTTCTACAAACTATACAAAGAGGTAAAACTTCTAACTAGTATTTTATGTAGTTTATATCATTTGTATGCTATTTGTAGGATTAAAGCTTTGGAAACAATATTGCATGTATAATTAGAGTAAACATAGATCCAAAGCTTTTAGGGTTGTATGTGCACCATAGGATGTTGTAGTATACAAAACCCAACACCTTCCTCTTCTTTACCTTCCCATGTCTAATTGCCAGAACAGGGGAAGAAGTAGTAGTAGGAGTAGACACAACTGACTTGCCTTTCAAGTTGTTTTTTGCAGGCCTTAGAAGGCCTTGAAGCTTGCTAAGAGTGACCTCCTCCTTGTTTATATGATAAGTCATACGAAACTGATCATAACAAGAAGGTAAAGAGTGTAGAATAATATCTATGACCAACTCTTCATCAAAATTGACATTCAATTTAAGCAAGTGGTCCACAAATCTCTGCATCTTTTGCAAATGGGTCATGATGGGTTCTCCATTCTTCATTTTGGTTGTGATCATGGAGGCAATGATCTCATACCTCTCCTGTCGAACACTTTGATGGTATCTTTCTATCAAATCCTGATACATTTCATAAGGGTAGTAGTCCTCATAGGACTTATGTAGCTCAACAATCATGGTAGCAATCATTAGACACGACACCTTTGTCGCATCCCTCTCATGAGTAGTGTGTTCAAAGATTTGTTCAGGAGTAGTAGTGGTTACATCAATCTCCTTAAGCTGTTTATCTAGGACATATTCTTTGTCCTCATATCAAATAGCCATTCAGATGTTTCGAATCCAGTCATTGAAGTTCGAGCCATCGAAAATGACCCTCCCACATAGGTTTATGAGGGAGAAAGAGCCTGAAGGATTTGCATTGTTTGGGGTAGACATATGAAAAAGAAGAAGAACAAAGTTTAGATTAGATGAGAATCCTTAATATTACACCTAAATGAAATATTAAGGCTAGGACCTAACACAATATTCTACAATTACGAAGAGGAATGTCGTAATCCAATTGTAAAATATGTAAAGGTAGGTAAATGATGATTTACCAATTTCCACCATGAAAAACGAAATAGTTTATTAAGTTTTAATTGGTTTGGAATTCCTAGATCTTTGAGATTCATTGAACTTTTCAATGGCATGTTTAAATCTCGATTGTGCCCTTCAAGTTTGTGACTGGGATGTCGAGGATCACAAACAAGGTGTGAATAACCATGCAAATTAGCTTGGTACACTTAATGTTACAAATCACCTAATCAATGTGTCGGTTAACCACACATGCTCCATTGATCTATGATTAACATCAAGCTACCCTTTGCCACATATTGTCAGTCCCCGATTAGTGTGTCGGTTAACCACACACACCACTAACAACTTAACAAGGTACAAAGTGTAATTTCATGGATTAGCACCATTTTCACATTTTTCCAAAAGTAACTAAGATTGGGAATTTAATAAAACTTTAGTTACTTTATAATTATCATTATACTTTTAAATAGAATTAATGTCCCATCCCACCCGTACGGCTAACGACCCTCCACTAGTCAAGGAAGCGGTGGGTGAGAGTAGACACCCATTAAACCACCATTTATATGCAATAAGCTTATACCCCCCCCCCCCTATAGACCGGCTTCGTGAATGAGGCCTACTAACAGTAAGACTGACTTGTTCTTATATATATATATATATATATATATATATATATATATATATATATATATATATATATATATATATATATATATATATATATATATATATATATATATATATATATATATATATTATTAAACATATAATATTATAAATTATAAGGGCTGAATTTTAACTTTTAAAATTCTAGGGTGTGGAATTAAACTTTCATTAGTGAGACTTTGTGAATTCCAAAACTTGAGGGCACGTTATGAAACATGTCAAAACCTTTCATTTCCATAACTTATGAGATTAATTGCATTTTAATGGATGAGACATTTCATTTTCCATAACTTGAGGACAAGTTATGGAGGTTGTTAAAATTCATTTAGATCAATTTTCTAACAACTAAAATTATCACATAATTCATATTGATCTAATCTAACTCATAGCAAGGCAATTCATATCAAATAATACAAATAATCAACTTATTATCTTAATATTTGACAATTGTCTTTTAAATGGATGAAGATTATCATTACCAATTCAGAAAATACAATTTTTATGATTACAAAACAGTTTGTGGTAATGATCCTATCCATTTCAAGCCAAAAACTCAAGATTCTGCACACAGAAGCACCAACTCGGTGAGTTCATGAATTGGACTCGTCGAGTTGCTCTTTTACAGAGTGGACTCGTCGAGCTAGGTCATGGACTCGGCGAGTTCACCTGTCAGAGTGCAGAAAATGATATTTCCATCTTTGAAAACAAGTGAGCATCAAATATAACAGAAAAAATCCTAGGCTATGATACCACTGATGGGTTTTGAGCACTATAACACTCCTATGGTGCACATGCAACCCTAAATGCTTTGGATCTATGTTTTCTCTAATTAAACATGTATTTTGATTTTCCAAAGCATTCACCCTAACTAGCATATAATTGAAGTTATACAATATAAAACTTACTTTGGATGCATACATCTTAGTAGGGGTAGAGTTCTTGACCTTTGAAAGCTTGAGCACCTAGTGTGATGCCTGTAATGGTTCACAAACACCAAATACAAGAGGAGGCTTAAGAGAATACGTTACTTAGCACAAAATCAATTTCAATCTCTTAGAATGAAGGTGGTAACCGATTTTGGCTCTAGGGGTATGTATTTATAGTGTGACAAATGCTAGGGTTACATCTATGCAAACCCTAATACTCCATGACTTTCAATATTCTTGTGTTTCATGGGTTTAAACCTCCATGGACTATCCATAGATAATCTCATTGATTTAGCTCATCCTAAATAAACATGGATCATTGGCCCACACTACAAGAATGATTGATTTACAAAATCAATCCTCATATATTTAATTAGTCTCTTTTGATCACAAAATTAATTCCAAATTAATTCTTGATCAATTCTAATTAAATAATATGATTTCTCAATTAATATATTATACTTATAAAATATTAATAAATCAGAAATAACTTTATTCTCAAAAGTCCATCCTATCAAATTGCACTGATGAAGGCAACCTAAAAGGAACCATGCTAGAATCAGGTCAGTACATCCTAGTTATAGTTATAGGCTAAGACACCTAATCCAACAGCTTTTATGTGCTATATGATTTGTGATGATTTATGATGCTATCGTCTGATCGGATCTATGGTCTGTTGCCGACCGGATTTGGAAATTTTATGTGTTCAGATTTCTAAATGTTTAATTATGGTATTAAAACTAGCATATAACTTTTTAGAGTGATATATAAGGAGATTTACACGTCAATCGTAAATAAAATCTCTCCTATCTTAATTCTAGTCATTATACACCAAACGTCAAGTTTGGTGTATAGATCGAAATGACAAGAACCCGAAGTGGAGTCGGAAACGCGAATGGAAACGAGAATCAACAACCTCAACTCCAAGTGATTGCGCAAATATCGGTGGAAGCAGTTGCACCAGAGCCAATCACGATAGCCGGGGTACAAGCAATGATCCAGATGATGTTGGATCGTCAAATGGAGGAGACAAGGTGATTATTTCTACAAAATAGGGATGAACCTACGATGCCTGTTGAAAAGCCCGGACTGAATGATGGGCGATTGGAAGAAGGGAAATACAGTAGGACTATTGGTCAAGCTGAACCACCAATGGTTAGAAAGAATAACCAAGACGGAGGAAATGACGGACGTGGATGCAAGTACAAGGATTTCATGGCATCCAAACCACCGTGTCTTTCTGGAAGCCCAACGCTGGTGGAAGTTATGAGCTGGATCTCTGATATGGAGATAATATTTGAGAGTTGTGAATGTAGCAACAAACATAAGACCGCTCTCACGGTTCCTCTATTAAAGTCTAGAGTACTAAGTGGGTGGAAGTTGCTAGCTAATACGATTCCCAAGGGAGAAGCAAGCAACTAAAATGCAGTACTGCTCTGAGCGGGATCTTCTGGATATCGACAATGAGTTCTAGAATTTGAAGAAGGGAAGGATAAGTGTCACCGAGTAGGCTGCAAGTTTTATGGAGAATATTAAGCTTGTTCTTTACCTAGTTCCAACGGAACTCTCCAAGGTCAAAAAGTTTGCCCATGGATTACAAGCAGACTTTGGTCCAATAGTCAAGAAAGCAACCACTTTGAATGCCGCCATCTGGGCAGCCAGGAATGGTGAGACCCAAATGAGGGAAAAAGGTTTGGAGAGAGCTGAAGTTGGCGAGAAGAGGAAGTATGAAGGATCTTCAAAATCCAACAAGGAGAGCAAATTCTCAAAGCCTGGAGGATGAGGAGGAGGTAAAGCAAGATGGCGCGATAAGTGCAAGAAGAAACACTTGGGAAAATGTGACGAAGAGGTGATATGTTTCAAGTGTGGAAAGTCTGGGCATTTTGCCAATGGTTGCACATTCAACAAAAAGGTATGTTTCGGATGTAACAAAGAAGGGTATATTTCTAAAGACCGCCCAAAAAAATGAAGCAGCAAGGCCAAATGCACCGCCAAAGCCAAGGGCATTCAACATGATCTTCGACGAAGCAGATAACAATGCAAGGAATCAGAAGTGAGGACCTTATGCCCCAAGATCAAGAGATGAAACAACCATGCAGACAGTGTAGCCTATTAGAGGCATAGTATAGGGTAAACTTGAACGCCTATGTAATCGTTTCAAGAAATAATATAAACCCTGGTTATGATATCTGATGTGTTAAGTTGTTATGTGATTTTCTTGTATGGTGACTTGGAAAACTACGAGACAATACTTGGGACGAGTATGAGTAGGTGTGAATGGTAGTAGAGGCCTATACTACCGGAAGCACATGACTCGCACTTGGATCAGGGAAAGTCTCAAGGTTACCAAGAAGTTAGTAATTGATTCCGTTTTGTTCATGTATGCCGTTACCATTGTTTCGGTAATGAGTAAGAAGATAATTGTTATTTCCACCCTAGCGGTCATATCAAATCGAGTCCGACTAAGATGAGTATGTTACATGGTTCAGAGAACCAAGTTCGATGTCGCATCTGACTTAATCCAGAAGATTAAAGTGAAAGGTAATCGAAGCGATCAATAAAAGTATCGCGATCGTTGTTAAAGTAAGAAGCTTGTAGCTAGAAGTGTTACATGCTAGAATGTGATTATATCACATTAGAAAATGAAGGAAAGTATATTCCATTCTCGAATTTGACTCTAAGAGACCTGAGTCTAACCTTTGCATCATATGATGATATGTCATTAGAATATGACACATATTTCCATTATGGTGACCAAAGGACTGATCTTAAGTTTATTAAGAAGAATAAGGAGTCTCCAATACTTAAAGGTCATAATTTGGAGTCCAACATGAGATAGAGAGCGCATGCAAGATCGAGCATCGCCTGCAATCAAGAAGTCCAAGAGTCAAGGTTGTAAAAATCATTACTCGGTACCTGTTCGGCCGACTACCGAATAGCGAGTACTCGAGGATTACTCGGATTCGGTAATTCATGTAGAAATATTTTTAGGGAGATTATATATCTCAAAATCATAATTTAAAATCAAAAGTTGATTGAAATATATAACAAAATTAGATACATGTGAATACACAAAAACAGAAAAACGCATAACGGTCTCACTTCGTGGATAATTGTTGAAAATTTAAGATATATATATGTAGTAATAATCACATGTGTGTGTGTGTTAAATAATAAATCAATAAGTATATTATACATATTAATAACCGAGTTGACCGGGTTTTACAATACCACTCATTTTAGTAAATGGCCGATCGGGGAGTACTCGGGATTCTGCAACTCGCCTTGGCAAGGGGGCGAGTAGCGAGTACTCGGAGGAGTAATCGGACAACTCGGCGAGTTTTACAACATTGCCAAGAGTTAGATACTCGTTTGAAGAAACATAGAAGTTATAGTTATTACCTAGGATGAAGAGATAACATATGGAATCATTATACAAGCCCTACTTCGTTGATGATTCCAGGACGTAATCATCCTAAAGGGGAGATAATTGTAACGCCTGCAGATCAGGGCTAATCAATTTAAAGACAATAAGCGTCAAAAAGGAATTTTTGATAGAAGGTTATTTAGAATGAATAATCTTAACTAAGTTGTAGAATATGTCACAAGGGTTCTGTACATATAAAGAACGCCAAAATCCAAGTTATAACGAAGAAGTTATGGCCTGTCGAAGTTTCGCGACAAAACCGGCATGACACGTTGTGACGTAAAAAGTGAGTTTACGATAGAGTGCTTTTTAGACATAGAGATCCAAACGAAATTTTTGTAGCATATGCTTAAATCGAGAGCGTGCATAAAAAGAACACCCAAATCTGACTTCGTATGAGGAAGTTATGATTTTTCCAAGTTTCGGCTTAGCAATATGCAGCCCAGAGTTCGAATAGTAGTTCGACCGACTTTTAGCTGACACAACCTAAATGAGAATCGAAGGTATCGTTAATAGTAGTGCAATGGTAAAAAGACAGACAAAAACAGATGTCGGATGAAGAAGTTATGAATTTTTAACGTACTTTTCATATCCCACCATGTTAAAAATATAACTTTAAAAATAGAGTCAAAATTGGCAAACGAAGTCTAAATGGAAGTCGTAGAGTACGGTCCCACCTACGCGTTGATATAAAGAACAATGAAAGACAAAGTTGTATTCAAAAGTTACGAATTTTAGAAGTCGAGCGTGTAAATTGCGAGTTGGGTGTGAGGGGTACGCCTAGTATACCTTCGGACGCCTCACGTACCGAAGTATGCCCCGCGTAGACCGAAGTGCACGCCCAACATTATTCTTCCTTACACGGTCTGGATCCAGCCACGTAACACCACCAAAGATCCGATGCATTCCCCCTTACGCCCCGCATACATCCAAAGTACGCCCAATGTACTTGCGAGGCTTCGACCTATAAAAGGAGAGCGAGGGCTACCTTCCTTCTCACTCCTTTCATCACTTCTTTCTCTCTCTAAATCCACCAAACACCCCCCAAAGACTAGGGAACCTCCCTAGCACTAGAAGAAAGCCCCAGAGCGCCCCACGGCTCCGAGAAAAAGAGCTTTTCCGCTCAGAAGCTTTGCCCGCGTAGAGCCTAGTTTTTAATAAAACCCGCTGTAAGTGAGATACGCCAACCCTACTTGAAATATAGCTTATATTTAATTATAGTAATGTTATTACAAACTTATAATAATATATTTGGGCTATTATTATGACTTATATAAATGTCGTTATAATTTCTTTTTAACTACTTGCGGTACGGGGAATCCGGTTTGAAGGGTCGCCTAGGTTGTTGGATTTCAGAAGTGCTTTAATGCCAAAATGGTCCTGCCCTTCGGTGTTTCATGTCTGGCCCCTTTCTGTACATAGTAGTTAAGAAATATGTGTTTAATGCTTATATAATAATAATAATAATACTAAGACTATTAATTAGTCGCGGTAGATATTAGACTAAAATGTAGTTGTAATAATACTAGGTTTCATCGAAGGAAATTGTTTTAAGAAGCAAAGCACTGTCTGAGTTCAGAATCACCACCTTATTAGGTGAGTGAATATTTACTTTCATCTTACACATAGATATGAACTATTTTATATAAATTACGTGTTATGTGTGCATAATATTTGTATACTTGTTATCTATGTTGGATGAACAAAAATATACATGTTTTATTTGTCTTAAACTGTATATGTATTTTATACCTATAACTATGATGGGTAAAAAGATGGGTAGATTAAAGATGATATAAACGATGAGATGAAAGTTGAGCGATGTTATATGAGCGGTAAAATATGGTGAGAAGCGATGAGCCGAGCAATGACCCAAGCGATGTCCCAAGAAATAACCCAAGCGTTGGCCACGTCATCTAGCAGAGTGTGGATGATAACCACTGATTATTATAGACTGTCCGGTGGAACACTAGCAGGCTCACAACCTGTAGGTGTTGTGAACGAGATGTTCACCCGGTGTACTCTAAAACCCCATTGACATGTATTACGAGTGGACTCTCGAAAATAATACTGTGAATAAACGGGATAACCCTGCCAGCTATGGACGTAGCACCCGGTGGATGAACCTTGACAACTATGGACTTAGTGCCCGTTGTATAAACCTTGGCAACGATGGACTTCATGCCTATTCCTTAGGACAATCCTTAGGAATAAATAATGAGTAATAGATGATTCATAGGGAAGATACTTAAGAATAAAGAAGATAATGGGGATGGTTAATTGGGTTAATTGTTTGATGTTTAAACATAATAACTATATTATTGTGGGTTGAAAACCTTATGCACTCACCAGGTTTCCCAACCTGAATCACTCAGTTTATTTGTATCATAGGTGATGATATAAAGATACATTACACTGAGATATTAAGGAGATGTAGATCACTAGTGTAAATGAATGTAAGGTCTGTTTATGCTTACGTTTCTGTATTGACGATGACATCCCAAATGTTTTAAAATAAATAAAATACATTTCTTTGAAAATGCTTTGATAAGGTATTTATCATTTTTTCTGGGAACAAATTCTGCAACATATTTCTTTAAAAGATACTCTGATTTTCAAAATAAAGCATAAACAAATCGGTCTTTTCTGGCCGTGAGAATGGGGATGTCACACTAGTTTATTTCCCCTTCCTACACTCTAACTCTTGAATGGGGACAAAACAAGGTCCAAACTTGCACCTTTATAATATAAGATGTCTAGAATCGTCTGAAAATACAACTTGACGGTTAGGAGTAGCTCATACTTACCAAGATCTACACTTTAGGGATAAGAAGGAATAAACTAGCCTCAAACTAGAACTTAATGAAACACAAACCAAGTTTGGAGCTTTATACTTCCTAGTGGTGCAAAATGAAGAGGATATGTTGGATCAAAAGTCTTGATGGAAAAACCTCCTTCTTGAATAACCTTCTTCACAACCAAAAGCACACACAATCACTCTAAAAGCTCCAAAATGATCAAAATGCACTAGGGTTTTCTAAGAGGGTCGAGAAAGGAAATAGAGGTTGAGGTAGGGGAGAGTCGTGGGCCATAATTAGGTTTAAATAGTGCACAAACCCTAATCCATAGGGTTTTGGTCTGAGCCACGTACTGGAGTATGCACAACGTACTCGCACAGGACCAATTACGCTAACCGTACCAAGACGTACTCCCGCATACATGAACAACACCAAAATTCAAGATTTAGACTCCGAGGACCCATTTTTGCAACAAAATCAAAACTCAAGGGTTCAAATGCAACCCTGATCATTGTATATTAATAACAAACTAATCCATCTAACTAATTATTATTTCTTTTTTGGTGGTGGCATGTGTGTAACCCAAATACGCAGATGTAATTAATATTGTGTCATTAACATGATGTGTTGGTGGACATATCCCCAATAATAAGAAACATTTATAATACCTACTTCTAAATTAAACAAAAATATACAATGCACATGCTTCTAGATTTGCAATGTGAGTTCTTTAGGCTCAAAACAAGTTCCTTTCATTCCATGATCCTGATGGTCCAATGACATAAACAAGGTAGTAAAATCACACCTAAACCCATTTAAAAAATGAATATCCACATTTTAGAGACACATGATCATACCACATGAAACCATGGAATGAGTTTGCAAAGTCCATCCATAAGCTTTGTACCTTAAAAGTCCATGTAGAATGAAAACCATCCTATAAGGACGAAAAGGAAATTAATCCCAAAAGTGTCGGGGAAAACTCAACCCAACCTATCCGAGGTGACATGTAATAGTCACATAGCAATCAAAAGCAATCATTTATGAAACAATAGCTTATAATAGTCAAATAGCAATCAAAAGTACAATAGTATTAACTTAAGCCAAAGTATTTATCAAACATTTAGTAATAGTGACATATACTCTAGGTATAAACTCACCTTAAGTCATCTATAATATCCTCACACTTCACTTAACTTCTAGACTTGTTGACGAGCTTAATGTTTACTAATGATGTAAGTAGTTGGAACAAGTATCCTTCAATGGTCCATTAAGTTACTTATTAAGTTCTAAATCCCTAAAATGATTTTTTTTTTAAAACATCATTGAGTCCATAGAAGAAAATAACAAAAACCGAATGTGATTTTGGAGTCTATGCAAAAGTAATAGTATTTTCAATTTGTCACAGGAGAAAAACATGACCTGTGCTTTTACTAACTTGAAAACATGACTCATGTTTTTTTAGGGCAAAAAAACTCAAAAATGGCTAATTAGCTTACCTATTTTGACTTTAACCATTCTAATGCAAATTATAATCAATTAGGATTATTATCTCATATCTAATGCATATTTTAACACTAATATACATCATAAACGAAAACATTAAATCATGTATTAACAACCTAAAACTGTACATATGATGGATTTAGATTCCAAAACTTGTTTAACACTTGTTAGTGTTCCAGTTAGCTTCTAAACATAATGTAAGCTTCATTGATGTTCCAAAACCATACCATACAAATCTAATTGATAACTTAAAGTCAATTGATGCTAACAATTGAAATTCCAATGGATTAGAAACCAATTTTAAAAACTCAAGTTATTAATGATAAAAATGGAAGCAAATACCAATTTGATAATCAAAACTAAGTTCAAACCTCAATCAAACATCTCTAACATGTTTAATATTTGGGATTTAGTGATTTCTCCAAGCCTAAACTTGAAAACAAGAGGATGACGGAGATGAGTTGTACATTCTCAATGCTCGTAGCTATATTCTGACATTAGAGCTTCAATCCACACTTCAAATCCCTCTCTAATGCTCAAAATTTCCATCTTCTGTCCTTCCCATTTCTCAAACCTGTTTTTACAAAAATGAGAAAACATGGGAAAAAGGTAGCTAGTTCTTAACATTTGCCAACTAACACATCAACTTCCTATTTCCTGACTTTGACCACTATTTGACTTAAAAGACTAGCCTATCTTATATTTATAAATATAACTGCTTTCTAACCATGTTTTTAACCATTCGGTACACATAAGGTTAATTATGTTAAGTCTTGATCAAATACAAGATTATTTTTTTGATTTACCAAATTAACCCTTATTTTATGTTTCTGACCAAGTTGACTATTAGATATTATTAAAGCAGTGGCGGAGCTAGATGGGGCGTTGGGGGTACTATAGTACCTCCAAAAAAGTATTATATATACATAAAAAATATTATTTGTAAACATGTTTCATGTTATTGTAACCCCAACTAAAGAGATTATAACATGTTTTTTAATGGCCAATATTGGATAACTACATATAATATATTGACAATGTTTGTACCCCCATATCAAAATTCCTAGTTCCGCCACCACTACAAGAAAATTCCTAAATAGCTACGGAAAATTGCTACGGAATCAAAATCCGTAGCGATTCTACTATGGAATATGCTATAGAATGGATTGTCGTAGCTATTTTGCTACGAAAATGACTATGAAATTGTATTCCGTAGCTAAATCATGAATAGCAATGGAACGTTGCAACGGAATCAAAATTTGTAGTTATTATCTGACGGAATATGCTACGGAATGGCGGGCCGTAGCTATTTTGCTACGAAAATGGCTACGAAGTTGCATTTTCGTGGCTAAATCCGGAATCACTACTGAAAGTTGCTACGGAATCGAAATCGGTAACTATTTTACTACAAAATATGCTACGAGATTCTTGGTTGTAGCTAATTCACTACAAATCTTGTTACAAAATCTATATTTGTAGGTAATTGGCTACAAATTTTGCTACGGAATCAAAATCTGTAGCTGGCTACACAATTGAAATAAGTAATTATTTTGTTACAAAAATGTGCTACACAATATAATCTGTAGCAAATCTGGTACGGAATTGGTTACGTAAAGGTTGACCATAATAAATTTATATATTCCATTAAAGCCTAAACTTAAACCCAAATCACATTTGATTACTTCCTCATTCCTTAGTTTCTCTCTCTCTCTCTCTCTCTCTCTCTCTCTCTCTCTCGGGTACCCCAAATCATCGCTCATTTCCACTTCCGTCATTATCGATCAGACTGTACTCTACGTCCTCTGCAGTGTGCAGTGTAGGGAGCTCTCTCATCTTGTCTGATTCATCGTTTGCCGCCTGCTTCGTCAATCGGTTGGTATGATCCATTCATTTTTCTATATTCCATCAATCCTAAACTTAAACCTAATTCCCCAAAACTAATTCCTCCTTCCTAAAAGCGATATTATTGTTCTCGAACGGTGATCCTAGTCGCATTCGTGTTTACTTTGCGTCGGCATACTCCTCGTCGCCACTATTTTTCTCAACCGTCTTCGTTCCGACTAGTCTGTATACACATCTTCACGATTGAGTCAATTTCACTCCATTAATGTTGCTCAGGCTTGAAGAAAGTCATCCCCAAGAGTCACAAACGAATCCGTCCAGAAGGCTGTAAGTAATGACACCTGCATTCTTAGGCTGCTCAAGCTCAGACCACCGCCGCGTCACCAATGTCAGTGCCTGGACGCCCAACAAAAGAAATACACCTTCCAATCCTCCCAACTACCACCATTGGCTCTTTCCTACAAACCTTCGAGCTCAGGAGAGTTCGACGTGATTATAAGGCTAAAATGTGAGCAATTTATATACTTTTATATAGTTTAACAATAGTTTTATTTGTTGGATTGAATGACATGGAGGGACGGATACAGGGTGTACAGTTAGGATAATCCAAAAAAAGTGATAAGAAAAAGGGTAGAGAAGTCATGCACTTCAAGTGTTCGACGAATTGCTTGAGAGAATAGTTTTGCTGGGTTCAAGTACCAATTGCTCATTTTCTTCATACTTTTGAGTTGGATGTCCCTATGAAACTATGATCATGGATCATAGTTATTCCTTTGTGCTCTAATAGTATATTCAAATAAAGAATGGGTGAAGTTTGAGAAAAAAGATGATGCACGCCTCAATACTGGGTGAGTTTCTTTGAAATCAAAAAATGGTGTCACAAAAAAGAAAGTCCTTTCTCCATAAAAAATTATATTTAACTAGCTTCTACTCTTCTTTTTCTTTCATAACATACCATTTTAGGTGGAAGTAAACTTTGTTGTTTCTGTTAGCAATTAATATTTTGTGTTTTCTTGTTGGTTTTTCAACAAATTCTCTTCAAAGATACGAGTTCATGGTTTACGAGATGTTTGTTTGAGAATTAAGTCATGCATGATTGTTTATTTTTTGGGGTTTATTAAAAAAAAATTAGCTTAAAAAGTAATCTATTAAGGTTTTAGGTGTTGATCATAAAAATGACCAAAATGGGTGGAGGTTGTAAAAAGAAAACCATATTTCCAAAGTTTCTTATGTTGGGGACCTTGCCTGTCTGCCTGCCTCATTATATTTTTCATGTGCTTACACACCACATTGAATGGTAGTTGAACATAAAAATAGATTTTCTTGATGTGGCTAACAACATTGATCCATAATCATGTTCCTCATTGTTTATCAGATCAGATTCTATGGGAAAATACCTAATAAACTACACGTCTTTTCACAAGAACATTCTTCTATATTGACTTACTTTATTCTCGTGTTCTCATCTTAGTAGAAGAGTTTTGACCATATGTTCCTGCTAGTAGCCAACAACTAAGGGGTGATTAGTGTATTATGTTCGAATGAATCAAACTGCAGCACAAGTGCATAGGGATCAAAGCAACAGATTGATGGAAATGGAATCTCACCTTTTCCAGTTTTTTTGGAGACATATCTATCAGTGTACACTATTGCAGGGTGTCATCCAAATTTAAGATGCAATTTTGATAAACTTACTAAACAATTTAAGTGGATGGATATTAATGGATTGATTAAGGAAAAGAACAGGGTGGCGGTTGTTCCATATTTTTCGGGGTACAGTAAAAGGAATGAGAATGAGAATGCTAATGCTATTGTTCCTTTTCAAGACATGGGAGTGTAGTTCCATATAAGGGTTTGTTTAATCCGGTTAGAAAAAGAAAGCCACAACCTAAAGTTGATCTTCATGATGGAAAGAGTAGAGTTTGTATTTTAATAAATGTTCCACTTTTTAATATTTGTGATATTTTGTAGGTTGGGGCTTTATTTGAACTAATAAAAGGCTTCATTAAAGATTTGGATGACGATGATAATGACCAGGTTAAATAAGTCAATTCATGTTTTCACTTATATTAATATGCATATTATAAGATGTTTTGTATGATGCCAATTTATAAAGTTTTTTTTGGCTTGTGCAGATGGATGAGGACGATTTTATTGAAGAGTAGAATTTTTTGCACGCTTAATTAAAATGTTGTATTATAATGATCCGAAAGAGATGTTAAAGGTATTTGATGATTTGATGTTTACACTTACAATTTATCAAAAGGAAAAAATAAGAAAAATACAAAAGTGGTAAAATGTTCATTTTATAATGTATTTTTGTAATTACTCTTTATTTATATAATGTGTAATTACAGATTATATGCCTCTAAGAAGTCTATTATGACCAGAGGACCGAAGCAACTCCCATTCACAATTCCTCCACTTATATACAACACTCTCATGGTTTTATTCTCTTTAGATGATTTTAATCTGTTTGATCATATTTATAATTTGTTTAACCCATAATTATTTTATCTTTTTTTATGGATTTTTGTACAGTGAGTATGAGACATCAAAAAAGATTTTTCAATTATTGAATAGGAAACAAATTCTCATTTATTATAATTATTAAAAAAAATATTTGGAATGTGTTGAGGTATGTGATGTGATGTCTGAAATGTGATGTGAAGTCTGAATTTTTTGACTTTTATATTATTATTATTGTTGTTATTTTATAATTTCTAACATCCACTACCTTTGTAGGCTGCACACCACTGTCGTTTCACACAAGCATACATATTATACGAAGAATAATTTTTTGGTAAATTTTAAATTTTATCTTACGCAAGTGGTGTCAATGCCCTTCCATTTATTTGCTTATTATAGCATTGTACTTTCAATTTTTTCTTATTAGAGCTTTATATTTTGAAAAGTCTACCAAATTTTATAAAAGAAAATTACTTTGTAAATAGTTGGGTAGATTTTTCGATGTTCTAATAGGATGAAATAAGATTAGGATGCTATAATAAAGAAATCAATGAAAGAGGTTGTTATTTCTTAACCCTTTTTTATCTTATATCTTATTTTATTTGTATTGGTTTTGTCTAGATTCGAAGGCACATGTAACAACATTATAAATAAAAATTATGGAACGATGTCAATAATAAATTAATAAGATCAGTATGCAGGTTCATTTTCTTTAGCTTTTATAATTGAAAATAAAGGATTTGTTTTCAACTTTATTGCGAAAGGATTCGGCATCATGTGAATGATTCATATCCTTTTGACATCATGTGATAGCTTGGAAAGAGAAAAGATAAGACAACCATTTTATTTTATTTCTTGATGGTGCTCAAAAGGTGATTCGTTTTATTTCTTATGTATATGTTAATAGTGCGTCAAATAAAAAAGATGGCTTGTTTTTATTTTAAATTCATTTTTAGATTTCATACAACAGATTGAACTTTAATCAAGATCCCGGTAAATTTGGTTTTGCGGTTTTGCGGTTTTGCAGGTTTTACCATTTTAGCGCATATGTGGTTGTTTGTGTGTTCGTGGTGGTTCAGTTGAACTGTCACTGTATTTGTAATTAATATTCAGTTTTGATGATTACGCAATCATGTAGAAGAATTTTCAATGATGTAATATGTCTATAAAATTGATGTAATTATTAAATTTTTATTTACTACATTTTTACATATTTTATGAATATTATAATTGGAAAATTGGATTTGGTTGAATAATTTTATCATACTGAATTTACTTTGGAACCTATTGTTACGGAACCAATGGCTACAAGATTTTCTATGAAACAAATGATTACGAAATTTGCTACGTAACAATTGACTACGGAATTTGCTACGGAATAAATAGCTACGAAATTTGCTACAAAATAATTGGCTACGGAATTCACTACGGAACAAATGGCTACGGAATTTGTTACGGAATAAATGGCTACGGAATTTGCCACGGAACAAATAGCTATGAAATTTGCTACGGAACAATTGGCCATGGAATTTGCTACGGAACAAATGGCTACGGAATTTACTACGGAATTCATTGTTACGAAATTATTATGGAAGTGTGTTGTAGTTGAATTGCTATGGATAGACGTCGTAGCAACGGCCATAGAAAAATTGCTACGGAACTATAATTTCGTAGTTAAACATTTTGCTACAAGAAATCTTGCTATGAAATCTCATTGGCAAATTCCGTAGCAACTTCCGTAGTTATTTAGGTTTAGCTACAGAATTTTAACTTTTTGCTACGGAATTTTTCCGTAGTTAAATCGAAATTTTCTTGTAGTGCAGTGTATTAAAGTATGGAATACTATGATTGAATCTCAAATGTTAAGCATAAGTATGTCTATCCTAAAACATGTTAGTATTGAATACTAGGATTGAATCTCAATAAATATTAAACTATCAATCTAAATTACACACTTAAGCTTATGATTTAAGTGTATGTACACTTTAAGCACCCAGTTTAATTAAACCATATATCTGATACATACCGAAACACCATTCATATGTGATAGAATAAATTAGGTTATATTCGCTTCCAAAAAAGAAAAATTAGGTTATATTTGGAAAACATTTAATCAATCCAAAATAGTTAATGCGTAATTTTGTTAGCAAAAGTTATAGTTAAACAGTCGAAGATTTAATATTTTATAATATAAAGGTGAATAAATATATCATAACAAAGGTAAAGAAACAACCACTACATATAACATGAACTTCTAAAATCCAATCAATATTCACCAACTTAAACTCCAATCTTCTACTATGAATACATGTCAAAATAGTAACCGTAGGATTGGAAAGCTTAGTAAGTACGCCTGAAGTTGGACTTTTGAATGAAATTAGATAATGTCCTCAACCCAAAGTCAAAGTCAAACTCCCAAAAACATTTCAAAATACCATATTATATAAAATATGTGGAAATAAGAAACAATTATAATACCTATTTCTAATTCGAAGATATTTAATACACATGTTTGTGGATTCTCAAACCAAGTTCTCTACATTAAACAAAGTTCCTTTCATTCTAGCATCCTGATGCTCAAATGATTAGGGGTGTTTGTTTGGATGGATCGGTTTGATCCGATTCAATCAACTGAATCCAAATTGATTTCGATTTTCAAAACATGAATCGGAATTGTCCAAACCAAATTCAAATTCGATCCGGTCTGATCCAATTACAATTCGGTTGGATCGGTTTTTAAAATTCGGTTTTCAAAAACCGAAACATTTGAAAACGACATATAATTATAATATTACCCAATTTTACACAAACCATGAAAACAAATTATTTAGTTGTGATTTGAAATTTATAAACAACTACTAAGAAGATATATTATAGTTAAATATTTTATAGATAAAAAACTTTTGAGAAATAATACATATTGATGTTTTTTTATCGGGTGAAACGTTTTAAACCTATTTGAAGAAATAAATTACAAAATTAATAGATAACTATATATATATATATATATATATATATATATATATATATATTATAAATAAATAAATAATAAATGTTTGTTCAGTTTTTTTGGACTAATCGGTTATTATTTTATAAACCAAAACTAATCCGAAATCCAAAATAATAATTCGGTTTTGTTTAAAACCAATCAAAAAATCCGAATATCCGAACCAAATAATCCAATCCAAATTGTCCAATTGGACAATTCAATTTTATCCAAATAGTAAACAGCCCTACAAATAAAATGATATAAACAAGATAGTAGCATGACATCCAAAATCCATTTAAAGGTGGCGCAAAAAATACTAATATTTTTTAAACATGTGACCATGGAATGGGTTTGATAAGTTCATCCTTAAGATTTTACAGCTTAACTATCCATGTATAATGAAAACCATCTCGTAAGGAAGAAATGGAAATTAATCCTAATTTTTTTTTAGGAAACACTCAAGTCAAAACATCCTAAGGTTGCGTTTAGTTACGGAAAAACAATTTTTATTTTTTATTTTTTGTTTTCCTTTGTCAATTTTTGTTTTCCGTTTTCATTGGAAAAATTAAAAAACGCGTTTAGTTAAAACTTATTCATTTTTCATTTTTAGTTCTAGAAAAATTAGAAAACGTGTTTAGATGTGTATTTTCGTATTAGTTTTTATTTTTAGAAAATGATAGTGGTGGTAGGGCGGAGGTGGGGATGGCGGCAGGTGCAATTGTGGTGTTGATTATGATGACATTGGTGATGGTGATGGCAGCAACAGTGGTGGCGATGACAGACGGTGGTGGTGGAGGCGACAATTGTGGCGATGGTGGTAATGGCGGCGACGGTGGTGGTATTGTTACCGGTGATGGAGTAGTGGTGGTGATGTTAGGTTGGTGATTGTGGTAGTGGTGTTGGGTGGGTATGTGTGTGTGTGTGTGTTTGTGGGGGTTGGGGTGAGGGGGTTTGTGGGTGTGTGTGTGTGTGTGTGAATTTGTGGGGGTGTGGGGGTGGGTGGGGGTGGGTGTGTGTATGTGTGTTTGTGGGGGTGTGGATATGGATAGATAGGGGTGTAATGGATTGGGTGGGGTGAGAGTGGGTGTAAACAAATAAACATAAAACAATTATAATGGATTCTCTTTATTGCTCTCTCTCTCAGCTACGTAGCTTTTTCTTTTTTCTTTTTATTTTTTTATTATCTTTATAACAAACATTTAAGAAAGAATAATATAAATTATTAGAACACAAAAGACAAAACTTACAATGTGTTGTTTTATTTTAAATCGTAACACACACACACGTGTGTGTGTGTGTGTGTATATATATATATATATATATATATATATATATATATATATATATATATATATATATATATATATATGACGTCATCCGGTTCATCCGGTTTTTGGGACCGGTCGAACCAATTGAACCATCGACCCGGTGGGACGGCCGGTTCGACGTCCGGTCCGATTTTTAAAACATTGATTCTAAAGTTGTTGGTGACGTCTTAATGGTTACCTAACGATACGATATCAATAGTTGGATAAAATACCCACCAACAGGAATTTATGAATAATTAAATAATTAAAAATTATAATAAAGGTAATTATGTAACTTTAGCATGATAATTAAAATAAAATCCTTTAATTCATGAAAATTACCATAAAAATCTGTTTAACCAATTATTTAACCCTAGCCTCTCATATATACGTATTCTAAAAATCAAGAAGGAGAAGATGAACGAAGGCAACAAGGCTGCTCAGGCAGCTCTACGCTTCTTCTTCCTTGGAAGGGATATGCGAAATCTGTTCCTCTTCTACTCCAGTCGTGAGGTGCGAATCGGAAGAGATTAGCGACTTCAGGTTAGTGTTTTTTTTTATTGAGTTCGACCGAAAGAAAAGAAAACGAAAAAGAACTCAATCAAAATAAGGGAAAAACAAACGAAATGCAATAGTAGGGGTGGATCGATGATGGATGCTCATTGCGAACAGGGAGTAGGAAAGTGGTGGTTCGGTGGGAGGAACTGACGTCAGTAGCAGCTAACATGGGGGGTTTTCGTTGGTTGATCAAATGGGAGAAAGGAAGGTTATCCTGGGTTCTTGATTGATTGAAGAGGGAAGACATTTGAGCCAAAGTAGAAAGAACGAAGGCAGCAGGACTGTCATTGACCATGGCAGTCGTTTCGGTGGATCCTATTCCACATAAAATATGAACGGGATCAGCAACAGGTAACCTTCTTCCTTCATTTTTTTGTGATTCTTGACAGAATCGATATACCTAAGTCGTTGTTTGGGCTTTGGTGTTTAACAGGGGTAAATGGAGCAACCTATCTCCTGTGAACCATCTTGAGTTTCTTCTCGTTGTTGGCGGTGGGAAAATGAAGGGACAAAAATAGCAGCGACCGGCGACGGTGGAGGAGGTGTTCAAGGTGGCCAATAAGTAAGTGGAATGGGGGCTGCTCCGGGAGCCTCCTTGTTGCTTTTGTTTACTTTTTTTTTACTGAAATCAATGGAGTTTTGGTGGGTTTTGGGTTTGATTTTTGACAGGAAATAAACAAAGGAAAACGAAATGTGATGAGGCTGCTTCTTCTTGACAGGAAAATGAAAGAATGAAAGAATCTGTAAGCTGCTATTAAGTTCAATTTTTTTAAGAATGTTCAATACCATTCTGCAAGAATGGTTTATTCTGTAAGAATATTATTGTTGTATTCTGATAGAATTGTAGTTAATTAGTTATATGTTTAATGTGCAGTTGTTACAAGTGTATCACTACAAAATATTTGGCAACGAATTTGTGATAGAAATGGCTTGAAGAATGTCCTGAAGACCTGATAAGAAAGACTCCTTATATAAAATCATTCTCATGCAATAAAATTCTGACAGAATGCCAATCTCACAAAATGCTAATTTCATAGAATGCTAGCATATTTTTGAAGTGACTTAGAGGTTAAACATACACAAGACATCTAGAAACGAAACAAGAAAGTGAATGAGGATTATTTCAAGAATGTCAATATATATATATATATATATATATATATATATATATATATATATATATATATATATATATATATTGCAAGAGATTTCAAGAATAAATGTAGTATATGTTCATAGTTGTATTCTTTTAAGAATGAATGTGATTACTTATTCTAAACTATTAAAATTTGTCTTATATAAAAGTTGTATTCATTAAAAATTATTGGTCCGGATAATATGTGTTTATAATATTATGTTCATAGATAGTTGTATATCATTCTGATAGAATTACAGAATATCATTATAACAAAATAACATTATGATAGAATACAATCGGTTTATGTTTACAAATTACGTTTGAAATTGAATTAATTTGATACAAATTATGTTTGAAATTGAATTAATTTGAAAAAAAAAATCTAATTTTTTATACCAAAATCATTAATTAACCCATAAATCTCGATTTTTCCTTTTTTTTTTATTTTATTTTGTCTCAGTTGACTAAAATGCCCTTATACTGAAATTTGTGTGATTATATGGTACATGTTACCCTATTATACTATCATAGACCCTTAGATCATGACCTTTGATTCTATTCCATCCGATGGTCCAGATCTGTGCATTATGGCATACAATAGTTACTAGAAACAAAATAACCTAACCCTATATATATATATATATATATATATATATATATATATATATATATATATATATATATATATATGGTTAGATTATTTTGTTTCTAGTAACTATTGTGTGCCATAATGCACAGATCTGGACCATTGGATGAAATATAATCAAATGTCATGATCTGAAGGACTATAATAATAGATTAGGATAACATGTACCATATAATCACACAAATTTCAGCATAATGACATTTTAGTCAATTAACCTATATTAAAAAAAAAAAAAAAATTTCGGATTTTTAGGGATAATTAATTCCTTTATTTTAAAAAATCTGAATATTTTAAATTAATTCAAAATTAAAAATCCGATTTTATTCTGTCAGAATGATAGAATGGTAACCATAAACTAGTAAATATATTTTTCGATTTTATCTGTCAGAATGACAGAATGCCAACCATAAACTAGTAAATACATTCTGAAAAGAATACACAAAATCAATTCTTGAACCAATAATATACCAAATAATTACATTGTATGATTGTGATCCATTAAATAATAACAACATTTTGAAAGAAAAAAGAAAAAAAACATCAAAATATAACAAAAACACTAATCTATTCTGAGAGAATATTATTTTTAAACAACACTTTATACATTGTAGCATAACACATTCTGGTATAATACACTCTTGTTCTCCATGTTTTCTTCTTTCTATACATCAATGTTAGCCTCTTCAAAACCTAAATCCATAAAGAAAACATAATCAAGTTTCAAAAATTAAAAAATTCAATGCATTCTAAGAGAATAAAAACTATAAATTCTAACAGAATGTATTAAAAACTATAAAGTTTGACAAAATATAGTAGAAAATAAAAACTATAAATTCTGACAGAATGTAATAGAGACTATAAAGTTAATCATAAAGTATCACATATTTATTACCAGTTAAACAAATATACTTGTTGTTAACAATTATTCTCAAATATTCTAATAAAATACGTTTATATAAAGAAATTTTAATAGAATACATTACAGAATTCAAGAGTTGTGATTGAATAGAAAATTCAAGAGTTGTGATTGAATACAGAATTCAAGAGCTGTGATTGAATCATCAACACACATCTGCATTCATTCCTAGTCATGAATTCAAGAAACAAATACACATTTGCAATAGAGTTGAAATTATTTTGCAAATAAATCACAAGGAGGGTTAAATATAAATAAAATAATTATTAGTTTAGGCTATTAGGACCAGTATAATAATCATTTGTAGGAGGGGGTTTGTTTTGCACAAATTAAATGAAGTTTATTAAGTTAGGGACTAGATTTGTAATAGATTTTGAAATTGAGTAAAACAAATTTATTTTGAATTGGGAGTTTGGTTCAGTTGATAAACAATTGATAAACATGAGGAGACTTTCCTCCTGTATCGACCTCTATGCATGACTAGTAACAAAATAAATTTGTTTTGTGTTTTATATTGATCAACGAAGTATACATGAAGCAAATAGAGGTATACGAGGTTACCTTTAACCAAAATGGGTGGCTGGAGGTTGCAGAATAGCAACAGTCAGCGAGCGGCGGTGGTGGGGCGTTTAATGATAACGGTGGAGGCCAGCAGCCTCCTGCTGCCGGACGAAGTCAAGGTAGGTGGAGGACTTCTCAAAGCGGCATCACAGTAGTAATGGAGGGTGTTGGCGGTGATTTTCCATTGAAATAGAGGGGTGGCAGTGGAGTGCTCGGTGGTGGTCGAATGCGATGCAGTGGAAGAAGTCGGATGCGGCTACAACTGTTGAGCAAGTCAGAGGCGGCGACGAAAGTGGATCTGGAGGGAGGCGACAACACGAGATGGTGGTTGGGCAATGGTTGACAAAATTTCAATTAAATGACTAGGTCACATATATTTATTTTATTTCCTTAATTGTAGGATTTCAATTAAATGATTTCCTTAATTAAAAGTACAAAAGGTCCAAAATACCCTTAAATGATTTATTTAATTATTTATTATTTCTTGAAATCTCATTGGTGCATTTAGGCACACAATAGTTGCTAGAAACATTTGAACCTAACGCTCTCTCTCTCTCTCTCTCTCTATATATATATATATATATATATATATATATATATATATATATATATATATATATATATATATACTAGCCGTCTACCCGCGCAAAGCGGCGGGCGGCGAATAGTTTGATCTCTTTAGAGTTAAAACCATTTTGCGTTCACTTCAAGAAATGAATATTAAATGACATCTATTTTTCAAGAGCATTATCATACCATATTAAGGGGGTGTTTGGCTAAGCTTTTTTAAAACAACTTATTAGGTTCCACACCACTATA
This sequence comes from Lactuca sativa, assembly GCF_002870075.4. Lineage (NCBI taxonomy): Eukaryota > Viridiplantae > Streptophyta > Magnoliopsida > Asterales > Asteraceae > Lactuca > Lactuca sativa. Next base: position 346,209,916 of record NC_056626.2, read on the forward strand.
AGTTAAAAAAGTGTTTGGATTAAAATAACTTATTCCGGTAGGGAACCTCTAATACGTCATTTTTTTCATAAGTTACCCTACACTTACTTATTAACTTATAAGCTAATAAACTAATAAGCAATAAGCCTTTTTGCCAAACACCCCCTAAATGGTTATTACTTTCATTTATACATACCCAAACCACTTGTACTGTTTATCGTCCTCTTTTTTTTTCGTTTTCCTTAATTCCTTTATTAATTTAATGTCATACTAAGTAAAATGCTAAAATATATAAATAATAGTTTATAAAAATAAACCTTTAGAATATCAGGTGTTATGATTCAAAAGTCGATAAATAGGCCTTTGAGAAGGCCAAAATACTCAGGTGTCAACTTGTTCATTATGATTTTAAACCAAGTTTGGTCACAAATTAAAACATTTTCAACGATGATATGTAATTCAAGGATTCATATTGATTTAGGTTCTCGAAACCTTAAAATATTGAACAAAATCTATATAGAACCTTATAATAAGGACAATAATCACCATAATCAGGAAGTCCATGTGATGAAACTTGATATTATAAGGACCAATGATGAAAAATGTTTCATTTTTAGACTAAACAAGATGAAAAATATACAAACTACCTTAATCATGTCAAATCTTGTGTTTAGCCGTTTTTTATTGCAAAAGTAAGATGCCAAAATATACAAACTAATGATAATACAATGTTCTAATTGACCCTCTTGGTTGAGTTCTTTGAACCTTCAAAGCCAACACATTAAAGAAACATAGTAAAAACCTTTTTAGGAACAAACCTGATATAATAAAGCCTTCATCCAATATATTTATAAGATAAAAAGACAAAAAGTCAAAAATGATGAAATCAATTACAAGTAAGGATTAAAATAAAAACCTGTTAAGATAAGGCCTTTGCCCTATCCAGTCTCAAAATCATTTTCTTGATCCATTTTTTATGCATATTGATATCATTATTGATAAAGCCTCTATTACAAAATGGTTTGTCTGAACCTAAAGAATATGTAGATCAAGATACACATGAATTTCTAGCAACCTTACATGGTTAGCCCCAACCCTTTCAGAAGTTCTAATCAAATTTCCAATCCATTCATCTTTTAATGACCAACACTATGGTTTATACGACCTTCTTTTCAAGTTTCTAGACATCCTAGGGCAGCTTCAGCAAGAAGCCTTCTACATACATAATAATAAAATTAACAATGAAGACCTAATATCATTAATCATAAAAGAAGATCAAATATAAAGTAATAAAAACCCTAGTTCTTGGACTGAAGCGACAAAAAAAAACTAAGAATGGGATTTACTAATTTCACGTGTCTGAAAGTTTATCTTCAAGGGAAGAAGAGCCGTATAGACTTTCTGGTGGGCTAATGGTCAATTTTCATTGAGTTGAGGCATGTGAGGAAGTGAGGAAATAGAAAGCAAGGTATTCTCAGATAGATGGAGAAGATTAGGGTTCGTGGATTGAGAGTGAGGTTTTCTACCATTCCTAGAACCATCACATCCATAAGAAGATAAAAAAATCAAGTTTTTTGAAATCAAAGCATGTCTATGTCAAAAATGTCACCTGAAAGTGGAGCAACGAAAACACTTTGTTGACATATCTGCAACAACAGAAATCCGAGCTTTCTGTTACCAAAAAATCACATACAAATTGATCATATGTCTAAATAAGGGGAGAGGTAAACAAAATCTTGAAGCTCTATCATTTGATGTGTAGCAAATAACAACTCCAAATAAGATCTGGGTGTTTTGATTTGCGATTCCAACTCAAGATACAGACAAATAAGAAGTAATAGGAAGGAGTCGCCGGATGCGGTGGTGTCTGATGGTTTTGACAGTGATGATGGTTGATCTTGTGAATACAATGGTGGCTGATGTTATTGGTGAAGACATGTGAGAATATAGGGGTGCAAGATAACCTGAATGATTCGAGATCATCATTGTGTTTAGAGAGAGAAAAAAAGGATTCAAGAAGAGGATTCTTACCTAACTATGATAGAATTTCAGATCTCAACATCAAAAATATAACATGCTATACTTTGCAAAATGTTGCAAAACCTCCATTAACAATAGATTCACGGTAGGCTTTATAGCAGGGGATGTAAGAAAGGGCCATCTGCAGGAGGGATATTGAATCAACATGTATTTTCTGATGGTTTCAAATTTTGAATTATCCGAAATTCAGGGAAGGAAATAGAATTTGTTGAGAAATATAAGGATTCAAAACACTGGTTAAAATTTAAAATTATTTTATTGATGACTACTTGTACTATTAACTTACGTCTTAAAAAAAATATTATTATATTCAATCTATTTTTAGAAATAGTGAGACTTCTTTTATAAGATAGTAAAGATATATATATATATATATATATATATATATATATATATATATATATATATATATATATATATATATATATATATATATATACCCGCGCGATGTGGCGGTGCCGAAAAGTTCATTTCTACGAATAGTTTCTAACCGGAGACATTAAATGTGTGGGGCTTTGGGTTGTTTTTGTGGACGTTTCGATTTTGCTATTAAATTTTTATACACGTTTTGTTCTGATGATAATTTCCTGTGGACGTTTCCTTTCGGTTATTAGTTTTGTTTGGACGTTTCTTTTTGAGATTGTGTTCTTTGGGTGTTTCGTTTCGGCAATTAGTTTTCTTTAGACGTTTGGTTTCAACCATAGTTTTCTTTGGACATTTTTTTTTCGGTTATTAGTTCTGTTTGGACGTTTTATGGGCACAAATTATTTAGTTTGAGCGATTAAGGCTTAATGGTAGGGTAGTGCCATGAATCATGATTAGTTGTATCTATACATCCGTCAAGCGGTGAGTAGCCTTCTTATGGCTAATTTTTTATGTCAACAATTATGTCTTTTAGAAACGTGTCTATTAAAGTTTTTGATTTCTATAGAATATCTTAATCGTATACTCGTGTAATGTGGGAACGACGATCCATTTATTTTTGGAAAATTCCATATTGGTAAGAATAAACAATAAATTGTCCATATGATTTACTTTTAAAATATAACGTACATTATTCTTTTGAGTTGAAATATATCTATAATAGACGTTAGTTTATATTTTGCAAAATAAAACAATTTTTTGTTTTGCTTTTAAAAAATCAACTATAACAAATGAAGATTCATTTTGCTATGTGTCAATCTTTCATGAATTTTGACACTTATCATTTTATTATATTTTTGAAATTTGAAATTTTTTATCCTAATAAATGAAAATGACTTTGCCACATGTCATCTTCTCATTTATTTGGACACATGGCATTTTCTAGAAATTTTAAATTTTTTTATTTTCCACTTGTCATTTTATTGTATTTTTGATTTTATTAAATTAAAATCCACATTTAATATATAAAGTAATATATATGTAAGGTATTTATTAGAAAATGGTTTATATATGTAATGTATATAATGCATTAAAGTCTCATTAATTTTAATAATTCAAAAAATTTCTTATTTTTCTTATAATTTAAAGTTTTCAAATTGTTAAAATTTTATATTTAATTTTTTTTAAATAAACCCATGTAATACATGGGTCTCACATCTAGTAAATAATATCCAAATGGTAGTTCCGAGGCGGTTCCGGTTCCAAAACCGGCAGTTCCGAGGCGGTTCCGGTTCCAAAAGCGGGTACCCGGTTTCGATGCTCATCCCTACTACAAATGATGAAATGAACCAATAGTAATATTATAGCTAGCAGGTGAGTCTTTACAGCTTTTGTAAAGCGTGGTTTAAACCGTCAATTGATCCATAAGTTCCTAAAAAGAAACGTTTGATCAAGTTTATAAAAGGGTAAATAACTTAGAAGGGTAATTATCTCTTATTTGTGTTAACATATTGACAACTTTTTTTTTAGGTAATTATCTCTTATCTGTGTTCACATATTGACAACTTTTTTTTTTATTTTTTATTTTTTATTTTTTATTTTTTGTACATAAGAAAACAACTAACTTGTTTTAACTGTTTAAATTACACCAATATTGCCGGCTATATTTGTTTTAACTGATAATTCAAAGGGAAAATGACTCAGGAGGATAACTACCTCTTATCCGTGTTTATATATTGACATTTTTTTTTGTACATAAGAAATCAACTAACTTGTTTTAACTGTGTAACATCCCAAAAATCATGACAACAAATGTCGTTTTTATTTAATACTAAAACCATAATTGTCAAACCATTAATTTAATATTTCGGCATCGTGCCCCGCTCGGCATCAGGCCCCGCCTGACATCAAGCCCCGCTCAGTATACATATATGTCTCTCTTAGGGCCCGCCCCGCCTGTCTTCGGGCCCCGCTCGCTAAACACATACAATCATATAACATGCTAACACATAAGGAAACATATTCTACTGTACCCTGCTAATAATGAGATACGGAACCTCGTCCGTACTCAACTAGTGATGAGATACGGGACCTCGCTCACACTCACCTCCCTACCACACACATACAAGTATCACACAGACAACAAGTATAATCTAACATGCAAACATTCCTCGGGCACTCGCCCGACATCGGACCTTGGTCCGGAATAACATACTAGCATACAATGCCTAAGGCTAACCCCCGGGTCTTCCTACTCATAGACTACATGAGCTAGCATTGTGGCCTTAGACCCATTCACACAGTAATGAGACTCACCTTACACTGCTGAAGTCCTGGCTGGAACTAGCTGAGTACGGACGAGGTTCCGTTTCTCATTATTAGCAAAGTATGTATCTTAGGGCAGAGATACAATAGAGTATGTTTATTTATGTGTTAGCATGTTATATGATTGTATGTGTTTAGCGGGCGGGGCCCGGAGACAGACGGGGCCTAAGAGAGACAAATATGTACACCGAACGGGGCTTGATGCCAGGCGGGGCCCGATGTCGGAGTATTAAATTAATGGTTTGACAATTATGGTTTTAGTATTAAATTAAAAATGAAATTTTTGGTTATGATTTTTGGGATGTTAAACATTTAAAACAAGTTAGTTGTTTTCTTATGTACAAAAAAGAAGAAGTTGCCAATATATGAACACGGATAAAAGATAGTTACATTCCTAAGTCATTATCCCTTTAAGTTACCGGTTAAAACACATGTATTAGCTGGTAATATTGGTGTAATTTAAACAATTAAAACAAGTTAGTTGCTTTCTTATGTACAAAAAAGAAGTTGTCAATATGTAAACACGGATAAGATGTAGTTACCTTCTTAAATTATTTTCCCTTTATAAAATCATATGTAAGCACTAATGATCAACAATTAATAGAAAAAAGAACTCGATTAAATTTATTCAAACTTTCACAACATTAAACAGTCTTCAAAAATTTTCCATATCATCCGAAACAACCAATAAAAATTTTGAAACCAAACATAGAACAATTATGAATATAGCTATCAAAAAACCATTAAATTTGAATTTTTAGTTGTCTTTTCCACAAAACAAAAGTTTATGTTCATTCAGATTTAAAAACTCTCAATTCTCATCCAGAGCAAAAATAAAGACTCACATATATATATATATATATATATATATATATATATATATATATATATATATATATATATATATATATATATATATATATATATATATATATATATATATATATATATATATATATATATATATATCAATAAAAACTGTTGAGAATCAGAATTTTTATGCACACATATAGATATTTATACAAAAACATCTCTTATCTATGCACAATATATATATATAAACATGTAATGTATACACAAATTCGACAAAATTACGAAAATGATCCCTATGGTTTGTCAAAAGACACAAAGTCAGTCCCTTCTAATTTTTTTTGATGCAAATGGCCCCTGTAGTTTGCCAAACTTGCATAGATGACCATTTTTACTAAGGCCGTTACTATTCTACCATTAGGGACTGAATCTGTAATGATATTTTCGTCTTTTCAAGTATAAAGGGACTGAATTCATGACATTTAATAAATCACAATGACCATTTTTGAAATTTCTTTGAAAAATACAATTAAATTGCTACGGGAGGGCTCAAACTAATGACCTTCACCCCTTAAATTACCAAAGTCTTAATCAATTGAGATGAATGCTCTCTTGGTTTATTTTTCCTAAAACTAATTTATATAATAACAAAATCTTTAAAACATAAACAATAAATAAATTATAAAAAACATTTTTTACATGATCGTTAAAACATAAACTAATTTACGTAAAATATATATTTTTTGTCTTTAAAATACGTTTTCGTATAAAAAATATGTTTTTGTAAAACTTATTTTTCCATGTCTTTGAAATAGTAACAATTAACACTACTCATGATATAAAAAAAATGTATAAATTCTTTTGGGTCACTAGTTTTAAAATCGTTTTTTCGGTTATATGTATTAAAAACAACTAAACAACGATTTTGTTATGTCTAAACAATTTATATAGATTTTTTTATGTTAAGAGTAGTGTTAATAATTGTTATTTCAAAAAGATATATATCATTATGTCTTTTCATCTTCATTTTAACCATAAGATTTAGAACTTGTGATTAAGATGAAATACGTATTTTAAATAATATATATAACCAATAAGTTTTTTATGTTTTTTTAAATACATATAAAAAACCATATGTATCTCAAATAAGATATATATGTGTTCGGTTATATGTATTTTAACCGAATAGGTTTGTTATATATCTAAACAATTTATACGGTTTTTTATGTTTTTTTAAATACATATAAATGTATTTAAAAAAATATAAAAAACCTATTTGGTTATATATCTTATTTAAAATACGTATTTCATCTTAATCGCAAGTTCTAAATCGTGTGGTTAAAATGAAGATGGAAAGACATAATGATATATCTTTTTGAAATAACAATTATTAACACTACTCTTGACATAAAAAAAATCATATAAATTGTTTAGATACATAACAAAATCGTTGTTAAGTTGTTTTTAATATATATACCCGAAAAAAACGGTTTTAGAACTAGCGACCCAAAAGAATTTATACATTTTTTTATGTCATGAGTAGTGTTAATTATTACTATTTCAAAGACATAAAAAACATGTTTCATAAAAACGTATTTTTATACGGAAACGTATTTTTAAAGACAAAAAATATATATTTTACGTAAAATAAATATATAAAAATACATACAATTTGTTTGTAAAAAACTATTTTTTTATAGTACAACTAAAATATACTTTGTTTTATTTAAAAAAAATTATGTACAAAAATGTTTTTTATAATTTATTTAAAGTTTATGTTTTAACGATTTTATTATTATATAAATTAGTTTTATGAAAGAATAAACCAAGAGAGCATTTAGTTTAATTGGTTAAGAGTTTGATGATTTAAGAGGTGGAGGTCATGATTTCGAGCCCCCCCCCCCCCCCCCCCCCCCCCCCCTAGTAATATAATTATTTTTTTTAAAGATATTTCAAAAACGGTCCCTGTGGTTTACTAAATGTCACGAATTCAATCTCTTTATGCTTGAAAAGACGAAAATGCCCTTACAGATTCAGTCCCTAAAGGTCCTAGGAGGCGTCAATTGCGAAACTATTCCACACTCCTTGAGATAATCGTGGAATTCAAGACTTAGGTACTCTCCTCCTCGATCGGATCGAAGCATCTTGATTTTCCTGCCCAATTGATTCTCCACTTCATTCTTGAACTCTTTGAACTTTTTCAAAGGTTTCTGACTTTTGCTTGATTAAATAGATATACCCATATCTACTATAATCATCGGTAAAGGTCACGTAGAAGCGGTTCCCATCCTTCGTGGTTGATCTAAACGGTCCACATACATCGGTATGTATTAAGTCCAATAGACCCTCACCCCTTTCACACGTACTAATGAAGGGTGATTTAGTCATCTTTCCAAGTAAACAAGACTCGCATGTGTCATCTTCCCTAAGGTCGAATGACTCCAACACTCCATCCTTTTGGAGTTAGGCTATGCGTTTCTTGTTGACATGTCCAAGATGACAATGCCACACGGAGGCTTTATCCATACTAGTGGAAGAATCTATATTCAAAACATCATTTCCTAAGTTATCAACAATCATAACAGTTTCATAAATTCCATTACATGGTATAGCTTCAAAGTAAAAAACACCATTTAGATAAGCCAAAATAGAACCATTCTCATTATTAAAAGAAAATCTAAAACCTTGTCTAAACAAACCATGAAATGGAATGATGTTTCTAGCCATTTCTGGCGAATAGCAACAATTGTTCAAATCTAAACATAAATTATTCCTAAGCATTAAAGAATACACCCCAATCTTGGTCACAGGCGACGATCTTCTGTTCCCCATGATTAGATTGATCCTTCCTTGCTCCACATCCCTACTTCTTCTTAGTCCCTGCACATTAAAACAAATGTGGTAACCACAACCGGTATCAAGAACCTAAGAAATAGCATGATTAGAATCGTTAGATATAATTGTGTATATACCTACGAAAGATGGCTTGATCTTTCCTTCCTGGATGGCTTGCAGGTACTCTGGGCAGCTTCTCTTCCAATGTCCTATCTTGTGGCAGTGGTGGCACTCTGCCTCCTTAGGGTTAGGGCAGGGCTTAGCGGGATCAACTTTGGTCCCACTAGAGGAGGCACCATCTCGGGCTTTAACCTTGCGATAGTTCTTAGACGAAGCCTTCCTCTTATTTCCCTTTCCTTGACCAATAGCCAAGAGAGGAGCAGCAGGTGGATTAGGAGTTGGTGCAACAGACTTGTCTTTGAAGTTGCTCTCAGCGGCCCTCAATAGACCTTGGAGTTTGCTTAGGGTGACATCCTCTTTGTTCATGTGGTAAGTCATCCTAAATTGATTGTACTTCGGAGGCAAAGAGTGAAGCACCATGTCGATCGCCAAGTCTTCCCCAAAGTCAACATTTAACATGTGAAGGCGGTCGACATACCTTTGCATCTTTTGCAGGTGCACGGTAAGAGATTCTCCATGACCCATCTTAGCGGAAATCATATTAGTGAAAATCTCATAACGCTCTTGTCTCGCGTTCTGGTGGTATCTCTCCAATAAGTCTTGATGCATCTCGTACGAGTACATGTCCTCGTAGGACTTTTGGAATTCGGAGTTCATGGTGGCTATCATGATGCAATATACCTTCGTTGCATCTCGCTCATGAGTTTCAAAAGCGGTAATTTCAGCCGGAGTAGCGATTTCAGGGTTGATCTTCTCGATCTTCTCATCGAGGACATACTCCTTATCCTCATAGCGAGCAATGGTGCGAATGTATCTTATCCATTCGCTAAAGTTCGTTCCATCGAAGGTGACATTTTGGCAAAGGCTCATCAACATGAAAGAACTAGCAGCAACGTTGTTTGCGTTCGACATCTACAAAAAGAAGAAATGACAAAGATAGATTAGAATAAGAATCCCTAATTATCACCCAATAAGAAAAATTAGGGCTAGGATCCAACAATAACATTTACATATTAGAAAAGGGATGTCGTAATCCAACATGCAAATAAATTGAAGGTAAGTGAATGACGATTCACTAATTCTCCATTTCAAAAACTTAACTATTAGTCCTAAATGTATTGAGAATTCCTAGGTTCGGATGAGATTCATTGAAACTATTCAATGGCATGTTTAAATCTCGATATACCCCTCTTGTTTGTGACTGGGATACCGAGGATCACAAAGCGAGTGTGAATTACCATGCAAATTCACATGGTGCCTTCATTGTAACGATCACCTATTCGATGTGCTGGTAAACCACACACGCTCCATCGAACTATGATAAACAATGAATCACCCTTTGCCACCTTTGCTTAGAACCAATTAGTGTGCCAGTAAACCACACACGCTCCACTAACTTCTTAGCAAGGGTGCAAAGTGTAATTTCATGGGATTGCATCAATTCACTTTTCCTAAAGTAACTAAGATTGGGAAATTTTGAAAATGTGTAGTTACTTTGTATTATTTATTATACTTTTAATGAGAGGATGAGGTTGCCCTATCCTACCTGTTCGACTAACGACCCTCCACCGATCAAGGAAGCGGTGGGTGTGAGTGTACACCCATTAAGCGCCATTTTATAGGCCGCAACCTTATACCCACCTTATAGATCGGCTTCGTGAATGAGGCCTACTAACGGTAAGACTAGCATTTTAGTTATATATATATATATATATATATATATATATATATATATATATATATATATATATTATTCTTGTAATATTATATTAGTATAGGGTTGTATTTTAAACCTTTTAAAATCTAGGGTTTGAAATTTAAGTTATCTAAATTAAACTTTTAATCACAAAATATAAATTTCAAAACTAGAGGACAAGTTTTAAACATTTAAAACATGGAGGATCAAATAACAAATAATTTCAATTAACAATTAATTTCCTAATTATCTATATTTGATTTATTAAAGATTTCTTTTAAGATAATTACCAAAATAATTAATTAATTATCATATAAGGAAATTAAATATTTTATTAGTTGATAAATATCTTTAATTAGATCAAGATTATAGTCATATATATCAAAAAATCAGATTAGGGTTGATCTAATATGATTAAGGTAAGTTTCCATAAGATAATCATGAAGAAATCCCGAATCTGGCCATTCCTGACGCTTGGACTCGCCGAGTGCACAAAGGGACTCGCCGAGTCAGCTTAACTCGCCGAGTCCACTTTGGAACTCGCCGAGTCCATGACTCAGAAACACAAAAAACGAATTTTGCAGTTTAGTTTCAGACAATTAAGCAACAATTTAATGAAAACCAAGCTAGGCTCTGATACCACTGATGGGTTTTAGCCATAAGAACTTTCCTATGTGCGCATGCAAAACCCTAATGCTTGGATCTAGGCTTTCTAATTAAACATGCTTTGAATCCAAGACTTCTAATGACTATTTAGGTGTAATAACAATATTGAAACATATCTAGAATCATACCTTTGAATTCCTTGTTGATCTTGTTGTCTTGGAGCTTCTAGAGTCACAATTGTCACTCCTCTAATGGCTTACAAACACCAAATAGCAAGGAGAATGATTTAGGAGAGAGGAGAGGGGAGGAATTCGGCCAGGGCTTCTCTACTTTTGGTGAAGTACCTAATTCCTTATGCCATAGGGTCTATTTATACTTGTAGACTCCTTAAGGGTTACAACCTAAACCCTAGTTGGATAATCTTCTCTTAAGGTTATCCAAATTCATTCCTTAGATAACCCCTTAGACGATTTGAAGCTATCCTAGCTTCTAGAATCCGTCCAATACATATCTATATGGATTTACAGTCTAAAGTTTAACTATCAAACAATTGACAGTTTATACCCTCTTATTTAATTAATCTCTTTAAGTCACCAAATTAATTCCAATTAATTCTATGACTTATATTAATCAAATAATATATTATTCCTTATATTATTCTCATAATATATTAATAATATTTACTCTCTCTTAATAAATCATCCTATCAAGTTGCTATGGTGAAGGCAACCCAAAAGGACCATGCACAACCGGGTCAAATACTTGCCTAATATAGTTGCAGCCTTAGACACTATTCCAACACCAACATACTAGGTGGTTTCTGCATCCAAATCACGCACATGAGTACGCTGAGCGTACACAAACGTACACCCCGCATACTCGGCTACCATCTTTTAATCAAATAAGGGCCAAACTTGACAACTAGAGAAAGATCAAGGGCTAAAAAGATATACCTGGTCCCGGGTTGTTACACAAATGACGCCTAAGCCTTGATCTGTAAGGATTAAGTGCTTAATGAAGGTATTGACTTACCAGTTACACCACGACGTAATCATGGATTAACCATGGTGCGGTGGTCAAGCGTCTTGCATCTATTTCATCGTGGTTTGGCCACAACATGGCCAAGGATGTGCCACGATGGTGACCATTGACTTTTGGTCAACTGTTTTAGATTAAGTCCTGGAGTGACAAAAATGTCTTTTGTTCCTAGATTATCTTATTTTAGAACCAAATTTGCTATGGAAGTGCTCATTTCCTGATTTACCTTAATTATTAAATTAGGTTCATTATTTGTGTAGTGGTTCGAGGAAGTATCAGTACCACTTAGCTCAGTGAGTGGATCACTTTATTAGTCACTCATGTGAGTTCTCATGAACTTACTTATTACGTAGACAATATGTTTTGTGTATGAAGGTTAGAGATAGACCTATATGAAGTAATCTAGTTAAATCAGAGCCAAGATAGACCTCTTGGAGGAAAGTGGTCAATACCAAGTCAACTAGAGATAGACCTCTCGGAGGAATCTAGTGGAATGGGGTCAGTATGTTAACATGCTATCAAGTGTTATGTGTTCAGTTGTATGTGACAACTATTTTATGTTTTATGTATGATGAGAAATACATTTGATCTGTATAATGAGTGAGTGTCATGATTTCTTACTAAGCTTTAGACTTACAGTTACCATTACATGTTTGGTTGTAGGTCCTTTAGGTTCAAAGGGAAAGGAATTGGCTTGATTGGGACATCTAGACATATGGGGGCATGGCATCCACTTTATGTTTATCTTTTATGTTGTCTGTTTTCATTACAAGAATTTAGCTTCTACTTATGAAGATGAATTTGTGTTACTATTTTGGTGATGTATGGATGGAACCCTTTTTTTTTAAAATGGCATACTCTAATTTTAAAAAGTTTATACTATGGTTTTTGGGATATTACAAATGAGGACGTTACAATGCAAACAAGTAAGAGAGGAGATCTATAATGGTAGTACTCGATGTGATTCTCTTGGACCTCGAATCATAAATAGAGAGCTAAAGTCAACAATAATGTAGAATAGGCTAGGTATTACATTCTGAAACCCAAGTTAGATGAGGTATAAATAAACGAGTGTTAAAGAGTGATCTAAAAGTGAGAGATTGCTTACTGAGATGTCCCATGAGGGTGGTATTTATAGTGTTGGTATGGAAGACAGTGTCTTTGTTTTGGCTAGGTAAAGTTGTGGTATAGTGTGTTTTTAGCCGGTTTGTTTGATGTACTACTTTTGTGAGGTGTACGTGGAATGATCCTATGTTGATTGTAGGTGCTCCTTCCACAACATGTGTTTGTAGATTGGGGATAAAATATGATGCTCTGATCGGGTTATGACTTGGAAGTCTTGTTTTTGTCTCCATGTCTAGGTTTGACTTTAAGGTTACGACGACCCTAATATAAAGATATAGATCAACTAATGTATTGTCATATATATATATATATATATATATATATATATATATATATATATATATATATACATATGTATGTATATAAAGATTAAATATTATGAATATTATTATTTTCTAATTGTGTCCCATTGCCTTGGGACCATGGTTTTGGTCTTCAACCCTTAGGACACACTCGTGTCCATAAGTGTTTGCGCATCACATTTTTTGAACCTACTACATCTATACAACCGATTATGTAAACTCTGTGAATGTGCTACCACGCTTAAGATACTCTTAAAAACCATACTCCCGACCATACATAGAAAATAATGTAAAGTCGATCATCATAAATTTTTCTTCGTACGGTGCTCTCGGAACTATTCTCGAAAAGACACACGATAATTATAGTGGTCATGCTTAGACCCTCCACACTCAAAACCAACCGACATACTAAATGTACCTTTTAAGTGTATCCTCCGATCCAACCCAAAGATACAACTACCAAACTCTTTTTGTAAAGAGATACTACATTCGTCCTCTCTAGAAACCCCTCACGCCCTTATCATCGAGAAAAAAAGTGACAATAAAAAGTAGATAAGGCACGCCACGCACCCTCGACCCAAGTCAAATCTCAAATCTAACCCATGACCATCACATGGGGTAATTTATGGATCACTAGTACGACTGTAAATGAACCGAACGAACATGAACAAAAGTTTATTCATGCTTGTTTGCTTAAGTTAGCCGAATAAACGAACGAACACGAATGGATAAACGAAAGAATTTTTTTGTTCATGTTCGTTCGTTTAACAAATTACATTATTATATTTGTTCGTTTATGTTCGTAAACATGAAAAACGAATATAAACGAACAAAGATAAACAAACACAATTAAATATATATATATATATATATATATATATATATATATATATATATATATATATATATATATATATATATATATATATATATATATGATCATATAATATAGTAATATACTCTCTTCGTCCTAAATTAATTGTCTATTTTTTACATTTGAAGTTTTTTTCTTCAACTTTGACATTAAATATTTTTATTTGTTATATATTATTTGATGAAACTTATAATAATGAGAATCCATTTAAAATACAATTCATCCATATATTTTGCATCAATTATTATCTGTCTAAAAGAAAAACATTTAAGGTCAAATTTGGAAAATAAAAAACTACAAAAATTAAATGTGGACAATTAATTTGGGACGGATGTAGTAATAAAAAAAATTGAACATATATGAACATAAATAAACATAAACGAACAACATAAAAGAACGAGACTATTGTTTATATTCGCTCATTTAAATAAACGAATGAAAACTTTTGTTCATGTTAAACTTCCCACGGACCAATTCGTTGAACGTTACAGTTCTAACCACTAATGATATTTTTGACATGCAACATCATTTACAGAATTTTCATAAACCAATGCCCTCCCATTACAGGGTCAAAATATTTGAAAAAGTGTTGTCTTCCGAAGTTGATGTATATAAATTTCAACATGAGAAAAATAAGATACCTTAATATATTGCATTGTGTGATATTGAAAATTGTTTTTGGTCAAGTCCAAAGATATAAAGTCCATAATCTATTATGTCCTGTCTTAGATATCAGAAAATGGTCGGTTTGAACCCAGCACTTTAATTAATTTAATAAGAAACCGAGTTGCCGACGTCCAGAAGCCGTAGATGCCGCCGCTACCATATTTGCATAAACTATATACTACTAATTCTGGTAAAGTAAATGACGTGCCAACAATAGATCTATAATTCAATAATTCATGTGTTAGTAATATCAAAAAATAAAAATATACACTTTAACTAACTATACTTTTACCGGTTTAGGAAACTTTTTATTTATTTATTTCGATGTTGGGTTTTAAGGGTACGTTTGGCTATTAAAGATTGTTTTCACTTTTTTATTTCTTAAAAATTTTCATAAATGAAATATTGAAAATTCTGTTTTCAACTTTTAGTTATCAAAATTTAAAAAAACGTTTGGCTAAAAATGAACGAGTTTTTATTTTTCAATTTAGAAAAATAGAAAACTTGCATGGGTGTGGGTTTTGGTAGAGGTGTGGGAGTGGGAGCGGGGTTGATGTCGGAGGTGCGTGTGAAGATAGTTGTGGTGTGGGTGTGTGTTTAAATTTTACAAAACTTTACAAACAGAAAAAATATAAAAAACAATGTTTATTAGTTTTCCACTAAAAAAGTAGAGAGCACCAAATTACACTTTGTAAATTATGGACGTTAATTCTTCCACGAGATCTTTTATGTGTGCATTGAAGTTTATAATGTGTTGACAATTATACCATCATTTAGATTTATAGTGTATTTTAATTTTCTAGATTGGCGTTGATTCTTTGTAAACCATTATACCAAAATATGATGTACTGATAATTTATACACCTATTTTTCTTTGCTCATTCTTTACACCATCAGGTTTCTTTATTTTGACATTAATACCCCTTAGTTTAAAACCTATTTTCTTCTTCTTTTGTCATTCTTCAGACCACTAGCTCTGGTTTTGCATCTTTCTTTGGAATAGCCCAAATTTCTCGATAAATTCTCTTTTGATTTAAATAACGAAATCATTTCCATAAATTATAAAATTCCAAGTACATTAGTTTTCAAAATCCATAACATCGGATAAATTATTCACAAAATCAGAGTGTCCCCAATAAAACGACAAAGAGTGTATGTCGCACTATCACGTCAGGCTCTTACCCTTAGATCCTGAAGTACCTGAAACAACCAACAAACTGTAAGCTAATGTTTAGTGAGTTCCTTATAACATACCCCGTACAATCCACATAATCACAGAAACCATATAAACCATGCATATAAACATATACGGGTGCCGTGGAAATCCTCCAAGGTCTTACTACAGGATGTCATGGGCTCCCCCCAGGGTCTTATACCTATATGTCATGGGCTCCCCCATGGTCTTAACTACTTGTCATCGGGTCTCCCACGGTCTTTACCTGGAATGTCATGGGCTCCCCCATGGTCTGATATCCAATTGCCATGGGCTCCCCTCGGGGTCTTTATATATCTGGCCAATAAGGTACTAGCATATTCATGTATATATATATATATATATATATATATATATATATATATATATATATATATATATATATATATACTAGGCATATCTATATTAATCTCACAATAATCATCACAACTAACTGAATGGACCGGCCATGGTACCTTCAACCCATTGGTATGGTGAGGAGACTCACCTTAAATGCAATCTGTAGCTGAATAGGCCTAAGCTCTGAGTCTCAGCTCTATCAAATCCCCCAAACATAAACAACTCCTTAGATTTAACTCCACCCTTCAAACCCTTAAAAGTCAACCTTGGTCAAAGTCAAAGTCAAAGTCAGAGTCAACGCTCCGAGTTGTCAACTCGTCGAGTCCACCCCAAAGTCAAAATCGTGATATTGCAATCCAACTCGCCGAGTTTTCCTACAACTCATCCTGTTCCTCCGTTTTTCAACAGAATCAGGGAAACCCCAACCCAACTCGCCAAGTTCACTTAAGAACTCGTCAAATTCTACAGTCTGCCAACCCACTTAATGCATTAAGTTGTTTTTCTTGAATCCAAAGGCTTCAAACCTCAGATCCCCATCCATAGAGATGTCTAGAAGGGTAAAGTTTCCAACTTTACTAAAGAATCAATGAATCGAGTAAGTAACAAATCAGAGTATGTAAGAATGCGAGATTGAACAACGAATGCAAATATGATCTTGTTTTTACTCTATTATGCTTTCGAATGTCTACAGAGGACAAAGACACGTTTCTGTAAAAGCAACACTTATCTAACTCTAGTAAATGTCCCTATTTACAGGAAACAGAAAACATACAAAAAATACTATGGCATTGACACTAAGCTTCATATAAAAGCACCTTAGTAAATGTTGGATAAGGTGTCTAAGTCCATAACTATTTCTGGTATGTACTTGACCCGACCTGGCATGGTCCATCTGGGTTGCATGGCACTATGCAATTGGATAGACTAAATGAGAGAAATAACACTTGTGGTTTATTAATATATTATAAGTTCTAATATATTAATAATATTATTTAATTAGTTTGATCAAGAATTAATTTTAGAATTAATTAAGTGATCAAAAGATAACTAATTAAATATATGGGCTGATTATGTAAATCATCCATAACTTATATAGTAGGCTAAGAGGCTCCATGGATAATCAAGTTGGGTTGAACCCATTGGATGCTCCATGAAGGCTCCATGGGAGTTACAAACCCATGGGTCCTGGAAATGAAGAATAATGACACATTAGGGTTTACATGGTGTAACCCTAGATGTGTCAACACTATATAAAGCTCATGTTTCTCCCAAAATCGGTGACACATGCATGCTTGAGGGCTAGAGCCGATTTTTAGAGTGTCATACTTTCTCTCCAAGTTTACTCCATAACATTTGGTGTTGTGTGAAGCATTTGAGGCATCACACTTGGGCTGCTAGGCTCACAAGGTTTCAAGGATGAAAATCAACAACAAGGTATGTAGTTCTATCTTTCATTTAAATTAAAATTGTTCCCCATGTATGCTAGATAGGATCATAACCTTGGAAATCAACTTTGCATGAGAATTAGACAAACATAGATCCAAGGTTATTAGGGTTGCATGTACACTTAGGAAGTGTTAGATTGCTCAAAACCCATTAGTGGTATCAGAGCCTAGGCTTGTTTGTTTGTTACTTGATGCAAAATTGTTGAAAAAAGTTGATTTTGTACAATCTGCCTGATGAACTCACCGAGTCCATGGGGGGACTCGCCGAGTTCATGTGTATCTTCATCCTACTCGCCGAGTAGGTTCGTGCACTCGGCGAGTAGGAGCGTCAGAATGCATATTTTCGACTTTTGCTGCTGGAAATGGACTAGAAACATTACCCTAAACTGTTTTGGTGTAATTAAACTTGTTTTAGATGGTGTAATGTTTGTTCTAATCCATTTACAATGGCTAATATCAATTTTTCATGATTATATGTGTTCATATGGTCTTAAAACTTTGATATGGATATTCATGTTCTTGATTTTATGAATTTAGATGATCATAGGAATTACTTGTAACCTACTTGGTAGTTTAATTCTTGGTCATAATGTGTTTTAATGGAGTCCTTAACTTGTCCTCAAGTTATGGAAAACCAAGAGTCACACTTGAATTAAAACCATTAAAAGAACACAAGAGTTAGAAAAAACGAAAAGTCTTCATTTTAATACTCAATTAACTTCATAAGTTATATGAAATGAAAAGTTTTGAAAGTTTACAAAATTTGCCCTCAAGTTTTGGAACAAGTAAAGTCATGATTAAAAATTTAGTTCCAACCCTTAGAATTTTAAAAGTTAAAATTCAACCCTTATACTTATAATATTATAAGTTAATAATATATATATATATATATATATATATATATATATATATATATGTGTGTGTGTGTGTGTGTGTGTGTGTGTGTGTGTGTGTATAAGATCAAAGTCGTCTTACCGCTAGTATGCCTCATTCACGAAGCCAGTCTATAAGGTGGGTATAAGGTTGTTGCCTATAAAATGGCAACTTAATGGGTGTCCACTCTCACCCACCGCTTGCTTGACTGGTGGAGGGTCGTTAGCCGAATGGGTAGGACAATGACTTAAAAAATTCTCATTAAAAGTATAATGATTATTATAAAGTAACTAAATGTTTTATAAATTCCCAATCTTAGTTACTTTAGGAAAAATGTGAATAAGGTGCTAATCCATGAAATTACACTTTGCACCTTGTTTAAGTCGTTGGTGGAGCGTGTGTGGTTTACCGGCACACTAACTTGGACTTAACAAGGGAGACAAAGAGTGACTTAAGGTTTTTCATGAGGTCGGAAGGAGCGGGTGTGGTTTACCGGCACTACGATTAAGTGAAAAACATTAATGGTACCAAGTAATTTGCATGGTTACTTCACACCTTGTTTTGTGATCCTCGGTATCCCAGTCACAAAACATGAAGGGCAAACTCGAGATTGAAACATGCCATTGAAACGTTCAATGAATCTTAAAGAATCTAGGAATTTCTAAAAAACCAAATAAAACCTAATAATTTATATTTCGTTTTTATGGTGGAAATTGGTGAATCGTCATTCACCTACCTTTCAAATATGTTATAACTTGGATTACGGCATCCCTCTTCTAGGTTATAATATATTGTGATTGGATCCTAGCCTTAATATTACATTTGGGTGTTTTATTAAGGACTATCTCTATATCTAAACTAAACTTATTTTTCTTCTCTTCAGATGTCTTCCAACAATGCTACTCTTGTCTCAAACCCTACTGGCTCCTTTTCTCTCATGAACCTTTGTGGGAGAGTCATCTTTGATGGATCCAACTTTACTGACTGGATCAGAAACATCAGGATGGTCACTCGTTATGAGAACAAGAAATATGTTCTTGACAAGGAGCTTAAGGTGCCTGAGCCAACTGCTACTCCTGAGGAGCTTGCTGAATATGAGGTTCATGAAAGAGATGCTACAAAAGTGGCATGCATCATGATGGCCACCATGACAGCTGAGCTCCAAAAGTCCTATGAGGACTACTATCCTTTTGAGATGCACCAGGATTTGATGGACCGCTACCATCAGAGTGCTCGTCAAGAGCGATATGAAATCATCTCCTCTATGATCACAACCCAAATGAAAGATGGTGAACCTAGCACAAGCCACATGCATAAAATGCAAAGGTATGTGGATTGATTGATGAAGTTGAATGTGAACTTCCCTGAGGAGTTGGCAATAGATATCGTACCTTCATGTTATGATCAATTCCGCATGACATACCACATGAATAAGGAGGAAGTTACAGTTAGCAAACTTCAGGCACTCCTAAAGACCGCAGAATCAGGTCTTAAAGGTAAGTCGGTTGTGACCACTCCTACTCCTACTCCAAACGCCTCAACTATCCTGACAATCGAGAAAGGGAAAGGGAAGAAGAGGAAGAACCCCTTGAAGGGTACCAAGGGGAAGACCCTTGATGGCTCCTCTTCTAGCAGAACCAAGAAAGGTTTTGTTACACCTTCTTCTGATCCTGAAGAGGCTGAATGCTTCTATTTCCATGAAAAGTCGCACTGGAAGCGAAACTGCCCAAAGTACCAGCAAGATTTGAAGGATGGGAAAGTGAAACACAACCATGTAGGTATTTACACTATATCATCTAATAATTCACTCTATTCTAACTCTTTGGTCCTTGATACCGGTTGCGGTATTCATATTTGTTCTGAATTACAGGATCTAAGAAAAAGTAAGAATGTGGAGCATCGAAAGATAAACTTAGACATGGGGAATAGGAAAGTTTCACCTGTCACCAAGATTGGAGTTTATACTTTGTTGGTTAGTAGTGGATTTACTTTAGATTTGAATAAGTGTTGTTATTCGCCAGAAATGGCAAGAAATGTTATTTCCTTTCATGCTTTGTATAAACAAGGTTTTACCTTTTCTTTTGATAATGAAATTGGTGGAATAAATGCTTTCTTTAATAATGTGTTTTATTTATTACCTGGTGATGGTGTGTATGAAGCTGTGTATGTTGTAGATAATCTAGGAAATAATGTATTGTGTATTGATTCTACTAATGATAATAACTTGGATAAAGCATCATTATGGCATTGTCCTCTTGGACATATAACCAAGAAACACATAGGCCAACTCCAAAAGGATGAGTCTTGGAATCAATTGACCTAAAGTCAGATGATAGTTATGAATCATGCTTACTTGGAAAAATAACAAAGTCACCCTTCACAGGTTCTTGTACTAGGGGTGAAGGTTTTTTGGATCTTGTACACACGGATGTGTGTGGACCCTTCAAACATGACACAAGAGATGCTAATCGTTATTATGTGACTTTTACTGATGATTACAGTAGATATGGATATATATACTTAATCAAGCATAAGTTAGAGACTTTTGAAAGGTTTAAAGAGTTTAAACAGGAAGTCGAGAATCAATTGGGCAGGAACATTAAGTTGCTTCGATCCGATCGTGGTGGTGAGTATCTTAGTACCGAGTTCCTCGACTATCTTAGGGAATGTGGGATTGTCTCACAATTGACACCTCCCAGGACACCGCAGTTGAATGGTGTGGCTGATAGGCGTAATCGAACCTTGTTGGATATGGATCATTCCATGATGAGTCGAGGTTCACTACCAATCTCATTTTGAGGGTATGCCTTAGAGACTGCCACCCATATCCTTAATCTGGTCCCTACAAAGAGGGTTGCCAAAACACCTCACAGGATGTGAACTGGAAAAGTTCCTAGTCTAGCCCACATCAAGGTTTGGGGTTGCGAGGCTTTCGTGAGACACGAGACTCATGACAAGCTCGAACCTCGAAGTGAGAGGTGTATTTTCATCGGCTACCCACAAAAATCCTTTGGTTACCTATTCTACAGACCTAGTGAGAATGTGGTCTTTGTAGCAAGGAGGGCTGTCTTTCGAGAGAGAGAGAGAGAGAGAGTTCATAAGCCAAGGGAACAGTGGGAGCCTATTGACCTTGAAGAACTTCAAGAGTCAAGTGGTGAAGGAACCTCAAACCCTAGCAGCCAACTTGAGGAGGAAACTCCTTTTGTACCTCCAATTGTAACTCTGAGGCGTTCCACAAGGGTTAGGAATGTACCTGAGCATTACTATGGATTCCATATTACTGCGGATGGTGATACACTTATCAGTGATGAGACACTGATAGGTCTGGATGAACCTAACAGCTATGCGGAAGCCATGGCAGGCCCCGAGTCTGCTAAATGGAAAGAGGCAATGGATAGCGAGATACAGTCCATGTATGACAATCAGGTCTGGGACTTGGTTGACAATGTACCAGGTCGTAAGACAGTTGGGTGCAAGTGGATCTTCAAGAAGAAGACCGACATGGATGGTAATGTACACACCTATAAGGCACGACTAGTTGCAAAGGGCTTTTCTCAAACTCCACGAGTTGATTATAATGAGACCTTTACGCCAGTAGCCAATATTAAGTCTATTAGGGTATTGTTAGCCATAACTACATTTCATGACTATGAAATATGGCAAATGGATGTCAAGACCGCTTTCCTTAATGGAAAGTTGGCTGAGGATGTTTACATGAATCAGCCAGAGGGTTTTGTCAGAAAAGAGTACCCTAATAGAGTGTGTAAGCTTGAGAAATCCATTTATGGATTAAAGCAAGCACCTCGCAGATGGAATCTTTGCTTTGATGATAAAGTCAAAGAGGTTGGCTTTTCGAGAAGTGAAGATGAATCTTGTGTATATGTTAAGGCTAGTGGGAGTATAGTTAGCTTTTTGGTACTGTATGTGGATGACATACTACTCATAGGAAATGACATCCCAACTCTGCAAGAAGTTAAGTCCTGGCTTGGGAAGTGTTTTGCTATAAAGGACCTAGGAAAGCTTCCTATATTCTAGGGATAAGGATCTTGAGAGACCGGAGTAAAAGACTAATTGGACTTAGTTAGAGTACATACTTGGATTAGGTGCTGAAGAGATTCAGCATGAAAGATTCCAAGAAAGGAGAGTTACCCATCCAGAGTAACACTAAACTGAGTAAGACTCAGAGCCCGAGAACTCAGGTAGAGATAGCTGAAATGAGTCGTATACCTTATGCTTCGGTAGTAGGATCGATCATGTATGCTATGACCTGTACTCGTCCTGATGTAGCCTTTGCTTTAAGCATGGTTAGCAGGTATCAGGGGAACCCTGATAAGGCTCACTGGACAGCGGTAAAGAATATTCTCAAGTATCTGCAGAGGACTAAGGACTGGGTCTTTACCCTTGGTGGGCGTGATGACTTGAGAGTTGTAGGGTATAGTGATGCTAGCTTGCAAACTGATAGGGATAATTTCCGCTCTCAGTCAGGCTGGGTCTTTACCTTAAATGGAGGAGCAATCTCTTGGAAAAGTTCCAAGCTGGAGACAGTGGCTGATTCAACTTGCGAATCAGAGTATATAGCGGCAAGCGAGGGGCAAAAGAGGCTATATGGCTAAAGAACTTCATTAGAGACCTTGGAGTTGTACCAGCTATATCGAAGCCCATAGAGATTTTCTATGATAGTGAAAGTGCAGTTGCCTTAGCAAAGGAGCCAAGGGATCATGGGAGATCCAGACACATTGACAAAAAATATCATTTCTTCAGACATCGTATAGAAGAAGGACTCCTCGTGGTAAAGAGGGTATCATCAGATGAGAACCCGGCAGATCCCCTCAAGAAGGGACTGGGTAGGGTTAAGCATATCCAGCATGCTAGGAGCATAGGGCTGAAGGATGATATAAGTTTTGGTAGTTAGATAATTCTGAAATATGGAAAATGTATTTGACAATTGATGATGAATAAAAGTTGTGTTTATTCATGAGTAAAGTGTTGCTATCTTTTGTCAATCGTTTACTATTATTTCTTTTGCCTGTTTTGACTTCCCGAATATTTATGTTGTGTTTTTACATATTATTCAAATTATCCACAGTCGGTCATATGTCGGGAGTAGATATGAATTAAGACTGTTATGAGTTGGTTGTAAAGGTCTAAGGTATTGGACATGGCCTCAACACTCATGAGTGCTCATAAGTTCTGAGTATTGGATTCAACCCACGCTCGCTGGTATCACTTCATGGAATTTATCTCGAGTGATCGCGAGACGGTAATATCATATAAGTCTTCAAACCTAGAGATATGACTTGTTAACTATGAGTTAGTTATGCATTCATCGTGCGAAAACGCATTGGTAACTTGATGTTATAAAACGTGCGTTTGTGTGTAATTTAAGAAGTAGTAGAGCAAGCATATGAGTCGACGTTTAACTATTCCTTCTTGGATTAGAAGCTGATATCTGGGCCCCTCGATGATTTTGTTTTGACCTATGTACCAGGCCCAGTCAGAACTAAGTTGATGTGTTCAATTAAGTTCTATGTCAAACAAATCGGAAAATCGGGAAACAAACTGCTGGACAATAAGCAAGACCATGTTCCATGTGTTTGTCTGGCTGATATCTAGAACAGAGGATTATATGATCCCTTATCTGAAATGGCATACCATCATCTTCTCAGTTCCGATAAACCTTGAAAAGAGCTATGATTGTCGATCGGTTCCTGAAGTCATACATGCAATTATAGTTATTAGACCTATCCAAGTGGGAGACTGTTGGATAAGGTGTCTAAGTCCATAACTATTTCTGGTATGTACTTGAGCCGACCCGGCATGGTCCATTTGGGTTGCATGGCACCATGAAATTGGATAGACTAAATGAGAGAAATAACACTTGTGGTGTATTAATATATTGTAAATTCTAATATATTAATAATATTATTTAATTAGTTTGATCAAGAATTAATTAAGTGATTAAAAGATAACTAATTAAATATATGGGTTGATTATGTAAATCATCCATAACTTATATAGTGGGCTAAGAGGCTCCATGGATAATCAAGTTGGGTTGAACCCGTTGGATGCTCCATGGAGGCTCCATAGGAGTTACAAACCCATGGTCCTGGAAATGAAGAGTCATGACACATTAGGGTTTACATGGTGTAACCCTAGATGTGTCAACACTATATAAAGCTCATGTTTCTCCCAAAATCGGTGACACATGCATGCTTTAGGGCTAGAGCCGATTTTTAGAGTGTTATACTTGTTGGATATAGTGTCTAAGTCCATAACTTTATTTGGTATGTACTTGACCCGACCCGGCATGGTCCATTTGGGTTGCATGGCATTGCAATACATGGATAGACTAAATGAGAGAATATGGCACTTATGATTATTAATATATTATAAGTTCTAATATATTGATAATAGTATTATTTAATTAGTATTTGATCAAGTATTAATCTAGTATTAATTTGGTGATCAAAGTGAGACTAATTAAATATATAGGGTTGATTATGACAATCATCAAATCTTTTATGGTGGATTAATGATCCATGGTTTATGGGTTATTGATGTAACCATTTGGAGCTGCATGGATAGTCCATGGAAGTTACAAACCCATGGGTCATGAGAAATGAAGAGTCATGACAATTAAGAGTATTCATGTGAAAACCCTAATTGTGACACCACTATAAAAGGGATCCTTTGGCTAGTGAAATTGGACCTAGTAAGGTTACTAGAGAGGGCATAACCGATTTTGACTGCTAGAAGTATTCTCTCAAGTTATTCCAAGTTTTGTGGTGTTGTGTGAAGCATTTGAGGCACAACATTTAGGGTGCTAGGCTCATAAAGTCTTGAAGGAATCCAAGCAACAAGGTATGTATTTCTACTAGTTTTTATGTTTCATATATTCCCCATGCCATGCTAGTTAGGAAATAACCTTGAAAAAGAAACTTGCATGTATATAGAGAAAACATAGATTCAAGGTTATTAGGGTTGCATGTACACTTAGGAAGTGTTAGAATGCTTAAAACCCATCAGTGGTATCAGAGACTAGGATTGTGTTATGTATACTTGATGCAAAATTGCTTGAAAATCGAAAATTCTGCTCACTGTCGACTGGACTCGTCGATTTCATGGGGAGGACTCGCCGAGTCCATGTAGAAATTCATCCTACTTGTCGTGTAGGATCATGCACTCGACGAGTAGGTGCGTGCTGGGCAGTCTTTTCGTGTTTTGTAGCTGGAAATGGATTAAAATTGTTATCCCAATCTGTTTTGGACTTGTAAAAACTATTTTTCAAAATGATAATGATTATGTTAACCCATTTTCACATGACTTTTATCAATTTTCAAGAATTGTATATGTTAGTATGATTCATGAAATTGCTTGACATGAATTTGTGTTCTTATGAGTTTTTAGAAGATCATAGGAATTATGTGTAACCTCCATGTGTGTTTAATTCATGATCTTAATTGTAATGATGGTGTTCATAACTTGTCCACAAGTTATGGATAACCAAAAGACACTTCTTTAAATTATGATTAACGAACTATAGAGGTTTCATAAAATGACGAGTCTTCATTTTTATGAACCATTAAAACTCATAAGTTACAAATTGAAAAGACTTGGAATAGTCTCAATTCTTGCCCTCAAGTTTTGGAATTTTAAAAGTCTTACACTCTAATACTTTAATTCCAATTTAAACCTTAGATTTTTAAAAAGTTTAAAAATCAACCCTTATACTATTATTATAATTTTAATTATATATATATATATATATATATATATATATGTATAAGAATATGTCATTCTTACCGTTAGTAGGCCTCATTCATGAAGCCGGTCTATAAGGGGGTATCAGGTTTTTGCCTATAAAATGGTGACTTAATGGGTGTCCACTCTCACCCACCGCTTCCTTGATCGGTGGAGGGTCGTTAGCCGAACGGGTAGGATACAACTTTAAATACTCATTAAAAGTATAATGAATTATAAAGTAACTATACATTATAAATTCCCAATCTTAGTTACTTTAGGAAAATGTGAAATTGGTGCTAGCCCATAAAATTACACTTTATACCTTACCAAGTCGTTAGTGGAGTGTGTGTGGTTAACCGGCACACTAAAATGGACTTGTAAGAGTGGCAAAGGGTAACTCGACTTTATTATAGATCGGTGGAGCATGTGTGGTTAACCGGCACATCGATTAGGTAATATTGTTGAGGGTACCAAGTCAATTTGTATGGTTATTCACACCTTGTTTGTGATCCTCTGCATCCCAGTCACAAACTTGAGAGGGCACAATCGAGATTCAAACATGCCATTGGAAGTTCAATGTATCTCAAAAGATCTAGGAGTTTCAAATCCAATTAAAACTTAATTATATTTCATTTTTCATGGTGGAAATTGGTAAATCATCATTTACCTACCTTTAACTATTTTATAATTTGGATTACGGCATCCCTCTTCTAGTTATAAATAGGTTATTGGGTCCTAGCCTTAATATTTCATTTTGGGTGTTATATTAAGGACTTTGAATCAACTAACTTGAATTTCTACCATTATAGATGTCTAGTTTAGACAGCTATGGTCTTCCCAGATCTTTAGGAAGAAGCTTCCTAATGAAGATGATATCCCGAATGGCAACCAAGGTGAAAGATCAATCCTTTTGTTGTGCATTAGTGGGACTGAAAATCATACTTCACTTCCTTCACCTACTCCAATAAATCTCCTTATCCCACAAGTTTCAAGACCTGATAAGTTCTAAGTCACTCAATCCCTATTGGCAAACAAAGTCTATATGTGCTTAGGTCTTGGAGATTAAAGTCACATATTGACAAGGCGGGAGAGTCAGGTGTCGAAGTCTCAAGGTAGCTGGCTGTTGACTCGGTCACTCCCTGATGACAGATCACGACATGACCCTTAATGATCTTACCTATTTTCTTGATGATGTTAAATCAGCAATGACTTGGAGCATTGGTAAAGCAAAATTTGATTGGAAGATCAACCTCCCAAACTTCCATGGACATTGACAATGGGAACATTGGAAGTCCAGAAAACCTTTCTCTTCCCAATTGAAAGGGATTGGCCATAGTCAACTCGGTTGACCAAATGGTAAAGAGAAAGGCTAAGTCTGTGATAGTCCCGTGTACCGTTTCCAAAGAGTCCATATGTTTATGTTGCCAAAGGAAGGGCATTGGTTGCGAAGCTGCCAAATTTACCTAAAAGTCCATAAGGATAGTAAAGTCAAATGTTTGACTTTGCTTTAAGTAAAATCCATTATCTAACTTTATTAAGTTTCTATTATGAGATTATTATTACATGATGTGACTGAGTCACATATTGATGTTTTAAGAATCAAAGAAGAGTGAAGAAACTTAAAGAAAGTATATGCTGATTCTGATCGTGAAGATGGATTTCGATCGCTTGTTTCGGTGATCAGAATTTTGAGTTGTTACTTAAGAGTTATGATATATTGCTTAAGAATAGATAACAACAAGTTTTCCATATGGATTGTAAGGATAAGTTTTCCACAAAGTTTTAAAATAAAAGAAAAATGGTTTTGATTTTATTTATTTTAAGTATCCTTACAATGGCATTTGTGAAAAAGGTTGTTGCTTATATGTTTCCATTGATAAGCAATATGGGTAAACGGATTTGATTCTTTCATTAGTGGTAGTGTCATAATTTACCAAATAAGGAAAGATTCTCATCACCCAAGTTTCAGTTGGATAGAAACTTGGAATCATGCAAGTTGTATTGTGTGATGAATGAGAATTTTCATCTTTGGTAAATTAAGACTAATTACTTGTTCAAATTCGCATGTGAGTCAAGCGAAGGACTAAAGGATCAGGTACATTAAGTTGTGCACTAGTCAGGTCCACCACAAAGATAGATAATATTGTAACGACCCAAAAATGACGACTAAAAATTTCATTAAAACCGTTACTAAATAATATTTATAAAAACTGTATCATAAGTCATAACATAATTTTTGAGTATTAATTCAAAACATATTATCATTATCAGAGTCAAACATTCCCAGGTTAACTGACTATGGTGTGTGCACTGCAATCTTCCCGAGCTCCTCCTTTGAAAACTGAGTACCTGAAACCAAAACTGGAAACCGTAAGCACGAAGCTTAGTGGGCTCCCCCAATCTACCACATACCATACAATAACATATAAAGCACATACTGGGCCTTGCCCACTGCATCGGACCGAAGTCCGGATACTGACTGGGACCTTGTCCCCTGCATCGGACTGAAGTCCGGACTAACTGGGACCTTGTCCCCTGCATCGGACCGAAATCCGGACTAACTGGGGCCTTGCCCCTTACATCGGACCGAAGTCCGGACTAACTGGGGCCTTGCCCCCTGCATCGGACCGAAGTCCAGACTAACTGGGGTCTTGCCCCCTGCATCGGACCGAAGTCCGGACTAACTGGGGCCTTGCCCCCTGCATCGGACCGAAGTCCGGACTAACTGAACAGAACATACCATAAACATATCAACTAGCATGAACACACATATACTGCATACTACATCGGGCTGTAGCCCGAAACACATAACACATAAATCCTGTCTGAGCCACGAAGGCATCAAACGTACTAACTACTGCATCAGATCAAAATCCGGAAACTACTACTAGCTAAACGGGCCGGCATTGTGGCCTTAGACCCGTTCCTACTGGAAGGAAACTCACCTGGACTGCTGAGCTCTGCCGATAATCCTCTGGCTGCTGATCGACAATCCCCCGAGCCGCTGCTCCTTCAGCTCTCCGAGCTACCAGTATCAGTATGACACTTAGTCTGATAGTCCTCTAAAAGTCAACTAAGTCAACTCTGGTCAAAGTCAAAATCCTGGTCAAAGTCTACCTTCCAGGTCAACCCTACTCGCCGAGTCCACCTAATGACTCGCCGAGTTCATATGCTCAGGGTCTTTCTATTCGCGACTCGACTCGCCGAGTCAATTATTCCCGAGTCCTGACCTGTCCAACTCGCTGAGTCTCCACCCGACTCACTGATTCGAGTTTCAACTCGAAGGGTTTAGGGTTTCGCGACCTGACTCGTCGAGTCTAAGAATAGACTCGCCGAGCCCAAGGCAATCTTCAACCAACTCGTCGAGTTGTTCTTCCAACTCGCCGAGTTCATGCCTAACTTCATCCGACTCGACGAACTGTTCATCCCACTCGTCGAGTTCCTCCTCATCTTCAAGCTACTCGCCGAGTCCAATCAGATCTACATACATGCAGAGGTCTTTAGAGTCATGCATGGACTCCAAACTGTAGATCCACTCTTCTAAAGCCTATTCCTTACGTAAAGTGGCAAACTTTACGCGTAGCTAACGAGATCTAGGCTCAAATCACTATAAACTAGGGTTTGAGACAAAGGGGCTCAACAATCAACCCATTTACTGATGCTTTATGATTCTCTAGGCCAAGATACACATAGATCTGAAGTAGCAACTTCAGATCTGGGCTTCTAACTCGGAATAGCTCATAAACTTGTCCTAAAAGTCCCAAATCCCAAGATGAAGGTTGATCTAAATGCAAAAGAGGGAAGGTAGCGACTCATTACCTTCAAATGCTCTGGAAGACCTCACAAACTCTGGATCTACTGCCAATTCTTGAATCCCCAATGAGTGCCTTCTTCCTTCTTCCTTCAAATCACCCAAAATGGCAAGAAAGCTTGAAAGAGCAACAATGGAGGTTTAGGGTTTCTAGTTCTGGTCTATAGGGCCGCAAATGAGCCCTGGGGAAGAGAATAAGATGCTTAAATAGGGTACCAAGTCCCGAAATTAGGGTTTCCTCGATCAGACCCAACTTGCCGAGTTCACGAGCCGACTCGCCGAGTTGGTCACTTACTCGATCCCCCGGATCCCGCTCTGACTCGTTGAGTTCCTCCCCGGGCTCGACGAGTCCACTCTTTGACTTAGGGTTTCTTTCATTTTCTTGGCCTTTCTGATCTTGGGTGTTACAACTCTCCCCCACTTAAACTAAACTTCGTCCTCGATGTTTGCTATGGCCAACTGTCCTGCGAACTGCCTCCAACTCTCTGCCTGGGAAATCTAACACCCTTTTGTCCATCACTCCAACCACTTACAGTGCTGGTCACTACTGTTGGTACATGCTGAACCCTTCTCTTTTCCATAATTTTCTTAACGTTGCTTCTTCCGACTGAAAATTCTGTTACCCCTCGTCCGCCTACCGGATGCACTAAGACCTCCCTGGTCCAACTATTCTGTCAATATCTGAGTTACCGGACTCCTACCGCTCACTACACTCCATCGCAATCTCCTAGTCGCTCCCAACGACTCCGGAAGATTCTTCGACTATTTATAATTGCTCTATCCACTCTGCTACTCATATTGGAACTATCCGAAACACTGAGCTATCTGCAATACTAAACTGCTTGGAACACTAAACTACCCGGAACACTGAACTAGCTGAAATGTTGAACTGGCTGAAACACACTGAACTGACTAAAACACTGAACTGACTGAATCACTGAACTGGCCGAAACACTGAATTGACTGAATCACTGAACTGGCTGAAACACTGAACTGACTGAATCACTGAACTGGCTGAAACACTGAACTGACTGAAACACTGAACTGACTGAATGGCTGCTTCCCACAACTTCTAAACGAAATCTTCCTCTGGAACTAGTTTCCACCAGTCATCCTGACACTGTAACTTAACAACCCCCCGATCCAACCGACCAGTCCATACGTCGAATCCTGACATCATCACAACCAAAGCTAAAGAATGGTGGCTCTTAGACTAATGGTAGCTCTTAACATACCCGAACCCCAACGGTCCACTACTACTCTGATCTCATAACTGTGGTGACGATCTACTGACAAATCGCCGACTTAACCATAACTGAAATAATTGAAAATCCGAAATCTAATCCGTGGATTCCCATACCCTCACTACTGCACCCGAACTGGTGGGTACTACTGCTTTCCCGCATCCAACAACGCGCTCATGCTGCCTACCAATCTGATAAAGGCTACGGCTACGCTCGCGAACTTACAACTCTCTAATACTATCTGGCTGCTAGTGAATGCTACGGCTACCCCCGCAGACTTACAACACCACTACTACTATCTGACTGCTAGTGGATGCTACGGCTACCCCCGCAGACTTAGAGCACTACTACTACTATCTGACTGCTAGTGAATGCTACTGCTACCCCCCGCAGACTTACAACACTACTACTACTATCTGACTGCTAGTGAATGCTACGGCTACCCCCGCAGACTTACAACACTACTACTACTATCTGACTGCTAGTGAATGCTACGGCTACCCCCGCAGACTTACAACACTCTACTGCTACTATCCCGAGGACATCCTAACTATCCCTAGTCCTGCTAGTGATTCCTCATCCTGATTTCTCAAACCAGCCCTCAGTCTTTGAATACTGCATCATCCTCAACATCTTATATCCTTGATATACTTAGCGCTTCGTCGAGGAACTCTTCGGTTTGGTTCCCAAACCAACCGTCTACTAATCCGGATACAAGAAGCTATTGTTGGGAAATTTCCAAACTCCCAACTCCTGAATCTACACAATCCTGCATGCTGACTCTATCACTGGCTACTAATACGAAAACATCTCTTGCTAATCGTTCTCAGGATCCTCATTCCGACTCACTTGAGCCCCTACAGGTGGTCCTCCAATCCTGGATTCCCAACCAGCTTCTAACCATCTCGATTACATGAACTAACTGTTGGGAAGGTCCTCGAACTCCCAATTCTGAACTTCTCAATCCATCGATCACTGTGCTACTACCATTTCTTCTCAGAGGCCGCGCACTCATTCTAGGTCTACGTGGCTCTTACCCTTGCATACTCGGAAGGTTCTCCCTCACTTGGATTCGGCTAGTTCCTTACTGCTCACTGGTCGAAAGGATTTCCAACCTTCCTTCCATTAAAAGGGCGATATGCTGTCCGCCGACGTTTACCCTTGCCAGCGCTCCAACTAACTCTTACCAGATCCGCACCCTTCTTGCTATCTGACTGAGCACCCTTCGATCCTTAACTGTATTTGCTTTAGGGACTACATCCCGAGAACCTGCGTTTGGGGTGCACATCCCCAACCCACTTCCTTACTGACCGCTAGCTACTCCACTAAAAACTCTGGGTTATCATTACTGAAAATATAACTGATCATTACCCGACTAACGCCTTCCGCAAGTAGTAAGGCACTACTGCATCTTACACATACATGCTACAGTTACTACATCCGTAGTAACCTGATCTAGAGGGGACGACCTCCAATTCACCATTCTAATTCCAAGGTATGCAGATGGCATAAAACTTAGTCACAAGCAGGTAGTATAATACCCCAACACTTAAGCTTATTGATAACAATGCAGCAACATAACAATAATATCACAAATAATAGTTGACAGAAAAGTAAAAGATACATACCTCCATCACTCAGTGCTGCTCGAATCCCTGCTGAAATCTACCGGAAAACTCGGCTCCGAGCCGTAGGCGCCCTTACCCGGCCCTGATGTCCGTTGGTGGCTCTCGATGTCCCAGGGGCAGGAGCTGGCACCTGCCCTGCTGTATACAAACTCGGACAGTGGGCCTTCTTGTGGCCCCTCTGACTGCAATGGAAACAAAACGGATCAAGTCCCTGGGCGATGGTAACAACACAGTCTCTGCTAAGATGACCAATCTGGCCGCACTTGAAACATCCAGCATCACCACCACTTCTACGCCTGCACACACCCATGTGCGTCCTTCCGCACTTCCCGCATCGGATAGTTCCTCGTCCTCAAATCCGAACCCTTGGGCCTCTTACCTGAACCTGTGGCTACCTGAGTCTCATCTGTTTTCCTCTTCCTTTCCGACTCCCTGCCCGTCTCTCGCTCCTGCGTTACCCCATCGGCACCGCCCGTCGACTGAACAACGGCTGTCTGATCTTGGAACCTCGCGATCAATCTATCAGTGATCCTCACGACCATGTCGGGCAGATCCTCGCGAATGGCTCGCGAAACTTCCTCAACTATCCAATCGTGCAGAGGTCTCTCTTGGGGACAGGATGCCCCACTCACTCCTGTCCTCTGATGGCAAAAACTAGAAATGGGATCTCCCTCCCTGATGGATCCCCGAACTTCATAAGAATCGGGATCTAGACGAGCCCCAATCTGTCCTGAAACTA
Source organism: Lactuca sativa (assembly GCF_002870075.4). Lineage (NCBI taxonomy): Eukaryota > Viridiplantae > Streptophyta > Magnoliopsida > Asterales > Asteraceae > Lactuca > Lactuca sativa. Next base: position 346,243,730 of record NC_056626.2, read on the forward strand.
TCCCGGCCTTAAAGGCCTCAAGATGACTGTCCATGAGCTCCACAATGGCCTCTCTAACCGAACCGAAAATCACTAGAGTCTGATCAATGATGTTGCGCATGATCTTTGCGGAAATGAAATCCCTCATCTGATCATCAAGTTGCCCGGCTCCAAAGCCCGAGCCAGACCCCTCCTCGACGCCTGAACTGCCAACTGGTAGCTCGCGCAATGTCACCATGCTGAGAATATAACAATTCCCGATCAATTTACACACTACTGCTGCGGAATCTCTCACACACTCTACTAGTTCCCTTGTTTTTGCCTTGGCCCCTCTTGAATCGAGTATGGATCCTCTGCTTTCAGTAGTACGGGCCCATACTACCTTCCACATCTATCCGTACTTTCCTCAAGAGTTACCTCAACTCCACCAAGCCCTTTTACTCTTCTACTGATCTCTTCTACTCTCATCCTAGGCTTGCCCTAGGGAACCTCTGACTCTACCCAAACAGTCCTCAGCTGCTGAAGGCCTCCTTGTAATGCCAATTAGCCACCACCTGATTCCCATCACATGCAATGAGGCTCGGATAATCCTTCGAGTAAAAGTCTCGTCCCTACAACGGTTGGACTCAGACAAGAGCTGCGCAATAGGGCCAAATCCAGCACTCTGAGATTATTCAACCCTGATCACATGTGATGTGACGTATTCACCTAATGGCTAACTCCCATCACTCAGAGTCCCACAAAGCACCAAGCAAGCAACATTCGGATAACAGAAACATACTCAGGCAAAACTATTCTCATAACAAGAAACTGTACTAGCATACAATGCTAAGCTCATACTATCAGGCATAACCTACACAGGCTATCCTACTACTGTCTACTCATTACTAGCATGAAATTCTTATCAAGCTGAAGCACATAAAGCAGGCACATAAGGCATCATCCTAGATCCTTAGTCCTATTCTAGCATGCTGTTCTACTGAAGTTGAAACTGAAACTGAAACTGATACTAATAATCATAACATAACTTGTATGGGTAAATTGGGAGTACTTACTTGAGCTCGGCTAATTGCATGCACCACACCCTTTTCTCCTTTCAAAACTCTTTTTGCTTTTTCTAAAACTCTTTTCTTTATACTTTTTCTAAAATTGTTTTCTTTTCTCAAAATCCTTTTGTAATCATGGTTTTTCTCTTGAAAACTCTGTACCACTTCCTTAGTTTGAGTTCAGACACACTCGGGAGTGCGCCCGAATCCCTCAAACCAAGCCTCTGATACCAACTTGTAACGACCCAAAAACCACGACTAAAAATTTCTTTAAAAACATTACTAAATCATATTTATAAAAACTGTATCATAAGTCATAACATAATTTTCGAGTATTAATTCAAAACATATTATCATTATCAGAGTCAAACATTCCCAGGTTAACTGACTATGGTGTGTGCATTGCAATCTTCCCGAGCTCCTCCTTTGAAAACTGAGTACGTGAAACCAAAACTGAAAACCGTAAGCACGAAGCTTAGTGAGCTCCCCCAATCTACCACATACCATACAATAACATATAAAGCACATACTGGGCCTTGCCCACTGCATCGGATCGATGTCCGGATACTGACTGGGACCTTGTCCCCTGCATCGGACTGAAGTCCGGACTAACTGGGACCTTGTCCCCTGCATCGGACCGAAATCCGGACTAACTGGGGCCTTGCCCCCAAGTGGGATAGATCTGATCCCACATCGACTGGGAAGGAGAACTAAGCATTCCTTATAAGGGGTGTGGATACCTTCCTTATCACAACGCGTTTTAAAGCCGTGAGGGCAGCAGATCCCATAAGAACTCTGCAGTTAAGTGTGCTCGGGCGGGAGTAGTACCAGGATGGGTGACCCCCTGGGAAGTCCTCGTGCCGAGTGGCCCAAAGCGGACAATATTGTGATACGTGCCAGAGCGGGATGTTACAAATGATATTAGAGCCAGGGCACGGGTCGATGTGTTCGATGGGGACGTCGAACCCTATAATGGGGGTTGAAAGTGGGTTAGATCTGATCCCACATCAACTGGGAAGGAGAACTAAGCATTCCTTATAAGGGGTGTGGATACCTTCCTTATCACAACGCGTTTTAAAGTCGTGAGGGCATCAGATCCCATAAGAACTCTGCAGTTAAGCGTGCTCGGGCGGGAGTAGTACCAGGATGGGTGACCCCCTGGGAAGTCCTCGTGCCGAGTGGCCCAAAGCGGACAATATTGTGATACGTGCCAGAGGGGGATGTTACAAATATTATTCGTTATGATTTACTAAAGTTTAGTAAATATGGTTATGATTATGAGTTTAAGTGTAATTCTGAAACATTGGAAAAGTTTCAATGTATGGCAGAATGAATAAGAAGAATCAAATAAGGCAGAAAGATAAAAAGTTTCTCCATTCTGAAGAGATGGGAGAGTACTTGTGTATTTTGTTTTATGATTATCTTAGTGATTATGGAACCATATCACAATTGATCCTCTACGGACACCTTAGTGTGTTTGTTGCCTGAGGAGAGGAATCGTGAATTATTGAAATGGTTAAATCAAAAGATAATTCATACTTCATGCCAAAAACAAATCCTGGAGTTATACTCCCAGATTGTAACTTGAGTGACATAATTCATACTTCATAACACTTATCAAATGTAGAGTAAGATGTGTTCTACTCTTGTATATTTGAGGTTGGTTAGTTGTGATGTTTTGGATAAAACAAAGACCAACTAAGTCCAATTATTGGAAGTGTTTAAATTGAAAAGATTCCGCACTATCTCTTGAATATTTGGCAAGAGAGTCTTATATGTCAAGAGGACAGTGGGAGTCTAAAAGATTCTGAAATAGTTTCAAGAACTAATCAAGAGTTTTGTTAATCACTAGCCCACGACTTGAGGTTTGTAACCTATCGTGTTGACATATTCTGTGCTCATCCCAGTTAAGGTTGGCTTTGCATTGGAGTTCTGAGAGTTCTCGACAATGGTAGGCCCTTGTGCTGCCGGGTGGCAAGAAATTAAGATTGCACAAGTTCAGTCCATATGAATTTGGAAGTGTCACTAACCTAGTCCTGTGATTATGGTTTTGCCAAAATTCACATGAAAAAGAACACACACACCATAAAATCTAAGTGTCATAAGGTTTCTCTCCGATTCATGAAAATGATGGTAAGGAAACACTTCCACTAAGAAGATTTTTAGTAGATAGCGGTTGTGATATTTGCATTCTCATATAGTTAGTGGAGCGTGTGTGGTTAACCAGCACACTAACTAGTGAGAATTGCAAAGGTCTAGACAAACATGTGAGCTATCTAAGGAAAGGTGTATGTTCTTGATAAAGTCATATCAAAGCAATCTAGTATAAGAAATATGAACTTTGGTAAGAAAGTCAATAAAGTATTGATTTCTAGAAGTCCAGTTGATTTCTGAGTACATGTCAAAGCTAGTGGGAGCATAAAGTGTTATGCTGGTAATCATTATGCTAGTGGGAGCATGATGATTATGTTAAATATTGCAAGTTAGCAATGTTAATTATAGAAAACAAAAGTTTCAATTTGCTCTGAAAAGTTGTTTGCTATAATTAAGGGAGAGAATTTTATACTTCATTCCAATTCTACCAGCTTAGATTGAGTTTTATCAACTTTAGTCAAGGATATATATGAATGTTATGTTGGAATTGTTCAACATAAGGAATTTCTATATATGTTGCGTTCTCAAAATTCGATTATGATTACGACATACCTCTTGATAGTTCGAATTGTGAGAACATGGAAAATAAAAAATTTATATCATGAATCATGTCCCACATGCTTCGGATGTAGGATCGATTGCATGTACTACAATATTCATCTATTCTAAATTTTCCTAATGCTTAGGGCATTAAGAAGGGAAAAGGGATTAGAACTGGATATGACTAAAATGATTAAGCAATTGTCGAGGACAGTTTGAGGTTTACCAAAGATTGGTTACTCATGGACAATTGGAAGTATAGAGTTAGGACCATATTGACCTTTCGAGGCAACTCTTATTCAAAAGTGATGGTCAAAATGGGAATATGGAATTGTTTCCATAGGTGGAAGTTACTCTTTGAATCTGTGTAAGATTAGAGAACTTAATGCAAGAAAATGTTCAAAGGAATGTACTTTGAATTTGAGACTTCATGGAATTGCTTTCCATTGAAATATCTTGTAATGTCTATTGTCAAGTCTTTGTGACTTCTGTGCATAGTCATTACAAGGGGATCATTGCATATAAGTTTAGAATCTAACAGATTACATTAAATGGCAAGAGTTTGGTGTTCTTGCATTTACAACAAGGATTGGAATTATGAAATGAGCATCATTAGAATATTTTCAATTGATCTATTTCACAAAGAGAGGACCATATGTAAACATAGTATGCATACTTGGAGTATGGCATAACTGTTGTTTGGAAAAACATAGTGTGCATGCTTGGAGCATGACATGACTATTGTTTAATTCAAGCATTAAGTTGATAAATCGAAACATAAATAATGAGTAATCAATATGGTGCTTAGATAAAAGTTGTTTTATTTACACCCAAGTGTTGGGGCCATATAGGATTAAGTATTATTCTTGTGTTTCACTTTGCATCTTTTGACTTCTAGAATAATTATGTTATGGTATATATCATATTATTCAAACCATCCACAGTCAGTCATATGTTGGAAGTAGATATGAATCAAGACTGTCATTAATTTGGCTTGTATGATTTGTCTAAAGTGCTTTAGACAATGCAATGGTTGCTACAACATTCATGAGTACTCATAAGGGCTGAGTATTGGATTGAACCCACGCTCACTTGCATCACCTCATGGAATTTATCTCGAGTGATCGTGAGATGGTAATATCATATAAATCTTCAAACCTAGAGATATGAGTTGTTGATTATGAGTTGGTTATTCATTGATTGTACGAAAACGCATTGGTAACTCGATGTTATAAAACGTGCCTTTGTGAATAATTCAACAAGTAGTTAGTACAAGCATATTAGTCGAAGTTTACCTGTTCCTTCTAGAAATAGAAGTGATATTTGGGCCCCTCGATGATTTGGTTTTGACCTATGTACCGGGCCCGGTCAGAACCTAATTGTTGTGTTCAATTTAGTTCTATGTCAAAACAAATCAGTGATCGAGAAACAAATGCTGGACAATAAGTAAGACCATGTTCCATGTGTTTGTCCGGCTAATATCATGAGAATAGAGGATTATATGATCACTTATCTTAAATGGCGTATCATCATCATCTCAGTTCCAAGAGACTTTAAAAGAGCTACGATTGCTAGTCGGATTTTGAAGTCATATTTGCAAATATAGTTATTAGACTTATCCAAGTGAGAGACTGTTGGATATAGTGTCTAAGTCCATAACTTTATTTGGTATGTACTTGACCCAACTCGGCATGGTCCATTTGGGTTGCATGGCATTGCAATACTTTGATAGACTAAATGAGAGAATATGGCACTTATGATTATTAATATATTATAAGTTCTAATATATTAATAATAGTATTATTTAGTTTGTATTTGATCAAGTATTAATCTAGTATTAATTTGGTGATCAAAGTGAGACAAATTAAATATATAGGGTTGATTATGACAATCATCAAATCTTTTATGGTGGATTAATGATCCATGGTTTATGGGTTATGGATGTAACCATTTGGAGCTCCATGGATAGTCCATGGGAGTTACAAACCCATGGGTCATGAGAAATGAAGAGTCATGACAATTAAGAGTATTCATGTAAAAACCCTAATTGTGACACCACTATAAAAGGGACCCTTTGGCTAGTGAAATCGGACCTAGTAAGGTTACTAGAGAGGGCATAACCGATTTTGAGTGCTAGAAGTATTCTCTCAAGTTATTCCAAGTTTTGTGGTGTTGTGTGAAGCATTTGAGGCACAACATTTGGGGTGCTAGGCTCACAAAGTCTTGAAGGAATCCAAGCAACAACAAGGTATGTATTTCTACTAGTTTTTATGTTTCATATATTTCCCATGCCATGCTAGTTAGGAAATAACCTTGAAAAAGAAATTTGCATGTATATAGAGAAAACATAGATTCAAGGTTATTAGGGTTGCATGTTGTAAGGTCAAACCTTGAAATATGATAATGTTTAAAACAGATCTCAGCATCAGCGCATATCTCAGTGTCAGCATCAGCGTTTCAGCAGCTCAGCCTATTGTAGTTTAGTCAGTGCATTGTAACAGATTTTGTACTTATCTTGTTTCCATAGTTAGCATAAATTAGTTAGCTGGCATATCCCTGATTTGTAGGGATTGTCTAGTATAGTAGTATATAATCTTTTGTATCGGTTTGTGAAAGAACACCTTTCACAAACCCTAATCGCTGCTTCGTGCACACGATAATCTCTTTGTGAGATTATCTTCCTTAGTGAAAGCTTTTCTTCGTGAATTCTTCTTATTCTTATTTACTGTTATTGTTTGATAAATTGATTGATCGAAAGGCCTTTTCAATTGGTATCAGAGCAGGTTTCTTTTATCAAACAAATGGCTTCATCTTCCTCTTCGTCGAACTCATCAAATCATCCTTCTGCTAAAATTCCTCCGTTTGATGAAACAAATTTTTCCATGTGGAAAATAAAGGTTCTATATGCTTTAGAGTCAGTAGATGAAGACATGCTGGACATCGTCGAAAATGGTCCATACGTCCCGATGTATCAGCCTCTGAAAAATAACATTCCTGATGGTGCTATGAAGAAAACACCTAAATAAAACTGGACGGAAGATGACAAAAGAAAACATGGTCTAGATGTTCGTGCTCGTGCTGCAATCAGCTACGCTCTGCCATATAATATCTTTGGGTTGGTTCAAAACTGCATCTCAGCAAAAAAGATGATGGATACTTTGACTGTATTGTTTGAAGGCACTGAAGAAGTCAAGGCCACTCAAATAAATGATCTTAACAGAAGGTATGAACATTTTTTTTGCAAAGAAAGGTGAAACTTTGACTCAAACCTTTAACAGATTCAATACTCTTGTTAATGATTTACGGAGATTAGATCAGTTGAAGCATAGAACTGTTCTAGTGCAGAAGTTTTTGGATTCTCTGGGTGCAGGTTGGGAGAACCATGTTGATGTGCTGAAAAATAGTGAGAAGATCAACACTATGGATTTACAAAGTCTCTATGGAAATCTTCGATACTATGAAGAATCCAAGCTTCAAAGAAAGGAGCTGATGAAGGATTTCCAGCGTGAATCATCTGTAGCTTTGTTCTCAAACAAAAAGCTAGTGTCAGATTTAGACACTGAAAGCAATTCAGATACTGACTCCTCTAAAACTGACACTGATGATCTTGAAAAAGTTGTGGCTAGTGCAGCTTTGATTGTAAAGACTTTTGAGAAATCAGGTCGAAACTTCTCAAAGTTTCAGAAGAAGATGGGAGGAAAGTTTTCAAAAAGATTAGATGCTGACAAAAAGCATGGTGCTGATAAGAAAGGGAAGGCTCAGTGCTTTAACTGTGGGAGCACTGATCATTTTGCAAAGGAATGTAAACAAAAAAATCAAAGCTCGGATGAATACTAGAAGCAGAAGTACAAGAAGCTGATTGAGAAACTGAAAGCAGAAAACTTGGAACATAAAGTTCTTGTTGCTGAAGAAGAAAATTGGAAGACTGATGAGGAGTCATCAGATGATGAAGTCAAGTGTCTAATGGTAAAGATAGAAGACACGGATATTCCTGAAAAAGGCACAAGTACATTTGATGCTGATATGTCTAATGCAGTTGAAAAATCCAAGAAGCACAACACTGACTCTCCTTCAATGTATCAGGTTAAAAACTTTGTTTCCTATTCAATGAATGAAAAAATCAGAATGTTTGAGTATTTGGGTGTCATTAATTCTAAGAAGAATCAAACAATAAGGGATTTACAAAATCAACTTGATCTTCTTAAAACTGAAATATCCATGAAAAATAACCTTATTGATTCCACTCAGGAAAATCTTAGAATCACAAGTTTGTCAAATTCATCTTTGTCTGCTGAAATTGACAATGTTAAAGATCTTTTGATCAAAGAACAAACTGTGCTTCATACTTGGGCAAAATCTCATAAGAATGCCAATTATATTATTTCTGCTCAAATTCCACATTCATGTGAGAAAATTCTTGGGGGTAATTTTGCAGAAGCTGAAAAAGTTTTTAAATCACAAGAAAAGGAATCTGAGTTTTATTCCATGAATGAGATGAAAAACAATTTCAAAAATAAGTTTGTCATTAACTCTTTTATTAATCAGAGTTTAATTGATGAATACTGTGTTACTAACTCTAATGGTATTATTGAGTGTAATGTTGAAATTACCGGAATTGATCCAACCTCTTACCCTGCACATCTTGTAAGACCAACTCCTCTCACTGAAAATATTATTGCCTTTCCTATCTCAAATGGAGTGTTTCATGCTGTTCATGAACAACTTAAGCATTTTCCTGACTGCAATGCAATTGTGAATAAATCCACATCAGACACTGATGATAGCTCATCATCTATCATTGATCATAATCTGTCGGACACTGAATTCAGTTGTGATTCAATAATGAACAAAAGGACACAAAGCTCTCTTGGTGAATCTTACAAGTCAAAATGTGTTAAGTCCAAAAAATTGCTCACCAAGAAGAACTTTGGTACTAGAGTTTGTTACAGATGTGGTGATACCTCTCATAAGATTAGTGAATGTTCATTTGATAAATCATCTTTAAGAGCTGATAATATTAAAGTTAGAAATGAAAAATGGACTCTTAAGTCAAATTCTTTAAACTGTCTTCCTAAGGAGTGTTATAATTTATTATCAAATAACTTTGTGAATGACCCATCCTCGAATGGGTCAGTATGTTCTAACTAGTTTCTCGGCACTACAGGGTCAGGAGCATCTTTGGTACTTAGATAGTGGTTGCTCAAGACATATGACAGGATCAAAGTCTCTCCTAGAAGATTATGTCAAGAAAACTGGTCCTGCAGTAACTTATGGAGATAATGGAAAAGAGTTCACTAAACGATATGGAAATATCAAATGCAATAACGTGGCTTTTCAAAATGTTTCATATGTAAAGGGTCTCAAACACAACCTTATCTCCATCAGTCAATTGTGTGATGCTGACTATGAAGTTCACTTTACAAAGAAGGAAGGTAGAGTTGTCAACACTAACAAGAACATCGTACTTTCAGCAAGTAGAAAAGATGATATATATGTTCTTGACATGTTCTCAAGTGACAAGGCGCTGATGCAATGCTTCTTTAAAAAGTCTCAGACCAATCTTAGCTGGATTTGGCACAAAAGGTTCTCTCATCTGAACTTCAAGAACTTATCCAAAATATCCAATCAAGATCTAGTTAGAGGGCTCCCAAAATTCAGTGTTGTGAAAGACAAGATGTGCTCAGCTTGTGAACAAGGAAAACAAACCAAGTCCTCTTTCAAACCCAAGTCATGTTCCAGTATATCAGTCCCTCTTCATCTACTTCACATGGAATTGTTTGGACCTATTCCTGTCCGTTCTCTAGGTGGAAATAAGTACAATTTAGTGGTTGTGGATGAGTTCACTCGATTTACATGGGTGGTCTTCCTGAAAAAGAAAAGTCATGCTGCACAGGAAATTATCTCACTGATTCGCAAAAATGAGACACTGACAGGTCTCAAAGTTATGCAACTAAGAAGTGATCATGGTACTGAGTTCCGAAATTCAACTCTTGAAGAATTTTGTGATCATAAAGGCATTGGGCAAAACTTCTCAGCTCCTCGTACTCCTCAACAAAATGGAGTTGCTGAATGACGAAATAGAACACTGATTGAAGCAGGAAGGACCCTAATGATTCATGCTGGTCTTCCTATGTCGTTTTGGGCTGAAACTGTCAATACAGCGTGCTTTACTCAGAATCGATCTTTAATTCACAGGATTCATAAGAAGACATCATATGAAATGCTGAAAAGTCGAAAGCCAGACGTATCCTTCTTTCACGTGTTCGGATGCGTTTGTTATATTCTAAATCAGCGTGACCCAAGATCTAAATTTGAACCTAAGGCTGATAAAGGTATTTTTGTTGGATACTCATCTATTTCAAAGGCTTTTCGTGTTTTTCATGTGAACAGGCAATGCATTGAAGAATCCATTCATGTGAAGTTTGATGAGGAATCATACACTGATGAAAAAGTCATTCATTCTTCCTCTATTTTTCAAGAGCTTCTCTCTTGCCCATTTGACGAAGTTCCTCTTGCTGGAGATGAAAGCTGATATTTCTGATTCTATCGTTCCAGTTCCATGTTCCTTGAATCAAGATACTGCAGCCAGATCATCAAATAATTCATCAGGTGCTGATGAAACCCTTGAAGCTGAAGATTCTCCTGCAACTGATAACTTGTCAGTGTCAAATTCTCCGGAATCAGCATCAGTCTCTGAACATCGATATCATCCTGTTGATCAAATTATTGGAAATATTCATGATGGTGTCCGAACCAGATCTTGTGTATCTAATAACTTTTGCATGTATGTTAATTTTGTTTCAATGATCTTACCTGACAAGATATACACATCTCTTCAAGATGCTGACTGGATTAAAGCCATGCAAGAAGAATTAAATGAGTTTGAAAGGCACAAAGTTTGGACTCTTGTCCCAAGACCATCAGGAAAGAGCATCACTAGAACTCGCTGGGTCTATCGCAACAAGGTTGATAAAGATGGAATCATTACTCGCAACAAGGCAAGGCTTGTCGCTCAAGGGTTTACTCAAATTGAATCCATCGACTACGGGGAAACCTTTGCTCCAGTTGCTCGCATTGAAGCAATCAGACTGTTTCTCGCATACGCATCCTACATGAATTTCATTGTCTATCAGATGGATGTGAAAACAACCTTTCTTCATGGTGTGTTAGAAGAAGAAGTTTTCCTCAATCAGCCCCTAGGATTTGTTGACAAAGATCACCCTGATTATGTGTACCGATTAGACAAAGCTGTTTATGGACTAAAGCAAGCACCCAGGGCTTGGTATGAGACGCTGACATCGTATCTTCTTGAGAATGGATACAGACGAGGAGCAATCGACAATACTCTCTTCATCAAAAACAAAGGCCCAGACATGGTTCTTGTTCAAATCTATGTCGATGACATCATTTTTGGCTCTCCAAATGAGAAATTGAGCACGGAATTTGCAGAGATCATGTCTCAAAGGTTCGAAATGAGCATGATGGGAAAGATGACCTTTTTCTTAGGTCTTGAAGTTCAGCAACAAAAGTCAGGCATTTCTATTTGTCAAAGTAAATATATTTCTGACCTGCTTGTTAAGTATTCTCTCAGTGACTGCAAACTAGCCTCTACTCCAGTATCCAAGACTGATAAGATTCATGCTGATCCAACTGGAACTGATGTCAATCACTCTCTATATCAAGGAATGATTGGATCTCTTTTATATCTCACGGCAAGTCGTCCTGACATCATGTTTGGAACCATTCTCTGTGCTCGATTTCAAGCTAATCCCAAAGAATCCCATCTCGTGGCCGTCAAACGTATCTTTCGATACTTGAAAGGGACTCAAAACCTAGCACTGTGGTATCCTCGTGACACAGCATTCGAACTTTTTGGATATACTGATTTAGACTATGCAGGATGCAATTTAGACAAAAAGAGTACGTCTGGTGGATGTCACTTCCTTGGAAATCGTCTCATCAGCTGGTCTAGCAAGAAGCAAACATCAGTAGCCATCTCTACTGCAGAAGCTGAGTATGTTGCAGCTGGGAGATGTTGTGCTCAGCTCTTATGGATTCAAAATTAGCTTCTTGACTATGGAATCAAGTTCTCAAAGACTCCCATATATTGCGATAACACCAGTGCCATTCAAATCACACAAAACCCTATTCAGCACTCAAAGACAAAGCATATCGAAATCAGATATCATTTCATCAGAGACAATGTTGAGAAGGGAAAGGTTGTTCTTGAACACGTCAAGACTTCAGAGCAACTTGCTGATATCTTCACTAAGGCAGTGGATTCTCAAACAACTGCCTACATTATTGGAGAACTTGGAATGATTACTTTGTAATTAATTTTGCTGATTAATTTTGCTAATGTTTGGTACTGTCTTATAAGCTAATGTACATTATGTTGATGATATCTGCATACTAAGTACTTGGTTTCATCTCCTATCTTTCTCTCTTCTTCAACTCTTCTCAACTAAAGTTGAATGATTCACTGTATTAAACCATACACTGATAACAACTTGAAACTCTTTGCCGATGGTTAGATCAAAACACCAAGATCTATCACACGCAACTATCTCTTCTTACCAATCTTACACTGGTTCCATGATTCAGTGTGACAAAACACACACTGATGAGAATCTAAAAATCTTTGCCGATGGTTAGATCAAAACACCAAGATCTATCACACGCAACTATCTCTTCTTACCAATCTTACACTGGTTCCATGATTCAGTGTGACAAAACACACACTGATGAGAATCTAAAAATCTTTGCCGATGGTTAGATCAAAACACCAAGATCTATCACACGCAACTATCTCTTCTTACCAATCTTACACTAATTCCGTGATTCAGTGTGACAAAACACACACTGATGAGAATCTAAAAATCTTTGTCGATGGTTAGACCAAAACACCAAGGTTTATCACACGCAACAATCCTTTCTTTACCTTCTTCTCATTCAGTGTCTAATGATTCAGTAAGATAAACCTCTCACTGATAAAGACACAACACTCTGTGCTGATGGTTAGATAATGCAACTAGTATCTATCACACGCACCAATCTCCTTGCTAGCCCCATCCGAGCTTGAATTGACCGAGAAATATCCTCAGTATGTAACTTTTGTGACACTGATCTTCGCGCTTCCGCAAACACTGATTGACGCTTCATCTTCAGTCAACGGCTCTTTTACCCAACGGCTATTTTTTTCTGACAGGTTGTTACGATACACCGTTATTTTTGAAGAAGATAATCATTACCTTTTTTCTAAAGACCCGTTTCATTCCATATTTAAACCTCTTTCACACTTACTTCAAACTTTCCTTCCACAATTTTAACTTCCTTCACTTATATTCAAAACCCTAGCACCCTAAAAACTCTCTAATGGCGGCATCTCTGTTTACTTTCTCCTCCACTTCACGAAGGGTAGTTCCTGCCCCAAACTCTCCTCCTCTTCCAATACACATCAAAGCCACCAACGTTGTTTTCAACCCAGATATTCCCGATGTTCATCGAGGTCTTGGACTCGATGATTTTGTTAATTTCTTAGCCTCCTGCAGCCTACGATACGCCATCAGTGACATTCCATCAGAGTTCTTCCCTAAACAAGTCTGTGAGTTCTACTACACTGCAACTGTCAATGACGAAAACAATGTCATCACCGGGACCATTGGCCGTGGAAGACACTCTGTCTTTATCACCGCAGAACTTCTCAGTGCTGCATTAAGGTTACCTATCTTTCCACCTTTCTCTGAACTTCCTTCTATTGAACGATGTCGACGATTATTCGATCAACTGGGATATGATCACTCAAAGGCTGGTGCTCGTTCAGCTCTTGTTTTGCGCCAATGTATGACCACAGGATGGAAGTTCTTCACTGGTGCTCTGTGCAAATGTGTGGGTCACAAGTCTCAAGGTGGTGATCAACTGAGCACCTATGAGCAACAAGTTGTTTGCTCACTACTTCTCAACAAAAGACTTGATTATTTGTTCAGCTTCTTCTTGCAAATGTACGCGCTGATCATGTTCCCTTCCCACGCTGGATTGCTCTTGTGCTTGATAAATTCTTTACTGCAGATTACTACTCGCACCCTGGAAATCCTATTCAATGCCCTCGCATGTGAATTCGCATGTATCAAGATGATCCGCTGGATACTGACATCGGAATATCTGATAGGATGAGGGAATGGATTGCAAACCCATACACTGTTCCTTCACTCACCGCTGATACTGATGAAGGAGGTGCTGATGGCAACCATGAAGATCCTGCTGGTCAAGAGGATGAACCACATGATGGTGGTCATTTCTCTCCTCAACTTTCTCATCATACCGTCTCTGTTACTGAGAAAGTGCCCTCAGCTCAAAAGGATTCACTGATCCAGGGGGAGCAACAATCTCTGGGGGAGCATCCATCTCAGAGGGAGCATCCCTCACAGGGGGAGATTTCACCCCAGAGAGACCAATCTTCTCCAAGGATGCCACCTCGCTCACAAGCAGCTCCAGATACTTCCTTCGTTCAAATTTCGGCCTCAGCATTTAATGAACTTCTGACACTGACTCGGGACATGAGTCAGCGTCTTCTACGCATTGAGGCTGATGTTCATCAGCTTAAGGAAGTTCTCTTGCATACTCCTTCCTCCAGCCATCAATCTGATGATGCTCAAAAAGGGGGAGATACTGATGATGATGATGATGCTGATGATGATGCTGATGATAATCCGAAAGAGAGTGACACTGAACACGTTCAGACTGAGCCACCAAAGCAGATGCCCGAGCCTGACCTAGTAAAACCTAATAGTCCAACAGATACTGAAAAGCTTGTTGAAGATAGTGAGCATGATGATGAACAAGATGATGAATGTCAAATACTAGATATAAACTTCATTGATCCTTTTATTCCAGTTCAAGAAGAAGATTCAGATGATGTTGATAAAGAATCGCAAAGGTCAGACATGAAACTTGTTGATTCCACTATTGATCCCATTGTTCCGGTCCAAGGAGAAGATTCAGACGTTGCTAGTGAAGATTCTCATCCGTTATCTCGCAAGCGAAAGGTAGCAGATACTGATTTGGCTCCTTCACACACTGATACTTCTTTGTCTTGCAAGAAACCCAAGTCCATTGTCAGTATATCAAATTTGGCGACTGAATGGAACATGTCATCTGATCAAGTTAAGAAAATTCTTGATGAAGCTAATCAAGCTCAGCTTCTGAAGAACATTGCTCAAGCTGATGAATCTCTCATTCAGCATAAACTTCAGGCCAAAGGATCTTTTGAAGCTCAGATGCAGAAATTCTTCGAATTTCAGTCCAAGTCTCAATCTTCTCAGCCTCCTTCTAGCAGCATTAAGCCAAAGACTAATAGTGTTCTAGACAGGATTTATCAAAAGAGGTTTGAAGATGTTCTTAAACGATGAATGTATGGTGATAAGATCATCAAAGATAAAGCTTCCAAACCACGCAATGAGAAAATTCTTACGTTGTTGATCACTCGTCAAGGTCCGCAACATTCATACACTGAAGTTGTCAAGAGGGATGAGCTGATCAGATATGGATATTCTGAATGGATGGAATTACTTGAATTAGTGTCCAAGCAAACCTCAGCTCACTCCTCTGAACTGACATGTGCTGTTCATCTGTTGATCAAGAAAGTTCAGCGTTTGGACCATGTTCCTAAAGAACAACCTCAGCATCAAGGTCAAAGGTCATCTGTTCCTAGAACTCGAAGAACCAAATTTCAAGTTGATTGTGAAGATGTGTTGGTTCTGGACTTTGGTACTGGTGGGATTAACAATTCTCTTCCTATCAGTGTTGACCCAGTTCAAAATAAATTTATCTCAGTTCCTGAACACGGGATGTTCTATCTCGATAAAAATAGAAAGATGTGTTTTCAGCGAACTGTTGAGATCCCAAAGGCTCCAACCACTCATCTTGTTGGCTTAAGGAAAATGTGCATGAGTCATCAAGATCTCTCCGGAGAGTTTCACATCCTTATAGCCATGGAGCTGCTGAATAGAAGACAGGAGTTGCTGGATAGTCCTTACTGGCCAGTAAAAATAGAAGCTGAAGCTGAGTATGAAGAGTTCTTGTCCAGAGGTGTTTTAATTTAGTTGGTTCTGAACATCATCATATTAGGGGAGATTGTAAGGTCAAACCTTGAAATATGATAATGTTTAAAACAGATCTCAGCATCAGCGCATATCTCAGTGTCAGCATCAGCGTTTCAGCAGCTCAGCCTGTTGTAGTTTAGTCAGTGCATTGTAACAGATTTTGTACTTATCTTGTTTCCATAGTTAGCGTAAATTAGTTAGCTGGCATATCCCTGATTTGTAGGGATTGTCTAGTATAGTAGCATATAATCTTTTGTATCGGTTTGTGAAAGAACACCTTTCACAAACCCTAATCGCTTCTTTGTACACACGATAATCTCTTTGTGAGATTATCTTTCTTAGTGAAAGCTTTTCTTCGTGAATTCTTCTTATTCTTATTTACTGTTATTGTTTGATAAATTGATTGATCTAAAGGCCTTGTCACATGTACACTTAGGAAGTGTTAGAATGCTCAAAACCTATCAATACTTTCTCTCCAAGTTTACTCCATAGCATTTGGTGTTGTGTGAAGCAGTTGAGGCATCACACTTGGGGTGCTAGGCTCTCAAGGTTTCAAGGATCAAAATCAACAACAAGGTATGTAGTTCTATCTTTCATTTAAGTTAAAATTGTTCCTTATGTACGCTAGATAAGATCATAACCTTGGAAATCAACTTTGCATGAGAATTAGACAAACATAGATCCAAGGTTATTAGGGTTGCATGTAAACTTAGGAAATGTTAGAATGCTCAAAACCCATCAGTAAATACATTACAAAACATATGAAGGGTATTTGAAAGACATCGAATAATTACAACATACTTTAACTCTTACAATCTCCCCCTTTGTAATAATAATCGAACTCCTTATCTTGTTAGTAGCTAAATGGAATACATCATCACCCTTCGAATTTCCGTGTACCACAGAATTATCTTCTTCAGTTCCTTCTTATCCCCTTCATTTTTTTTCTTACAATTGTTCGTACAAAAATTGAAGTTCGTATATTGGGACATTGTATATCTTTCAATTTCAGTAACTTGGAACAAAAAGCTCTTCGACTTTCAAGCTTTGTCTTTCCCAATAAAAACCACCCCAAAGGGTTTCAAACATATTTCCCCATCAGGAAATTTCTTCAACTCTTGTTGAGACTCTGATGGCTCCATGGGTACTTTAACTTCCAATCCCTTTACCGTTGCTAACTCCCCATCGGTAAGTGCCAAGCACTCATAATAGTTCTCCAATAAAATCTTGATGTGAGCTACTCCTAAACGAAAAACTTATGGTTCTATTTCTTGAAGATAAGAAGATTTTTTATCTTTCAGGAGAAGGGACATTTGAATCAGGTCATACAGATTCATAAAAGGAAAATTTGCGACTGTGAAATCACAAGTCTGACCATTTGCCCTTACAACAATGAATCGTACATTCTGCATAGCATCTTCGAATAGTACGTCCATTTTGATAACCTTCTTGATCTTTATCAGATACCATATCTCTTCTGGAGTCTTCATAAGAACTGCATGAAACCGAAGCTTCATGTAGTTATAGTCATCTCTAGTCTTGAACTTATCTGATTTTTTGAACTGAGGCATGAGAAACATCATTTCGTTGATTGGAAAATCCAGCTGGCGCATGTCTACATTCGTAACCGTGTAACTCTGTTTTGGTTTCTTTTCGAATGCATACATGTTGTTGTAAGCCAGCTTTGCTTCGGTCATCTCATAGTTGTAAAGTTTGGCAGGATCTCCTTTGTTTAAACCTGGAGGATCACTAGCCCTTTGCCTCATTATGCTCTGTACAACCCTCAGTTTCTCAATTTCAGCCTCAACCTCTACTTTCTTATCTTCTTTAGACTTCTCAACAACAATCAACTTGCCTTTGTCTGTTGAGCATTCAGTTATTAACTTTGCTTTTGAACCTTCACCTTGGACAGCAGACAAACTAATTACGATACCCTTCGAGATTGGCTTTGATATTGGCATGGACGTTACAACTGTTGAAGTAACTGGTCCAGCACTTGAAATTATTGGCTTTGTCGTTGGTATCTTTGAAGGATATACCTTTCCCATAACCTTTGCCTCTCCATGCGAAGCGTCCCCTCCTGCCTTCGCATGTGACCCTTCTCCAACCCTCTTTTCTCCCCCTTGCACTCATATTCGAATAGGTGGGGCACTAGTTTGAAGAAGATTTGATATTGTTGACAATGGAGCTAATTGTTTACGAAGTATAGCTTCGAATTTTATGAACTTATGGGAAAGAAAATCTTGAGTAATTAGTAAAGATGTAGCAGGTTTGAGCACATATTCTTTTAATTCTTTCAGCATCGAGATGACTTCCCCCAGCTGTTGATTGTCAGTTGTAGAAAGTTGAGTAATTTGAGGACTCAAGCTTTCGTACAATTTCACGTATCTTGTGACAGCATCATAGATAATATCTACCTTATTATGCAGATTCACATAATCATTTCGAACAACTGCCACTTCACGAACCATATCTTCACGATGCTCTTAAAGTTTTTGGTTCACATCTTCTCTTACTTTCTTCACATCCATGACAAACAATGTACGCCTTTCCTTTTGAATGGTCGTCAGTTCTTTTAAAGCTCCAACATATTTCGAATCGAAAGAATTAATCCTTAACTCAGATGTTTGATCAGTATGGTCAACCTTCTCAAGAATTCTTGACTCAAAATCTCTAATCATCCCAGACATGCGACTCGTCATCCTTGCCTTACAAGCTTTTATCAAGGCATCCATCTCAAAAGTCGAAGCCGAACTTCCTCCACCCATGTCAGCTTGAGATTGTATAATATAATTTAGCCTTTTATTCAGAATATTGAATTGTTTCATTGATATAAGCATATGATCTAGGAAATCCTGCTCTTCTTCATCAAACACCAATTCTTCAAAAGTACCCCCAAAGCCCCCTTCTTCTTTATTTGACTCATCATTCGGATTTGGTGGTTCGGTGGATTGGGATGAAAAAATGGATGTAAATGGTTGATCAATGATGGTTTGAAATGTTGGTGAATCAGTGGTGGAAGTTAGAGGGATGATATATTGAGGTAAAGAAACAAAGGTACTGGTAGGAGTTTCAATAGAAACAATAATTGGAGTACCTTGTTGAGTTGTAGAAGCTACCTTTGAAATATCTCCTTCACCCATGCTGACATCTACACCCGTATCAGATACGTTTGTAAGAATGTCTGAAGTTCGTACCTCCTCAATAGAGGATTTGGTAGTCGAAACTTTGGGTGGTTTGACTGCTGTCATCTCAGGAGTTGAACTTTCCTTGTTAAGATTTGCTTCAGGTGTTTCAAAAATTTGTTCATCTTCTTCTTCTATGGATTCTGTTGTCATAACAAGCTTTCGTGTATTCTTGTTCTTCCTTTTAGAAATATGTTTGGCCATATCTTCAACCCTTCATTTCTTAGACGATGGAGAAACAAGAGTTGGTATTTCACGAATAGTGACACCCTGATGAGTAACATGTGGCTTTCGTAGCACATTAGGAGTCGGAGACTGTGGTGTATGCTTGGACCTCATTTTTAATCTTTGAAAAACAACAGTCTTCATAGGAATAACCACTGTCTCTTGAGTATCTTCAACAGCAGGCTCGATCGGAATAGTCACATCAACAGACACTTCATTCACCACGTTAACTTCACTAGGCTTCTTCTTTGGAGACTTCTTTGTCTTGGTTTCAGTAACAAGCTTTTCAAAAGAACTCGGTTCATTCTTCTTCGAATGTCTAGACTTCTTCTCTTCCCTTGGAAACAATATCCCCGTTTGAACACTATGATCAATGTTTTTCAAATATTCCACAAAAACACCATTCGTAGGATCAACACGTCTCAACATAGCATCACGGATACAAGCACAAAAGGAAACTCCTCTGCATCATTAGTCATAATCTTCAGATAATTGTATGTATAGAATTCAGCCTTCTCCTCCTCAGCATCCACCAAAATCCCTTACTTCTCATAAAAGTGTTGCAAAATCAAACTCCAATACCTTGCACACGAAATGCCTTGAATTGCATTCGTTTTTTCAACACTCTTTAGGAATTCCTTCCAAAGCTGTGTAGAATACTCCACCGGAATATCATAGTATAGCCCAACAACCATGGCATATACTTCCATCCTTCTTTTGTCGAGACCAACAGTTTGACCAGTCAAACACCTTAGAAAAATTCCAAACGCTTGGAAGACCAGATTTCTTGAAATGACTGATCTTGGTGAGTTGGGGTTGATGACCCATCTCATTGAACATGTGTACGATTTGAGGAAATTGCAGATGAATGTAGGGTGGAGAATTTGGGATTTCTAGTATTTGACAGTATAGCTTCTTGGATAGTGTAACCTTCTTATCGTTCACCAGGTTGAATGTGATGACATTCAAAGCTTTGCTGTAAGTAGAAATTGATCCTGCTTGAGATAACCAGGAAAGAGGAATTGAAAAGGATTGGAACATAGCCTTGGATAGAACGGAACTTTGTAAAGCGACAATCAACATCTTGAGTTCTTCCTGATAAGTAGAAACATCAGCCTTTACTTGGTAGTTAGTTCCTTGAATCTTCATGATTGGTTGTGAAGTAACATTTTTAGTTGTTTGGGATGGAACATCAGTTTCAGTATCCATGATTAGGGTTGAAAAATCTTTGAATATTAGAGAGAATATGGGAATTTTTCTTCTGAAAGCGTAAACCGATAACAAACCCTTGATTCCCCTTTTATATGTAACCCTGGAGTTTGAATTTGAAGCGGGATGTGCATTTAATGAGATCCAACGTGGCACCTTGAAAATCGGACCACTACCCCATAAAAGTAGCCATGCGTGAAAAAGTAACTGTCACGTCTCCTTAAAACCCAGACCGAATACCATACGTTACCGTAAAACAGGCTGTATTGTTTGCCCCAATAGAATTATAACCATCAGAACCCTTCGAATGGAAGTAAGGCTCTTTTACTTTTGGGTTTTAAAGTAAAGTCATTTGCTAGATGTTCGAAATCATCAGCCTGAGTTGGTGTTACTCAGAACCTCAAGGATTTTGTGAGTGCATTGTTCCAAAAAAAATAGATGAGAAGCAATTAATAAGGAAAATTTGGAAGTCAGTGATGTCGATCAATTTTTCGATACAAAAGCAGTATAAACCCTAGGCAAAGGTTACTTCATTAATCATCAAGAGAGATGATCAACTGCTTATGTATGTTCCCGTGATATACAATCGAATACTTGTAGAGAAGTATAGAATGGCTTCTTTTATTAGGCTGCATGGGTAGCTATAAGAATTTCGTTACATATCAACCTAAACATAAGGTGAAATTGTAACAGAAATTACTTGTTTGACCAGTGTAGTCAGTGATAAGTTTGCTTTGACAAAAAAATGATAAGTGACTATAGATTTCGAATGAAACTCACACGGAAATCATATTCATAAAAAAATTTATGCTGGATCTTGTTGGGTAACAAACATCGTGGGTTTCAAATGTTTGATCAAGACATCTCATACAAAATGAATATGATTTGGAGTTTCGAATTTATGTACTGAAAAAAAATTCGTGAAAATCTAGAACATAGTTTCCCGTCAATTCCTTAAAAGTTTAGAAAATTGGGTTTCACTTTCATCATGGTCTCATGATGTCAGATCATAAACACAGATTGTTGATATGTCTAAGTCTCAATTGGTTTGATCAGAGACCTCTTGGACATATGTCTCCGTGTGTGATCGTATAAGATCTTTCAGATGAAAAAGATTGGTGTATAACACAAAATGTACCTCTGTTATGTTTGGACAAAACACTTAACTCTTAACTCATGTGAGAAGAGTCAGGTAGCTCAGGAGACTAATATGAATACAGGCCTGATTGGGAAGAAATTTTTGTATCAAAGATTTTATTAAGGCTTTCGTGCGCACATATTGAGTCAATGGAGGCTTTGGTCAACATGCTGCACCATGCTTCTCGGGACAACTTAACTAGTTCAAAGTATTCGAAAATTTACTTGACCCTAAAACTGCAAGCATTCCCCAAGTTGAATCATCATGAATATTTGCAACAAAATACTAAAGAGAAATAAGATACAAAATATTTTTGTTGTTTTTGAGTTTTCGAAAATAAAAAATAATAAGAGGAAAATATTTTTGAGTTTTTTTTTTTCGAAACTTAAATGACAAAACAAACAAAAATCTTTTTGGATTTTTATATTTTTCAAAAATAAAAGAAAAACAAATGAAAAATCTTTTTGTTGTTTTTGTGTTTTTCGAAAATAAAAGACAAAACAAAATGTACTTGTTACAAACACACGGAATTTTATCAACCCCTTAAAAGTGACAAATTTATGAATTCGAAGGGGTCGAAGCATTGACTATGAACAGTAACCTCTAAATGCTGAATGACATTACGTTATCTTTTATTCAGCGCCTCTGAATCATTCCTGATTAATCATCATTCTCCCTTTTCGCATGGAACATAATTTCCATCGATCATTCCAAGTCCTTCTAAAATTCTTACAAAGGATTTTTCATCTAAAGGTTTCGTGAAAATATCAGCTAACTGATCAGTTGTTTTCACAAAATGTACTTCAATATTTCCATCCTCCATATGATCTTTGATGAAATGATAACGAAGAGCTATAGGTTTAGTCTTCGAATGCTGCACATGATTATGA
The DNA here is from genome assembly GCF_002870075.4 of Lactuca sativa. Lineage (NCBI taxonomy): Eukaryota > Viridiplantae > Streptophyta > Magnoliopsida > Asterales > Asteraceae > Lactuca > Lactuca sativa. The sequence goes on from NC_056626.2 coordinate 346,266,197, forward strand.
CAAATTCGTATTACACTTTGAGAATCACAATATAATGGAATCTTTTTCATATTAATTGCATAATCATGTAATTGACTTTGGATCCATATAATTTGTGATGTGCAAGCAGCAGTAGCCACATATTCTGCTTCAGTAGTTGAAATTAATACACACGTTTGCTTTTTCGACTGCCAGCTTACCAATTTGCCATCAAGCAATTGACATCCTCCACTTATGCTCTTTCTATCAAGATTACAACCACCTAAGTCTGCATTCGATTAAGCTTAAACAAAGAACCCAGTTTTTGATGGATACCACAATCCTAACAAATTTTTTCCCTTAAGATAACGAAAGATATTCTTCACAGCAGTGAGATGTGGAACTCGTGGATTTGAATGATACCTAGCACAATTACACACAGAGAACATGATATCAGGTCTACTAGCGGTAAGATAAAGTAATGAACCAATCATGCTCCTGTAAAGAGTTAGGTCAATTGTAGGTTTATCTAACGAAGGTGTCAGCTTTATGCCAATTGCCATAGGAACTCGTAACTTTGTGCTATTCGTCAATCCAAACTTCTCTAGCAGATTCTTCATATATTTATCTTGATTAATAAAATTCCTTCTCTGCTTTGACGAATATTTAGACCAAGAAAATTGTTGATCTTTCCCATCATGCTCATTTCAAATTTACTTTTCATAAGATCTTCGAATTCTCTAGACAAGGCAGGGTTAGTTGAGCCAAAAAGAGTATCATCAACATAAATTTGAACAAGCATTAGATGATTCCCAACATTCTTACGAAATAATGTGGGGTCAACAGATCCTTGTTTAAATTTAGATTGCTTCAGGAACGAAGTAAGAGTTGCATACCATGCTCGTGGTGCTTGTTTTAACCTATAAATTGCCTTATCTAAGATATATACATGATCAGGATGTTCTTCGTTAATAAAACATGGGGTTGTTCCACGTAAACTGTTTCTTCAACCTCTCCGTTACAAAATGCACATTTCATGTCCATTTGATAAACATCAAAGTCTTTGTGAGCTGCATAACCCAGAAATATATGAACAGCCTCGAGTCTTGCGACAGGGGCAAAAGTTTCTTCATAGTCTACTCCTTCTTGTTGTGAGTATCCTTTAGCAACAAGTCTGACTTTGTTTCGAATGATATTTCCATCTTTGTCGGTTTTGTTTTTGAAAATCCATTTTAACCCGACAATCGAAACATCTTCAGGTTTAGGAATTAATCTCCAAACCTTGTTTCATTTAAATTCAGACAATTCAGATTACATCGCTTCCAATCTAAGTGTTCTATTGCAACCTTAACTGTCTTTGGTTTGATTTTAGAGATGAAAACATTGAACATGCAAAATTCTTGATAAGTATTCAATACTTCATTCTTTGCACGAATTTGAGCTCTTGTTAATACTCCTTCTTGTGGATTCCCAATTACTTGATCCTTCGGATGATCTCTTGTCCATTTTGCCATTGGTGGATAAGTTGGATCAAAATCCAAAGGTTCATCTTCGTATAAATCATCATTCTCTGAACCTGCAATTGAACATTCATCATTAAAATGATGAAAAAAATTCATTGGGTCCTGAATGCTCCCCCTCAACATGATGATTATGCCCCTCAACATCAGCATCCAATATCCCATTCTCCCCCACGAAAGAATGCTCCCCCTCAACTAAAGTATTTGAATCCAAGTGCTCCTCCTCCACTGAATTATTATGCATACTTTCACCTATCTCTTGAGGATTTGATGTTGAATCATCAGTCAGCTTCGTTAGTTCAGAGATATGATTATCATTGGCATTACGTTCAGCATCAGCAGCATGATCTGAAATACCAAAAATTAAATCATAATCAACATCCAACATTTGTGAAGTTTCAGATTCATCTTGTATTTCTTTTAGAATAGGATGATCTTCAAAATGCATTTCAGTTTGTTTAATATAGTAATCATCAAATGTAAGATTAAAAGTTTCTTCCACTTTTCGTGTTCTTTTGTTCAACACATGATATGCCACTGAATTATGCGAATTTCCGAAGAAAATCCCTTCATCTACTTTAGCTTGAAATTTTGAAAGACTATCCTTGAGTTTCATAATAAAGCACCTGCATCCGAAAACATGGAAAAATTTCACTTTAGGTTTTCGATTGTTGAGAATTTCGTATGGAGTGATATTAAAACGACGATGGATGAAAGATCTGTTTTGAGTAAAACATGCGTTGGATACTGCTTCAGCCCTAAGGTATTATGGAAGATTCGCATATGCCAGCATTGTTCGTGCTGCCTCACATAGAGATCTATTTCTTCATTCAGCTACACCATTTAGTTGTGGTGTATATGGAGATGAAAAATTATGCGAAATTCCTTTGTCCACCAAAATGAATCAAGAACATTATTCTTAAATTTAGTTCCATGATCAATCTTGATTTTTCAAACAGTCTTCTTTAATGTTGTTTCCATCTTTTTGATAAAATCAATCATGACTTGTGCAACTTCGGATTTAAGCCTAAGAAAATAAACCAACGTGAATCTTGAAAAATCATCAACAATTACTAAAATATATTGTTTCTTGTTGAGTGTTGAAACTGTCGATGGACCACACAAATCAATATGTAATAGTTCCAGTGGTTCGACAATTTTCGAATCGATCGTGATCGGATGACCTTGTTTATGTTGCTTGCCAACTTCACAAGTTGCACATAAAGAATCATTGTCAAATTTAAGTACATGTAAACCTCTTACCAAATCTTGTACAACAACTTTGTTGATGTTTTGAAAGTTGAGATTTGAAAGTCTTCGATGCCAAAACCAACTTATGTCTGATATAACTTTCGAAAGAAGGCATACAGAAGGTTTGCCTACTATTGGATTGATGTCCAATGTGAACACGTCACCTTTCCTTTTTGATTTGAACAAAACATCTTTTGTGTTGACATTCGAAATGATGCTTCCCTCTTCGTTGAAAAGTACTTGATTGCCAGTGCCCACAACAAGTTGTGAAACACTTATCAAGTTATGTTGAAGACCTTCAACATACGCAACATGATTCACTATGAGTTGACCATTCGTGATTTTCCAATATCCTTTGACTTGACATTTTTTATTATTACCAAATTTCACAACTCCTCCATTCTTTAAACTTCGAAAATCTCGTAAATTCTCCATCTTCCCAGTCATGCGACGAGAACAACCACTATCAATATACCATTTGTTATCATATTGCTCGTCACATAGTACCTGCAATCAATGAAAGAATTTAGGTGCCCAACACTTTTTGGGTCTTTGGAAAATAGATATAAACTTCAAATGTAAGGAAGAACTTTTAACCCAATCACAAACTTTGGTTTTGAGACTATCAATTAAGTCTACATCATTTTGATGGTTTCGAATGTTCAGTGACACTACGCTTCGTATTCTGAGTTTTTGATTTTTGTTTTCATAACTGGTTTCCATGCTTTGATTGATATGTTCGAATCCTTAGAAGATGAACTTCTGTTTGATGAAGTATTCACATACTTCTCATAGGCTTGTTGAATTTGCTCCTTTGAGAATTTACTCGACGGATACATTTTTCCTCTTCCTTCTAACCAACGATCAATATTCTTTCTTGAAGTCAACCCTTTTTCATGAGAAATTTTCAAAACTTGTTTCTTCGTGTGATTAGGAAAATTTGGCTTTTCAGGAACGAAATCAACAATCGGTTTTGCAAGAAAAGATTGAGCATATGTTGTATTAACATTCGATTTGAAATGTTGGCGTTGAGAAAAGATTTGTGGTGGATTTGAAGAAAAGCGATTTTCAGTGTGCTTATTTGAATATTTCCTTGGAAGTGTCGTTTTTGAAACTTTTGAAAACTTTGTTTGTTGATTCGCTTCAGACTTTGAATGATTTGATTTAGAAAACATATGATTATTCATTGAAAAAGACAAATTTTTAGCCTTGAAAACATTTTTGTGTGAATTTGATTCAGAAAAAGATTTATTTGTTTGAGCGGGATTTTTCTTCTTGTCTTAAAAAGTTGTTAAATTCACTGACTTAACAGGTTTAATTATGTCAGTTGAATTCTTTTGGTACTCAACAGTCTGCCAAAAAAATTTCTTTCTTGTTTGTCTTGTTGAAATTTTATTATCTTTCAAAAATTTGTCAATTTCATCTTTGAATTCTTTGGAGTTTAGTTTGACAACATTTTCATTTTTCACTACAACTGGTTTTGAAATTTCTTTGTCAACTTTTGACTTTTCAACCCATTTTCTTTGTGGTTTCTGTTGTTGAAAAACGTACGAATTCTTTGTTAGGTTGTTTTCAACTGTAGTTTGATTTTCAAAGAAACCTTCAATTGCTATTTTCTTGTTATCTTCTTCTACTAACTTTTTGAACTCTGGTTTGACATTCTCAACATTCCCAGTAGTACCGAACACTTCATTTGGGAAAAATATCATCCAAACACTTGAAATTTGGATATAACACAGTATTCATTTCTAGAAAGTGAGCACCTTGTTCATTCATCACCTTTTCGAACTGTTGTGTATCACCATAAACTTGATCGACCACAATTTGATGAATTTCATTTTCTTTAGAAGATTTCTTTTTCGTTGAAATTTTCTCTTCATTTTCAACATCACTATCATCAGTTTGACTATCTCTGATGTCCACGAAGTCCAAATCACAAACTGTCAAACATGAGGGTTTGTCATTTTCAATCTTAACCATCAATTCCTTAAATTTTTCTTTCCCTTTAAATGTGGATGCAACATTAATATAGAGAACTGGGAACAATCAACATCCTCTATAACACTAATTTCACTAATATTACCATAATCATCTTCAATATTAGCAAAATTAGATTGAGAATCAGATGTTGAATTCTCAGTCTTTTTCAAAATTTTGATTTGTTCTGATTTAGTCAAAGTAACATTCACAATGTTAACTAATCTTTCGTATCAAGACATTCATCAATTTTGACAATTCCATATTTATATCTATCATCAGGAACTTTGTCAAATTCAACAATCTTTTTCTCACAATCATACGAAATATTATCTACCTTCGCTCTCTCAAATGCTAGAAAAGGCAGTAATTTTCTATGTTGCTCTTTACTAATGTCACACGAATGATGTAAATCAGTTAATTTTCCATACAGTCTCTTAGCTGAATTACAATATATATTTCTTTGTGCCAAAAAAAGTTTGACTTCACTAGATAAAGCATATGTATCACACCTGATGGTTGTGATTTGTAACTCTAAACATTCAACTTTACTTATTTTCATTTCTAAACTCTTTTTGGTATCTAACAACTCCATGGATAGTTTCTTAGCCTCATTGCTAGCAGACACAACAATTGAATCAAAATAAGTAACAGTCTCATCAAAAGATACTAATTCAGAGTTATAAGCATTTACTGGAATATTAAAAGATTCTAGAATAGAACGTACCTTTGTCGTCATAGGAGATTTGTCAACAGTCTTTGATACGAAGCACCGAACTTTCACTTCAAACTCTTCTCTATCCGAATCCTCTTCCATTTTCGCATGCAATGCACCATGTGTAGGATTCCTCATCTCCTCATCATCTGATCCAGATGACCAGATTTGATAGGTTCCATCTTCGTCCTGTTCACCTCTTGCTATCAATGACAAATTCTTCGCTTTTGCACGAACCTCCTCAAGCTTCTCAGCGTAATAATCTTCAATCTTCATCTTTGACTTTATTCTTCCTTTCACCCTTCTTTCTAAGCATTTAGTCATTTGCAAGATGATTGGCACCATTTCAGTAGTAAAAATCTACACCTGAGTCACCCTTAAGCTTCTTGTCATTCTTCCCCTTAGACACCTTCGTATCATTCTTCTCAACCTTCTTCTTCTCCTCACCAACAGCTTTACTCACAACACTTCGTTTCACCTCAGTTTGCTTATCCTTCAAATTGAACGACTTTTTGAAAAATTTCTTGACACAATTATTTGAGTAAAATGCTATTGCTTCATCATCAGAATTCATGATGAATCCCTCTTCCTCCTCTGAATCACCTTTTTCATATGTTTCTTTCTCAGACACGTTTGAGACTAAAGCTAATGGACCTCCCAAACTTAGCTTTGATTCCTCAGCTATTTCATTTACCTTATTTTCGTGTGTCTTCAACTAATTGTACAAATCATTGAGAGTTGATGTATCAAAGCTTTGCTAATTTTTCACCATCATACTCACGCTTCTCCATTCTTTTCGAAGACCCATTACAAAAATGAGATTGAATTCCATTGAAGTCCTGGTGATAGCATAGCGATTGCAATGATAAATTCACTCATTCAGACGATCATAATATGCTTTAATTGTTTCAACTTCCTTTTGTCTGGAATCTTTAAGCTCAAACAAGCACTGTTTGACTGAATTAACTTTTGTCTTCTCGCTTCCTTGAAACTTATCTTTCAGATTGTTCTTGATCTCTTTAGCAGTTGTACAACTCCTTTTGTAATTGTACACAACTGGAGGTAAAGCTCCTCGTAATTCTCTCATACACCTCTTCTCCAGCTTCTTCAGACGATCAGATTGATTTTCAACAACAGAACATCCTGAAGATGATCCAATTGGTTGAATATACGCTGGAGGATTGACATTTTCAGAGATACACGACCACAATTCTTCATCAAGACCATTCAGATAACCCTGCATACGATCAGCCCACTAATCATAGTATTTAGGAATTAGCATTGGAATTTTGGTCAATGATCCTAACAGATGAAAAAACGAGGTCATCGAATTGAGATTGAAGCCCACCATTATTGTATGGAAGAAATTTTTTTAATGAGAATTGAAAATTTGATAACAAGCTAACTGAATCACTCAGAAATGAAAAAAAAGAACACTCGATTCAACAATTCTGATGCAAAATTGAATCACAACCTCAAATCTAAGAGAATTTTTCACTTTAAAAAAGTGCAGAAACTTTTGAACCAATAAATCGATTCAAAAATTTTTGAAAAACGTGAAAATCAGATCAAGGAATGTGATTCCTGCTCTGATACCAATTGAAGAATCAATGAATCGAGTAAGTAACAAATCAGAGTATGTAAGAATGTGAGATTGAACAACGGATGTAAATATGATCTTGTTTCAGCTCTATTATGCTTTCGAATGTTTACAGAGAACAAAGATAGGTTTCTGTAAAAGCAACACTAATCTAACTCTAGTAAATGTCCCTATTTATAGGAAACAGAAAGCGTACAAAAAAATACTAAGGCTTTGACACTAAGCTCTAAACCCAAAGCCTTGTTCCTTTAATGAGGGTCTTGACCCGTTAAGGCCCTAAGCTCTTACTACAACATCCCAAATTACAGATATGAGGTCCTAAGGTGGTTTAATCGCGTACATTTTCCAATTTTACATGCACGCATGCTAGAGACACTCTCTAAGGTCCATTTTTGGCTTCATAATGGACATATTGCATGAATGGGACATGGAGCTATTAAAATTTGCAACTTTAATCCTATATAGGTCATTTACAGGCCTGATCTACACCTTCAACCCCTAGAAACCTCTTTTCTTTGGATACTCAAGTCAAAGTCCCAAAAACCAAGCCAAAACTACAAGAGATGAGATCTAATAAGCTACAAGTCAAGGTTATGACTTTATACCTCCAAGTTGTAGCCTTTGAAGTAGAGTTTCTGGATCCAAGATCCCACCTCCAAACATGATACTTCTCTCTTCAAGTCTTGCTTCCAAGATCTCCAACAAGCACTCTAAAAATCACCAAAACTCAATGAACAAGTGGAAAAATGATCTAGGGTTTCTTATGGTCAAGCGAGGCTGGTAAGGAGGCTAACCCTAGAAGTTAAGTCCTATAAATAGGGTGCAATACCCGAAAATTTAGGGTTTTCATTTCCGGCGCCAACTCATCGAGTAGGTTCTCTAATCTACACGGCTGGAAAGCGTTCTATTCAACGAGTTGGAGCCTCCTAACTCGTCGAGTTCCTTTCACTACCTTAAAATAAAAATAATTAATTTATACCTGGACCAAGAATTACAAATCTCCCCCACTTGAACTATACTTTGTCATCGAAGTCTGTTGATGCAAAGAGGTCTGAATAATGCTTCTTCATCTTATCCTCCGACTCCCAGGTCCATTCGGAGCCTCTTCGGTGCTGTCATTGCACCTTAACTAGCTTCACTTCCTTGTTTCATAGGGCTTTCGTCTTTCAGTCTAAAATAGCTATAGGTTTCTCCATATAATTGAGGCTCTCATCAGTTTGGATATCATCCAAGGAAATGACTACAGCCTCGTCAGTGACACACTTTTGAAGCTGGAATACATGGAAGGTGTTGTGGATCTGACTAAGCTCGTTCGGTAGGTCCAAACGGTAAGCCACCTTTCCCACCCGAGCATAAATCCTGTATGGACCAATAAATTGGGGCCTTAGCTTCCCCTCTTCCAAAACCTAATGACACCCTTCCAAGGTGACAATTTCATCAATGCAAAGTATCCTACCTAAAACTTGAGATTTGAGTGACGTATGTCAGCATAGATCTTCTGACGGCTCTACGCGACATGCAACCTATTGCGTACCTGCTGAATCAGCTCGGTGCTCTTGAGCACCACCTTGGTGCTTCCCATGACTCGGTGCCCAACCTACCCCCAAAATATAGTGTGCACCTTCGACCATACAACATCTCAAACGGTGGCCGGTCAATATTAGCATGGTAACTGTTATTATAGGAAAACTCAGCTTGTGGAAGGTATGAATCTGAACTCCATCCGCAATCCAGTACGCATGCCCAAAGCATATCCTCGAGCTTCTGGGTCGTTCTCTCGCTCTGTCCATCTGTCTGGGGTGGTAAGCATTGCTGAAGTGATGCTGAGTTCCCAACTCTTCGTGGAACTACCTCCAAAACCTAGATGTAAAATGGACATCTCGGTTAGAGACTACCGATACTGGCACCCCATGCCTGACCACCACCTCCCTCACATAAATGTCTGTTAATTTATTTGTAGATATGCTCTTAGGGATCAAAATAAAATGGGCACTCTTCATCAATCTATCCATAATTACCCATATAGAATGCACACCCCTCGTCGTCCTCGGTAACTTCGTGACGATGTCCATGGTGATCTCTTCCCATTTTCACATGGGAATGGGTAATGGCTGAACCTTGTCGTGAGGCCTTTGATGTTTACCCTTGACCTTCCTGCAGGTCAAGCACCGCTCCACAAACCAAGCGACCTCCTGCTTCATGCAGGGCCACCAGTAACTCAACATCGGATCTCTGTACATTTTTGTAGTTCCCAGGTGAATAGAGAACTTTGAATTGTGTGCCTCTGCCAAGATCTTCTGCCTCACTCCCCTAGATACTGGTACCCACACCCGACCCAACTATGTCAAAAGACCCCGACTATCCCATACAAACAAGGGTATTTGACCCCGAATCCGCTCTATCTTCCAGTTCTCTCTCTTCGAACCCTCCACATGAGCCTCCTTGATCATCTCTAACAAAGGGGGTAATCACCATCATCCTCAAACAAACATTATGAATCGCAGCAGTCGCCGCCTTGTGGCTCAAGGCATCGGCCACCACGTTGGCCTCCCCTGGGTGGTAAAAAATCTCACAATCTTAATCTTTTAGTACATCCAACCACCTCCTCTGCCACATGTTAAGGTTTTGATGATCCATCAAATACTTCACACTTTTGTGGTCAGAATAGATGGTTCACCGGACTCCGTACAAGTAATGCCTCCAGATTTTGAGGGCAAACACCACCGCCCCCAATTCCAAGTCATGAGTGGGGTAGTTCGCCTCATGAGGCTTCAGCTGCCTCGAGGCGTACGCGATCAAATGCCCCCCTCTGCATCAAAAAAACCCTTAACCCCGAGATAGATGCATCGCAATACACCACTAAATCATCCAATCCCTCGGGTAGTGCTAAAATCAGGGCCTCACATAACCTCTGTCTCAAGGTCTCGAAAGCCAGCTGCTGATCCAGACCCCATTGAAAAGTCACCTTCTTCTTGGTCAAGCGAGTCAAAGGTATGCCGACATTGGAGAAATCTTGAGTAAATCTCCGGTAGTACCCCGCTAGGCCCAAGAAACTATGGATCTCAGATGCATTCTTCTGCATTTACCATCGCATCACTACCTCAATTTTGGCTGGATCAACCAAAATACCCTCTTGGTTGATCACGTGTCCCAAAAACTACACCTCACGCAACCAGAAATTGCACTTTGAGATCTTGGCATAAAGCCTTCCATACTCAGTGTCTCTAATGCCTCCCTCAAATGCTACTCGTGCTGCTCCTTGGTCTTAGAATAGACCAAGATATCATCGATAAAGACAATCACAGACCGATCCAACATTGGCCTACACACCCTGTTCATGAGGTCCATGAACGCTGCTACGACATTGGTGAGCCCGAATGGCATCATCACAAACTAATAGCGACCATAACGAGTCATGAAAGCTGTCTTTGGTATATCCTCATGCCTAATCCTCATCCAATGGTACCCCGATCGAAGATCAATCTTGAAAACGAAGATACACCATGAAGCTGATCGAACAAATCATCAATCCTCGGAAGCGGATAACGGTTTTTCATCGTTAGCTTATTCAGCTCCCGATAATCAATGTACATCCTGTGTGACCCATCCTTCTTTTTCACAAGTAGGATCGGTGCTCTCCATGGTTAGCTGATCGGATGGATAAACCCTCAGTCTAGTAGCTCCTGAAGCTGTATAGACAGCTCCTGCATCTTTGCCGGAGCTAGCCGGTACGGTGCCTGGGCTATTGGAGCAGCACCCAACACCAATCAATGCGAAACTCTACTTGCCTCTCCGGAGGCACCCCAAGAAACTCCTCGGGAATGACATCCCGAAAATCACGTACAACTGGTACATTATCCAAGTCTGTCATTGTCTCAACCCTTGTATTTGAGATGTATGCCAAAAATCCCGAACAACCCTGATGGAGAAGTCTTGTAGCCTTCGCAACCGAACAGAGGGTTGGCCCCTGCGGGGCCCTCTCCCCATGAATAACCAATTCTCCTCCATGTGGGGTTCAAAATCTCACCAGCTGGTGCTCACAATCTATCATCGCCCCCGAGCTAGTCCATTCCGACGACCACGTTCAGTCCTCGTAACGGTATCGGAACCAGATCGACACGGAACCTCTCGCCAAACACATTCAGGATGTAGTCCTAATATACCCTCATAGCATTCACACTGCGGTCATCCTCAATCTCAACCTCAAGTGGGGAATCCAAAGTTCCCTGAGCATTCAAGAACTTCTTGCTGAGCGCAAGAGATACAAACGATCAGGTAGCCCCCGAATCGAAAAGAACATGAGCCGACATACCATTGACCAAAAAGGTCCCTATACAAGAGCACATATATATACATAAGCATAGAAAGTCAATATCATGCAGAAAAATAAATTACGTACTTGCCATGTCGTCTAGCACTGCCGAGCCTCCTTGGTAGTCAACTGAAAAGCACGACTCTTCACCGTGGGAGTGTCCACCTTGGCGAGCTAACCGTCAGTAATCCTCATCGTGGAAAGTGCAAGCGCCACGACCGATCCTCCACCTCGGGTCAACTGCGGGTAGTCGGTCTTTTTATGACTGGTTTAGTTGCAGTGAAAGCAAATCAAGCCCTTATTGGGGCAGTCCCTGCTCATGTGACCCGACTAACCACATGTGTAACATCCCGATCTTGCCGCTCGGAAAACCCCACTATGCGGCTTACCGCACCTAGGACATCGGACACTACCCTGTTGGCCCCTACTACAAGAATCATAGGTCTTATGATTTTTAGCTTGACCTACAACTATCTGAACCATCTCTGGATTCTGCTTGGTGTGGAGCTCCAACTCTATCTCCCATTCCCGGGCCTTCTCCACTATCTCATTCAGGATTTTGCGCCCTGAAAAGATCAAGAACTCACGGATATCATCCCTCAACATGGAATGATACCTCATTCTCTTCATATCCTTATCCGCAGTATACTGCGGGATTAATAATGCACGCTCCCGGAACTTGGCGGTGATTTCCGCCACAGTCTCGGTGGTCTGTTGTAGATCCTGAAACTCCCTCACTAACCATTGCACCTCAATGGATGGTGTGAACTCCAGATTAAAACGCCTGACAAACTCCTCCCATGAAATCTCATCCACTCCGACTGATCCTACCTGACGGCTCACTTCCTCCCCCAGTCCTGGGCTCGGTCCCTCAACATACATGAAGCAAACCCCAAATTTTCTGCCTCGGGACAAAGGCTCATGCACTGGGCATTCTCCATGTCTGCCACCCAGCATCGACTAGCTATGGGGTCCCTGAACCCAAAGAAATCAGGTGCCTCATACGCCTTGAACTCCCAGAACAAGGGAGTTCGGATCCCGACCTGACCCGTAACAATCTTGGCTTGGAAAGACGTGAGTCGCTCCTCCATGATCTCCATTATCCCCTCCTTGATGGTCCCGAAAATCACTGGGGTAGCATCATGAATGCCCCTCATAACTTCGACTGTGATAAGCTCGTGCAGCCTCTTGTCAATAGGCTCTATGCCGAAGCCCAACCCAGATCCCGATCCTGATCCCAACCCTCGTGTGATCATCATCATCCTCAACTGAAATACCATAAAACATAATGGTCAAGATATTCAAAAAGGGGATTTCTCCGCACCGGTCTCCTTAGAGATTCCGGATCTATCATTGGTTCGGGTACATGTCCTGTGCTTTCAGTAGTATGGGCCCAATACTACCTTCCACACATACATGTTCCTTCCCCAAGGCTCTACCTGACAACTCTAATTAGTCCCAAAACAATACATATCTCACAACTACCATATAACTCAAATCCTAGGCCATCCTAAGATTTGCCCAGTTCCATCAAGCCAAAATTTCAGCAGTCATAACAGGTTGTCCTATGCATGCAAGTTAAACATAAATGGAACCACATAGACTTTAAAATAAGCTTCTACCCAAGACCACAATCCAAACAAGGAACATTAATAAGGCAGAATTCATCATTCTAGGGCTATGCTATCCTCAGCGTATACAACTTTGAAAGCATACACATGGAAAAATCCATCAGATTATCAAATTCTAAATAGAAATATAGCATGCATAACATATTGGGGAACCACCTGCTTGAGATCAGCCAATTACACGCATTGCACTCTCCTTTTTTCGATTTTAAGAGGTTTTTAACTTTTGATTTAAAAAACACCATTTTACCATTTCCTTAGTTTGAGTCATGTCAAAACCGAGAATATGCAAGAATCTCTCAAACCAAGACTCTGATACCAACTTGTAACATCCCAAATTTCTCGATATTTTTTTAGTTAAATAACGAAATCATTTCCATAAATTATAAAATTCCGATCACATTAGTTTTCAAAATCCATAACATTGGATAAATTATTCACAAAATTAGAGTGTCCCCAATGAAATGACAGAGAGTGTATGTCGTGCCATCATGCCCGACTCTTGCCCTTAGATCCTGAAGTACCTGTAACAACCAACAAACTGTAAGCTAATGCTTAGTGAGTTCCCCATAACATACCCCGCACAATCCACATAATCACATAAACCATATCAACCATATAAACCATGCATATAAACATATAAGGATGTCGTGGAAACCCTCCAAGGTCTTACTCCAGGATGTCATGGGCTCCCACCAGGGTCTTATATCTATATACCATGGGCTCCCCATGGTCTTAAATACTTGCCATGGGCTCTCTCATGATCTTTACCTGGAATGCCATGGGCTCCCCCATGGTCTCATATACAATTGCCAAGGGCTCCCCCGGGGTCTTCACATATCTAGCCAATAAGGTACTAGCACATTCACATATGTATACATACCAGGCATATCAATAGTGATTTCACAATAATCACCATAACTACTAAATGGGCCGGCCTTGGTGCCTTCGAACTATTGGTATGGCAAGGAGACTCACGTCAAATGCGATTTGTAGTTGAATAGGTCCAGGCTCCGAGTATCAGCTCTATCAAATCCCTAAACATAAACAACTCCTTAGATTCAACTCAACCCTTCAAACCCTTAAAAGTCAACTTTGGTCAAAGTCAAAGTCAACGCTCTGAGTTAACCCAACTCGTCGAGTTACCCTTTAACTCGTCGAGTCCACCCAAAGTCAGAATCGTGATATTGCGATCCAACTCGCTGAGTTTTCCTACAACTCGTCGAGTTCCTCCATTTTTCAACATAACCGGGCCAACCCCAACCCAACTAACTGAGTTCACCTAAGAACTATTGGAATAGTGTCCAAGGTCATTAACTATTGGTAATACTTCGAATAATAACAGGGTCCTTTTGTGTTGCCCTCAAGACCCAAATTGAGAAGAATAAATAAAGAAGAAATTGGTTTATTAATTATTGTTGTTAATAGTTAATTAGAAAAAAACTGGAAATATATTTTGGGAATTCATTAACAATTTAATTAATTAAAGGGTGCAATGTTCATTAATCGATAGTTGGTTAATCAGGAATGTTCCAGAACCCTTTTGGAATTAGGGTTGAATGAAAATCACTCCATCCCACATGGGAAAAGAGTGAAATTTCGTGGTTATGCCTCCATCCCACATGGGAAGGAGTAAAAAACCCTAGGAGGCATCCAATGCTATAAATAGGGCCTTAGGATTTCATTCCTGCTTGCACCTTGGCTTGAAGTTTCGCCAACCCTTCTTCCTCCCCCTCTTAGGGACAATTTCTAACCCTCTCTGAGTTTGGGAAATTGACCTTTCTTCTAGTTATTTTTATTCCACTCTTTGGTTTCATTTGGTGTGATACCATTAGAGGGATTTTGGTTTGCTTTTCATCCAAGCAACTTCATGGAGGATCAAGATCTCAAGCATGGAGATCAAGGGCTACATAAGAGGTATGTTTTCTTACTTATGTTTATGTTTTCTAGGGTTGATGTAATTAACATGAAGCTATAGATCCATAGGATGCATGTACACTTAGGTATATCATTATTTCAATTTTTCTGCTACCTAGTTTAGAGTGTATCTGACGCGTAAAAATTAGGGTTTCAGATGTTTTGCCATTATTAAAATATTAAGCTTTATCTGTAACACCTAGTTCCTGGTACATATATAAATTCAAGTAATTTCATGTTTTGTTCTGGGACTCGACGAGTTGAAGGCCCAACTCGTCGAGTAGACTCGATTTTGATCGGGAAGTTTAGTGACCTACTCGACGAGTCGGGGGACCGACTCGATGAGTAGAAGCTATTTGTATGAAACCCTAATATTTAGGGTTTGCATCCTATTTAAACAATTTATTATTCCTCAAACCAGCCCTCATCGTCCCTCCCAACCCAAAGAAACCCTAACTTGAAACCCTAATCCTTTATTGAGTGTTCTTGAGCTTTTTGGTGCCTTTTGTGTGTATTTGAAGTTGGAAAAGGAGAAGGAAGCTTGGGAGATCAAGAGAGAGTAAGTAGATCCAGAAGTCTTGGCCTATTTCCTTCTCATTTGAGGTATAAAGCTAATACGTTGTCTATTCATTACATAGATCTTGATTTGGGGCTATTCTTTACCTTTTTCTATGCTTTAGTGAAGCAATATTCGGATTTGTGTGTATATTTGGAGTTGTACATCAAATTTGGAACCATTGAGGGTTCCCATGGCATAAAGGTGCCAACCTTATGGACATGGGAGACCCATACAACATATAAACCCCCTTTTTATGGCTTTTTGAGCCAAAAATCCCGTTCATAGACATCAAGTTCGTAGCTTTACGTATAATATGGACCCTAGGAGGTCAGATCTATGGTTTGGATGTATTTACACCGATTAAAATCAACTGTATAGTTTGGGACAAAGAGGGACTCAGCGAGTCATTCATGGGACTCGGCGAGTCGGGCGGTATTTTCCATCAAATCCTTTTTGTTGATGGATCAGATGTTAAGATTGAAGATCACACAGTTGTCTAGGCTCACTGGGGATCTGAAAATCATAAAACTTAGTGTGTGTGTGTGTGTGTGTGTGTGTGTGTGAGCGAACTCGATGAGTTCAAGGCAATATACCAACCACATGAAGACGTACTCGATGAGTTCAGGGAGAACTCGACGAGTCATAGACTAACTACCTTAATTCGGATGAAGATGAACTCAATGAGCTCAAGGATGAACTCGGCGAGTCAGTTGAAGAACGGCATGATGTTTTATTGATGGAGAACTGGATGAGTAGGGACGGGATTGTGGCATCTTATGGACATGGGGACTCAACGATTTGCTGGACCAACTCGGCGAGTCGAGTCAACCAGATGTTAACTTTGACCAAAATTGACTTTGACCAAGGTTTTGACCTTGACTTTGACTTGGACCTGAGTTGACCCTTATAGGGGTTATGAATATGAAATGGTAATTTAGAAAGGATGTTGTGTAGGGATCAAGGAGTCGAGAAGAGTTGATTTCTGTGACATCCTCATTTTCACGGCTAGAAAAGACCGATTTTTTTGTTTATGCTTTATAAAAATCAGAGTACCTCTTTTAATAAAAATGCTGCAGAGTTTGTTCTCAGAAAAACATGATAAATACGTTATCAAAGCATTTCCGAAGAAATGTATTTTTTATCAATTTTATAACATGTGGGATGTCATCGTCAATATAGAAACATAAGCATCAACATAACTTACATTCATTATCACTAGTGATTTATATCTCCTTAATCTCTCAGTGTAATGTGACTTTATATCAACACATGTGATATAAATAAACTGAGTGGGTCAGGTTGGGAAACCTGGTGAGTACATAGGGTTTTCAACCCACAATAATATAATTATTATGATTAATCTTCAAACAATTAGTCAACCCAATTACCCATCCCCATTCTCTTCTTTACTCTTAAGGATCTACCCTAAAAGTCAGCTATTCCTTGTTCATTTATTCCTAAGGATTATCCTAACAAATTGGCACGAAGTCCATCCTCATCGGGTTTAGGCACTAAGTCTGCATAGTCGCCAGGGTTTATGCAACAAGCACTAAGTCCGCATAGTCGCCAGGGTTTAGGTACTAAGTCTGCATTGTCACACCCCCAAACCAAGGATGGCGGAAACGTCCGGGGGTGGAGGACTTCATGTATAGTATCACAACAACGAGTATAATAGTGCTCAAAGTAAATACAATCATCATAAATATAATTGAAAATTTTACACCAAAATATATGTTTACATGATTCAAATCAATTACATTATGATGACAAAATGTACTGTTTGACGATTTATCGTCTCATCCTCAAAATGTTGTTGATTTTCCTGTTTCACTGATTTCCTGAGAATACAAGTAGTTTTGAAAAAGTGTCAACAATTAAGTTGGTGAGTTCATAACAGTTTTGTTTGAGGAAGAAATCGTTTTCCTTGTAAAAGCGATAGAGTATGATTTCCAGAAAATCCAATATTTTCTTAGTTAAGTGTGGATTGAATGCTCCTATGTTATACGATAATGAACCCTAGAAGGACCCGTAGATTCCTTCTATGATCACTCAGCGTATATAAGTTATATATAATTTGAGTTAAATAAACCATTGATGTCTAACAATTCTAAACGAGATGTAGTGTTACTAGAAATATGTTTCCAAAGAAAATTCAATATTTTCCTTATAAAAGTTTTGTGGTCCTAAATCCCAGGACCGAGAGTGAACAAGTATTTTTCCATACTTAAAGTAATTCATTCAAGTTTAAATCGACATAAAATTGTTTAGTTTAGAAGTAAAACCCCTTTTCAAAAAAAAATTCCCTATAAACTTGAAGGATTGTTAACTACCTATGTGAGTCGCTATAACCATACTATGACGAGAAATAACATGCACAACATTTTTCAGACGTTAAGATACTATGAATCTTGTCACCCGTAGACCTACAGGTCCCATTGTAGCTAGCAGCAAGGTATAGGGTGTCAAACCTAATATAGATCTATAGACAATTATCACGCTCTCCCTATAAGAGACTCTGGTTATAACTTACAGGAATTGGGATCTCGTACTCGAACGTACGGGGAGAGAATTGCCTCACTACCTAAGTTAACTAGTTTACACAGAGTTTGATATTAAAACCTCTTCCGTGAAGGAAGTAAAGTCACCTTTTCTGAATAAATTAGTGATATGATATCCTCAAACTATTACTATTATAGTTTATCACGTAGGATATGAAAAACCCATTTGTTTTGAGAGTAAAACCTTTTTCATGTAGTACAAATCCATAAACTATGCTCATTGAAGTTTATTATATGTGTTCGAAATGAATGAGTAAAACTTATCATGAATGTCTAATTTCAGTTTGTAATGATAAACTAACAAGAAAATACATTCAATATTTATAACTTATGGTTACACACTTTGCTCAACATACTACAAAGTGTTATGGAAGTTATAAGTTGTTAACTAGTTTTTAACCGTTCTGCATTGTTTTAGAAAAATCATACGAAGTCGAAAACTAAATCCGTAAATTCTGAGAGTTCATAAAATGTGTATAGTTTATTCATAATTTTTATTATGATTTTTGGAAGTCTTTAACTTGTGTTAAAATGTTCATATTCACAGACTGGTCCGAATTCGTTTCTGAAATTATAGACTGTTTTGTAAAAATCACCATAAATCGTAGAAAAATCATATGGCGATGTACAAGTAGTCATTTTAAAGTTATGAACCTGAACTATTTTCACCTAATAGAGTTCTGAAAAATAAAATGTTTAAGTTTACCAAAAAAGTCTGTGAATGGGGTTAAACTTTTCTGATGAAGGTTGTTAAATGAGTTTAGTTATGTTCTTAATGTTTTAGCTTGAAATCCCCCCAAACTTAAGAGAAACATGAAAAGATAGGGGTATGAACTCACCTTATGTGATTTCAGTGGATGGATGTTGAAGGAGAGAAGTGTTCAACTCAAGAACACTTGGAGGATTGCTTGAAGATTCGAGAATCTAACACAATTTTGATGGAGTTTGCGTAAGAAATCAATGATTTGTGTAAAAGTAAGTGTAATAACGATATGAAGGGTGATGATACTTACCAAATGTAGAAGGAAAGCTTGAAAAATGCCTTGGAAATCTCGAAATTGTGAGAGAGAATTTGAGAGAAAAGATGTGTTTGATATTTGGTGGAAATGAGTGAAAATGAGTGAAGTGAAGAGGAGGGTGGGTTTTCCAGCCACTAGGACGTGAGTATGGCTGCAAAATGAGTGGGAAAAGTACTCTTGAATGACCATGTATGGTGGAAGGACAATGGCTGGTCATGGAGTGGGCCTGGGGGTGGTTGTTTGTGTTAAACACTAAGGCAAAGTCAACACTCCACCACAAGATCTTACATAATAGATTTTATTCTTAAATAAGGATTTCCCTAAAAATATGTTGAATTTATGAATATATGGGGCCTTATATGTCAAAATATAAGTTTGGGTGAAAATCCCTTGTTAAAATAATTAAAAAGGGCTTAAAATGGAGTGGTGGTCGAAAACTTGGTGGAAAATGGGAAAATCCGAAGTCAGGGCGAGGGTCCGGTCTCAGCAGCCTTAGAACCGAAGTGATTTTTTGGGTGGGTGTATTGGAATCGAGGGGAAGGGACTTCGGTCCGAGCAGGTACCGCAGGCGGACTCATCCGAAGGGACTGAAGGTGGGCGGGGTTAGGTGCGGTGCTCCAATTGCGGGTGCGGTTCAGCGCTGCGGGTCTTCATCAGCTTCGGTCCTCAGCAGTTCCAATCCGGTCTGATGCCTGCGGTTCCTTAAGGGGCTTCGGTCTTGGTTCTTGGGGCATCGGCTTAAGGAGGGTTTGGTCCCTATAGAGACACTTCGGCCCTAAAAGGATATTTTCCAAGGTATCATCCCGTTTCGAATGGTTTTTCACCAAGTCAAGTGTCGGGATGCCCCAAATGATTATAAAACTCAAAAAAGATTTTGAGAGAGATTTGGGAGAGATTTTACATACTTGGAGAGATTTCTCATACGGAGACAGATTTGGGAGAGGTTTCACATTCTTGGAGGGATTTCTCATATAAAGAGAGATTTGGGAGAGATTTGACATTCTAGGAGAGATTTCTCATATAGAGAGAGATTTGGGAGAGATTTCACATTCTTGGAGAGATTTGTCACACAAAGAGAGATTTGGGAGATATTTGACATTCTTGGAGAGATTTCTCAAACAGAGAGAGATTTAGGAGAGATTTCACATTCTTGGAGAGGTTTCTCATATAAAGAGAGATTTAGGAGAGGTTTCACATACTTGGAGAGATTTCTCATACAAAGTGAGATTTGGGAGAGGTTTCACATACTTGGAGAGATTTGGGAGATATTTCACACACTTGGAGAGATTTCTCATACAGAGAGAGATTTTGGGAGAGTTAGAGTGAAAGAGATTGGGAGAGACTTCTTTTGTGACCTTTTTGAGTGTTTAGCTTCGCAACGCAAGGTTCTTACATTCTGTTAAGCCTTGTTATGAATGTTATACGCTCTCGAGGGGTATGGAATAATGTTTCATCGAGTAGATTCATCGCTTACCCTGATTAGGGTTTAGAATTTCCGAACATGTGAAAACTCTAAGTGATACTTTGTATTAAGATTACGAGTTGTTCAATAAGAAACATAATGGAAACCCTAATATACAAGGGTTAGATGAGTTGACCGGTTTGACTTGTTGACTTTAGTTGACTTTGACTTGGCCAAAATTGACGGTTGTCGCATGCATAGTCACCGGGGTTTAGGCATCAAGTCATCATGATCGCCAAGGTTTAGGCACTAAGTCTGCATAGTCTCCAAGGTTTAGAGTACACCGGGTGAACACATCGTTCACAACACCTACAGGTTGCGAGCCTGCTAGTGTTCCACTTGACTGTCTAGAATAGTTTGTGGTTGTCATCCATACTCTGCTAGATGGTGGGTCCATCATTTGGGTAAAAGGCTTCTCTCATTGTTCACCTCTCACCCTTATCTCATGGTCTATATCACATCTCATCTCATCATCTGACTCATATTTCATCTACCCATGTTTTCCCCAACAAATTTTGTAGATATAAAATACATATACAATTTAATTCATTTGAATCAGGTATAAAATCGTTCATCCAGCATATACAACAAGTATTCAGTTAATATGCACACATAGCACGTAATTTATATAAAATACTTCGTATCTATGTGTAAGATGAAAGTAACTATGCACTCACCACACATAATTTATATTAAATACTTCATATCTATGTGTAAAAAGAAAGTAACCATGCTCTCACAACATGTAATTTATATTAAATACTTCATATCTATGTGTAAGATGAAAGTGACCATGCACTCACCTGATAAGGTGGTGACGCGGTTCTCGGACAGCACTTCGTTCACTTTAAAACAATTTCCTTCGACAAAACCTAATACCATTACCACTAGAGTTTAGACTAACGTTTTACCGAGACTAATTAATAATCTAGCTATTATTACTATTATATAAGTGTTAAATAAGACTCTTCACCCACTATGTATAGACAGGGGCCAGACATGAAACACCGGAGGGCAGGATCATTTTGGCGTATAGCACTTTTGTATCCAGCAACCCAAGTAACCCTCCAAACCAGATTCCCCGTACCGCGAGTGGTAAAAAAGAAATTACAAGAACACTTATATAACCCATAATAATAGCCTAAATAATTACCATAAGGCCCTAATAACGTTACTATAATTAATTAAAGCTATATTAAAAATAGCGTAGCCGTAGCTCACTTACAATTGGTTTTCTCGAAAATTGGGCTTCGCTTGGAGCAACGTTTCTGAACCGAAAGACCCTTTTTCTCGGGACTCTGGAAGCCTCGTGGCTTCCTTTGGATGCTTGGGGTTTACCTAGGATTAGGGGGGTTAGGGGGCTTAGAGAGAGAAAGTAGAGAGAGAAAGAGAGGGTGAAAGGTGTGAGAAATATGAAGGATTCACCCTTTATTTATAGGGGTTTTATCTTAGAGTAGTCTCTTAGCTTTGTCTGTATCCTCCGCGACGGGCTCCATTTTCTACGTTCTTTATATCTACGCGTTAAGTACTACAACTTTCATTTAGACCCATCGGCTAATTCTCATTGTAGCTCAGATTTACAAAACTGTATCAAATTCGCCGCACTTGAAGAGTAGAGACTAAGTTTCGTCCATGTCTTTCTCATACGAGCTCTATTCTTGACGTTATTTATATCCACACATTGGTATTTACAAGTACTACAACTTTCATTTAGACCTCGTCGGCTAATTCTTATTCTATCTCAGATTTACAAATCTGCATCGAATTCGCCGCACTTGAAGAGTAGAGACTAAGCTTTGTCCATATCTTTCGCATACGAGCTCCGTTTTCGACAGTCCTTTTATCGTTTAACTCCTATTAACGATATCTTAATTTCTCGTTTAGATTATTTTGGCTAAAAATCGACCGATCTAACATTCGAATTTCCAGGCTGTTTACTATTATGCTAAATCTTAGAAAAAGCATGACTTCCTCATACGAAGTTAGATTTGGACGTTCTTTTTATGCACACTCTTGGTTTAACATATACTATGAATTTCATTTAGATCGCTAAGGCTAGAAAGTATTTTATCATAAATTCACTTTTTACGATTCCCAGTGTCGTGTCGGTTTTGCCGTAAAACTTCGACGCGTCATAACTTCTTCGTTATAACTCGAATTTTGGCGTTCTTTATATGTATGAAACCCTTTTGACATATACTATAACTTGGTTAAGATTATTTATTCTAAATAATCTTCAATTAAAACGTCATTTTTGATGCTTATTTTCTCTAAATTGACTAGCCCAAATTTGCGGGTATTACAATTTCCATACCGAGGACAGTGCAGACACTACATGACATTGAGATGAGTTACCTTCAGTAGAAGTGGGTCTAAGGCACCAAGGCCGACCCACTAGTAGTTTATTATATTTGCGATGATTGTCTTTGTGATAATTTTCCGGTTTGCTACTACCTGATGTGTTCAATGTGCCAGTATGATATGTTATATTTGATAATGGTAGTAGGAGGGGAATAGTCCCATGATTCGGTCATTAGGACCGAAGAGTAGGTCGTGTTGGATTAGTGTCTAAGCCTGCAACTATATTAGGCAAGTATTTGACCCGGTTGTGCATGGTCCTTTGGGTTGCCTTCACCATAGCAACTTGACAGGATGATTTTTAATGAGAGAAGGAATATTATTAACTTATTATAAGAATAATATAAGGAATAATAGTATTGTTATTTGATTAATATAAGTCATAAATTAATTAGGAATTAATTTGGTGACTTAAAATGATTAATTAAATAAAGGGGTATAAACTGTCAATTGAATGATAGTTTGACTTTGGGCTATAAATCCCTTAAGGATAAGGGGGGACGAATTCTAGGGATTTGGATAGGCTTAGATTTCGTCCAAGGGCTTATCTATTAGGGTATTGGATTGCTTAGGGCCTAAGTTATCCAATTAGGATTTAAGGGTGAAACCCTAGGAGCCTTACAAGTATAAATAGACCCCAAAGGCTAAGGGATTTCGTGACTTGTGCTTTGAGAAGAATCCTTGTCTGATTTGATCCTCTATCCTCTCTCCTAAATCATATTCTTGCTAGTTGGTGTTTGTAAACCATTAGAGGAGTGACAATTGTGACTCTAAAGCCTCAAGGACAAGAAGATCAAGCAATTAATTCAAGGTAAACTTCTAATCTCTGTTTTTATATTGTTATTATACTCTATTAGCCATTAGAAGTCTTGGATTCAATGTATGTTCAATTAGAGAAACCTAGATCCAAGCATTAGGGATGCATGTGCACATAGGAATGTTCATATGGCTAAAACCCATCAGTGGTATTAGAGCCTAGATTGGTTTCTATTGAATGGATGCATTGGTTGCTTGTTTGATGCCTTCAAAATTCGATTTTTATGTTTCTGTCTGATGGACTCGGCGAGTAGGCTCGACTCGGCGAGTCCATTGGGGTACTCGGCGAGTCCAAGCGTCAGAAAGAAGAAACTTCGGGATTTCTTGTTGTTTATCTTTGAGATACTTGCCTTAATCATATTAGATCAATATAAATCCGATTTTATGATATATATGAGTAAATTCTTGACCTAATTGAAGATATTTATCAATTAATTAAATATTTATTTCCTTATATGATAATTGATTAATTATTTTAATTTAATTGGTAAATTGTTTTGCAAGAAATCATTAAATAAATCAAATATGGATAATTATGTGATTAATTGTTAATTTGGATTATTTGTTATTTGATCCTCTATGTTTTTTGAAAAGTTTAAAACTTGCCCTCAAGTTTTGAAATTTATGTTTTGTGATTAAAAGTTTAATTTAGACAATTTAAATTTCAAACCCTAGAATTTTACAAGTTTAAAATTCAACCCTAGAATTAAAATGCTAGTCTTACCGTTAGTAGGCCTCATTCACGAAGCCGGTCTATAAGGTGGGTATAAGGTTGCTGCCTATAAAATGACGCTTAATGGGTGTACACTCACACCCACCGCTTTCTTGATCGGTGGAGGGTCGTTAGCCGAACGGGTAGGATAGGGCAACCTCATCTCTTCATTAAAAGTATAATATGAAATAAAAGTAACTACATGTTTTTTCAAAAATTTCTTAATCTTAGTTACTTTAGTAAAAGTGAATTCATGCAATCCCATGAAATTACACTTTGCACCCTTGCTAAGAAGTTAGTAGAGCATGTGTGGTTTACCGGCACACTAATTGGTTCTAAGCAAAGGTGGCAAAGGGTGATTCATTGTTTATCATAGTTCGATGGAGCGTATGTGGTTTACCGGCACATCGAATAGGTGATCGTTACAATGAAGGCACCATGTAAATTTGCATGGTAATTCACACCCACTTTGTGATCCTTGGTATCCCAGTCACAACCGAGAGGGGCATATCGAGATTTAAACATGCCATTGAAAAGTTTCAATGAATCTCATCCAAACCAAGGAATTCTCAGTTCATTTAGAAATTAAAGTTATGTTTTTGTGGTGGAGAATTAGTGAATCGTCATTCACTTACCTTCAAACTGTTTGCATGTTAGATTACGACATCCCTTTTCTAATATGTAAATATTTTTGTTGGATCCTAACCCTAATTTTTATTATTGGGTGATAATTAGGGATTCATATTCTAATTTAACTTTGTCCTTTCTATTTGTAGATGTTGAACGTAAACAACGCTACTGCTAGTTCATTCACATTGATGAGCGTTTGTCAAAAGGTGACTTTCGATGGGACGAACTTTAGCAAATGGATAAGATACATTCGCACAATTGCTCGCTAGGAGGACAAGGAGTATGTCCTAGATGAGAAGCTCGAAAAAATCAACCCAGAAATCGCTACTCCGGCTGAAATGACCGCTTTTGAAACTCACGAGCGTGATGCAACGAAGGTACATTTCATCATGATAGCGACCATGAATGCCAAATTCCAAAAGTCCTATGAGGACATGTATCCGTACGAAATGCACCAAGACTTGTTGGATAGATACCACCAGAACGCGAGGCAAGAGCGTTACGAGATTTTCATTAACATGATTTCCGCCAAAATGGGTCATGGAGAATCTCTTACCGTGCACCTGCAAAAGATGCAAAGGTATGTCGATCGTCTTCGCAAGTTGAATGTTGACTTTGGGGAAGACTTGGCAATCGACAAGGTGCTTCACTCTTTGCCTCCGTGTTACAATCAATTTAGGATGACCTACCACATGAACAAGGAAGAGGTCACCCTAAGCAAGCTCCAAGGTCTCCTTAGGGTTGCTAAAAGCAACCTCAAGGACAAGTCTGTTGCACCCACTCCCAATCCACCCGCTGCTCCTGTTTTGGCCATTGGGCAAGGAAGAGGCAAGAAGAGGAAGGCTCTGTCTAAGAGCCACCGCAAGAGAAAGTCCCGAGATGGTTCCTCTTCTACTGGAACCAAAGTTGATCCTGCTAAGCAGTGTCCTAACCCTAAGGAGGCAGAGTGCCATCATTGCCATAAAATAAGGCATTGGAAGAGAAGCTGCCCAGACTACCTGCAAGCCATAAGGGAAGGAAAGATCAAGCCATCTTTCGCAGGTATTTATACAATTAAATCTAACGATTCATCTCATGCTATTTCTTGGGTCCTTGATACCGGTTGTGGTTACCATATTTGTTCTGAATTGTAGGGACTAAGAAGAAATAGGGATGTGGAGCATGGAAGAATAAATCTAATCATGGGCAACAGAAGATCGTCGCCTGTGACCAAGATTGGAGTGTATTCTTTAATGCTTAGGAATGGTTTATCTTTAGATTTGAACAATTGTTGCTATTCGCCAGAAATGGCTAGAAACATCATTTCATTTCATGGTTTGTTTAGACAAGGTTTTAGATTTTCTTTTAATAATGAGAATGGTTCTATTCTTGCTTATCTAAATGGTGTCTTATATTTTGAAGAAATATCGTGTAATGGAATTTATGAAACTGTTATGATTGTAGATAACTTAGGAAATGATGATTTATGCATGGATTCTTCCAATGGTATGGATAGAGCATCCTTGTGGCATTGTCGTCTTGGACATGTCAACAAGAAGCGCATAGCCCAACTCCAAAAGGATGGAGTGTTGAAGTCATTCGACCTTAGGGAAGATGACACATGCGAGTCTTGTTTGCTTGGAAAGATGACTAAGTCACCCTTCAGAAGTACATGTGAAAGAGGTGAAGGTCTATTGGACCTCATACATACTAATGTATGTGGACCGTTTAGATCAACCACGAAGGATGAGAACCGCTTCTATGTGACTTTTACCGATGACTATAGTAGATATGGGTATATCTACTTAATCAAGCAAAAGTCAGAAACATTTGAAAAGTTCAAAGAGTTCAAGAATGAAGTGGAGAATCAATTGGACAGGAAAATCAAGATGCTTCGATCCGATCGAGGAGGAGAGTACCTAAGTCTTGAATTCCACGACTATCTCAAGGAGTGTGGAATAGCTTCACAATGGACACCACCTAGGACACCACAATTGAATGGTGTGGCAGAAAGGCGTAATCAAACCTTGTTAGACATGGTTCGCTCTATGATGAGTCGTGCTTCACTACCTATCTCTTTTTGGGGGTATGCCTTAGAGACTGCCGCCCATATCCTTAACCGAGTCCCTACTAAGAAGGTTGCCAAAACACCTCACGAGATGTGGATAGGGAAAGCTCCCTCGTTGGCACATATCAAGGTTT
This sequence comes from Lactuca sativa, assembly GCF_002870075.4. Lineage (NCBI taxonomy): Eukaryota > Viridiplantae > Streptophyta > Magnoliopsida > Asterales > Asteraceae > Lactuca > Lactuca sativa. The sequence continues at coordinate 346,293,370 of NC_056626.2, forward strand.
GGGGTTGCAAGGCTTTCGTAAAACGAGATACTCACGACAAGCTCGAACCTCGTAGTGAGCGATGTATTTTCATCGGCTACCCGCAGAAATCCTTTGGATATCTCTTCTATAGACCGAAGGACAATGTTGTCTTCGTTGCGAGGAGAGGAGTTTTCCGAGAGCAAGAAATCATAAGCCGAGGAGACAGTAGGAGGTAAATCGAGCTTGAAGAGTTCAAGAATCGATAGATGAAGGAACCTCTACCGCTGGCACTCAACCCGAGGAGGAAACTCCAGTTGAACCAATTGACGAGTCCTTACCTCTTAGACGTTCCGAAAGAGTTAGAGTTCAACCCTAGTTTTATGGTTTTCATATTAGTACCGAAGGGGATACGTATATTCGTGATGGTACACTAATAAATCTAGATGAACCTAATAGCTATAAGGAAGCCATGGCAGGCCTGGAGTCTGTAAAATGGAAAGAGGCAATGGACAGCGAGATCCAATCCATGTATGACAACCAAGTTTGGAATTTGGTTGATAATGTGCCCGGACGTAATACCGTTGGGTGCAAATTGATCTTCAAGAAGAAGACCGATGTGGATTGAAATGTACACACATATAAAGTGCGATTGGTTGCAAACGGCTTTACTCAAACTCCTGGAGTTGACTATGATGAGACCTTCTCACCAGTTGCGAAGATAAAATCTATTATAGTGATGCTAGCTATTGCCGCATTTCATGATTATGAGATTTGGAAAATGGATGTCAAAACCGCTTTCCTTAATGGGAAGTTGGCTGAGGATGTTTACATGGCTCAGCCAGAGGGTTTTGTCGATCCGAAGCATCCGAATAGAGTGTGTAAGCTTGAGAAGTCCATTTATGGACTTAAGCAAGCGTCTCGCAGATGGAATCTTTGCTTCGATGAGAAAGTCAAGGAGTTTGGATTTGTACGAAGCGAAGATGAATCGTGTGTATATCTCAAAGCCAGTGGGGGTATAGTAAGCTTTCTCGTTCTGTATGTCGATGACATACTACTCATAGGAAACGACATCCCGACTCTGTAGGAAGTTAAGTCCTGGCTCGGGAAGTGCTTCGCTATGAAGGACCTCGGAGAGGCTTCCTATATTCGGGGAATAAGGATAGTGAGAGAGCGAAGTAAGAGACTAATAGGACTTAGTCAGAACACTTACTTAGATAAGGTACTAAAATGTTTTAGTATGGAAAACTCGAAGAAGGGAGAATTACCGATACAAGGTAATGCCAAATTGAGTAAGACTCAAAGTCCGAGTACCGAAGCTGAAATAGCAGAAATGAGCCGAGTACCATATGCTTCCGCAGTTGGCTCAATCATGTATGCTATGACTTGTACTCGCATTGATGTAGCCTTTGCTTTGAGCATGGTTAGCAGATATCAAGGGAATCCTGGCAGAGCCCATTGGATTGTGGTTAAGAATATCCTAAAGTACCTTCGGAGGACGAAGGAGTGGTTCTTAGTCCTCGGAGGGAGTGATGACTTGAAGGTGCGAGGGTATAGTGACGCCAGTTTTCAGACCGATAGGGACAATTACCGTTCGCAGTCGGGTTGTGTCTTTACCCTGAATGGAGGAGCAGTAGCTTGGAAAAGTTCCAAGCAGGAAACCGTAGCTGATTCAACGTGCGAATCAGAGTACATTGCAGCGAGCGAAGCATCGAAGGAGGCAATATGGTTAAAGAACTTCATCGGCGGTCTTGGAGTTGTACCTGCCATAAAGGAGCCCATGGAGATTTTCTGTGATAATGAAGGAGCGGTTGCCTTGACCAAGGAACCGAGAGATCATGGTAGATCTAGACCTATCGACAGAAAATATCACTTTATTTGACATCGTGTAGAAGAAGGACAACTCGTAGTGAAGAGGATATCATCAAAAGATAACCCAACAGATCCGCTTACGAAGGGACTGAGTAGGGTTAAGCACTTGCAGCATGCTAGGAGTATTGGGCAGAAGGATGATATTAGTATAGATTAGATAGTAGTAGAAACGTGTAATAGATAAATGTAATTAACATTTGATGATTAAATAAAAGAGTATTATTTATGAGTAATGTTATTGTCATATGTTAATTGTTTAACTATTGTTTCATTTTGCATGTTTTGACTTCCAGAATAATTGAGTTTATTAAGAATAATCGAATTGTTCAAATTGTCCACAATCATTCATATGTTGGAAGTAGGTATGAATGAAGATTTTCATGAATTGGTGTGTAGATTGTCTAAATGGTATTAGACATAGCAAAGGTTTGCTGCAACGTTCATGAGTGCTTATGAACTAGTTTTGAGCATTGGAACAAACCCACGCTTGCTGGAATCACCTTATGGAATGTGATAAAAGGGTGATCGCAAGACGATAATATCATATGGTGTTAAAACCAAGATATATGGTTTGTTATTTGTTAATTGGTTGTACATTGATAATGCGAAACCGCATCAATAACTTGATGTTATAAAACGCATTGTTGTGTATAGTTGATTAATGAATAAGTAAATGCATATAAGTCGAAGTTTATCTGTTACTTTTATCCCAAGAGGGTAAAAGCAATATCTCGGCCACTTGATGATTTGATTTGACTTATGTGCCGGGCCCGGTCAGAACTGAATTGATGTGTTTGATTAAGTTATATGTCGAATAAATCGGAGATCGAGAAACCAAATGCTAGACAAATTAGTTCCATATAATTGTCAGCATGATATCTAAACAGTGGACTATACGATCCCTTATCTAAAGGACAATATTGATAAGATCAGAGTTTAACAGCGTCTTTGAGAGCTACGATTGTTAATCGGATTATACTTGTGTATATAGTTACTAGACTTATCCAAGTGGGAGACTGTTGGATTAGTGTCTAAGGATGCAACTATATTAGGTTGTGCATGGTCCTTTTGGGTTGCCTTCACCATAGCAACTTGACAGGATGATTTATAATGAGAGAAGGAATATTATTAATATATTATAAGAATAATATAAGGAATAATAATATTGTTATTTGATTAATATAAGTCATAAATTAATTAAGAATTAATTTGGTGACTTAAAAAAATTAATTAAATAAAGGGGTATAAACTGTCAATTGAATGATAGTTTGACTTTGGGCTATAAATCCCTTAAGGATAAGGGGGGACGAATTCTAGGGCTTTGGATAGGATTAGATTTCATCCAAGGGCTTATCTATTAGGGTATTGGATTACTTAGGGCCTAAGTTATCCAATTAGGGTTTAAGGGTGAAACTCTAGGAGCCTTACAAGTATAAATAGACCCCAAAGGCTAAGGGATTTCGTGACTTGTGCTTTGAGAAGAATCCCTAGCCGATTTGATTCTCTTTCCTCTCTCCTAAATCATCTTCTTGCTAGTTGGTGTTTGTGACATCCCCAAAATCTCGGCCATAAAAGACCGATTTTCATTTATGCTTTTAAATATTTTCAGAGTAAATCCTTTTGATTTGAAAGAGTTGCGGAATTTGTTCCCAAAAACAAAACATGATAAAACATTGTTTACCGAAGCATTTCATAAAAGAAATGTATTTTCATTATAATCAAAACTCGGGGTGTCATGTTCCGATACAGACCAATAAGCATAAACGAATACATTACAAGTCATATAACAAATATAAACATATGCAGACTTGTAAATAAAACAACTTGATGGTTCATCCATCTCATGCCCTTCCGCCACTACCTGTAATACAATTTAAAACTGAGTGGGTCAGGCTTGGGAGCCTGGTGAGCATATAGGGTTTTCAACCCACAATAAATATCATATTTAATTTTCACCAACCAACAATAACCCAATTACCCATTCCCGTTATTCTCACTTTAATGTCCCTAAAACAACTAACATAAGGGACCTAGTCTAAGAATATTTCATCGGGGCGACAACACATGCTTCGGGGGTACCTCAGCAATATAAGTCAAATAAGGCAACCATGAGGGGGATGGAGTACATCGAATGAACACCCAAGTTCATTAAAACCTACAGGTGGCGAACCTGCTAATGTTTCCACAAGACTGTCTAGAATAGCCAGTGGTCGTCATCTAAACTCCGCTAGATGACTCAATCAAACAACAACGAGGCCTCTCATCTGTTTATTACACACCAACTGTCTACCCATGTTCTACCCAACATATTAGTAGATAAAAATATACATTTGTATACATAGTTTAAAAACCTGTATAGCATGCTTTAATCAACACATATATCACATAACAGATGAGGCACAACACACATAACACATATCTCATAAAGAAATAAGCAGATTTGTAAGATAGAAGAGAGTGAATACAATTTCACACATAACACAACCAAATATATACACATAGCACATATTTTATTTAAAATACTTCGTATTATTGTATTAGAAAGAAAATAACTACACACTCACTTGATCAGAAGATGATCGGATAGCACTACGGCTTATAGAAGTAGTAATCCACAGCAGATCTGGAAGATCTTCATAAAAATCGAACTTCTCGCGGGCAGAGCTTCGACTCGGGAACCGCACTTCTCGGGATCTTCGGGGTCTCGGGACTTGCCTCGGGGCTAGAGTATGATACCGGGGCTTCGGGATAGCTTCGGCACGAAAAACGATGCAAAAGACTAGAGAGAAGAGAAGAAAATGAACAACAAATAAGGCTGTCTTCGGATCCTTTATATAGAGGCTGGAAGCCTCAATTACGCGGGGCGTACAGCAGTACGCACCAATGATCGTAAGCGCATGCGTCATCCGAAGCCACTTGCTGCAATGTCGACAACCTCGGAGTACGCGGGGCGTACTCGAGTACGCGGCGCGTACCTCAGATCAGATTAATGACACGTTCGGATAATGCTTCCGAATTTTGAATTAAAAATAAATACAAAATGATTAATAAACTTCGGAAATTCATATCTTCTTCATACGAACTCCGTTTTCGACGTTCTTTATATCCACGCGAAGGTGAGACTACGCTCTACGACTTTCGTTTAGACTCCGTCGGCTAATTTTGAATTTATTTTTATTATTTATTTTTAATAGGCCGGGACAGAAACTTTCGTTATAAATTCATAACTTCTTCGTTTGACGTCCGTTCTCGCCTAACTTTTTATCATTTCAATACCAACAATGAGATCTTCGATTCTCATTTAGATTGCTTCGGCTAACAACCGCTCGATCTCAAATCGAGTAAAACAGGTTGTATATCGCTAAGCCGGAACTTCGATAAATCATAATTTCCTCATACGAAGTCAGATTTGGGCGTTCTATATATATTCGGAAACCTCGTTTCAATTACTACAACATTAACCAAAGACATTAAGTTTATTTTACACTTAAATTTTGACGCTTATTTTTATTCTTAATTAATCAAACTACATAATTAAGCAATTAAGCACAAAACACATAATACTCAAATAATACAATCTTATTACTTCAAAATGGGTTACAAAGGTTAACCTAGACTATTACATTGCTAAAAATGGCAAGCCCGGAAACACAGGCGTTACAATTCTCTCCACCTTAGAATGATTCCGTCCCTGGAATCACACATCAACAAACAAATGCGGATAGCGACTCAACATGTCACTCTCCGTCTCCCAGGTGAGATTCGGCCCATTCGTGTGTTTCCATCGGACAAGCACTAACCCAACCATTTTGCGTCGCAACTTCTTAGTCTTTCGGTCAACAATTGCCTCTGGTTCTTCAATCAACCTTCTGTTCTCATCAATTCTCAATTCAGAAATTGGAATTATATCGGGAACTTCTCCCGTGAACTTCCTCAAATAACACACATGAAAGGTGTTGTGAATTCCATTCAGTTCTTCGGGTAATTCGAGCTTGTAAGCTTGGTTCCCAATCCTCTGAAGGACTTTAAACGGTCCAATAAACCTTGGACTCAACTTTCCCCTTTTTCCAAATCTTATAAGTCCCTTCCACGGCGAGACTTTAAGCAAAACCGAATCTCCAACCTCAAAAGTCATCGGTCTTCGCTTCTTGTCAGCATAGCTCTTTTGACGATCTTGAGCTGCTAACATTCTTTCCCTAATTATTTTCAACTTTTCAGCAGTTTGATGAACCATCTCCGGTCCCATAAACTGCTTTTCCCCAGCCTCAAGCCAACAAGACGGCGTACAACACTTCTGTCCATACAAAGCTTGATAAGGTGCCATCTTAATGCTCGAGTGAAAACTATTATTATAGGAAAATTCTACCAACGGTAAATGTTCATCCCAATTACCTAGGAATTCCAAGGTACATGCTCTCAGCATATCTTCAAGTGTTTGTATTGTTCTTTCACTCTGACCATCAGTCTGCGGATGGTAAGCTGTGCTTAAACATAACTTGGTACCCATTTCCTCTTGTAGACTTTTCCAAAACCTTGATGTGAAACGGCTATCACGATCCGACACAATTGTTAACGGAACACCGTGAAGCCTCACAATTTCCTTCACGTAAGAATTTGCAAGCTTCTCCATAGACCATTTCTCCCTGGCCGCTATGAAATGCGCACTCTTAGTGAATCGATCAACGACCACCCAAATCATGTCGTGACCATTCTTTGTTCTGGGCAGTTTAGTGACAAAATCCATAGCAATGTCTTCCCACTTACCCATAGGCACAGGCAATGGTTCTAAACTCCTGTAAGGTTTCTGATGTTGTGTCTTGACTCTCGCACAAGTCACACACTCGGCCACATACTTTGCAACATCAAGCTTCATCGTCGGCCACCAGTAGTAGGGTTTCAGGTCCCTATACATTTTAGTGCTACCCGGATGAATTGAGTACATGGTTTTGTGAGCTTCTTCCATCAGAAGATCCCTAATTCCTCCTGACTTAGGTACCCAAATACGATCTTGGAATACCTTCAGTCCATGACCGTTAGTACCAAACACCAACGTTTTACCCAAACGTTCCTCCTTTCGGTCATTTTTCTCAGAAGCTTCCTCTTGAGCTTTCTTTATACTTTCCACAATAGTCGAGACAACTTCAATTCTCAACGCTCTTGGCCTCTTCCTTTCAAGATTGACTTTCCGACTGAGAGCATCAGCAACAACATTAGCTTTACCGGGGTGGTAAAGTATCTCGCAGTCATAGTCTTTAAGTAATTCTAGCCAGCGTCGTTGCCTCATATTCAATTCTTTCTGATTAAAGAGGTATTGGAGACTCTTATGATCAGTGAAAAGTTTGCACTTCATGCCATAGAGGTAATGCCTCCATATTTTCAGAGCGAAAACTACCGCTGCCAACTCCAAATCATGAGTCGGGTAATTCTTTTCGTGCTCTTTCAGCTGTCGAGACGCATATGCTATCACCTTTTCTCTTTGGGTCAAAACACAACCCAATCCAACACCAGACGCATCGCTATAAACAGCGAAGTCTTCAACTCCATCGGGTAGAGAAAGTATCGGTGCCTCGCATAGCTTCTTCTTTAACTTCTCGAATGCTTCTTTATGCTTCTCACTCCAAGCATAAGTTGCTCCTTTGTGGGTCAAAGCTGTTAATGGAGTAGCAATCGAAGAAAAGCCTTGGATAAACCTGCGGTAATATCCGGCTAATCCCAAAAAGCTTCGAATCTCCGTGGGACTTTTCGGTTGTTCCCACTTCGTCACAGCTTCGATCTTCGCTGGATCAACCATTATCCCTTCTTGGTTGACCACGTGACCCAAGAATTGGACCTCACGAATCCAAAAATCACATTTGGAGAACTTTGCATAAAGCTTCTCCTCCTTCAAAACTTCTAACACTTCTCGCAAGTGTCTGCCATGCTCCTCCTGGCTTTTCGAGTAGATCAGAATGTCTTCTATAAACACTATCACGGATTTATCAAGGAAAGGATTACAAACCCTATTCATCAAATCCATGAACGCTGCTGGAGCATTGGTTAGTCCAAACGACATAACCAAGAACTCGTAGTGTCCATATCTAGTTCTGAATGCAGTCTTCTCGATATCTTGCTCTCTTACTTTCAGCTGATGATATCCTGACCTAAGATCGATCTTCGAGAAATAGCTCGAACCCTGCAATTGATCAAACAGGTCATCAATCCTCGGCAACGGATATCTATTCTTTATTGTTGCCTTGTTCAGCTCTCTGTAATTAATGCACATTCTCATACTTCCATCTTTCTTCTTTACAAATAACACCGGAGCTCCCCAGGGCGATGAACTAGGTCTAATGAAACCTTTGTCCAATAACTCCTGAAGTTGCATCATCAGCTCCTTCATCTCCGTCGGTGCTAATCGATAAGGTGCTTTTGCTATTGGCGTGGTTCCTGGTAACAAGTCTATTCTGAACTCCACTTGTCTATTAGGTGGTAATCCAGGAAGATCTTCGGGAAATACTTCCGGATAATCACACACCACTGGAATGCTCTGCATCACCTTCTTTTCTTTCTTAGCATCAATCACGAATGCTAAATATGATGTACATCCCTTGGTCAAACACTTTCTGGCTTTCATTAGAGAAATGATCCCAGAATTCACTCGCCGTTTGTCCCCATACACCATAAACGAATCTTTTCCAGGCGGGTTTACTTTAACTATCTTTTTCTTGCACAAAATTTCGGCATCATTGGCGCTAAGCCAATCCATTCCCAAGACGATGTCGAAACCATTTAGTTCGATAGGCAATAACGCCTCGTGGAACTTATTCCCATTAAGGTCGATCAAGACGTTTTTCATACGATGGCTAACAGGTACAAACTTGCCACTAGCTACTTCGACTAATAAAGCATCATCTAGTCTATCAACAGGCAAAGCTAGCTTTCTACCAAACTCATGCGAAATAAAGGAGTAGTTGGCTCCAGAATCAAACAATATATGAGCAGGTAATTCGTTTACGAGAAAGGTACCTGAAGCGACATCAGCTTCATCTTTCGCAGCTTCCAGTGTCATCTGGAATGCTCTCGCCTTTGGCTTTGGTGGAATGTTGGGCTTTGCTGCCTCCTTCTTCCTCGGACAGTCCTTCAAAATGTGCCCCTCTTCATTACACCCAAAACACATCCTTTTCTTGTTCGGACATTCATTGGCAAAATGTCCGACCTTTCCACACTTGTAGCAGGTTACATCCTCGCTACATTTCCCAAAGTGCTTTTTCTTACACTTATCACACCACTTTGCTTCGCCTCCTTTTCCTCCAAACTTTTTCGAATCAGATTTCGAAAATTTGCTCTTCTTACTGGAACCAGATGTTCCTTCAAACTTCCTTTTCTCACCAACCTCAACCTTGACGGTGGTTCTCCCCTTGATCATGTTCTCCACAGACTTGGCAGCCCAGATAGCTGCCTCTAGAGTAAGTGCCTGACGTACTGGCACCTCGTACTCCCATGGAAGTCCCTTCGCATACCGGTCCACCTTTGTCAGCTCGTCTGGAACGATACGTAAGGCAAACTCCATCTTATCGGTGAAGTTATTGGTGTATTCATCAACTGACATGCTACCCTTCGTCAATGTCAAAAACTTATTCTCCAACTCCAATAGATTTTGAGCCGAGCAGAACTTGCGCTTGAACTGCACCAAGAACTCTGCCCATGACAATTGCAGTGGCTCATTAGGGCTTAAGGTCTTCCCTAGAGTGTTCCACCAACGAACGGCTCCACCTCGGAATTGTCGCACGGCATAGATAGTCTGCAACTTGCCTCTACAGCCACATGTCATAAAGGCTAACTCCATTTCGGAGATCCAATCCATAACCCCAATCGGATCCTCCTTTCCATTGAAGGTCGATGGTTTGCAAGTCAAAAAGTCCTTGTACTTGCATCCCATTCCATCATTGCTTCCATCATGGTTATCTTGCCTAACTATCGGTGGGTTGGCTTGGCCAATAGACCCACTGAAGTTTCCACCTTCCGAGTGCCCTTCATTCAGTTCAGGCTCTTCCACACGAATCGACAGTTCTTCACGATTTTGTTGAAGCAACCGTCTAGTTTCATCCATCTGACGATCCAACATCGTCTGAATCATCAATTGCACACCAGCCATGGTTATTGGCTCAGGTGCTGCTGCTACGACAGGTATTGGCTCAATCACTGGTGGTTTATTCCTGTTTTTGTCAGCATTTCCAACTCCACTTCTTGTTCTCACCATTTTGATCTACACACCGAATAAGGTGAAATTAGATCCTCAATCAGGATAGATATTCAGATCATCCTTATCACTCCGAAATGTTTACATGCTAGTTCTAATATCGTAGACGTACGCTTAGAATCCAACACACATAAGGTTTCTAGATCCGGTCGGCAACAGACCATAGATCCGAACAAATAATATCATATATGGCGACATATAACATTTAGCACATAAAAGCATTTTAGGCAACTTTCCTAAAATAAACTAGTGCTCGTGTCTAAATCACAACAGACACACATCTCAAAACTTCACTTAGCATTCTAAGTTTAAGTCTAGAAATCCAACAAATTCCTAGTTCGCTTAAACTAATGCTCTGATACCAACTGTGACATCCCCAAAATCTCGGCCATAAAAGACCGATTTTCATTTATGCTTTTAAATATTTTCAGAGTAAATCCTTTTGATTTGAAAGAGTTGTGGAATTTGTTCCCAAAAACAAAACATGATAAAACATTGTTTACCGAAGCATTTCATAAAAGAAATGTATTTTCATTATAATCAAAACTCGGGGTGTCATGTTCCGATACAGACCAATAAGCATAAACGAATACATTACAAGTCATATAACAAATATAAACATATGCAGACTTGTAAACAAAACAACTTGATGGTTCATCCATCTCATGCCCTTCCGCCACTACCTGTAATACAATTTAAAACTGAGTGGATCAGGCTTGGGAGCATATAGGGTTTTCAACCCACAATAAATATCATATTTAATTTTCACCAACCAACAATAACCCAATTACCCATTCCCGTTATTCTCACTTTAATGTCCCTAAAACAACTAACATAAGGGACCTAGTCTAAGAATATTTCATCGGGGCGACAACACATGCTTCGGGGGTACCTCAGCAATATAAGTCAAATAAGGCAACCATGAGGGGGATGGAGTACAGCGAATGAACACACAAGTTCATTAACACCTACAGGTGGCGAACCTGCTAATGTTTCCACAAGACTGTCTAGAATAGCCAGTGGTCGTCATCTAAACTCCGCTAGATGACTCAATCAAACAACAACGAGGCCTCTCATCTGTTTATTACACACCAACTGTCTACCCATGTTCTACCCAACATATTAGTAGATAAAAATATACATTTGTATACATAGTTTAAAAACCTGTATAGCATGCTTTAATCAACACATATATCACATAACAGATGAGGCACAACACACATAACACATATCTCATAAAGAAATAAGCAGATCTGTAAGATAGAAGAGAGTGAATACAAATTCACACATAACACAACCAAATATATACACATAGCACATATTTTATTTAAAATACTTCGTATTATTGTATTAGAAAGAAAATAACTACACACTCACTTGATCAGAAGATGATCGGACAGCATTACGGCTTATAGAAGTAGTAATCCACAGCAGATCTGGAAGATCTTCACAAAAATCGAACTTCTCGCGGGCAGAGCTTCGACTCGGGAACCGCACTTCTCGGGATCTTCGGGGTCTCGGGACTTGCCTCGGGGCTAGAGTATGATACCGGGGCTTCGGGATAGCTTCGGCATGAAAAACGATGCAAAAGACTAGAGAGAAGAGAAGAAAATGAACAACAAATAAGGCTGTCTTCGGATCCTTTATATAGAGGCTGGAAGCCTCAATTACGCGGGGCGTACAGCAGTACGCAGCGCGTACTGCTCCAATGATCGTAAGCGCATGCGTCATCCGAAGCCACTTGCTGCAATGTCGACACCCTCGGAGTACGCGGGGCATACTCGAGTACGCGACACGTACCTCGGATCAGATTAATGACTCGTTCGGATAATGCTTCCGAATTTTGAATTAAAAATAAATACAAAATGATTAATAAACTTCGGAAATTCATATCTTCTTCATACGAACTCTGTTTTCGACGTTCTTTATATCTACGCGAAGGTGAGACTACGCTCTACGACTTTCGTTTAGACTCCGTCGGCTAATTTTGACTTTATTTTTATTATTTATTTTTAATAGGCCGGGACAGAAACTTTCGTTATAAATTCATAACTTCTTCGTTTGACGTCCGTTCTCGCCTAACTTTTTATCGTTTCAATACCAACAATGAGATCTTCGATTCTCATTTAGATTGCTTCGGCTAACAACCGCTCGATCTCAAATCGAGTAAAACAGGCTGTATATCGCTAAGCCGAAACTTCGATAAATCACAACTTCCTCATACGAAGTCAGATTTGGGCGTTCTATATATATTCGGAAACCTCGTTTCAATTACTACAACATTAACCAAAGACATTAAGTTTATTTTACACTTAAATTTTGACGCTTATTTTTATTCTTAATTAATCAAACCACATAATTAAGCAATTAAGCACAAAACACATAATACTCAAATAATACAATCTTATTACTTCAAAATGGGTTACAAAGGTTAACCTAGACTATTACATTGCTAAAAATGGCAAGCCCGGAAACACAGGCGTTACAGTGTTTGTAAGCCATTAGAGGAGTGACAATTGTGACTCTAAAGCCTCAAGGACAAGAAGATCAAGCAAGTAATTCAAGGTAAATTTCTAATCTCTTTTTTTATATTGTTATTATACTCTATTAGCCATTAGAAGTCTTGGATTCAATGTATGTTCAATTAGAGAAACCTAGATCCAAGCATTAGGGTTACATGTGCACATAGGAATGTTCATATGGCTAAAACCCATTAGGTCGGACACCCCAAATATTTCTGACAGCATGATTATGATATGTTATTATGTGTTAGTGGTAGGGGTGAAATAGTCCTCGTGACCGGGTGAGATAGAATGGAGGATAGGCAGGCACCCCAGAATGGCCTGACATGTGTAGGTCAGTACCCCAGAATGGCATGACAAAGGTAGGTCAGCACCCCAGAATGGCTTGACATGGGTAGGTCGGGCACCCCGGAATTTCTCGGCAATATGTATGATTTTATGGTATGTGGTATGATCGGGGAACTCATTAAGCTTTGTGCTTACGGTTTTTAATTTTGATTTCAGGTACCTCTTCATCTAAGGGGAAGGAGTCAATAGGATAGCAGCACGCCGCACGCACATGATTCCGCATTTGAGAACCCTGGGATTGTACTCTGACATTATACTATTTGACATTATGGTTTTTGAGACATGTAACTATGGTTTTGTGGTTTGATGTGATATCAGTAGTGTTTTCCTCAAACAATTTTATAGGTAATATAATTAAAAACAAAAAAATTTGTTCTCGATTTTTGGGACGTTACAAGTTGGTATCAGATCCTTGGTTTGAGGGATTTAGGCACAACTTCGGGGGTGTCAGGACTCAAATCGAGGGATTGAGAATGGAGTTACCGAATTCGTTTGATAATGATAATGGTCATTCTAAAAGTATTCTAATTACAAGTATAAAACAAAATCCCATTTTATTAGTAGAATGTGAGTTTATATTATCCATGAAAATCCCACATTCTCTTTATATTTTGTTGGTGGAGCTCGTGTGGTTAACCGACACGTCAATCTAGGGTATAGTTGAGAATGATATGGAACTCGCAAATCTTAAGCATAACTTGATTCGGGGACCACGTGATTTTTCATGGTTAATTCTCAATCTATTTAATGTGAATCTTATGATATCCACAAAAGTTGCACATTCTCTTTATAACTTTTTGATGGAGCTTGCATGGTTAACCAGCACGTCAATTTGAGAGTATAGGTAGACAATGATGTGGAACTTGCAAATCTCAAGCGTAACTTGAGCGGGGGACCATGTGATTTTGTTTGGTCGATTCACCATCTATTCAGTGATCCGCGGTGACCTCGTCATTGAATTTGAGATGAACATAATCCGAGATTAACATGCCATTGATAGTCAATGAATCTCAAAGATCTAGGAATTTCATGGTGATCGAAATTGGAAAAGGGTTTCACCTACCTAAATAATTTTATGGTTTTTTTATGGCATCCCTTTACACATCATGAAGCCAAATATGGATCCTAGCCTTCTATAATAATTTTACTTAGGGTGATTATTTTCAAAGGATAAGTAAAACAAACTATAATGGAATTTGTTATTGAATGATGTTTATAACCTTATCCACTAAAATCTACTGCTTCAAAGCCTATAAGGATTAGCTATGAGGATGATCAATCTTGTCACATTTCGTAGTTTGGGAATAGTTCTCATAAACAAAAGGAAATATCATGCCTTTATTAAAGCTCTTCCTAGGTTACTTTAAACATTGCATTCTAACTTTTTAGAAAGAGCAATTGTCAAATGTACGTTGTAAAATGACATATTGAAGTACAATGAAATTTCCTTGAGTTAGGAGTTAACTATGGTTAATGGACTAGCTAACATGTAGATATGATCAGTTCATTCTGATTTTGATATGAACAACTTGGAATGTATATTAATGAGTTGTGTAACATGTTGAGGTTTCCTTTTGGAACCAACATGGCCAATCACAAAAACTCAAACTTCAAACACTCACATAAATTTACTATCATGAATATAAGCATCAAGATGAAGAAAGTTAATTGTCTATGGGTTAAAAGGAGATTAGTGTTGGTATCCCAAATCTAGGCCCAAATACCAAGGACAAAGGAAGGCTTATTCTAAGACATGTTCTGATAGCTATTTGTTTCCATAACAAGAAAAGGACTAAGAAAGCAAACTTGCTAAAATGTATATTTGAGGTAAAAAGACTGAAATATGAAGAAGTTAAATTTGATAATGGATCACGAGACCGTGCTATTTTCCATTAGATCAAAACATAACTAGTTCTTCCTTGTTTGGTATTCAATCAAATATATGGATTTATAATGCCATCAGAATATTACTTCTAAACTTTGAGTGTTTTACTATAAGGATTAAGTAGACATTTGCAAGAATGTGCAGTGCCTAAAAAGAAGTAAGAAGATGAAACATGGAGAAGGTAATTTGATCATGAATGTCGAGCCCTTGCTACTATTCATAGGATCAAATGACAACTCTTCCCAAAGGTTTAGTCTATGGTATTATAATTGAAATTGTTTATAATGTGATTCATGAGATAGTTCTGACTTATTTAAATATGGTGCATTCCAACATGTTAAAGGAAAGTCATGAAATCTATGAAACAAATATAGAAATAATAGTTCAAAGCTGATTTAAATACATAAATAAGGTGTATTATTGTTGAAATTTGTTCAACTAATGGATTGTTCAGATTGTCCATATTAAGTACTTATTCAAATACATCCAAATGTTTAGGTGAAATATAATTATGGAATCATAGTCTTGGATACATAAATGAGAAAGGCATTACCAAATATCCATGAAGAGTTTAGAAACTCTTAGATCGATTAGATCTTCAACATGTTAATCAGAAAAACAAATTAACAAACAAACAAGCAAACAAAATAACGCAAGATGGAATCAAATAGTGCTTAATGATTCAAAGTAGTCACGCCTCAGCAGAGCTAGATCAAGAACTTCCAATGTAGAGGCGAGCTAGGGTTTTAGTACAATCAATGAGAATGATTATGAAAAGCCTTTTTTTGCTAAAGATGTGTGCATGCACCATAAATAATAAACCGTAATAAAATAATCACGGTTGGACAGGCCCAAACCTGATATACAAAATAAACCAAACATTAGGCCCAATGATGCAACTCTAATACTCAACAATCTCCCTATTTGCGTCAATTGAGGCGAGAGCTTAGTTTGGTTGAGCAACAGAAGATTTCCTGACAGTCTTGAACACGTTCGGTATTATGGCCAGCAGAGTGTGATGAAAAGTAATTTACCACCGAAGCATGTCCGTGAAATTCTTCTTGTCTGACTCTCTGTTCTGCTTATATCGGTGAATAATATCAAGAATATGCTCCAAACAGTCTGTAGAGAATAATTTTTTTTATCAACAAGAGCAAAAAAAAACCTATCACCTTCATCTCTCTTGAACATGACACTAAGATTAGTAGAGTCAATTTGACCCAACTTCATTTTGTTAACGTCTCCAGGCTTTCCGGTAGGCTTCACTGTCGGTCTCCTCCTCATAACATGAATCACATCTTGATCCATTTTTGTAACTTCAAGGATATAAGAGGCCAACATCCTCTTAAGATGACTGAGGATTGGCTCATACTCCTTCGAATTTGTGAGCAAAATATTAAACAACAAAATCCAATCATGAAGATTTAGGTTAGGAAGATCTGCCAAAGAAATTGTATGGACCGAGTTGTCCGAACCTCTGGTTAACCGAAACTGAATATTGAAAAATTTCCCAGCAGGTGAGGGTTTCATCACCTTGGCAATGGTTATCTTCTGAGCACTCCATGTCAGGTATTGAGGCTAACCGAACTTGAGATAATAGTCAATAAAATCACGATCAACCTGAGGATGAGTAGAGGGAACTTCAACTGTTGAATCAAAATAGTGAAATACAAATTCCTTTCTGGTTATAGGCATATTGAATTGAGAGTCCCTCGTGTTGTCATAATCAAAAGAGACAACAGGTTCCAGCCAATACATGCTAGGAAACTCAATTGCTTCTTTGATCAATCCATCCCTAGTCTAGGGAGGAAACAAATCCTTCTTGCAAAAAAGAGCATCATGCTCTTCCTTCTTCTTTCATTCTCTCTCTTCTATCTCTCTAGTGATCCGAAGATTATCATCTAACTCTTTGTCCCTTTGCTTTCGCTTCAGGCCTTCGGCTGTCGTTTCATTATCTTCGTCACTTTCACCAGAAATGCCCTTCTTCTTTTCTTGAACACTAGAACCCAAAGCTTCATTACCCTTCGGTTCTGTTTTGACAACAACTTTGGGTGGGACGGGAAGAGTCTTCACAATTTTCACAACACCATCTCCCCCTTGTTGCGTAGTGACGATCGGCTCCGTAACACCCTTCATCTGGTTAAGAATTTCAATCATCGGAAGAAGTTTGGACGTCAAATGATTCCTAATTATGAGAGTAAGAATTGGATCATGATCATGAATAACATTACTCAAACGATTAAGAACATCATAGGCACAATTTTTTAGAATTGCACGCTCTGTTTTTATGGAAAAAATTTCCTTATCCGCATTAGAAAGCTGAACTTGCTAAACTTCAATCTGAGTAGTTTTGCGAGCCAGAACATCCATTAGTTTGTTTTACATTGCCAAGTCAGCGTGAAGCTTCTCTAAGCGAGAATTCACCAAGCTAATGAGAGAATGGTTCTCGGTTTGAATGTCAGACCTAACGGAATCAAATTTTTCTGTCTCATCTTGAAGAGATTATGAGAGGGAATCAACCGCTGCAACCACCTTAGCTGCATTCGTATGAGCATGACCCTTTAGGGAATCAAGAAAGACCCTATAATCTTGAATAAGCTCTTCCACATCGGTTGTTTCTTTCTTGCAGAGAGACATAGAGTCATCAACCACTTTGGTGGATTTATCAATAGAGTCTGTGTACTGCTCAAGAGTTGTCTCCAAAAAAGCTTTCATAACCACATCGTTAGTGTGTGCAGAAGAAGCAATCAGTTGATCAAGCTTGTCATGAATACCCTGCAGTTGCTGCTTTGGAATAGAAGCTTCATGATCATCATTATAGGGAAGTCGGTAAGGACTGTAATATGTTGAGTGAAACTCAAAATTATCACCGCCAAGAGTAGGAGCAAAATCACTTGAGGGTGAGGGTGAAAGAGGTTTGGTTGTAACAGGGGTGTCGGTCTCAGTATTAGCCCCCATATCAGATACGTTGTCTATTACCGGAGAGTTAGGTGAAGTTGTAGTGATTGGGGTAGAAGTAGAGGTGGCTTGAGAAATAATTAGTGGTGGGAGTGGAGTTGTAGAAAGTGGTATTGTGCTAACTGGTGGAGGTAGAGGAACAGAAGTAGCAGGTTGAGATAAAGGAGTTTGTGAAATTGGTTGAGTAGAAACCGGTGGAGGATTAGGAGCAATAGAAACTGGAATAATAGACTTTGGTGGAGATGGAGTAGGAGTTGGAGAACGAGGAGGTGTATTACCTCTTGCAGAGCCTTCAAGCTGAACTTCTTCTTCCTCATCAGCAGGCTGCTTTTCATCATGACCAGATTTGGAAGGAGAAGGACTTTTTCGACGCCTTGCTATCTTCTTAATTTTCTTTGAATCCAAGGATGCAACTTTGTCAGCCTTTCGCTTCTTAGATTTGACAGGTTTAGCAGACGGACCTTTGGTTCCCACTTTCTTTTTCTCTACCTTTTTCCCTCGCTTTGCAGGCTTCTCAACGACATCCAATGCTTCTTGCATTTGAGGAGTTAGTTGTCTTGGACTCGTTGGAGGAAGCTTCCTGTACTCAGCCATTACTTTACTTTCGCTTGACACACACCAGTACATTTTTTTAGGTATTGAACCAATGAAGGAAAATTTAGTTGCATCAAAGAAGATAATTTTTTTGGTGTGAAAAGTAGCCACAGATGAAAGCATAGCATCAGTCATAACAGCAATCTGAAAATGATCAATATCCCTTCGAGTGACGATGGTCCAAAAATGACCACAGAAAATCTCTGAACGTCTGGTGGAGGAGTTGATAATTTGCACTAGTTGCGACCAGATAAGAGAACCATAATCTAGGTTAATACCATTATAAAGACCATAGAGAATGGTCATAAATCCTTTGCTGGTACCATCTGACCCGACTACTCGTTCTGCGAAACCCTTGTTGATATGAGTCAGTAATCCATTCCACCACGGTGGCAAACAAGACGTCTTGAATTTAGTCACTGTAGTGAGGACATCAGTATACCCCATATCATAGAACATAAAAAATAACTAAGTCGTAGTGATGAAATCAGGAGAAATAACAAATGCATCAACAACAAACCCTAGTAAAGAGTTGAAGCGGGCTTTAGAAATGGATGTCTTGTGATTAAAGATCTCGAAATAGATGCGGTCCTTGTTCTTGTCATAGGAAGCAGTAGTATAAACCTGTGATAACAGGGACATTGGTACAAATTCGATTTGCGTAAGAGCAATCATTAATGGGGAATACTTGAGCACCTCTACCACATGTAGCATGTAATGAACATACATAAAAATATTCAGTTGGATGATGGGATACTGGTTGGGTTTGATGGGAAACAAGTTTGAAGAAGTTGTGTGTTCTTGCAAAGAAGATGATTCCGCCATCGTTGTATTCGAGAGAGAGGGATCAATGAAGATAGTGAGGTACAAGAGGTGTGAGAAACCCTTTATATACCGTTGCCAGGAGAGAGAAAATAAACTTTCGTAATGATTATACGATTGTTGAAACGTCGCATGAAAAAGCGCGATTTGATAGCTTGGGTTCTCCAGATAGACGTCATCACGCGTTGGTTTAGGAACCGTTTCAAATTCACGCGCCCAATTTAATGCTTATCCGATGAATCGGTTCAAATTCTTATCCACATATCCTCTCTTCAGAACAAACTTCAAATTCCAACACAGGCAGTGTTAAACATAGATCATTCTTTCGCTTTAACATGACCACTTTCGCTCCATACATCAAAGACACATCAGTGCGGTCAGTTCCTCAAAAACGTACCATTAGGACAACCACCTTGAGATATGGAAAATCATAAAAACAATTTCCGTGCAAGAGTGTGTCAAAGATAAAGAAATAACGCAAAGAGTATATGGGACGTGAGTGATGTCTTAGGACATTAAGCAGATGATTCCGGGCACGAATCCCTTCCTTCAAAGTCAAGAGAGACGTGAAGTGCTTGTGTGGTTTCCCGAGAAAATACGATCGAGCGTCTGTAAATAAACATCGAAAGGCTTCTTTTCAACTATTGGCGCTAAAAGTTGGCTTATCTTCAACCGAACTGCAAGACTTAATATAATTCCAAAAGTTGGATGAAGTACTTGTGAGACCGATGTGGTCTGTTGAACAAGTAGGTTGGATATTGTTTGTGGTGACATGATGTTTAATAGAAGTCTCAAAAACAAAAACAAAAACTAAAGTAGATCTTTTGGGAAGAAATGCCTTGGTGCCAAACAATTTCATAAACATCACTCAAAAATAAAAAGAGACTTCATAAGGTAACAAGTAATAGCTTGAATAGAAATTATTCACCGTCAATTCATTGTTAGTGCTGGATTTTGGGTCTCATTTAGCATGTGGTATACGCATCTAAGATCATAAACTCATATTTTGTGTAACCATAAACCTCAGTGGTAATAGTTGAGAGTCTCAGGGGTTACATTGGTGGAATGAAACGTGATGGAGAAATAAGAAAAGATGGTGAAAGAACCGAAAGTACCTCTGCTAAAAAAGGATGACAAGCAGAAAACTCTTAACTCATATGAGAACAACAAGGTAGCTCATGACTTGAGTAAATTTAGCAGCCTGATTGGGAAGAAACGATTTGTATGAATCAAATTATTAAGGCTTCACTCAGAGTCTTAGAGTCTTCGGTCTACATACAACAACATGCTTCTAGGGACACCTAATTAGTTCATGGATATTAGAATTTGTACCTTCCCTTGGTTGACTGCATGTGGTGGCGGTGATCTTGAAACTAAAGAAAGAAAAGAAACCATACGAGAATAACAGTATAAAAGATAATTTTGTATTTTTGAACTTTCTGAAAAAGAATAAAAACAGAAAATAAAATATATTTTTGTGTTTTTGAAATATCTGAAAAGGAATAAAAACAAAAAATAAAAAAAATATTTTTTGTGTTTTTGATATATCTAAAAAGGAATAAAAACAGAAAATAAAATATATTTTTGTGTTTTTGAAATATCTGGAAAAGAATAAAAACCGAAAATAAAATATTGCAGATAATGAGAAAGACCAAGGAAAGATGAGTGTAGATACTATACAAAATATACAAGATTGACAACCGAAACCTAACCTTGGGAAGATGAAGCGAAATAGACCGAGCGTTCGGTTCATTTCGGTTCTGTAAAATTCCGGAGCAGAAATAGACTGAGTGTTCGGTTCATTTCGGTTCCAAAAATTATGGACCAAGAATAGTCTGAGCAAACGCTCTATTTCGCTTTTCTATTTTTTAGAGAGATGAAAGGGGTTTCGGTACCGACTCGGCTTCCATCATTCCCAAACCTTATAATATTTTGTTAAAACTTGCTTCTGGTAAGGCCTTAGTGAAAATATCAGCCATTTGATCATCTGACCGAACGAAATGAACTTCCACATTACCAACTTCAACATGGTCTTTGATGAAATGGTATCTCAGTGCAATATGTTTGGTCTTAGAGTGTTGCACTGGATTATGACATATTCTTATCGCACTTTCTGAGTCACAGTAAAGATGAATTTTCTTCATATTCAATCCATAATCTCTGAGCTGGCTTTGAATCCAAATGACTTGTGACTTACAGGAGGCTGCTGCGACATACACAGCTTCGGCTGTTGAGAGAGACACACATATTTGCTTCTTTGACCGCCAACTTACAAGTTTTCCATCAAGAAATTAGCATCCACCAGTTGTGCTCTTTCAGTCCAGACCACATCCACCAAGGTCTGCATCAGAAAAGGCTTGAACGAAGAATCTGGAATTTGCTGGATACCAGAGACCGAGAGACGAGGTTCGCTTCAGATACCAGAAAATATTATTTACGAAAATCATATGAGGTTCTCTTGGATTAGCTTGAAACCAGGCACAATAACACAAAGAACATAATATCTGGTCTACTAGCTGTTAGATACATAAGAGACGCTATCATTTGACGATAGAGTGTCATATCGATAGCCAATTTATCCAGAGAAGGTGTAAGATTTGTGCCAAACGCCATGGGAACTTTCAGCTTAGAGTCTCCCATTATACCAAACATTGCCAACAGGGTCTTGGTGTAAGCCTCCTGGTTAATAAAAATGTCTTCTGGTCCCTATTTAATACTCAGTCCAAGGAAAAAGTTAATTGAACCCATTGCGCTCATTTCAAAATTAGTCTCCATCAACTTCCTGAATTCAGCGGTTAGGCTAGGATTCGCGGAGCCGAAGATGATGTCATCGATATAAATTTGAACTATCATTAAATGTTCGCTTTCTTTCTTGCGAAAGAAGGTTCGGTCAATCGAACCTTGCTTAAATTTCGACATTTTGAGAAAGCAAGTTAGATTTTCATGCCAGGCCCTTGGCGCTTGCTTCAGACCATACACAACTTTATCCAGAACATAGCAATGATCAGGATATTTCTCGTTCACAAACCCAGGTGGTTGCTCAACATACACCGTTTCTTCTAGTTCTCCATTTAAGAAGGCGCATTTTACATCCATTTGAAAAACTTCAAAGTTTTTATGAGCAGCATATGCCAGAAATATTCTTACAGATTCCAACCTTGCTACAGGAGCGAAGTTCACCTCATAGTTTATCCCTTCTTCCTGATAGTAACCTTTCACCACAAGTCTTGCTTTATTTCGAATTAAATTTCCTTCCTTGTCCATCTTGTTTCTAAAAACCCATTTTAGTCCAACCACCGAAGCATCCTTTGGTGATGGAATTAGTCTCCACACTTTGTTTCGCTCGAATGCATTGAGTTCGTCCTACATGGCATGTACCCAATCAGAATGATCAAGTGTCATCTTAATCGTCTTCGGTTCAACCTTGGAGACGAACTAATTAAACATGAAACATTCCACTTTAGAGAGTAATGCAGTTTGTTTCGCTTTCAGTTGAGAACGTGTGAGAACCTTTTCTGATGGTTCACCAATAATTTGTTTTTGAGGATGATCTTTAGTCCATTTGGTAAGTGGTGGGTATCCAGGATCATAAGAAGGATTTAATTCAGCATTCACCTCTTCTTCGAGTTCTGATTGAATACCATCACCGTTTAGATTCACATTCTCCCCCTCGAATGATGATACTTCTCCAGCTTCAGGCTCATAATTCTCCTTTTAGACTGGACTTTCAGATGGACTCTCCCCCTGGAATGGTGAATTTTGGTTATTTGGAGAAGACAAACCCTCCCCCTGAACATAAGAACTAATTTTTGGAGTTTCACATGACACAGGCTATTCAGTTGTTGTTGGTTGATCATCTGTCATTGTCTTTGCTACCTCATCAATTATCATCTTCAGGTTGTCCACTTTGTTGTCTGCAGCTTGGGATTTAGAGTGAATAGCCGTTTCTGGTTCATCGAATAGCAGCATGTATTCCTTGAAGAGATTTGATATTGGTGCCGTATCTTGACCAGTTTTTGGAAATATTTCCTCAACAGAACCTTCGGTTGTTGATAGTTTCCTGACGTAGTTATTATCGAAGGTGACATATTAAGTCTCTTCAATTTTCTTTGAATGCTTATTAAGAACTCTATATGCTTTGGAGGTTAAAGAATAACCCAGGAAAATTCCTTCATCTGCTTTAACATCAAACTTGTTTCGGTTCTCCTTTGAATTAAAGATAAAGCATCTTGAACCGAACACATGGAAGAACATTACATTGGGCTTTCGGTTGTTCAAAATCTCATATGGAGTGAAAGAAAAACGCTTATTGAGATAAGATTTGTTCTGCGTGAAACATGCAGCAGCAATAGCATCTACCTAGAAATATAAAGGTAGAAAAGCGAAGCTAAGCATGGTTCGGGCTGCTTCATATGAAGAACGATTTCTCCTTTCGACAATCCCATTATGTTGCGGAGTATATTGAGCCGAGAAGTTGTTAATAGTTCCCTTTTCTGCTAGAAAATCTTCAAGGTCTTTATTCTTGAACACCAACCCGTTATCCATTCTAACATTTCTAACCACCTTTTGCAGTTGAACTTCAACCTGCTTGATAAATAGTCTAAGCTTGGGAGTGGCCTTTGATTTTTGCCTCAAAAAGAACATCCAAGTAAACCGAGAGAAGTCGTCAAATATAACAAGTAGCTTTCGATTGAAGAAGGACCACATAGATCAACATGAAGTAATTCTAATGGTTCAATAACTTTAGTATTGATTCGTGAAGGATGTCTCTTTTGACTTTGTTTTCCCATTTCACAAGCTTCACATAAGTGTTCTTTGTCAAACATCAGAACAGGAAGACTGCGAACATGATCCCTAAGTACTAGTTTGTTGATGTCTTTGAAATTGAGATGGGAGAGCCTTTGGTGCCAAAGCCAACTTTTGTGTGAATGAGCTTTCATTAGCAAGCAAACTGCTAGTTTTCCCCATATGGGACTGAGATTCATAGGCTATATCTCTCCTTTTCGCTTTGACTTCAGTAGAATATTGTTTGTCTTCTTTTCAACGATTTTTGAGCCCTCATCATCGAATGAAACCTTTAACCCTGTGTCGACTACCAGTTGTGAAACACTGATGAGGTTATGTTGAAGACCCTCAACGTACGCCACTTTTAGAATTGAGAAATCACCATTGGTAATCATACCGTAGCCTTTTATTGTGCCAAAAGAATTATTTCCATACTTGACACATCCACCATCTTGAAGGGACCGAAATTCCCTCAGTTCTTCCTTTCTTCCTGTCATGTGACGCGAGCAACCACTATCTATATACCATTCATCATCGAACTGCTCGTCACGCATAACCTACAAAAATTAAGCAGATTTAGGAACCCAAAGTTTCTTGGGTCCTTATGAGCCTTTTACATAACAGGGAATAGTAAGAGAAACATTGACCAAAAAGGTTCTTTTTATTAGTGTTGTTTTGTCTTTTCTTTTTTATGATAAATACTTTGATTTTATTGGTTTTGAGAATTGCAGGTTCAGTTTTTAATTCGACGTTAGTAGCCTTTCGGTTCTCCATTTTGGATTCATACGTCGTCTTCTTTTCGTCTTCTGGAAAGAGTTTTCCTTTACCTTTTCGATCATTCTGTGAGTGAGAGTGAGAAGGATGAGACTTGGGAATAGCATTAGACTTTTGATCATTGCCCTTACTTGGTCGATACCCGAAACTACCTTCCCTTTGGTTCCTCTCAACAGTTGATTTAGGACCGAAACCCTCCTTTTGGTTTCTCACAGCTTGAGGTCCGAAACTCCTTTTTTGGTAGTCGGCCGCCTGATGACTCAACCTTCTCTTCTGGTTGCTGTGCTTCTGTGGACCGAAGCTCTATTTTTGGTTATCTTGATTTTGAAGACCGAAACTCTTCTTTCGGTTGTCTTGATTTTGAGAACCAAACCACTGTTTTCGGTTGTCTTGAGTTTGAGGACCGAAACTTCTATTTCGGTTGTCATTATAGTGTTGATCACAAGAAGCTGAGTTTGTCTTTTCTTCTTCTTTTGACTTAAAGGACTTATCATAGCGAATGTAATTAGGATTTTGAGATCGCCAAAACAGTTTCCTTTCTGACAGATTCGTCTTGTATCTCAAATTCCATTGATGCTTTCTTTCTGAAACTTGTTTTGGATTTTTGTGGATGTTAGCCCTTTTCCTTGGTTCCTGAGCAGGAGTTTCGCTCTTTAGTGAATCTGTTTCGCTTGATGTCATGACCGATTTTCCTGATGATGTTTTGGCACCACTTCTGCTTGGCACATCAAATCGCTCAACTTCATTAAGTGGTTCTGCCACATACCTGCCCTTCACTCTCCATGATGTTTTCTGAGACAAGCCTTCTGTTTCATCAGCATTATCAATCGGTGCCGACCAGAAAAACTCATCATAGCCATCTGTATTATCTTCTTCTACTAATGTTGTTAGTTCGGCTGTCTGATGTGGAGTGACTCATTTGACTGTATAAACTTGATTTGGAGTCGTTTGGACTTTTTGATATACTACAACTTTTTCCTTGAGGACTTTAGTCTTGTCATTTGATGAGTGAGCGAACTCAACAGAGTTTTCAGAAATAAGATGTTTATTGGTTTCGGGTTCGCTCTTGACACATTCAGAACAGTCCACCTCATCTTTTATAGATATTTCACTCATATCATCATCCTCATTGAATTCAAAAGTGTTTTCAATATCAATTTTGTTTTCTGAACTCAACTCGGCATTCAAAGAGTCAAATTTCTACACAGTTTCGCTTTTGATTTTTAATTTGTCATTTTCATCCAACAAAATTTTAAGCATGTCCTTATGGTCTTTTGGCTTTATGAAGGACTCTATCTTGTCCAGACCAATTTTGTAAGAGGGAGAGATATCGTCAGAAGAAATAAAATTTTCACAGTTGTATGCATCGACATCGATTTCATCCTCCTTGAACTCAAGGAAAGGTAAAGTCATACGATGTATCCTCTTTCCTGTATCACAATTAAGATTCAGTTGAGTAATGTTGGAATATAGTCTTTTATCAATTAAACAAAAAACATTCTGTTGTTTCAAAAGATTCAAATTATCTCTTTTCAAATAAATTGTTTCGTCCCTAGACCTAATCAACTCTTCTCTTTTTGCTCTATCCACATACGCCTTTCCTCACTCTTCAATGATATCTTGCTGATTTGATCAATTAGGTTAGAGTTTGTGATGCGAGTTTGAGATAGACTGCTGCTTATACTAGAAAAATTAGATTTTAATCCGTTTAGTTCCTTTTCATAGTATGTAATGGGGATTTTTAACGAAACAAGAATAGATTGTACCTTCTTGATCAACTCATCACATTCGTTTATCTGCATACTGACAGGTTTCGCTGCAAAACACCTATCTTCACTCTCTTTCATTTCATTTAGTTCCCCATCAGTAGTATATCCTCTCATTTGTGATACATCAGTGGTCACCATCAGACACTTTCGAGAAACATTCTATTCTTTCACCAGCAAAGCCCTGCCATGAGTGGGCTTTCTCACTTCTTCATCTTCAGAATCGGTTGACCAAACTTCAACTCCGCCAAATTTGTCATCAACAGTATTTCCCTGCACAATTAGAGAATTCATAGTGTTAGTAGTTCCAGCTTTCCTCTTCTTGATTTTCTCCAAACGGTGTACGAGTTTCGCTTCCTCATTATCTTCGTCATTCTTTTGAGACTGCTTTCTCATCATACAATCTTTGGCAAAATGATTTTTGCCTCCACAGTAGTGACAATTAAAACCTGAGTCATCACCAAGTTTAGCTTCTTTCTTTGGTTCTTCGGTCAGAGAGACACCTTTTGGTTCCTCCTTTACCTTCTCGGTGCAGTAGCTTCCCTACCAGTTTCGGTTCTTGTTGGCTGGGAATCTTCTTTTGATGAACTTCTTGGGATTGGACACCATTAAAGCAAAATCTTCACTTGTTAGATCATACTCAATAAGATCCAAATCTTCTTCTTCTTCTACATCATTCTTTCCTTTGGAGATTAGAGCTAACGACCCCAAGCTAGAAACCGAGTTCGTTTCTTTAGTCACTGCACTCTCATGTGACTTTAATAGTTCTACAAGCTTTGCAAGAGAATAAGCCTTGAATAGTTTGTGTGCCTTCACAGTAGACACCACATCCATCCATTCGGTTCTAAGGCCATTCATAAATGTGACCTTTTGTTCAATTACTTTCCTTTCTATCACATGCTTTATCATCTTACCAAGGAGATTATTAAAGCGATCAAAAGCTTGAATTAGCTTCTCTTCAGGCTTCTTCTTGAAGTCACCAAATTCTGAGAGCAATAACGATTGGATGGAATGCTTAAGATCTTCATCTGTAGAATATAGTTCCTTCAAACTATCCCATATCTCCTTCGCTGTCGTGCATGAACTTACTAATCGAAACGTGTCCGATTGTAAATCAAACCTAATCATCCTTAAAGCTTTGATGTTGCACTGAAACTTCTCTTTCTCATCTTGAGAAATGTCTTTCACATCATTAACAAGTTGATTATACTCCTTCTTAACCAATCACGTAGTCTTCAAAGTGATGCGTCCATACCTCATAATCTTGAGTGTACAATATAGGAATTCTCATCGTCGATCCAATGTTGTTTGAGATATTGATTGGGTTTGACTGGGAATCATCCATGGACAAGACGGTGTTTGATTAAAAACCTGTCTAAGACCAGACTTGTAAATCACGTTAGGGTAAGAGTGATTTAAAGAACTACGTCAATAGTGAATGACGACTCTAACAAAATCAATCAAAATGGAAAACCCCTAAGATCTTCTTAAACAGAAGAGATGTGTATGAATTACACAGTCTCCCGCTCTGATACCAATTGAAGAGTTTAGAAACTCCTAGATCAATTAGATCTTCAACAAGTTAATCAGTAAAACAAATTAACCAACAAACAAGCAAACAAAATAACGCAAGATGGAATCAAATATTGCTTAATGAGTCAAAGTAGTCACGCCTCAGCAGAGCTCGATCAAGAACTTCCAAAGTAGAGGCGAGCTAGGGTTTTAGTACAATCAATGAGAATGATTATCAAAAGCCTTTTTTGATAAGGACGCTTTCATGCACCATAAATACTAAACCCTAATAAAATAATCACGGTTGGACAGGCCCAAACCGGATATACAAAAAAATCAAACATTAAGCCCAATGACGCAACTCTAATACTCAACAATCCAGTTGGATCGGATTTTGGATATCATTTGATCTCAAGTCTTATGATAAATGAAAATATTGTTTATCAAGAAATATGATGAACACATCACTGGGTGATGTGAATATCTGTTGGAATTAGTTTTCACTAATGGACAATTCAGATTAGCCATGATACATGGTGAGACCAAGTTCATATGAATGTGAGTCTGAAACCTTTCAGGTGCTCAGAGCTCTCATAAAGTGAAGATGAGAATCAACTAGGCAATAGGATGAGACACTCATAGTGAGAATCTCAGTAAAAAAACATTATCGATCATCTAAGTGATCGTGAAAGAGTTTCATGATCTATCTCCACCCAAAACACTACCACTAGGAAGTGTTAGTGTAACACCCCGTTCTTTAAGTGTTAATTATGAGTCCATGAGATTTAATAGGAAGGTTAATTCTGGTCCTTTTACGAGAAATGAGTTTCATCCGAGAAGGTTTTGGGCTGGCGTATGTGTTAGAAGCATCGGGCTTCTCGTCACCCCGTATGAATGTATAGTTATTTGGGAGCGGGTTTAGATTAGAGGAGTTGCGGTTTTTTGAAGTTGATCATTGTTTATAGCTCGTTGTGGTATAAGTGGAAGAAGGGTCCCATGCATGCATGGCATGCATGCAATTATTGGTGAAGTCTGGCTGGGTACGCCCAGCGTAAGCTGGACGTACGCCCAGCGTAAGGGAGCGAGAAGTTGCGGGTGGCCGGGTGAGTACGCCCAGCGTACCAGGGAGGTACGCCCAGCGTACTCACAGAAACCCCAAACCCTATTTTAGGGTCAGTCACTATATAAGGAACATGTTGGTTCACCCCTTAGCCTCCATATTCTCATCCTCAACCTCAGAAAAACCCTAGATCTCGTGTTCTCTCCATTTTTTGGTGTGTTTGACCTTGGAAAGCTCTTTTTGACAAAAGAAAGGCTTGAGGGAGAAAAGAGAAGTTGTCAAAGAAGAAGAAGAAGAACGTGTGGAGCTTGTAGATCTGAAGAGATACCATCCTTTGGAGCTTGTTTGAGGTATAAAGCTTCTTGCTTGACCTTCATATTGTGTAGATCTATGTATTTTGAAGCTTTGTCACCATCCTTGTCCCAAAATTCCTCACCTTGTTGCATGTATCGAATTAGTCAAGATTACCTGTCCTTTCAGACCTTTGGAGAGGTCTTGAGTGAGAAAAATGAGGTCCCAATGGCTGTAGTTGTTCCATGTGTGAGATATATAGGTCTTAATGGATTAAGAGCTTATGGACGTCCCAAGTGATAAAGTCTGAGACTTTATGAATTCTAATCATATTTGGCCTAGGGATCTGAAGTTTGGGCTTAAGAGATTAAGCCATTAAGAGGTTAGAAGTTTGGCCTAGGGATCTGAAGTTTGGTGTATGCTTCCTGGTTTATAAAGATACCTTCTGGTCCCTGTCTTATATTCAAACCAAGGAAAAAGTTAATTGGACCCATTGTGCTCATTTCAAATTTAGTCTCCATCAACTTCCTGAATTCAGCTGTTAAGCTAGGATTCGTGGAGCCGAAGATGATATCATCAACATAAAACTGAACAATCATCAACTGTTCGCCTTCCTTCTTACGAAAGAAGGTTGTGTCAACCGAACCTTGTTTAAATTTAGACAGTTTCAAGAAGCGAGTTAGCCCATAGATAGCTTTATCCTGCACATAACAATGATCTAGGTATTTTTCATTCACAAAACCAGGCGGTTGCTCAACATAAACGGTTTCTTCTAATTCTCCATTTAAGAAAGCGCATTTGACATCCATTTGGAAAACTTCGAAGTTCTTGTGAGCAGCATATGCAAGAAAGATTCTGACAGATTCTAACCTTGCCACTGGAGCAAAGGTTTCTTCATAATCTATCCCTTCTTCTTGACAATATCCTTTAACAACCAACCGAGCCTTGTTACGAATGACATTCCCTTCTTTGTCCAGCTTATGTCTAAACACCCATTTCAGGCCGACAACAGAAGCATCTTTCGGTGTAGGAATCAACCTCCAAACTCTAATGCGTTCGAACTCATGGAGCTCATCCTTCATTGCTTGAACCCATTCTGAATGATCAAGTGCAACATTTACAGTTTTCGGCTCAATTTTGGAAATAAACGAATTGAACATACAAAATTCCACTTTAGAGAATAATGCAGTTTGTTTCGCCTTTAGTTGAGATCGAGTTAGAACACTTTCTGAGGTTTCACCAATAATCTGTTCTTTGGGATGGTCTTTTGTCCATTTTACTAATGGAGGATAGCTTGGATCATATTCTGGATTCAATTCAGCTTCTACTTCCATGTCAACATCTGACAAATCACCCTCACCTTCGTCAGTAGAACTATCAATTTCTTTCTCCTTCTCCCCCTCGACTGGCGAAGTGAAATCTATGTTAGTATCAAAGTCTGCATTTCTGGTGGAAGTTGGTTTCTCCCCCTCGATTTGACTGTCACTTGGTTTTTTGGATCAGTGTTTGCCCTATCAGTTGAACCTGTAGATGTAGGGGATGAACTTGAATTCTCCCCCTCAACAGAAACTTCGGTTGTCTTGGAAGTGGTAGTGCTCTCCCCCTGGAACGTTGAATCTTTGTCTGGAGAGCCTGTTGAGGACTGAGTACTTGGTGGTTCGCTTTCCATCTCTTTAGTAGCTTCGTCTATGATCTTCTTGAGATTATCGAGTTTGTTATCTGCTGCCGCTGCCTCTGAATGAATTGCCTATTCTGGTTCATCGAATAGCCGAATGTATTCCTCAAATAGGTTGGATATTGGAACCGAGACCTGTCTAGATTCTGGGAATATGTCTCCTAAGGAACTTTTAGTCCTTTGAACTTTCTGCATATATAATTGTCATCAAAGGTGACATAATAAGTCTCTTCAATTGTTTTGGAACGCTTATTCAACACCCTGTATGCTTTTGATGACAGAGAGTAACCCAGAAGTATGCCCTCATCGGCTTTAACATCATACTTATTTCGGTTCTCTTTGGAGTTAAAAATGAAGCACCTTGAACCGAAGATATGGAAAAGTTTGACATTCGGCTTCCTATGGTTTATGATCTCATAAGGAGTTATGGAAAATCTCTTGTTGAGCAAATATCGATTCTGAGTATAGTATGCAGCGGCAATTGCATCAACCCAGAAGTATAAAGGTAGGGACATGAAACTTAACATGGTTCTGGCTGCTTCACATAACGAGCGGTTTCGTCTTTCAACAATCCCATTCTGCTGTGGTGTATAAGGGGCCGAAAAATTATGAGTTATCCCCTTATCAGCCAGAAAGTCCTCAAAATCCTTGTTCTTGAATTCCATACCATTTTCACTTCTGATGTTTCTAACCGTTTTCATTACTTGTACTTCTATTTGCTTGATGAATGCCTTCAGCTTGGGAGTAGCATCTGATTTCTGTTGCGTGAAAAATCATCTACAATAACAAGAACGTACTTACTTCTACCGATACTCTCTATAGCAGAAGGTCCACATAAATCAATGTGTAATAGTTCAAGTGCTTCCACTATCTTAGTATTGATGCGTGTAGGGTGGCTTCTTCTGCTCTGTTTACCCATCTCACATGCTGCACATAAATGCTCCTTTTCGAATTTGAGAAGAGGAAGGCCTCGAACGTGATCACCAATCACTAATTTGTTGATGTCTTTGAAATTCAGGTGTGATAGTCATCGATGCCATAACCAGCTTTCATCGGTGTTTGCCTTTGACAGCAGACAGATACCTGGTGTCCCTCGAATTGGGTTAAGATTCAGAGGGTACATCTCTCCCTTTCATCCAGATTTCAACAATACCTTCTTGGATTGTTTTTCCACTATCTCAGACCCCTCATCATCGAATGATACCTTCAAACCCATGCCTACAACTAATTGCGACACGCTGATGAGATTGTGTTGCAATCCTTCTACATAAGCCACCTTTCTGATCGAGAAGTCTCCATTAGTTATCATGTCGTATCCTTTGATTGTTCCATAGGAATTGTTTCCAAACTTCACAGACCCACCATCTTTCAGGGACCGAGACTCTCTTAGCTCCTCCTTCCTCCCTGTCATGTGCCGCGAGCAGCCACTGTCTATATACCATTCGTCGTCAAACTGCTCGTCACTGATTACCTGCAAATTTAAGCAGATTTAAGAACCCAAAGTTTCTTGGGTCCTGGTGAGTTTTTCACAGAGAAAGGAATAACTACAGAAACATTAACTAAAAAGGTTCGTTTAATGAGAGTGGATTGATCTTTTCTTTTAATGGTATACAACTTGATTTTTGTTTTATCTTCTTTAAATTTTAGTGTATCAGTTGGGGTTGTTTTTGATGGTTTAGGATTTTTCGTTTGATTCCTAGGTTTAGTAGAGGATTTCTTATTTTCCTTCTCAGAATCTGATACCAGCTTTCCATTTCCTTTGATGTCCTTTAAAGAATTTGTTTCAACTTGGGATTTGGAGGATCCATTACTAGGATTGGGACCGAATCTGGGTTGTGAGCCGAATCTAGATTGAGGACCGAATCTAGGTTGTGAGCCGAATCTAGGTTGAGGACAGAATCTAGGTTGTGAGCCGAATCTAGGTTGAGGACCGAATGTAGGTCGAGGACCAAAAGTGGGTTCAGGACCGAGACATGACTTTCGGTTCTGGGATTTGGAATAGTAGGAATTTGGACTGAAATTTTCCTTCATCTTTTCCTTTCCCTTGTCCATGGATCCTTTCCAGAAAGGCTCATAGTTGGGATTTTGAGAATTCCAATGCTTTTTCCTTTCATTCAGATTTGTGGCATATCTCTGATTTCTCAAGCGTTTCTGTTCAGCTAGCTCCTTCTGAGATTTGTGAATATTGAATCTGGACTTTGTTTTCTCCTTTCTTTTTAGATTCTGTACTCTTCTTAGTTTGAGCTTTCGGTTCTTCCCTTTTGATTGGAACATCGGGTTCAACCACTGGTTCCTCAGGAACATCTTTGGTTCCACTTGAGCTTGGAATATCGAAACTGGAGGGTTTATTGATGGGCTATGGTATGTATCTACCTTTGACTCTCAATGTGGTTTTATCAGATAGTCCCACATTTTCGTCTGCGTTGTCAATAGGAGCAGACCAGAAATAGTCTTCGCATCCTTCAGCGTTATCTTCGTTAACTAAGATTCTTAATTCCGCCGTTTGCCTTTGAGTGACCCCAGTCACAGCATATACCTGATTTGGAACGGTCTGAACCTTTTGATAGACCAAGGCCTTTTCCTTGAGTTTTGGTTTCTGTTCTTTTGACAGACGAGCAAACTCGACGGAGTTTTCTGATATAAGAGGTTTTTCATTCTCGGTTTCATGGTTCATAAACTTCGAGCAGTCAACTTCATCTTCTACTGAGATTTCACTCATCTCGCTTTCCGCATCAAATTCAGACGAATTATCTAAGTTTATTTTATTATCTTGAACAATTTTGGCATTTGACAGATCGAATGTTTGTATAGTTTCAGTTTTAATCTTTTGCCTATCATTTTCATCTAATATATTTTTCAACATACTCTTATGTTCTTTAGAATCGATGAAGGTTTCTATCTTATCCAAACCTAGCCTATACGAACTTGATGTCTCTTCAGAGGACACCTCTGATTCATATTCTGCTATAACTTCATCTTCCTTAAATTCAAGAAAGGGCAAAATCATTTTATGAATTTTCTTGCCAATTTCACAGTTTAAATGTAATTGAGCAATGTTAGTATAAAGACGCTTCGCAATTAAACAGAAAACATTTCTTTGTTTTAATAACTTTAAATTGTCTCTTTGCAAATAAATACATTCATCCCTAGTTCTAACTAACTCCGCTTCCTTCTGCTCAATCCACATTCTCCTTTCCTCACTTTTTGAAGACACCCTGCCGAGTTGGTTAGTTAGGTTAGAATTTGCTAAGCGGGTTTGCATGAGGCTACTACTTAGGTTAGAATATTTAAAATTTAATTCATTTAATTCTTCTTGATATTCAGTTTTTGAGATTTTAAGAGACTCAAGAATAGAATGTACCTTTTTGATCAATCGATCGCAGTCATTGATCTTCTCACTCACCGGCTTGGCCGCAAAGCACTTGTTATCTGTCAGGTTCGGTTCCGTATCTGCACTTTTGGTTGATGGACCAGCAGTGACGATAAAGCACTTTCCACCCGAACCTTCACTCTTTGCCACATATGCCTTTCCATGAGTGGGTCTTCTAACCTCTTCGTCTTCAGAATTGGTTGACCAGACTTCTACGCTACCAAACTCATCTTCCCCAGCATTCTCCTATACGATTAAGGCATTCATTGAGCTGTTGGACGCCTTTTTCTTCTTAACCTCTTCTAATTTTCGCATATAATATGCCTCATCATCTTCACCTTCTCTTTTCTCAGCCATCTTTCTCAACATGCAATCTTTGGCAAAATGGTTCTTGTCGTGACAATAGTTGCAGTTGTATCCAGAGTCTCCCGCAAGCTTGCTCTCCTTTTTCTCTTCATCCTTTTGAAAGGAGACTTTCGGTTCATCCTTCATCTTTTCAGAACTATAACTTCCCTGCCAGTTTCGGTTCTTGCTGACGGGAAATTTTCTCCTTGCAAATTTCTTTGGATTTGTGACCATCAAGGCATACTCCTCACTTGTAAGGTCGCATTCTGACATGTATGTCTCTTATTCTTCTTCTACAGTACTTTTTCCTTTAGAAACAAGAGCCAACGAACCCACACCAGAGATCACTTTTTCTTCCTTGGTTACAACACTTTCATGAGACTTTAGTATTCCTACTAGATTCGCCAGCGAGTACGATTTGAACTGTTCACGCGCCTTCACAGTGGAAACCACAGCCATCCATTCTGGTCTTAGCCCGTTCATGAATGTTACTTTCTGCTCGATCAGCTTTCTCTCTATCCCATGCTTGATTATCTTACTGAGGAGATTATTGAAGCGATCAAAGGTCTGTACAAGCTTCTCTTCAGGTTTCTGTTCGAAAACTCCAAATTCTGACAGCAACAGAGTTTGAATGGAGTGTTCCAGGTCTTCATCAGTTGAGTAAAGTTCCTTCAACCTATCCCAGATCTCTTTAGCAGTTGTGCATGAACCTACTAGTCGAAAGGTATCAGATTGCAAGGCGAATCCTATCATTCGCATGGCTTTAACGTTACACAAGAGCTTGTCCTTCTCATCATGTGGCATCTTCTCAACATCCGTCACCAGCTTGTTGTAATCCGTTTGCATCTTAACAGTCGTGTTAGTTCCCGAATGCACAAACGGTCCATGAGTGATAGCTTCCCAGATGAGATAGCCATTGTCTTCAGATCCAACTACGTAATCTTCAAAGTGATGAGCCCATACTTCGTAGTCATGAGTATAGAGTATGGGTACTCTGGTTGTTGATCCGATGTTTTTTGAGATGTTTATGGGGTTTGTATGCGAATCATCCTGAGACATGGTGAGCTGCTAGAATCAAACCTGTAAACTTGAGATTAGGGTTTTATCAAAACCAGAGTTGTCATCGTTATGAAGACGACAGCTTCTATTTATACGATAAAAACGGAAACCCTAAAGTATTATGAAAACAGAAGTAATGTGTATTGATCACACAATCTCCTGCTCTGATACCAATTGTTAGAACAAAGTTCTTTTAGGATCGTATGATTCTAAGCAGGATATTAAATAAGAACGTAATAAAGAACACAAGTATGGCACTGAATATGTCGTATGATTAATGCGATAACACCTCAGAAGAGCTCTATAAAGAACTTCAATCTGTAGAGGTGTTTAGGGTTACAAGAATCTACGTAATTAACCACCGTTATCAATATACGCATACATGCATGCATATATATACTATAACCCTAACAGCTAATCCAGGTAACAACAAAACTAATCTAGATAGACACGGATGGACATGCCCAATCCGGATACAAAATATATGTGGCCCAAGACGCAATGCAACTGGACTCAACAGATCTTACCTATTTGCTTGTTGCTGCTGAATCAACAATGATTTGTGCACTGGTAAGCAAACCTGATTGGAAGATCTACTTCCCAAGCTTCCATGGGCATAGGCAATGACATGGATATCCCAGAAATGATTCCTTCTCCTAACGGAAAGGAATTAGCCATGGTCAAAAGTTTTGATCATAAGAGAAAAGCTAGTTCTGAGATAGTTCCACATGCAAATTCCAAAGAGACTACTGCCAAGAGAAGGGGCATTGGTTGCGAAGCTGCCGTAGCTATATGAAGGACCACAAGGATGGTAAAGTTAAAATGTTTGACTCTACTTCAAGTAAGTCCACTATCTAACTCTGTTAAGTTCCTATTTATAGATTCTTAATACATGATGCGACAAGATTGCATTTTGATGTGCTTGTAGGATCAAAGAAAACAAAGGAAGCTTAAAGAAGAGTAAGCTGAATCTGATCACGAAGTGATGCATTTCGATCGCATGATTCGATGATTAGAGTTTTGAGCTGCTGCTTAGGATTTATGATAAATTGCTTAGGAATATCAAGCAACATAGTTTTCATATGTACTTGAATTGTAAGGAAAAGTTTTCTGCATTTTACAAATAAATAAAATTTTGATCTTGTCTTATTTTATATATCCTTGCAATGGAATTTGTGAAAATTTGTGTTTATATATTATTAGATATGGATTTGATTCTTAGTTTGTGGTAATGTCATAATTTACCAAATAAGGAAAGATTCTCATCACCAAGTTTCAATTGGACAGAAACTTGGAATCAAGCAACTTGTATTGTATGATGAATGAGAACCTTCATCTTTGGAAAATTAAGACTAATTCCTTTATCACATGTATATGTGAGTCAAGTGAAGGACTAAAGGATCTAGTACACATTATTGTGCACTGGTCAGGTCCACCACAAAGAACAATATGACTATTCGTCATGAGTTACTAAAGTTAATAAACATGGTTATACTTACAAGATTAAGTGTAATTCGGAATCATTGAAAAAGTTTCAATGTATAGCAGAACGAATAAGAAGAATCAATTAGGCAGAAAGATAAAAGTTTCTCAAATCTGAAAGGAAAGGAGAATACTTTAGTATCATGTTTTATGATCATCTTAATGATTATGAAAACCATATTACAATTGATCCTCTAAGGACATCTTAGTACATTTGCATGGATAAGAAGAGGTATCAGGAATTGTTGAAATGGTTAAATCAAAAGGTGAATCATACTTTGTTCCAAAATCGAGTATTAGAGTCATTCTCCACGATTGTAACTTGAGTGACATATCTTAAATAGTTTATAACACATTCAGATTGGTAGTTGCGATGTGTTGGATAAAACAAAGACCAACTAAGACCAATTGTGTGAAGTGTTATTCTTGATAAGAATCCACACTAACTCTTGAATATTTGTTTGTCAAGGAATGTTTCCTGACAAGAGAATCTTATATGTCAAGAGGTCAGTGGGAGTCTTAAAGATCTTGATAAGCTTCAAGAACTGGTCAAGAATAAACCTTTTGTTTATCACTAGCACAAGACTTGAGGTTTGTAACCTATAGTGTTGACATATTCTTGTTTTTGTGCCCAATCCAATGAAACTTGACTATGCATGTGAGTTCAATGAGTTCACAATTGATTGCATAAGGCAAAGCACCTTGATCAGTGAAAGTTCATTGATCAGTATGGGTGAACTGCTAAACAACTTGGAAGACATGGTAGGCCCTTGTGCTGCCAAGTGGCAAGAAATTAAGATTGAACAAGTTCAGTCCATATAAGTTTGAATTTATCATAGACCTTATCCTATGATAATGGTTACAAATAACATGTTCACATGGATAGGAACACATACACCATGAAAAATAAGTGTCATATGGTTTCTCTCCATATCATGAAAATGATTGTGGGGAAACACTTTCACTAAGTTGATTTGAGAAGATAGCAGTTGTCTTAATTGCATTCTCAAATTCGAATATGATTACGACATCCCTCTTCATAGTTCGAATTATGAGAAATGACAAAAGGTCTAAACATTTGAGACTTATTACTATAAGTTCTGAAATTTGTTAGACACATATTTGAGCTATCTAAGGGGTGTATGAGTTTGAGAAGCCTAGATAAAGTCTTATCAAAGCATCTCGTATCATAAATCTGAACTTTGTAAAGAAAGTCAATAAGTATTTATTTCTAGAATTCCAGCTGATTTCAGAATACATGTCAAAGCTAGTGGGAGCATAAGTGTTATGCTAGTAAGATAATAATTATTATGCTAGTGGGAGCATGATCATTATTATAAGTGTTGCGAGTTAGCAATGTTAATTATACAAAACAAAAGTTTCAATTCACAAAGTTGCAGAGTTTGAAAAGTTGTTTGCTATAATTAAGGGAGAGGAACTCATACTTCCTTTCAAATCTTAATCAAATTTAGTCAAGGATATATATATGAATGTTATGTTGGAATAGTTTAACATAAGGAAATTCTATATATGGAAATATTATAGCAAGAGAATGGTAAAGTATCATGTCTTTATGTAAGACATTATGAATCGTGTCCCATATGCTTCGGATATAGGATCGATTGCATATGATATAATATTCACGTGTTCTAATTTTCCAAATGCCTAGGGCATTAACATGGAAAAAGGACTAGAATCGGATATGACTAAAGTTATTAAACAACAGTCAAGGACGATCTGAGGTTTGCTGAGGATTGGTTGCTTATGGATAGTTGAAAGTATAGTAATGAATGGACAATATTGATATAATTCAGAATAGATAGGATTCTATTATGAATGGATAGTCATATGGAAATTATGGGAAAGTGTCCATAATAGGAGTTGGATATCAAGAATCTATGAGTAAGTTAGAAACTTTTATGCAATAACGATGTTCAAAGGAATGTGCTTTGAATATGAGACTTCATATCTGTGGAATTGTCTTGTAATAATCACCAATGGAAAGTTTTGTAATTGGCAAAGTCTCTGTGACTTGTGTACATAGTCATTACAAAAGGATCACTGCATATAAGCTTAGAATCTAACAGATTACAGTAAGTGGTAAGGACTTGGTATTCTCATACTTACGATAAGGATTTAGAATTGTGAAATTAGTGTCAATGGAAATGTTTAAAGTTGATCTATTTCACAAAGTAAGGACCACAGGTAAACATAGTGTGCATGCTTGGAGCATGGGATGACTATTGTTTTAATACAAGTATTAAGTTGATTAATCGAAACATTATACTATGAATGATGTGTAATCAATATGGTGATTAAATAAAAGGTGTTTTATTTATATTCAAAAGTTTTGAGATCATATTGGATTTGATTATTCTTGTGTTTCACGTTGCATATTTTGACTTCCCGAATAATAAGATTATCCAAACCATCCACCGTCGATCATACTTTGGAAGTTGGTATTGACGGAAGACTGTCAAGAATCCTTCTGTAGATTGTCTAAAAGGTGTGTATACATAGCACAAGTCTGTTGCAGTATTCATGAGTACTCCTATAATAAGATTTGAGTATTGGATTAAACCGATGTTCATCTGAATCACTTCATGGATTTTATCACGAGTGATTGTGATACGATAATATTTTATATTCTTGAAACGGAGACATGTGAGTTGTAGTTTGCAAGTCGGTTGCACATTGAAATATGTATACGCACCAATAACTTGGTGTTATAAAACATATCGGTGTGTGTGATTTGATGAGTAAGTACAAGCAAGCATTTGAGTCAAAGTTTATCTATTCCTTTTACCCTAAGAGGGATAAAAGCGATATTTGTGGTCCCCTTGATGATTTAGTGATGAAAACCCTAAATGCTTGGCCAAGGCTGGACTAATTTGATTTGTTCAATTAGTCGTTCGTCATAAATTGGAAATCGGGAAACAACACATGAACAGAGAGTATGATATATGATCCCTTATCTAATGGACGCCTTACTAAATAACAACAGAGTTCGACAACGGACTTTTTGAGAGCTACGACTGCTAATCAGGTTCTGGAGTCATGCTTGCAATTATAGTTATTAGACTTATCCATGTAGGAGACAGTTGGATTAGTGTCTAAGCCCATAACTATAATCGGTATGTACTTGACCCGATACTAGCATGGTCCATTTAGGTTGTAACACTCTTGAACAATTTGATAGGATGGATATTTGAGAAAGAGGTTAATATGATTTATTAATATATTATAAGTATAATATATTAATTTAGAAATCATATTATTTAATTAGTATTGATCAAGAATTGATTTGGAATTAATTTAGTGATCAAAAGAGACTAATTAAATTAACGAGGACTGATTATGTAAATCAGTGACACATATGGTTTAGGCTAATAATCCATGGTTAATATGTAATGGGATAAGCTTATGTGAAAGTCCATGAAGTATTAATCCATATAAGTTATGGACCATAAGCCTAAGTGTAAGAATTAGGGTTTGCTTATAACTCTTG
This sequence comes from Lactuca sativa, assembly GCF_002870075.4. Classification (NCBI taxonomy): domain Eukaryota; kingdom Viridiplantae; phylum Streptophyta; class Magnoliopsida; order Asterales; family Asteraceae; genus Lactuca; species Lactuca sativa. The sequence continues at coordinate 346,334,195 of NC_056626.2, forward strand.
GAATTTTACACTATATATGTATTCCTCTAAAGCCAAAAATCGTGCACTATGTATTATTCTTAGTAGCTCTAGTCGATTTTGAGTCTCCAACTTCTCTCTCAAGCTCCTCCTCTTGTTCTTGGTTTGTTATAATTCCATTTGAGGCATCACACTTGAGGTGCTAGGCTCTTGAAAGACCAATTCCTACAAGCTGCAACAAAGAGGTAATCTTATATCTTACTTTTATGATTCATATGTCAAATTGTATGCTAGTTGTAGGATTCATGCTTTGGAATTTTTTTTTTTTTTTTTGCATGTATAACTAGAGAAAACTTAGATCCAAATCTATTATGGTTGCATGTGCACCATAGGAGTGTAATTGTAACACCGAAATTTTCAAAACAAAATTTTCAATTAAAATAGTTTATCTCTTTAACACTTTTCATAAAAATCTCCTTTTTATTTTAATTACAATACATAACTCTTTTGTTCAATCAATTAATAAACCAGGATCCTCAAAAGAAACACTTCCTCTGGTGTGTACAATCGAGCTGGTGTCGTCCCGTGATCCTGAGAAAACCTGAAACATATAACACAAAACACTGTAAGCACGAAGCTTAGTGAGTTCCCCAAAATACCACTCTAACACATATTAGCCACTCAAGGCTATAACTCTGTTGACCCTCTGGTCAGTGTGTCTCAGTGGGACCCTCCAGTCCCAATTCTCTATGGACCCTCTGGCCCTAACTCTATGGACCCAAAGGTCCTAACTCTGGTAGCTCTGAATCATGCATATCACATATCACAACAAATCTCATAACATAAATAGCATACAAATACACTGGCACATAACTCTAATCCTAACTCTGTGGACCCTTTGGTCCTAGCTCTGTGGACCTTCCGGTCTTAACTCTGATATACACACAGCATAAATCACATAGAAATAATGCAGTGCCACACATCGCATAAATAGCATACAATAACTCTATCACATAACTTTGTTACCACTCTAGGTAAAGTATAGTGAGAAGACTCACCTCGGGTATCTCGGATGATCTTGCACCCGAATCTACTGATCTAGCCCCCGCCTAATCACATACAAAATATCCTTAATAAGTAATGGCTCCCAAAGGCTAGATTAAACCCCCCTTCTATGATCCCTCAGAAGGGTAAGAGACAATTTTACCCCTCCTTGACTCAAAAGTCCAACTGTTCACCGAAACCCTATAAGTCAACAAACTTCAATGGTCACAGTTGATCCTACTCGCCGAGTGCACTAAGGTGACTCAATGAGTACACGCATGTCCTCTTCGCCCCTGGTCCTCTCTTGACTCACTGAGTCAACCCTATACTCCACGGGTCGTCACAGATCGTGAGTCGCGGGGCAACCCGACACAACTCGTCGAGTCCTCTCATGGACTCGGCGAGTACATGCCATGCTCACACTCAAACGACCTTCTAAGGTCAGATCTATTCCTCTAATCCATAGATGTGGCCTTTCCAACCACTATAATCACGTAAAGTCTCAATCTTGGTGCACATGCAACAACCATATGACCATATATGATGATTTAGCCCCAAATACCTTAACCCAAGGTCATGACCTCCATTATTCTTCATAAAGCTTGATGAGTAAGGCTCTCTGGACCTCTATGGATCCTGATCCAAAGCCTCATCACCAGAAGGGACTAATTGGACATCAAATCAACTTAGACAAGGGCACAAGAAACCCTAAATCCATATATTCTTCATAAAACAGACGAAGAGCCGAAGTAATACCTCAAATGCAATGATCTTAGCTTCAAATCCTCAGAATAGCAACCTCCTTTGCTTTCCCTTGGCTAGGACCTCCCTCTTCTTGCTAAACAACACCACAAAGGTCAAGAATGGCTTCCTTTCTCTCTCAAAACGCTCCAGCACTCTAGGGTTTCTCTCTATGGACTGGTAGCCTCAAATGACGGCCATAAGTGTCTTTAAATAGGGTGCAAACCCGAGAAGTTAGGATTTCATTAAACAGCATGGACTCGCCGAGTCCTTCATTAATCGGCCACTCACATCGCGATCCAACTCGGCGAGTCGGGGCTCCTACTCGCCGAGTCTCTCACTAAATTTCAATATAAATGAAATATATAATATACCTGGGAATCCAGATGTTACAGTAATAGTACCTAAAACCCAACACATTCATCTCACGGCTACTACCCACATCCCTATCAAACTAATTGCATATAATTTTCCTGTTTGGAGAAAACAAGTTCGTTCCACTCTTATTGGGCTTGATCTCCTCCACTTCATTGATGGTTCTTCAAAACCTCCCACTAAAACTAGTGTTGAATACTCTCACTGGTACAGACAGGATCAAATCTTGATCAATGACTTACTCGGTAGTTGCACTGATGCTATACAACAATTGCTATCATCTGCTGAAACATCATAAGAATCTTGGTCCCGTATCACCACAAGCTATGCAAATGCTTCTCGTTCTCGAATCATTTCACTCAAATCTAAAGTTACAACTAAGGTTCTAAAAGGCGTGAGGCGTGGCGTAGCGGCAAGGCCAAGCCTCAAGCTTAACGAGTTATGGCGAGCCATGGCGTTTTTCAAGGCGTGATGTAAGGCGGCGATTTTGTATTCATTTATAATTATATTACCGCATAAATATAAATTTATATCAAATATACCTAGTTTTTAGAAGTGTTATATCAATAACTAATAACAGAAAGTTAATAAAAAGCACAATACGTATATGTCCGATTAGAAAAGGTATAAAAAAGAGCAAAAAAACGTGCCTCAAACAAAAAAACACGCTCCATAACACGCCATAACGCGCCATGGCACGCCATATCACGCCTTGCCACGCGCCACGCCTAACAGCAACGTTATGAAGCTTTTCGTAACGGCAACGCCGACCTCACGCCATGGCGCGCCTTGGCGCCCGCCATGGCGCGCCTTTTAGAACACTGGTTACAACCAATCGAAAAGGATCAGTCAATGTTACTTAATGTCTTCATGACATGCGATCCATTGCCAACAATCTTGCCTTAGCGCAATGCCCATTCACTAATGAAGACTTGATGATTCACATCATCAATCAACTAGGAGATAACTTCAAAACCATTATAGCTGCTATCAAAGTCTGGGAAAACCCAATTACTTACTCCGAACTCTATGAAAAATTAGTAGACTTTGAATGACTCTTGAAGGAAACATCAATTCCTCCTCCTAACATTGTCACAACTAACTATACCCACACTTCACATAATGGGTCTACTCCTCCAAACAGGTCCATACATCCTTTCACCTCCAATCCATGGTCAAATGATGGATCTCGCCTGGGATCACGTAACCCACACCCACAATGGTAAAAATCACCAAACTTCTATACCAGAAATCGTACCACTTGCTCCAACTCTCACTGCCAATTCTGCTCCATCGATGGCCATGATACCAAGGAATGTCGTAAACTCTCACGGTTTCTATGTGAAAATAACATTAAAATAAACACAGGACCCGTTTCCAACTCCATAATGACCAGTAAAAATCTAGTTCAACCCACTTAGTTGTTTGACACTGGCGCATCACATCACTTTACATCGAATTCATCTAACATTTTACATCAAATCCATCTAAACTGCAACCTCCAATGGACTATGTAGGGCCTGATGAAATTGTCCTTGACAATGGAATGGGTCTCAAAATTACTCATACTGGTGACAGTAGTATCCCTAGATTGTCCCACTCTCTCTCCCTACCTCATATATTATGTGATCCTAATTTACGTCGTAATCTAATTTTGGTTGCCAAACTATGCAAAACTCACAAAGTTTCTGTCAAATTTTTTTCCCTCGTGCTTTGTTGTGAAGGATCTAATCATAGGGATGCATCTACTTCAGGGAGTGAACGATCATGATGTATACTATGCACCCGCCTCATCTCTTCCTCAAGCAAACACGGTCATGATATCTTCCATTCATGATTGGCATCATCGTCTTGGTCACCCATCTACCAAGATTTTTAAATCCATTGCAAAGTTTCTTGGCTTTCATTCAAATAAAATGGTGAATCGTACGTTTAACTGTGTATAATGCTCTATAAATAAAAGTCATAAAGTTCCATTTAATGACACCTCATTTGTGACTACATAACCATTTCAACATATATATATATATATATATATATATATATATATATATATATATATATATATATATATATATATATATATATATATGAGGACCAACTCAAAAATCTATTAATGGTTACCAATACTATATAATATTTGTTGACTTCTACACCAAATATGTATGGCTCTATCCCACGTCCTACAAATATGACGTTTCCATGTTATATCCTCACTTCAAAAAGTTAGTCGAACACTACTTTCAAACACCCATTGGTATCTCTCACCTCACCCCACCACCTCACACACCCAAACTAAATGGTACCGTTGAAAGAGGTCACCACCATGTGGTGGAAACCGGACTAGCCCTTCTTCACTATGCCGATCTACTTTTAAGTTTTTGGTCACATGAATTTTAAACGGCGGTGTACTTAATCAATCAGCTACCTACACCTATCCTCAACCAAAAAACGCCCTATGAACAATTGTATCGACAACCACCAAACTTTGACCATTTGGTTGCCTTTCCTATCCATGGATGAAACCCTATTCACCAGCTAAACCTCATCCAAAATCTTCCTAGTGTCTCTTTCTTGGCTACTCCACCTCCAAGTCTACTTACAAATGTCTTGACATTGCTACCAACCGACTTTATCATTGTCGCCATGTTTAATTTGTGACACACATCTTCTCGTTACGCATGGTTGTAAAATCGGTCTAGGCGGCCGATTAATCGGAATCTAGGTGCTTAGTGGCCTCCAACTGCCTAAGAATAAGGGCTAGAGGGTAAAATAATTGGCCTTGGTCAATTTGGTAAAAACCGGTCCAAATCGGACGAAATCGGTCCCCAAATCGGATCCAAAATCCGACCCAAAATCAGGCTCAAAGGACCCACCGGCTCAAAAGAGACAGCTGCCCCAAAGCATAGTTGGATCTGGATTTCAATGAAGCCTTCAACCCATTTTATAGAAATGTTTCCCCTTGATAGTTTATCCCACCAACAATGTAGGATACTCAACCGATAAAAACAACGGAACACACAAAGATAAATTCATTCTTTCTTCTTTTTCTATTTTTTGTTTCAAATGCTCAGAGGGTGTTTGGGATTCACGGTATACAACTCGATCATGTTAGTTCTTCAATCTTGACTCCACATGGAAGATGATAATCAACATAGGTTAGTTCTTCAATGGTGTTTCTTTCAATCTTGCTCAAGTCTTCAATCTTCGGCGACGGTGACGACAAAGTCAGTGTTGAAGTCAAGGCTGAAGAGGCTTTTCGATTGGCAATTCCCTTGCATTTTGAAGAACAATTCGGAGAAGAAAAAACGGAGCCAGTGAATTCAAATATAGGCATAGATGCCGAAAAGCTTGTTCTTGGGATCAAATTGGGCATTCAGTACAGGTGATTCTTCTACTCTTCATTCTTTCTTCTAATTAATCTCATCGATTTACTAACTGGGTATTCTGGATTAGAACTGTTGTTCATGAAACCTATGATTTAATCTATTAATCATCATTTATGATGTAAGATGATTGAAACAAGCTACTTAGTCAATGTTAATTTGCATCTTGTTCTTAGATTATTTACTAATTTATCATTGTTTCTAGAATATGAATATGAAATATATAGATTAGGATGATGTTTCAGTTGATGTCTCCATTGTATCTGAATCATTTGCTTCTGTGCTAATTCCGTTGACAAAAATATCTGATTTCATGTAATTTACATTAAGAAATCAACTAACTGGGAAAAACTAGAAATCGAAGCCCCATAAGATAGAACTTACTCCGGTTATATCTAATTTTCGATCTTGCTTGATTGCAGTTTACGAGGAGGATCTGTGTTAAATCTATTCTAGAATGTCTTGGTTCATTTGGAAGCACTGGAAGATGCAAATTGAGAATATGATAGATGAATTTTTATTAAATCTGAATTCCATACCCTTTTAATTTACATCTGAATTGTATTCTAGTTCTTTGTTGTTGCTTCTCACATATCAGAGTGTTCAAAGTCAAAGTTGATTAATCCCTTGAAATAAAGAAATCAACCAATTTGTTGTGACCATAGTTCCATGTTATATTTATTAAATTTCTAATAATTTTTTTAATTTATAATGTTATATTTATAAATGTTATATTCATAGGATTAATGTTATATTTATTAATTTTTTAACATAATTAATGGTTCCCAATTAATCCCAGTCTAGTCGATTAATCATTTGACCCCAGTCCACCGCTGAGCCTATGTCGAGCGTTTTCTGCAACCTTGTCGTCATGTGATTCACATACTACCACCAACAAACCTACTCAACTTGATGATTTTCTCTCCACCACAATACATTCCTCACCCATTGTTCTCACTTCCCCAACGTCATGCATTACTTTCCCCTCCTATGCAAACCCCTCCACACTTCCAAATCATAACCCCACTATCCCTACAATATCTATTACCCCACCTACCATCAACCCATCTTCCACCTCACTTACCCCTCCTTCCTCTCCAACTATATCTCCCACACAAGCAACCAACATCTCCCCACCATCTCCAATCCTACATGATCATCATGATCACCCTTCCACACCAACAATAAACCCTCCTACACCTACCACCTCTCCCACCATCATGCCATCACCACCCAACCCGCTTCCACCTCACCCTCAATGAACTCGAAAAATCAATTCCAAATACTATGGTGACAACTATGTCAACCACAACATGGTTCATCCTCTACCTCCCACCATAGAACCAACTTGTGTCTCCCAAGCCATCAATGATCCTTTATAGAGACAAGTCATGGACGAAGAATACAACGCCCTACATCATAACCATACGTGGGAACTTGTTCCACCATCATCCAACATACCCATTGGATGCAAATAGGTATTTCAACTTGACATATCTATTGACAAGTACAAAGCTTATCTCGTGGCAAAAGGTTTTCGTCAACAACACGACAAAGACTACTTTGAAACCTTTAGCCTAGTAACCAAACCGGTCACCATTCGAGTAATCTTATCTCTCGTCCTTTCCAAAAATTGGACTCTTCGTTAACTTTATGTCAACAACGCCTTTTTACAAGGTACTCTGCATGAGGTTGTCTACATTATCCAACCTCCGGGGTATGCAAACTAAAAATTTCCAAATCACATTTGCAAATTCCGAAAGTCCCTTTACGGTCCGAAACAAGCGCCATGAGCGTGGTACATGGAACTCCAAACCTTCCTCCTAAGTTACGGGTTCAAGAGATCTCAATCGGATGCCTCCCGTTTTATCTATAGTCATAACGGCTTGATTATGTATTTTTTTGTATATGTGGATGATATTGTCTTAACAAGAAATTGTACAAGCTTCTTGAACAACCTTTTGGATATTTTGTCAAAAAGATTCTCTCTCAAAGACCTTGGCAATCTTCACTACTTCTTGGGTATAGAAGTCATTTCCACACCTCAAGGCATGTTCCTATCCCAACATCGACACATCATTGATCTTCTCATTACCTTCCATACAGATGGCGCTAAAGATGTTGTCACTCCCTTAATCTCACCTGAGTCTCTCACTTTAGAAGATGGCTCATCCAAAATCGACCCGATCACTTACCGAAAAATTATTGGATCTCTATAGTACTTAGCATTCACTCACCTAGATGCTTACTTCACAGTCAACGAATTATCACAATACATGCATGCCCCCACCATAAAAACATGTAAGCTCTCAAACGGGTCATGTGTTACTTAAAAGGCACCATTCACTACAGGTTGTTCTTACCAATGATGGGGGCCGGTCCAATTCGGCATATCTCATCTACCTTGGATCCAACATAGTCTCATGGAAATCCACACGCCAAAAGACCGTCTCCCGATCCTCAATGGAAGTCGAATATAAGGCTTTGGTTAATGCTGCAGCGGAAGTAACTTGGGTTGAACACTTGTTACAAGAACTTCATACTACAACTTCCACACTACCGAGCCTATATTGCGATAACGTCGGTGCCACGTATTTGTGTTCCAATCCAGTCTATCACTCCAGAATGAAGCATGTCGCACTAGATTACCAGTTTGTTCGGGAAAAGGTTGTTGCCGAATTGCTAAAAGTCTATCATATCAACTCCAAGGATCAACTAGCCGATGCTCTCACCAAGTCGCTCGCTCGTCCATAATTTTTCCTTCAATTGCAATCCAAGATTGTTGTCTCTAATGGAGCCTCCATTTTGCGGGGCCTATCAAGGATATCACATAAATATTCCCACAATCATCTCCATTAAAGTATTTACCATATTTAGCTAAGGTTTACCATGTATAGTTATTCTAGCTTTAATTTACAGCTTACATTACTCCTATAAATGCTCGCTCCTGTAAAGGCTTTATATTGGCCACTTATTCTCCTTGTAATGCGTGTAGTTCAATATTAAAATCAGCTTTCTCCTTGTAATGCGTGTAATTGAATATTAAAATCGGTATCTCAATATAAGGTTAGCTTAACAAGAAACATCAAGTTAGCAGTTGTCACAACCCACAACCCAGGATCAATTATTATGAAGTTAAATGATCTAAAAAGTCATGAAATGTCAAGTAAATCTAAAAAATCTATTTTCAAATGAGAGTTTGTTGAGTGTCTTCAATATTACGGCCAAGGCTATGCAAATGGCGATTATGTCATTATGATACACGAGTTGGGGAGACTTTCAAGGAGATACGGCAAGAAAGTTATTAATTGTATTTCATTTAAAATATCTTTTTGACTGTTTTTTTTACCTCAATGAGTGATGACAACACCAAATACCGTTGGGCTAGAAGCCCTTTGGTATTTTTTTTTACTGTTAGCAGGAAGAGAAAGCATCTACAATTTGGTCAATTGCGTTTATTAGCACAACGTGCCTATAGTAGACAAACTCCAAACTCCACTTGTGTTATGTATTTTGAAAAAGAAGGCAAAGAATGAGTTTCAAAGCTCTTCAACTAAAGGAATGCTGAATTCCTCAAATGAAGGAATCCATAAATTCCAATAAGATATTCAAGTAAACGCGATCATGAAATTGAATCGGAATCCATAACCACTTGATTATGGCAAAGCAAAGATCACATGAGATTTTTGTATTATATAGTAATTTATTAACAATATAAGTCATACCTTTCCAAACTTCAAGCAAGATTTCTTTTGATTCGAGAAAAGATTGTGAAAATTATAAACTGCCACGTACTATGGTTTTCTTCGAAACTACGATATGTAACCGTAGTTAATGATGGTAACCAAAGTGATTTAGTTAGTTCATACATATGATATTAATTAATTAACCATACAAGAGCTTAACTAAACAATTCAATAACGTTACATAAAAATTACTTTAAATGGTTTACAATGTAATTAAAGAAGCATATACTACTCCTAATCCATATGCGTTGACCGCAAACTTTCTATACATTATAATCCCCTAAAATAAAAATATTAACTGAAGAATATACATCAAGTAAAAAATATTCAAAAAAAAAATTAACAAATGCAATAGCTAGTCTACCTTCTTTTTCTTTTCTTTTTCTTTTTTTTTCTTTTTTTTTAAAGGTCGCCACAAGATTGAAACTCCATTTTGGAATATTCCAATCAAATAATTGTCCAAAGGCATCCAACGTAATAGTGTACTAACGTTGTTCCCCAACTTCAAGTTGGTTCAACGAAAGAGAAAAAACCCATTTGGGTAACGACTTTGTTCTCCTAGCAGAATTATGCAGCATCTGTTGATGTCGATTCCTATTATTTTTCTTCGACATTGACTCCACAAATGACTTGACACGTTGCATGGCCAAGATTAGGGTTTCTTCAGACATATTGGCGAAGCAAACCCTGAACCAACCCGGTTCACTACAATGGCAAGATGAACCGGGTGAGATGTTCAACCGGACATCATACACAATCTTCTCCCAAAGTTCGATTTCTCCATGAAAGGTCTTTGAGCTCAAAAGATGTCTCATATCCACCCAACAAAACAAACCGGAATTGCTTTTCAGGCATCTGATTCCAACCTTTTGCAGCCCTTTTACCAGCGTTTCCTGCCGGTGTTTCAACCTCCGGCGATTCTCAGAAAGATAGATTTGTGTGAATTTCCGGTCTGATAACATCTCCGACAGTAAATACTGTGTTTGAGAGGAAATTAAACCGAAGCTAGACATTTTTGTGGCGGCAGAGACGACGTCAACGTTGCCGGAGTAAATTGCTCCGACTCGAAAACCAGGTAAACCGAGATCTTTTGAGAGACTGCAGATGATGTGAACGCGGTTAGAAACTTCGCTGTTCATGAGGTTTTTGTTCTTCAGAACTTCCATCACACTGGTGAACTTCGGTGAACTGAAAACAGTACCAGAGTAGACTTCATCACTGATGAGATGGATGTTCTTGGTGGATATGAAGTTGAAGATGAGGTCGAGTTCATGGATGCTCAATGATGTCCCCAATGGATTCGACGGATTCGTGACGAAAATACCCTTCACTTTAAGGTCTTTCTTTTTTGCTTGTTGGTAGGCATCTTCAAGGGCAGATCTGGTAATCCGGAAACCATTGGAGCTTGAGCAGTGAATCGGGACTATTTCAGCTCCAGTTCGCCACTTGAGATCTCTATCAAATCTACATAACGTAGTAAACCAGATCAGAATCATAAACTTTACTGTGACGTTACTTACGATATAAGGAATACGAGATGAAAAAGTAAGGTGAACCTACGCCGGATAATATGGCGTCGGAATGAGGAAAGCGTCGCCGGGGTTAGCGACACAAAACATTAAAGTTTCACTGGCGGAGGTTGCTCCGGCGGTGAGTACAAGGTTGTTTGGATCAAAAGTAAAAGTGTTTCCTCTTATCTCAGACATGAACTGGACGAATGCCTACAAAAATCAAAAGAAATGATTAAGTATATAAATAGATGAATAAGATATTTATAAAACTTGGTAGGTGGGTTTATTTACTACAAGACGATTTAAAAAAAAGAAAAATGCTTACTTTCTTGAAAGAGGGAAGGCCATGATAATCTTGAAAGAGAGCAAGTTCTTTAAAGACGGAATGATCATCATTGTTCTTGAATTGTGTTGCAGTTGGATTGTTTTCGATCCATGACTCAAGAAGATTGAATGATAATTGATTTTCAGCCAGACCCATTTGGATAATACCATTTGGATTATTGATCTCGTGGTAGGGATTCTTCTCGTACTCTTGCCATCCAAGAAAATACGAGGAATCCTGCCCATGAGCATTACAATCGGTAACTTTTGAGGACAACATGTGTTTGAAAAAAAGCCTTAACTGAGGCAAAAACAATAAGTGTTAAAAGATTGGAATTGGATTTTGGTTAAAATGAGGTGAAGCTATGTGGTGAAAGTGAATGAGAACGCATTTTATGAATGGTTTGTTTGGAAGGTATATATAGAGGTTGGAGATGTAGTTGACAAATAGTGTTACGTTAATTCCATGTCAAATTGTTTGACCTTTGGATTCGTAGACTTTAAAGTTACTCTCATGTTCTACTCTCTTTTCACGCGCGATCTATTCACACTCCACCGTCATTTGTACGTGCAGTGCACGTGATAAGATTGCATCTCTCCATAGGCATTAAAGATCGAATTTAGATTTTAGATGCAAATAAGAAGTTTCCTTTCACACTGGTTATTTTACGGGAGGCCAAGGCGGCAAGGCCCACTTGGCTTGTAGTTATACTAGAGATTATGAACTAATTAAGGAGCTGTCTTGTAGTGATTATGGTTGGCTAGTTTCAACAAGAAAGATATGTGTCAACAAAAGGACAATAGTTTTCATTGAGTAATTAAAGATTTAAATGTAGCCAAAATGCGTGATTAGTCTCACCAAAGGTTTACACACGTCTACTCTATGATTGTTGGAAATATCTAATACTCGTATAAAGTGATTACATTTCAAATTATGTAAAGGTTTGAATGTCACAATCAAATGTTCTCGTTTAGATACAAGCTTTTTTAGAACAAAATACATAAATGGATAGGGAAAATGATTGGTAACTAAATATCAAAATTGTTCAAAATATATCATTCAAGTTTTGTAACTACAAAAGAAATATCATTGCATTATTGTCTTTGTACTCGTATTACCATCCAAGTAAACTCTTTGTTCCAATCACACCTTATAGTGATTGGTTGTTGCAGGTAAGTTGGTGACTTGACATATTTATTGTTTTGTTGGTATATTAGTTGACAAATAGGTTATCTACCCGACATTAAATGTTATATTTGTTGGATTAAGTGTTTAAACTTATAACTATAAATGAGATGTACTTGACCTGATAGTAGCATGGTCATTTTGGGTTGTCTTCACACTGGTGACTAGACAGGATGACTGTTGAGGAGATAGGTTAATTTATTATTAAGAATAATAAATTGTGGCATAAATATGATTTATTAATATATTATATGAATAATATATTAATTTGGAATCATATTATTAATTAGTATTTAATTAGAAATTAATTTGGAATTAATTTTGGGATTAAAGGAACTGATTAAAAGTACAGGGATTGTTTTGTAATTATTTGATGGTTGAGGCTTTGTGCCATTGGATCACACTTGTTAGGGCTAGGCCGAAAATCCAAGAAGGATTTAGGAGTTTTTGTCTAAGGCCTAATGCAAGGAGGTCCATGGACTTGCTTAGGCCCTAAGCTAAGGGATTAGGGTTTCCACCCTGAAACCTAGTTGGCTTCAAGTATAAATAGACCCCTTAGGCTTAAGAATTCGTCCCACCCTTTGAGGAACCCTAGAAGAGACGATTTCTAGAGCTAGTTACATTCTCTCCTCTATCTCTTATTCATCCTTTCACTCTTGTGTGTTTGCGATCCATTAGAGGTACTACATTTGTGGTACTTGTCCTCAAGAGCAAAGGAACTTCAAGATTTAGTTGTTACTACTATATAGCAACAAAGGTATGTATTCTAATCCCTTTTGTTTGTGAATTTTCGAAATATTAGATGCATGCTAGGGTTTCCTTTTGTGTTCATTTGTTGTATGTCTAATAGTTAAAACATAGATCCAAATTAGGGTTGCATGCACACATATGATTGTTTGTATAAAAACCAACAGTGGCATCAGAGACTTTGGTTTTTGTTTTCAATTGGATTTGATACAAAAGTATGAACTTGACAAATTAGGGTTTATGGCTAATAAACCCTAGGGCTTGGATTTTCGAAATTAGGGTTCCAAAACCCTAGTTTTTGAATTTTGTTAGGGTTTCTTGAACCCTTTCCTTTGGCATTAAAATTTCGAAATTAGGGTTGTCTAACCCTATGTTTTTCGAAAATGCCTTATTCCCCAAGATAAGATTCCAAGATTTTAGGGATTAGGATAATACCAACTTTTGCAATTATCCCTTTAATTGTTTAAATAGATAATTAAAGATCTTTGATTTATCCCATCTCAAATTTTTGAGTTTTAGGGGATAAAGGGATTAGGTTAAATTAATTGTTTAATTTAATGGATAATCCTCAAAGATTTAATAGTTTAAATTAAATGTTTAATTTTGGATAATTATTAAATCTTGTAATTATCCCTTTCATTGTTTAAATAGATAATTAAAGATCTTTGACTTATCCCATCCCAAATTTTCGAATTTTAGGGGATAAAGGGATTAGGTTAAATTAATTGTTTAATTTAATGGATAATCCTCAAAGATTTAATAGTTTAAATTAAATGTCTAATTTTGGATAGTTATTAAATCAAAGTTTTAATATTTAAGATTTTAAAATTAAAAAGTATTAATTTTCGAAAATTTTAAATTTGATTAAAACCCTAGTATTTTGAAATGCTTAAAATACACCCTTATACTATTAGAATATTATAAGATTAGTAATTATATATATGTATAAGAATAAGCTAGTTTTACCGTTAGTAGGCTTCATTCACAAAGCCGATCTATAAGGGGGTATAAGGTTGATGCCTATAAAATAGCAGTTTAATGGGTGTCCATTGTCACCCACTGCTTCTTTGATTGGTGGAGGGTTGTTAGCCGAATACTACCGTCCACACTTGGCTCTACTCGTTCCCTGGTACCCCAAGGATTCTTACTTAGGCTGCACACTGCTCCGGTGTCTTCAGTAGTACGGGCCCAATACTACCGTCCACACTACATCAATATTCATCCCAAGTCCTCCTCCTAGGATCCCAAATCCCAAGTACTCTACTCTTGCTATGTATGGTCTACTTGTTGGATAAGGTGTCTAAGTCCATAACTTATTTGGTATATACTTGACCCGACCGGCATGGTCCATTTGGGTTGCATCTCATCCAAACTATTATGGATAATTTTATGAGAGTTATACACATATGTTTATTAATATATTATGAGTTATAATATATTAATATGAAGTTACGTTATTTAATTAGTTTTAGTCTTAAATTAATTATGGATTAATTTAGAGATTAAAAGGAATACTAATTAAATTATGGGCTATTTGTTTTATATAGTGTGGGCTAATACTCATTTGTTAATGGGCTAGGCTTATGTGGAAGTCCATGGATGATCCATGGAGCTTTTAACCCATGGATCCTTGGAATAGGAAAAGACATGGGTTATTAGGGTTTCACCCTAACCATGCATACTATATAAGCATGCTTATGGAGCATGAAAGAGAGCCTAAGATAGCCTAAGAGAAAGCTAGTGTTCTAGTGTGTGTGTGCATGTGTGTGGCCGAAAATACAAGAGTGTGTATACTCTCTCAAAGTTTTCCAAGAGTTTGTGGTGTTTGTGATTCCATTTGAGGCATTCACACTATTGGTGCTTGGCCCTCAAACTCCTAAGAACCCAACACAACAAAGGTATGTAATCTCTTCTAACTCTTTTATGTTGAAATGTTCCCCATGCCATGTTAGATAGGTTATAAACCTTGGAAAATTATTATTTTGCATGTATTTAGACAAACATAGATCCAAGGTTTATTAGGGTTGCATGCACACTTAGGAAGTGTTAGATTGCTCAAAACCCAACAGTGGTATCAGAGCCTAGGCTTGCTTGTTTGATACTTGATGCAAAATAGTGAAAAAAGTCGAAATCGTTGCTGTCTGCATGCTAGACTCGCCGAGTCCATTGGGGGGACTCGCCGAGTCCAAGGCAAACTTCAACCTACTCGACGAGTCCGTTCGTGCACTCGGCGAGTAGGATCGAAAGAATGCAGAATCTCGACTTTTGCTGCTGGAAATGGACTGGAAACATTACCCTAAATTGTTTTGGTGTTGTAAAACTTATTTTAGTTGGTGTAATGGTTGTTCTAATCCATTTACAATAGCATATATCAAAAATCCATGATTTTATGTGTTCATATAACTCTTGAATTTTTGATGATCATGTTCATGTTCTTATGAATTTAGAAAATGATAGGAATTATTTGCTGAATTGTTTAGAATTAATTCTTAATCATTTATGTGTTTTAATGGAGTCCATAATTTGTCCTCAAGTTATGGATTACCAAAGGTCACTTTCATTTAACACACACTTAAAACACATAAGTTACATGAAAATGAAGAGTCTTCATTTTTATGAACCTTTAATTCATAAGTTATGAAATGAAGAGTTTTGCAAAGTTACAAAACTTGTCCTCAAGTTTTGGAATTTGTAAAGTTTCACACACTTTAATAAACTTTAATTCCAAACCTTAGAGTTTTAATAGTTAAAATTCAACCCTTATACTATTTATAACATTAATGGTTAATTATTATATATATGTATAAGAATAAGTCGTTTTACCGTTAGTAGGCCTCATTCACGAAGCCGGTCTATAAGGTGGGTATAAGGTTGTTGCCTATAAAATGGCGACTTAATGGGTGTATACTCTCACCCACCGCTTGCTTGATCGGTGGAGGGTCGTTAGCCGAACGGGTAGAACAACGACTTTAAATCCTCATTAAAAGTATAATGAATATTATAAAATAACTAAACTCTTTTAATTCCCAATCTTAGTTATTTTAGGAAAATGTGAACATGGTGCTAATCCATGGAATTCACACTTTGTACCTTACCAAGTCGTTAGTGGAGCGTGTGTGGTTAACCGGCACACTAATTAGACTAGTAAGGATCATGAAGGGTAACTTAATGTTGTCATAGATCAATGGAGCGTGTGTGGTTAACCGGCACATTGATTAGGTGATAATATTAGGAGTACCAAGTGAGTTAGCATGGTTATTCACACCTTGTTTTGTGATCCTCGGCATCCCAGTCACAAAACTTGAAGGGCACAATCGAGATTGAAACATGCCATTGAAAAGTTCAATGAATCTCAAAAGAATCTAGGAATTTCAAATCCAATTAAACCTAATTAATCATTTCGTTTTCATGGTGGAAATTGGTGAATCGTCATTCGCCTACCTTTCAAATATATTATTACTTAGATTACGGCATCCCTCTTCTAAGTGTAATATATTGTGATTGGATCCTAGCCTTAATATTACATTTGGGTGTCTTATTAAGGATCCTAAATATCTAATCTAAACTTACTTTCTTCTTTCAGATGTCTTCCAACACTAATGCTTCAGGCTCTAACCCAACTGGTTCTTTCTCTCTCATGAATCTTTGTGGGAGGGTCATCTTTGATGGTTCCAACTTCATGGATTGGATTAGGAACATCAGGATGGTTACTCGTTACGAGGACAAGGAATATGTCCTCGATAAGGAGTTAAAAGAACTTGATGAGTCTACTGCTACTCCTGAGGAGATCGCTGAATTCAGGTCTCATGAGAGAGATGCTACTAAGGTGGCATGTATCATGATGGCCACGATGACAGCTGAGCTCCAAAAGTCATATGAAGATTTCTACCCTTTTGAGATGCACCAAGACTTGATGGAAAGGTACCATCAGAGTGCTCGTCAGGAGCGGAATGAAATAATCTCCTCCATAATAACTACCCGCATGAAGGACAGTGAATCCGTCACGGGCCACATGCAAAAGATGCAAAGGTATGTGGACCGTTTGCTGAAGCTGAATGTTAACATCCCCGAGGAGTTAGCAATTGACATCATTTTGCACTCCTTGCCTTCTTGTTATGATCATTTTCGAATGACATATCATATGAACAAGGAGGAAGTTACCCTCAGCAAGCTTCAAGGACTCTTGAAGACCGCTGAAACCGGTCTTAAGGGTAAAGCGGTTGTTACCTCTACTACTCCTACTCCAACTTCTACCCCTGTTTTAGCTATTGGGCAAGGCAAAGGAAAAAAGAGGAAGCACCCTTCGAAGGGTACCAAGGGAAAGTCTCTTGAAGGCTCCTCATCCAAGACTAAGAACGGTTCTGTCACTCCTTCTGCCATTCCAAAGGATGCTGAATGCTTTTATTGCCATGAAAAGGCACACTGGAAGCGAAACTGCCCTAAGTACTTGCAGGATCTAAAGGATGGGAAAGTGAAACCCACCTATGCAGGTATTTACACTATATTGTCTAATTACTCAACATATTCTAACTCTTGGGTGCTTGATACAGGATGTGGTATTCACATATGTTCTGATTTGCAGGGCCTAAGAAGAAGTGAGGATGTGGAGCACGGGAAGATAAACTTAATCATGGGGAATAGGAAGGCTTCACCTGTTTCCAAGATTGGAGTTTATACTTTGTTGCTTAATAATGGGTTAAAATTAGATTTGAATAAATGTGTATACTCGTCTGAAATGGCGAGGAATATTATTTCTTTTCATGCTTTGTACAAACAAGGTTTTACCTTTTCGTTTGATAATGAATGTGGTGGTATTAATGCTTTCTTTAATAATGTGTTTTATTTTAAAGCATTACCTTGTGATGGCGTGTATGAAACTGTGTCGATTGTAGACAACTTAGGAAATAATGTGTTGTATATTGATTCTTCTACTAGCCTAGATAAAGCATCATTGTGGCACTGTCGTCTTGGACATGTAAACAAGAAACGCATAGACCAACTCCAAAAGAGTGGAGTCTTGGAATCATTTGACCTCAAATCAGATGATAGTTGTGAATCTTGTCTACTTGGAAAAATGACAAAATCACCCTTCACTGGAACTTGTGAGAGGGGTGAAGGTTTGTTGGACCTAATACATACTGATGTATGTGGGCCATTCAAAACCGCCACAAGGGACGCTAATCGGTATTATGTGACTTTTATTGATGATTATAGTAGATATGGGTATGTCTACTTGATCAAACACAAGTCCGAAACCTTTGAAAGGTTTAAGGAATTCAAACAGGAAGTAGAAAATCAATTGGGCAGGAACATTAAGATGCTTCGATCCGATCGAGGTGGTGAGTATCTTAGTACCGAGTTCCTTGACTATCTTAAGGAGTGTGGGATTGTCTCACAATTGACTCCTCCCAGGACACCACAGCTGAATGGTGTAGCTGAGAGGCGTAATCGTACCTTGTTGGACATGGTTCGCTTTATGATGAGTCGAGTTTCGTTACCAATCTCTTTTTGGGGGTATGCCTTAGAGACTGCCGCCCATATCCTTAATCTAGTCCCTACAAAGAAGGTTACCAAAACACCTCATGAGATGTGGACTGGGAAGGTTCCCAATTTGGACCACATCAAAATTTGGGGTTGCGAAGCCTTCGTGAGGCGTGAAACTCATGATAAGCTTGAACCCCGAAGTGAAAGGTGTATTTTCATCGGCTACCCACAGAAATCCTTCGGTTACCTTTTCTACAGACCCAGTGTGAATGTGGTCTTTGTAGCACGAAGAGGGATCTTTCGCGAGAAAGAATTTATAAGCCAAGGAGACAGTGGGAGGCAGATTGATCTTGAAGAAATTCAAGAATCAATTGGTGAAGGAACCTCAGACACTAGCAATCAACCTGAGGTAGAAACTCCTGTTGATCCAGCTGACGAGTCTGTACCTCCGAGACGTTCCACACGGGTTAGGAACACACCTTCGTTTTATTATGGTTTTCATATTACTACGGAAGGTGATACGTTTATTAGTGATAGTACACTAGTAAATTTGGATGAACCTAGCAGTGTTAAGGAAGCCATGGCAGGCCCGGAGTCTGCTAAATGGAAGGAGGCTATGGACAGCGAGATACAGTCCATGTATGACAATCAAGTTTGGAACTTGGTTGACAATGTACCAGGCCGTAAAACAGTCGGGTGCAAATGGATCTTCAAAAAGAAGACCGACATGGAAGGAAAAGTGCATACTTATAAGGCTCGACTGGTTGCGAAGGGTTTTACTCAAACTCAAGGTATTGATTATGATGAAACCTTCTCGCCGGTGGCCAAGATTAAGTCTATTAGGGTTATGTTAGCCATTGCAGCATTTCATGATTATGAAATATGGCAAATGGATGTCAAAACCGCTTTCCTTAATGGAAAGTTGGCTGAGGATGTGTACATGAATCAGCCAGAGGGTTTTGTCAATGCAGAGCACCCTAATAGAGTATGCAAGCTTAAGAAATCCATTTATGGATTAAAACAAGCATCTCGTAGCTGGAATCTTTGTTTTGATGAGAAGGTAAAAGAGTTTGGCTTCTTGAGAAGCGAAGATGAGTCTTGCGTGTATGTCAGAGCTAGTGGGAGTATAGTTAGCTTCTTGGTACTGTATGTGGATGACATACTACTCATAGGAAATGACATCCCAACCTTGCAGGAGGTTAAGTCCTGGCTTGGGAAGTGCTTTGCTATGAAGGACCTAGGGGAGGCTACCTATATCCTAGGGATAAGGATATTAAGAGAAAGGAGTAGAAGACTAATTGGACTTAGTCAGAGTATCTACTTGGATAAGGTGTTGAAAAGGTTCAACATGGAGAATTCCAAGAAAGGAGATTTACCGATCCAAAGCAATACCAAACTGAGTAAGACTCAGAGTCCGAGTACAGAGGCTGAGATAGCTGAGATGAGCCAATTACCATATGCTTCCGCAGTTGGCTCGATCATGTATGCTATGACTTGTACCCGTCCTGATGTGGCATTTGCTTTGAGCATGGTCAGCAGGTATCAGGGGAACCCTGGCAGGGCTCATTGGACCGCGGTAAAGAACATTCTCAAGTACCTGCGGAGGACTAAGGATTGGGTCCTTACCCTTGGTGGCAGTGATGACTTGAGAATATTAGGGTATAGTGATGCTGGTTTTCAGACTGATAGGGATAATTTCCGCTCTCAGTCGGGCTGGATCTTTACCTTAAATGGAGGGGCAATTTCTTGGAAGAGTTCCAAGCAGGAGACGGTGGCTGATTCGACTTGTGAATCAGAGTATATAGCAGCGAGTGAAGCAGCGAAGGAGGCGATATGGCTAAAGAACTTCATCGGAGACCTTGGAGTTGTACCAGCTATTAAGGAACCTATAGAGATTTTCTGTGACAACAATGCTACGGTTATCTTAGCCAAGGAACCAAGAGATCATGGCAGATCCCGACACATTGACAGAAAATATCACTTCATAAGGCACAAGATTGAAGAAGGACTCCTTGTGACAAGGAGGATATCGTCAGATGAGAATCCTGCAGATCCCCTTACGAAGGGACTGACGAGGGTTAAGCATTTTCAGCATGCGAGACGCATCGGGCTGAGGGACGATATTAGTTCTACAGATTAGATAGTTTTCCTGAAACTTGTAAAATGTAATCGACGTTTGATGATGAATAAAATTTGTGATTTATTTATGAGTAAAGTGTTACTATCATTGTCAATTATTTACTATTGTTTCAGTTTTGCATGTTTTGACTTCCAGAATAATTAATTTGTTCAAATCTCCACAATCGATCATACGTCGGAAGTAGGTATGAATCAAGATTGTCATGAATTGGGTTTGTAGATGCCTTAAAGGTGTTTAGGCATGGCAATGGTTGCTGCAACATTCATGAGTACTCATAAGTTATGAGTATTGGTATAAACCCACGCTCACTTGTATCACTTCATGGAATTTATCTCGAGTGATCGTGAGACGATAACATCATATAAATCTTTAAACCTAGAGATATGAGTTGTTACCTATGAGTTGGTTGTGCATTGATTGCACGTAAACGCATCAGTAACTTGATGTTATAAAACGTGCCTTTGTGTACAATTCAATAAGTAGTAGAACAAGCATATCAGTCGAAGTTTATCTGTTCCTTCTAGAAATAGAAGCGATATCCGGGCCCCTCGATGATTTTGTGTTGACCCATATACCAGGCCTGGTCAGAACTAAACCGATGTGTTCAGTGAAGTTCTTCGTCAAACAAATCGGATAATCGAGAAACAACTGCTAGACAATAAGCAAGACATAGTTCCATGTGTTTGTCCGGCTGATATCATGAGAACAGAGGATTATGTGATCACTTATCTAAAATGGCGCTTCATAGTTCGACAGAGTCTTCATTGTTCGAGGGAGTTTTCGAGAGCTACGATTGTTGGTTGGTTCCTGAAGTTATAGGCAAATATAGTTATTAGACTTATCCAAGTGGGAGTCTGTTGGATAAGGTGTCTAAGTCCATAACTTATTTGGTATATACTTGACCCGACCGGCATGGTCCATTTGGGTTGCATCTCATCCAAACTATTATGGATAATTTTATGAGAGTTATACACATATGTTTATTAATATATTATGAGTTATAATATATTAATATGAAGTTACGTTATTTAATTAGTTTTAGTCTTAAATTAATTATGGATTAATTTAGAGATTAAAAGGAATACTAATTAAATTATGGGCTATTTGTTTTATATAGTGTGGGCTAATACTCATTTGTTAATGGGCTAGGCTTATGTGGAAGTCCATGGATGATCCATGGAGCTTTTAACCCATGGATCCTTGGAATAGGAAAAGACATGGGTTATTAGGGTTTCACCCTAACCATGCATACTATATAAGCATGCTTATGGAGCATGAAAGAGAGCCTAAGATAGCCTAAGAGAAAGCTAGTGTTCTAGTGTGTGTGTGCATGTGTGTGGCCGAAAATACAAGAGTGTGTATACTCTCTCAAAGTTTTCCAAGAGTTTGTGGTGTTTGTGATTCCATTTGAGGCATTCACACTATTGGTGCTTGGCCCTCAAACTCCTAAGAACCCAACACAACAAAGGTATGTAATCTCTTCTAACTCTTTTATGTTGAAATGTTCCCCATGCCATGTTAGATAGGTTATAAACCTTGGAAAATTATTATTTTGCATGTATTTAGACAAACATAGATCCAAGGTTTATTAGGGTTGCATGCACACTTAGGAAGTGTTAGATTGCTCAAAACCCAGCACTACTCTCTAGCAGATCTTTCACAAGCTCCTCGCTGCTATCTACTCACTCTCAAGCATCTCCTAGCAGCAACACCCCAAGGCTAAGGCATCACAAATCAGGCCACTCTAGTCCTAATAAGAATACCTAGCCTACTCTAGCATGCATAACATATTATCTCATATCACATAACACATAATATAAGGGTATTTTGGGAAATCACCGTTCGGGCGCTGGTTGATCGTACATACTGATCTGCTCTGCTCTTTTCAAAACCCTTTTACTCTTTTAGAAAAATTTTGTTTTATTCCGAAAAATTCCTCAAATCCTGAGTTTAAGTTCAAATGCGCTCAAAGACGCAGTCGAATCCCTCAAACCAAGGCTCTGATACCAACTTGTAACAACATAAATTTCAAAACAATTTTTCACTTTTAAAATTTATAATTTTAATTCATAAACATTCTCATATCTCATTATATCACATATCAAATCCATAAAAACACATCCCAAGATCAAAATGTATAAAACTCCAATAGTGTGTACTGATCATGCCGGCACCTTCCCGCGATCTTCACTAGTACCTGAAACACGTAACACAAAACACTGTAAGCATAAATGCTTAGTGAGTTCCCCAAAATATCACATTTAACACATAATAGCCACTCGAGGCTATAACTCTGTGAGCCCTCTGGCTCTAACTCTATGGACCCTCTGGTCCTAGCTCTGTGAACTCTGATATACACACAACATAAATCACATAGAAATAATGTTGTGCAACACATCACATAAATAGCATACAAGATACTCTATCACATAACTCTAATTACCACTCAAGGTAAAGTATAGTGAGAAGACTCACCACGGATAACTCGGTAAACCTCGAACTCTGAAATTATGCACTCGCCTCCGCCTAATCACATAATAATTAATCTAATTAATACAACTTCTAAAGGCTAGGCTAACCCCTCTCTATAAGTTCTCTAAGAAGGGTAAAAGGCCATTCTACCCCTCTAACGGCTCCTTTGACCTCCTCTTGTTGGAAACAACTTCTCCTTTGCCAAATCACACCAAAATTGATCAATATAGCCTTATCTCTCTCTCAACTCGCTCAACCTCTCAAGGGGCACTCTCAAGAGACAGGTAGCCACACAAGAGGGCTATAAGGTCCTTTAAATAGGGCTCAGGTCCGGGGATTTAGGGTTTCAGTCGTTAGCATGGACTTGTCGAGTCCACCCTTATCGACTCGTCGAGTCCCCTTGATATGTGCATAATTAGTTAATTATTTAACATATATTTTTAGTTATTTTTGGTTAATTATGAGAATAATCTGGACAAAAGGTACTTAAAGTGCTTTGAATTGTGTTTTCAGCCAAAAGATATGCTTGGATGAAAAAAGGAGAAAAGGAAAGCAAGAGAAGATTAAAGGGTGCCAAGAATGACCTACTCGGCGAGTAATTCGGTATTACTCGGCGAGTACACGCGATTGTTCCAGAAGATAGATACGATTCCTGATCCAAGACGGATAACTATACACCTACTCGGCGAGTTTATTCTGCTACTCGCCGAGTACCCTCTGTTTTGAGATATCTTTATAAGACGAATCCTGATCACTTGGGATAGAAGCCCTGGCGATTTTTGAAGGATTAACTGCGACTAAAAGGTTCAGAAGGCGCTAAGGAACCCTAAGCTTCAAGAGTTGGAAGAATTCAAGCAATTAGGTTAATTCTACCACTTAGACTTAGGAATTAAACATGTTTGCTTTCTTAAACTTTGTTTCTTTGTTTGTTTCTACTGCAACTATGAGCTAAACTCGTTTTTGTTTCTGTTTGGGGAATACCAAAGAACTCCCATGGTTTAATTATTGATTCTTGTTTAATTGTCTATTGGTGATTTGTTAAATTAAGTTTGTTAAAGAACCTCATGTGTTAATCACTACTATTTTCTGTTAATTGGAAGGCAATTAGGTTGCATGAACATCACTTAATTGTTAACCTCATATGTCTATGTGAATGCTAAAACGTATGCTTGGAAGTAATGATTATGAAACTAAGATTAATAAGAAAATAGGAAGATTAATGTGTGAGCTTGTTGAGAAACCACCAACAAGAGGTTAATTGAATTAATAACTTAATTGACCATTACAAATCTTATTTAACCCAAATAATTAATCTAGGGAATTAATTAGTTTAAACACTTGATCAACGCTTAAATTAGTTAATTGTCTAAGGGTTAGGAGTAATGAACATGAACCTAACTATTATCATTGGTAACCAATAGCAATTAATCTATCTTAACTTAAATAACCATAGGAGTGAATTGGTTGAACCTAAATAGAAACATCTTTATCAAATTTGGTGAATAGTTGTTGCTTTAGTTAATTAGTTAAATTTAATTTGTTTAAGTTTCTAGTCTTGCAAAACTAGAGAAAAGACCATTTATTTTTATTATTTGTTTTAGTTAAAATTAGCTATTAGTTTAATTTCCGTTCCCTGAGTTCGATACCTTACTTATCAATCTATACCACTTAAAGACAGGTTCACTGCCTTTGTGTGCTCAAATTATTAATAAAAAGTAGGGATAAAACTAGTTGAATTTACACACATCACCCCTCATTTATCAGTCAACAATACGCGATCCTACCCGACGAGTCTAGGCGTCAACTCGTCGAGTCCCTCTCTTAACTCCAAAATAAATGATAAAATATAATACCTGGAAATCCGGATGTTACAATTCTCCCCCACTAGAATCAGACTTCGCCCTTGAAGTCTTACTCGGCAAACAACTCTGGATGCTGCTCATGCATCTCCGACTCCGGCTCCCAGGTCAAGTCGGACCCTCTCTGATGTTGCCATTGAACCTGCACCAGGGGCACCTTCTTGTTCCTCAGAACCTTGATCCTCCAATCCACAATTGCAACTGGCCTCTCAACATAATTCAGATTGGCATCCACCTAAATATCCTCCAACAGTACTACCGCCGAATCGTCGGCTATACACTTCCTCAACTGAGATACATGGAAGGTATCATGGATCTGGCTCAACTCCGCAGGTAGCTCCAGACGATATGCTACCATGCCTACCCTTGCAGTCACCCTGAACGGACCGATATACCGGGGCCCCAGCTTGCCCCTCTTCCTAAATCGGATCACTCCTTTCCAAGGAGATACCTTCAGCAGTACGAAGTCTCCTATTTGGAACTCAAGCTCGGACCGTCGCCTATCCGCATAACTCTTCTGGCGACTCTAAGCTGTCAGCAGCCTCTGCCTGACCTGCTGTATCCGCTCTGTCGTCTGAAGCACTAATTCAGTGTTGCCCATCAATCGCTGCCTAACCTCTCCCCAGCATATGGGAGTCCGACACCTCCTCCCATACAACAATTCAAAGGGAGGCATGCCGATACTCGAATGGTGGATGTTCTTATACGAAAACTCAACCAACGGTAAATACGTGGCTGTTGTTATACGAAAATTCAAATGGAGGCATGCCGATACTTGAATGGTGGCTGTTGTTATACGAAAACTCAGCCAACAGAAAATACGTGTCCCAACTTCCTCCGAAGTCCATCACACACGCTCGCAGCATGTCTTCGAGCGTCTGAATCGTCCGCTCACTCTGACCATCCGTCTGTGGGTGGTATACGGTACTAAAATGCAGCCTCATACCCAACTCCTCATGGAATTTCTTCCAGAATCTGGAAGTGAAACATACATCTCGATCTGACACGATCGAGATCGATACTCCATGCCGTGATACCGCCTCTCTCACATATATCTCTGCCAGCCTCTCAGTAGAAGAGCTCTCTCTGATAGCAAGAAAGTGAGTGCTCTTCGTCAGCTGGTCAACAATCACCCAGATTGCATCGACACCCCTCGCAGTACTCGACAATTTGGTGATAAAATCCATGGAAATTTGTTCCTACTTCCACTCGGCAACCTCAAGTAGCTACAACTTGCCATGCGGACGTTGATGCTCGGCCTTCACCCTGCGACAGGTCAAGCACCTCTCTACGAACCACGCGACATCCCTCTTCATACAGGGCCACAAATACTCCCTCTTTAGGTCCAAATACATCTAAGTGGCCCTGGGATGGATCGAGAACTTCGACCTATGCACCTCCTCCATCAGAATGGTACGTGCCCCGCTTTCAAATGGCAACCAAATCCGACCCTGAAAGGTCATAAGCCCACGGCTATCGGCAACAAACTCAGATATCTGTCCGATCACCCGCTCTCTTTTGCGGTTCTCAGGTCTCATGGCCTCTACCTGGGCCTCCCGAATGGTGTCCAACATCGGAGTCATAACTATCAATCTCAAACAAACATCTCGTATCAGGACACTCTTCGCCATGCGACTCAGGGCATCGTCTACAACATTAGCCTTGCCCGGGTGGTACATGATCTCACACTCATAATACTTTACCACATCCAAGCATCTCCTCTAGCGCATATTCAGGTTGGGCTGATCCATCAGATACTTCAAGCTCTTGTGATCCGTGTATATGGTACACCAGACCCCATACAAATAGTGACGCCAGATCTTGAGGGCGAACACCACAGCCCCAACTCCAGATCGTGAGTGGGATATCTCATCTCATGAGGCTTCAACTGCCTCGATGCGTATGCTATCACATGACATTTCTGCATCAACACGGCACCCAATCCTGATATCGACGCGTCACAATATACCACAAAATCATACATCCCCTCCAGAAGGGCTAATACTAGGGCTTCGCATAATCTCTGGCAAAGTGTCTCGAATAAGGGCTGCTGCTCTGGGCCCCAACTGAATGTTACGCCCTTCCGGGTCAACCTGGTGAGAGGAACAACAATCTTGGAGAAATCTTTGATAAATCTCCGATAATAGCCGACCAACCCTAGAAAACTTCTGATCTCTGAGGGGGATCTCGGCACCTCCCAACTCATCACTTCCTCAATCTTGGCTTGATCGACCAATATCCCGCTCTGGTTAACGAGATGCCCCTCCTGGACCTCTCATAACAAAAAATCGCACTTGGAGAATTTGGCATAAAGCCTCTACGATCTCAGAACTCCGAGGATCTCCCTCAAATGCTCCTCATGCTGCTCTCTAGATCTCAAATATACCAATATATCATCGATGAACACGATCACTGAACTATCCAACATCGGCCTACACACTCTATTCATGAGATCCATGAATGCCGTCAGTGCATTGGTGAGCTCGAAAGGCATCACCACGAACTCGTAATGCCCATAACGAGTTCTGAATGTTGTCTTCTGGATATCCTCATCGCGCACTCTCATTTGATGATATCCAGATCTCAGATCAATCTTGGAGAACCAAGACCTCCCTGTAACTAATCAAACAAATCGTCGATACTCGGCAAGGGGTAACGCTTCTTGACCGTCAACTTGTTCAACTCCGGGTAATCAATACACATCCGGTGCGAACCATCCTTTTTCTTGACAAAGAGGATCGGCGCTCCCGATGGCGAGCTACTAGGCGGAATAAATCCCTTCCCCAACAGCTCCTGAAGCTGCAAGGATAACTCTTGCATCTCTGGAGGCGCAAGGAGATAGGGCGCCTTGGCGATAGGCGCTGCCCCCGGAACCAAATCGATACGAAACTCTACCTGCCTCTCGAGAGGCACACCCAGCAACTCCTCGGGGAAAACGTCCGGGAACTCCCGCCTTATCGGGACCTCATTGACCAACCTCTACCTCTCTGCATCTACTCTCGTATCCATTACATACGCCATAAACCCACTACAGCCCTACTATAGGCTCTGCCTCGCTCTAGCGGCCGAACAAAATGCTGACCCAGGACGGGTACCCTCGCCATAAACCATAAGAACTCCTCCACTAGGGTCTCGTATGGTCACCAGCTGCGGCTCACAGTCGATAATCGCTCCAAATTTGCTCAACCAGTCCATGCCCACGATGATACTGACATACACCATCGCAATCGGTACCAAATCAATCAGAAACTCAATTCTGAAGATCTCAAGTACACATCCCCGAATCACATCGGTGGCAGACACTGCTCGCTCGTCAGCTATGGAAACTCGCAGAGGTCGACTCAACGCCTCTCGACAAATACTGATGTGTTGACTAAAGGTTAATGACACAAAAGATCGATTCACACCAGAGTCAAATAACACCAAGGCAGGCACAGAACACACAAGGAAAGTACCTACGCATAATATAATATAAACACAATATCTCAAACATCATAGTAAATACATGAAAGATTACATATCAGCCACAATATCGGGCGCCATGAGGACCTCCTCCGCGGTCAACTGGAAAGCTCTCCCTCATGCCTTTGGTGCCTTGGCCTTCACCGGCCGACTATCGGTAGCTCGAATAGCAGCAGGGGCAGATCCATGTGATGCTCCTTGTGCTGATCTCCTCAGTTGCAGACACTCGGCCTTCCGATCCCCGGTCTGGTTGTAGTGAAAACAGACTGCAAATCCCTTGGGGAAATCCTTGGCTATATGCCCCTCCTTGCCACACTTGTAGCAAGACCCTGCTCTACACACTCCCTCATGACCCATGCCACACTTTCCATAAGTGCGGCCCTTCTGGTTCCTTGATCTCGAATCGGCGGGCTTAGCCCGCTTGGTTGCCAGTTGGCATTGATCTGGTCGCCGATCCCTCACCTGAGACTCCACCTCCTCCCTCACCTGAGTCTCCAACTCTATCCCCTTCTTCCGAGCATTTGCCTGAAGCTCGGCCAATGTTCGGTATGATGAGTTCACCACAAACTCTTGTATGTCCCCCCATAGAACACTCAGATACCGACTCATACGGGCCTGCTCGGTAGACACGTGCTCAGGGCAGAACATTGCCCTCTCATGGAACATCCTGAAGATCACAGTAACAGACTCAGTACCCTGCTTGAGGGTCAGAAACTCCTAGGACAAACCTTCCCTCTCCACCGAGGGAACGTACTCATCACGAAACATAGTGGTGAACCTCTCCCAGGTTACTGCAGCAAGCTCAAGAGACGAAAAGTGCACCATCACAAACTTCCACCAGTCCTTCTCTCCCAAGTAAAGCTGGTTCAGCGCGAACCAGACCCTTAAATGCTCTAGACATGAACACGTATGGAAGCATCCCTCAATATCAGAAACCCATCTCATTGCAGCAATCGGATCCTGCGTCCCATAAAACTCTGGTGGCTTCGTGTTGCTGAACTCCCGGAACACCAACGAATCGCTACCCTGGGGTCTGGCAGCAGCAACAGCTGCGGTAGCTGTAGTGGTTGCAACCTCAGTAACCGCTACGTATCAACAGCACCTGGTTCTTGGTACGTATTTCTTTTTATTTTTATTTAAGTATTTTTCATTTTTGGCCTTGGACTCGGCGAGTTAAAGGACCAACTCGACGAGTCGGATCCCGGACTCGACGAGTAGATCCTATCTGGACAAAAACCCTAATCCAAGGGTTTGCACCCTATTTAAAAGATGTTATGTCGACCACAATGTCCCTTATGCTCCCAGAACACCTCTCATTGAAACCCTAGCCGTTATTGAAGCAATCTAAGCCTTGTTGGTGGATTTTGGTGCTTGTGGTCTTAAGAAGGAAGGAGAAAAGCTTGAGGAAGCAAGTAAAGACCAAGGGAACCCGAGTTTGTGCACCTTCTACAGTTCCTTGATGGTAAAAAGCTGTAACATTGCTCTTTCATTCGTTAGATCCCTCTTTTGGGAGATTTAGGGCTTTTATAAGCCATTTTTGATGACCAACCATGATTACAAATGTGGTTGGGGGTTTGGGCTTCTAAATCAAGTCATTAAGAGAGTCACAAGGCAGTTGGGGGTTGCTTTTGCACCCATGAAGGGTCCCATGCACCTTAAGAGCTTGTTTTATGTCTTTTTGAGCTCAAAGTCCCATGCAAGCACGTAAAGTTTGTATCTTTATGTGCTAGATCGATTGTAGAATCTTGGATCTATCTTTTGATCAAAGGTTGTACATCAGAAATCGAGGATTTAGAGTGTGGACATGAACGACTCGGCGAGTCCATTCCTGGACTCGACGAGTCCAAGGCTTTGAGTCCCAAATCTGTTAGGGGTCAAAGAACTCGGTTGAGTGTTAGAAGGCTTGTAATCGGACAGAAAGAGTGATCCAACCCATTGGACGTAATTTTAGACCTAGAGTTCATGGGACTCGAAGAGTGCTAGAACAGACTCGGTGAATCCAAGGCAATCTCCTTAAGATTGAAGATGAGCTCGACGAGTTGTTTATACAACTCAGCGAGTCGAGGATAGGACTTGTTCATCAGATAAAGGTGGACTCGATGAGTGTTCATACAATGTAACACCTAGTTCCTGGTTCTTGGTACGTATTTTTAAATTAAGTATTTTGCATTTTAGACTCAAACCGAGGGACTATGTAACACCTAGTTCCTGGTGTGTCTAGACTCAAACCGAGGGACTATGTAACACCTAGTTCTTGGTATGTATTTTTAAATTAAGTATTTTGCATTTTGGCCTGGGACTCGGCGAGTTGGTGGCCCAACTCATCGAGTAGAAGCGGTTTGGACGCGGGAGTTAAGTGGCTGACTCGGTGAGTCAGAGACCGGACTCGACGAGTCCGTGCTGTCTAGAAAAAAACCCTAATATGAGGGTTTGCACCCTATATAAATGCCTTAACTCAGCCTCTCGTGTCCCTAACACTCTCCTAGAGCTGCATATCGAAACCCTAGTCGTTTGTGTGTGTTAAGGCCATTTTGGTGCTTTTGTTGACTTGTGAAGCTTGGAAGGAAGAAGAGGAGATTGAGTATTCGACTTGGGGCTTGTGGATCCAGAAATCTCATTCCATCTTCAGCTTAATCAAGGTAAAATGCTCCTGCTTTGGTCTTCCATTTGGTTGTTCATCTTTAGATTGTAGATCTTGGGTGCATTTAGGGCTTTCAAGCCATTTTCGGATTTAAGGAGTGTTATGTGGACTCTAGCCTTCAGATCTGGTCCTTAAGACGGGTCTCATGGCATAAAGGTGCCAACTTTAGGGCCATGAGAGCCCCATGCACATTATAGGACACTTTATATGGATTTTTGAGCTCAAAAACCCCATGCATGTACATCAAGTTTGGAACTTTACGTATAAAATGGACATTAGGAGGCCAGATATATGGTTTTGGTGTGTTAGACCTCATTTAGATCGACTATATGGAGTTGGTCAAGGTTGGAATCGGCGAGTTACTCTTGGCACTCGACGAGTCGGTGACCATTGTGCACTAAACCCTTTCTGTGAATGGGTAAGTGTTAGGAAGGAAGTCCCTTATGGGTTTGGACGCAAAAAGGGACCTGGGAGTCATGGGACTCGGCGAGTGGTATGAGCAGACTCGGCGAGTCCATAGCAATCTCCTAATCTTTGAAGATGGACTCGACGAGTTGTTCATACAACTCGGCGAGTTATAGACTGGACAAGTTCTTAAGTTGGAGATGAACTCGACGAGTTCAAAGAGGAACTCGGCGAGTCGGATGAAGAAGGTCCCGATGTTATGATTGAAGGAGAACCCGTCGAGTTTTTGCTAGACTCGATGAGTGGAGCCAGGGTTTTGTGGGGGATTAGAGAAACATGGACTCGACGAGTTGGTACGCCAACTCGGCGAGTCAGGTCAACTGAATGTTAACTTTGACCAATGTTGAATTTGACTAAACTTGAGCTAACCCTGTACTTTAGGGTTGTATGTGATATGTGTTGACTTGAAGGTTGCCGTGTAGGGATCAAGGAGTCGTTAGGAGTCGACTTGTGCACCGGGGATAGTTCATACAATGCACGATATCGAGGTGAGTTACCTCCCAATAGGGGTGGGTCTAAGGCCACAATGCCGACCCACCAAAAAGTGGTATTTAAAAGATAATGGTCTTTGTGATAATTACCTTGGTCTGGTTATGTGTTGGTTATGAGGTATATATGGATAGTATGTTATGTGTATGGTAGGGATTAGTTTCCCTGACAGTGGTCCTTAGGACCCAAGGGTAGGTCAGTACCCGGATATGCTTGACTGTATGCTTATATCTGTTGATTATATGCTAGTGGTAGGGGTGAAATAGTCCCCAGTTACCGATTGAAATATACCGATGTTGATTACCGGTTGAAAGATACCGATGATGGTTACCGGTTGAAAGATACCGATGAAGATTACCGGTTCAAAGATACCGACGATATTGTATGGCATGTGGTATGATGGAGGAACTCACTAAGCTTTGTGCTTACAGTTTTGGTTTTGGTTTCAGGTACCTCTTCGTCAAAGGGGAAAGAGTCGACGGTATAGCAGCGCATCACACACACACACATGTTTCCGCAAGAAGTTTTTGGGATTGTGCTTTGATTTTTAATACTTATGATGTTATGGTTTGAAATAAAACATTATGATTTTGTAATGGAATGTTTTATTGACAAGGTTTTGGTAAAATGTTTATTAAATGCGTTAATTAAAAAAATGAAATTTTGGACTTGAAATTTGGGTCGTTACAGACTAAAAGATTTTTACAAGGAAAATGGTTTTCTAAAATCTAAATGGAAGGATTTTAAGAAAGACGAAGTGTGTGATGCATGCGACCAGCCGAGCTCAAGTAAATTTTCCCCAAGGTACCTATACTTGCTATGTTATGTTATACGGTTTTGATTCAGAAAACTGCATGCTAGAATAGGACTAAGGATCTAGGAGGATGCCTTGTGTGCCTGATATATGATTCTGAGAACTGCATGCTAGTTAGGGCTAAAGGTCTAGGGAGGATACCTTATATGCCTGTTGTATGGGCTGTATGCTAAGACTGTTTGGTCAGCAGTAGGATGGCCTATGTAGGTTATGCCTGATTTTGGTTACCCAATGCACGAATGCTGCTTGCTCTGTGCTATGGGGGTTTTGGCCATCTTCAACTAGCTAAGGAACGGATATGTAACAGTATCCGCAAGTTAGTTAGGGGGAGGTGGTGGGGACTCCTAGTGTAGCTGATGGCGGAGGGTAGGTCGGAGAGTGTCGTAGGGAAGCCTAGGATGAGGTCAGTGGAAAGGGTATCGGTAAAAGGGACTTGGCGAAGTCGAAGCAATCCTTGAGGAAAGTACGGATAGATGTGGAAGGTAGTGTGGACCTGTACTACAGAAAGCAGAGGACTCGTACTCGAATCAAGGAGGGCCTAGATGGAACCTAGAAACTTGGAAAGTGTGTGAGACCTCTAAAAGGTATATGTGACCTGACAATCGTATGTTTATTTTCAGAATCGAGGTCACGCGACATGGAGCAGGAGGTTCAAGATCTGGGTCGGGATCGGGGTTGGGCACATGATATGAGCATGTGGATGATGGGTTACGCGAGTTCATCACGTCCGAGATCATGAGGGGTATCCTTGACGCGACGTCGGTAATCTCCGGGTCGATCAAGGAAGGGATCATTGCGCTGATGGAGGATCGCCTTAGGGCATTCAGGAGTGACATGGTGACCAGCCAGTCGGGGCCACGCACATTGTCCTTTAAGGACTTCAGAGGGAGTGGTGCACCAGATTTCCATGGGGTGAAGGACCCCATTGACAAGCTTCTGCTCAGAAGGGTTGAAGGTCCGTTTCGCTACAGGGTGTTTGAGAGACAGGGCTGAAGATTGGTGGGAGTCAGTTGGTGACTCTCTGGGAGCCTCGGCTATTGAGGCTATGACCTGGTCAGACTTTGTGACCAGATTCAGGGCGGATTTTGTGCCAGCTGTGGAGCTTCAGCAGCTGGCCAGGGAGCTTTTGGATATGAGACAGACTACGGAGACTGTGGCGGAGATCACCGCCAAGTTCCGGGAGAGGGCATTGAAGGTGCCCCAGTATACGGGTGATGCAGACATGAAGAGGACCCGCTACCATGACATGCTACGAGCTGACATCCGGAAGCATGTCAGTTTCTCAGCTTGCCCTACCCTGGATTCCATGATTGTCAGGGCTAGGGAGAGGGAGATTGATCTGGAGTACATACGGAAGAGGAAGGCAGCGGAGGGGCAGATAATGGGGGCTTCGGGGAAGAAGCCCAAGGGATCTGATGGTAAGCCGAAAGGCCAGTCAGGGCGGGACCGCTGTGGGAAATGCGGTGGGTCACATGAGGGATCTTGCCGCACTGGGCCGGGTTCAGGCTGCTATAAGTGTGGCAAGGTTGGACATTTTGGCAGAGATTGTACTGCCCCTACTCCTGCGATTCAGATATCTGACCTGATTTGCTTTCATTGCAATCAGAAGGGCCATAAAAAGGCCAATTGCCTTAGATTGATATCAGCAGCAGCGGCGCCGGCAGGGGCGCTGACTCCAGCAACAGCACGGGTTGTGGATGGCCAAAAGGCCAAGTTGGAGGCTCCAGTGGTTCGAAGCTGAGCATTTCTGCTGACAGCCAAGGAGGCACGCGCTGCACCCGATGTGGTGATGGGTATGACTTCTTATTTTATGCTTTTATGTCATGTCGTTGTGATTTTGATATATTATGTGCCTTGCTTAGGATCGTTCCATGTGAACGGTATCCTAGTTCAGGTGTTGGTTGATTCGGGTGCCACTCGATCATTTGTCTCTCTTGCGCTTAGCAAGAAGTTTCCGGAGTCTTCCATCATGTTGGATTTCCTTATAAAGGTCGAGATTGCAGACAACTGGTCGGTACGAGCGTCAGAGGTCTACCGAAATTGTGTTTTGAGGCTGTTCGAGGAACGTTACCTGGTGGACTTGGTTCCCATACCTTTACGGGGGGAACCAGGTCATTATTGGCATGGATTGGCTGAGCCCCAATGGGGCAGTGATCGACCGCGCCCAGAAGTTAGTGCGGATTAGGACCCCTAGTGGGGGAGAGCTGGTGGTTCAGGGCAAAAGGCCACAACAGGGACCAGCTTTCTGTTCAGCAGCGAGGGCTAGGCACTACCTTCAGCAGGGTTGTGCAGGTTATGTCGCCTATGTTATGGATACTCGGGAGGCGAGTAGGGCGACGGTGTGCGATGTGCCCGTAGTACGGGAGTTTGAGGACGTATTCCCCGAGGAGTTGCCCGGGGTACCTCCAGAGAGACAGTTGGAATTTAGAATCGACCAGGTCCCTGGTGCGACTTCGATAGCCAAGGCACTATACCGGTTGGCTCCTCCTGAGATGCATGAGTTGTCGACATAGCTGCAGGAGCTGTTAGACAAGGGATTCATTAGACAGAGCAGTTCACCCTGGGGAGCCCCGATTTTGTTTGTGAAGAAGAAGGACGGGTCGTATCGAATGTGTATAGATTATCAGGAGCTGAATAAGGTAACGGTGAAAAACCGTTACCCACTCCCGAGGATTGATGACCTCTTTGACCAGCTACAGGGACCATCTTGGTTCTCCAAAATTGATTTGTGCTCAGGATATCATCAAATGAGAGTCAGAGAGGAAGATGTACAGAAGACGGCGTTCCGAACGCGCTATGGCCACTATGAGTTCGTGGTGATGCCTTTCGGGCTCACCAATGCTCCCACCACATTCATGGATCTCATGAACCGCGTGTGCAGACCGATGTTGGATCGGTTCATGATAGTTTTCATCGATGACATCTTAATCTATTCCAAGACGCAGGAGGAGCATGAGGAGCATCTACGAGAGGTTCTGGAGACTTTGAGAAGGGAGAACTTGTATGATAAGTTCTCCAAGTGTGAGTTCTGGTTGCGCGAGGTGCAGTTTCTTGGGAACCTTGTCAACCAAAACAGGATTTCGGTAGATCCGGCCAAAGTGGAGGCCGTGATGAGACGGGAGGTTCCGAGGTCTCCATCTGAGATTCGGATTTTCCTAGGATTAGCCAACTACTATCAGAGATTCATCCAGGATTTCTCCAAGATAGTCGTACCCCTGACTAGGTTAACAAGGAAGGCCGTGGTCTTTCGTTGGGGGCCTGAGCAGCAGGCTGCATTCGAGACATTGAGGCATGGATTGTGCGAGGCGCCAATCTTAGCCCTGCCATAGGGCATGGAGGATTTCGTCGTGTACTGTGATGCGTCCATCTCGGGTTTGGGCACATTATTGATGTAGAGAGGGCATGTCATTGCTTACGTTTCGTGGCAGCTGAAGCCTCACGAGGCGAACTACTCGTTGCATGATTTGGAGCAAGGGGTTGTTGTGTTCGCCCTCAAGATTTGGCGGCATTACCTATATGGGGTTCGTTGTACAATTTACACGGACCATAAGAGCCTGATGTATCTCATGGACCAACCAAATTTGAATATGAGGCAGCATCGGTGGCTTGATGTGGTAAAGGATTATGACTGTGAGATCCTCTACCACCCGGGAAAGGCCAATGTGGTGGCGGACGCGCTTAGCCACAAGGAAGTACCGATCAGGGATATCTGTCTGAGGATGACAGTGGTGACTCCGCTTTTGCAGCGGAATCGGGAGGCCCAGCAGGAAGTAATGAAGGAGGAACATCGGAAGAGCGAGCAGATTGTGGGACAGGTTTCCTCCTTTGACTATGACAGCCAAGGATTATTGACACTACACCATAGGGTGTGGGTGCCGTACCACGGAGGTGTGCGTCAGGTTCTGATCGAGAAGGCGCACCAATCTCGATTCTCCATTCATCCCAGGGCGACAAAGATGTATAGGGATCTTCGCCTGGACTATTGGTGGCCCTACATGAAACGGGATGTAGTGTGGCACTTGGAGCGGTGCTTGACTTGTAGGAAGGTCAAGGCTGAGCACCAGAGGCCACACGGCAAGATGCAGCCATTGGACATTCCGCTGTGGAAATGGGAGGATATTACGATGGATTTTATCACAAAGCTTCCCAGGACTGCGCGAAGGGTGGGTTCGATTTGGGTCATCGTCGATCGATTGACCAGGAGCGCTCATTTTATTCCGATTCAGGAGAGCATCTCGGCCGAGAAGTTGGCCGACATCTATATCAGGGAGGTGGTGGCGCAGCACGGGGTGCCAGTGTCGGTGATTTTAGACCGAGATGTGCGGTTCACTTTTAGGTTTTGGAAGAAGTTTCACGATGTGCTGGGTACTCATCTGCATTTTAGCACCACCTTTCACCCTCAGACGGATGGTCAGAGCGAGTGGACCATCCAGACTCTGGAGGATATGTTATGAGCATACATGTTAGACTTCGGAGGTAGTTGGGATACTTACCTCCCCTTGGCAGTGTTCTCCTATAACAATAGTTATCACGCGAGTATCGATTGTCCTCCCTTCGAGATGTTGTATGGGAGGAAGTGCAGGACCCCGATATGTTGGGGCGAGGTTGGCCAGAGGGTAATGGGGAACACCGAAGTAGTTCTCAAGACGACAAAGAGGATTCAGCAGGTCCGGAGTAGGCTTCGACTGCTCAGAGTCGGCAGAAAATTATGCTGATAAGTGCCAATCAGACCTGGAATTCCAGGTCGGGGATATGGTTCTCCTGAAGGTGTCGCCATGGAAGGGTGTTATTCGATTCAGGAAATGGGGCAAGTTGGGACCCAGGTACATTGGACCGTTTAGGGTTATAGGTCGGGTGGGCAAGGTGGCGTATAGGCTGGATCTGCCAGCCGAACTCAGTCAGATCAACATCACTTTCCACGTTTCCCAGCTGCGAAAGTGCCTGGTGGACGACTCGGCAGTGGTGCCCTTAGAGGACATTCAGGTTGATAGCAGCCTGAACTACATTGAGCGACCTGTAGCGATCCTTGACCGGAAGTCGAATGATCTAAGGAACAAGAGAGTGGAACTTGTGAAGGTGCAATGGCAGCACCAGAAGGACTCGGAATAGACTTGGGAGCCAGTGGAGTCTAAAATAAGTGGGGGAGATTTGTAGCCCTTGGTTCTTGGAACGTATTTCTTTTTATTTTTCTAAGTATTTTGCATTTTTGGCCTTGGACTCGGCGAGTTGTAGGACCAACTCGGCGAGTTGTAGGACCAACTCGCCGAGTAGAAGCAGGATGGGATGCGGGGTTTAAGCAGTGAACTCGACGAGTAGATCCTGTCTGGACAAAAACCCTAATCCATGGGTTTTCACCCTATTTAAACAATGTTATGTCGACCACAACATCCCTTATGCTCCCAAAATACCTCTCACTGAAACCCTATCCATTATTGAAGCAATCTAAGCCTTGTTGGTGGATTTTGGTGCTTGTGGTCTTAAGAAGGAAGGAGGAAAGCTTGAGGAAGCAAGTAGAGACCAAGGGAACCCGAGTTTGTGCACCTTCTACAGTTCATTGAAGGTAAAAAGTTGTAACCTTGCTCTTTCATTTGTTAGATCCCTCTTTTGGGAGATTTAGGGCTTTTATAAGCCATTTTTTATGACCAACCATGATTGCAAAAGTGGTTGGGGGTTGGGGCTTCTAAATCAAGTCATTAAGGGAGTCACAAGGTAGTTGGGGGTTGCTTTTGCACCCATGAAGGGTCCCATGCACCTTAAGAGCTTGTTTTATGTCTTTTTGAGCTCAAAGTCCCATGCAAGCACGTAAAGTTTGTAACTTTACGTGCTAGATCGATTGTAGAAGCTTGGATCTATCTTTTGATCAAAGGTTGGACATCAGAAATCGAGGATTTAGAGTGTGGACGTGACCGACTCGGCGAGTCCGTTTCTGTACTCGATGAGTCCAAGGCTTTGAGACCCAAATCTGTTGGGGGTCAAAGAACTCAGTTGAGTGTTAGAAGGGTTGTAGTCGGACAGAAAGAGTGCTCCAACGCATTGGATGTAATTTTAGACCGGGAGTTCATGGGACTCGACGAGTTCTAGAACAGACTCAGCGAGTCCAAGGCAATCTCCTTAAGATTGAAGATGAGCTCGACGAGTTGTTCATACAACTCGGCGAGTCGAGGACAGGACTTGTTCATCAGATGAAGGTGGACTCGACGAGTGTTCACACAACTCGGCGAGTCGGATGAGGTTCATACGATGTTCATATGAGAGAGGAACTCGTCGACTCAATGCCAAACTCGACGAGTCGAGTCATGGATAAGGATGAGTAAAGGGTTAGGAACTCGAAGAGTTGACGACCCAACTCGGCGATTCGGGTCAACTTGAAGTTGACTTTGACTGGACTTGGACTAACCATGTTTAGGGTTGCACATGCTATATGTTGACTTGTAGGCCGTCGTGTAGGGATCGAGGAGCCGAAGGGAGTCGACTTGTGCGCCGAGGATAATTCAAATACTGCACGACATTAAGGTGAGTTACCTTCCAGTAGGGGTGGGTCTAAGGCCACAATGTCGGCCCACCAAAGAGGAGTATTTACAAAATGATTGTCTTTGTGATAATTATCTTGGTCTGGTTATGTGTTTTGGCCATGAGATTTAATTGTATGATATGTTATGTGTATAGTAGGGATTAGTTTCCCTGACAGTTTCCTTAGGACCAAAGGGTAAGTCAGTACCCGGATATGCCTGACTGTATGTTTATATCTATTGTTGTATGATACTAGTAAGGGGTGAAATAGTCCCCAGTTACCGGTTGAAAGATACCGATGACGGCTACCGGTTGAAAGATACTGATGATAGTTACCAATTGAAAGATACCGATGAAGGATACCGGTTGAAAGATACCGATGAAGTTTACCAGTTGAAAGATACCGATGATTTTGTATGGTATGTGGTATGATGGGGGAACTCACTAAGCTTTGTGCTTACAGTTTCGGTTTTGGTTTCAGGTACCTCTTCGTCGAAGGGGAAAGAGTCGGCGGTGTAGTAGCGCATCACACACACATGGTTTCTACATTGAGTTTCTGGGATTGTACTCTAATTTTAATTACTTTTGATGTCATTGTTTGGGCCTCAACATTATGATTTTGAAACGTCTTGTTATTTGACCATATTTTGGTAAAATGTTTATTAAATTATTAATTCAAAAATGAAATTTTCGAGCTTGAATTTTGGGATGTTACAGTATCTCTCATCGAAAGTCTCAATCAGCATGGTCTTAATAGACACGAACATCTTTGGAATCTCTGCACAGATAGCCGCAGCCACCTCCTCATGGATCATCTGGCAGATCTCCTCATCACTCACCTCGCTGGTCTCTGGTCTGTGGCATGTCCCAACCATGATGTCTCTGAAATACAACATAAAAATATTAGAGACTCACTCGAGCATACTCGCACTCGATAACTTGGCTCTACTCGTTCCCTGGTACCCCAAGGATTCTTACTTGGGCTGCACACTGCTCCGGTGTCTTCAGTAGTACGGGCCCAATACTACCGTCCACACTACATCAGTATTCATCCCAAGTCCTCCTCCTAGGATCCCAAATCCCAAGTACTCTACTCTCGCTATGTATGGTCTACTCTCTAGCAGATCTTTCACAAGCTCCTCGCTGCTATCTACTCAATCTCAAGCATCTCCTAGCAGCAACATCCCAAGGCTAAGGCATCACAAATCAGGCCACTCTAGTCCTAATAAGAATACCTAGCCTACTCTAGCATGCATAACATATTATCTCATATCACATAACACATAATATAAGGGTATTTTGGGAAATCACCGTTCGGGCGCTGGTTGATCGTACATACTGATCTGCTCTGCTCTTTTCAAAACCCTTTTACTCTTTTAGAAAAATTTTGTTTTATTCCGAAAAATTTCTCAAATCCTGAGTTTAAGTTCAAATGCGCTCAAAGACGCAGTCGAATCCCTCAAACCAAGGCTCTGATACCAACTTGTAACAACATAAATTTCAAAACAATTTTTCACTTTTAAAATTTATAATTTTAATTCATAAACATTCTCATATCTCATTATATCACATATCAAATCCATAAAAACACATCCCAAGATCAAAATGTATAAAACTCCAATAGTGTGTACTGATCATGCCGGCGCCTTCCCGCGATCCTCACTAGTACCTGAAACACGTAACACAAAACACTGTAAGCATAAATGCTTAGTGAGTTCCCTAAAATATCACATTTAACACATAATAGCCACTCGAGGCTATAACTCTGTGAGCCCTCTGGCTCTAACTCTATGGACCCTCTGGTCCTAGCTCTGTGAACTCTGATATACACACAACATAAATCACATAGAAATAATGTTGTGCAACATATCACATAAATAGCATACAAGATACTCTATCACATAACTCTAATTACCACTCAAGGTAAAGTATAGTGAGAAGACTCACCACGGATAACTCGGTAAACCTCGAACTCTGAAATTCTGCACTCGCCTCCGCCTAATCACATAATAATTAATCTAATTAATACAACTTCTAAAGGCTAGGCTAACCCCTCTCTATAAGTTCTCTAAGAAGGGTAAAAGGCCATTCTACCCCTCTAACGGCTCACAAGTCCAAACATTGACTAAACCCTAAAAGTCAACGGTCAAACTTTGACCAGACTCATCGAGTGCACTTGGGCGACTCGACGAGTCCACACTAGTCCTCTGAATCCTTCCAATTCTCACTTGGCACGCCGAATCCCCTCTCCACTTTTCGGGTTACTCAGTAACGAATCGTGGGGCAACCCCGAGTCGACTCATCGAGTCCACTCATGAACTCGGCGAGTTGCTCCGATGACAACTCCCATCTAACCTTCTGAGGTCAGATATTCTTCCCTTGTCTAAAGATATGACTTCCCCATAGCCAATAACCACGTAAAGGTCGAATCTTGCTACACATGCATTGCACCCAAGTCTTATTTTGGTGAAATTCCTTCTAACATGGCAACCTGGTCTCCTTTCCTCCATAGACAATCATAAAGCAGAATGGGGAAGTCTCTCTGGACCTCTATGGGTCCAGATCTGAGGTCTAACATAGAAAAGGACCATAAAATCCACTTATCAAACTCTAAAAAGGCTATAGAAAACCCTAGATCATGGATCTTAACCCAAAACAGAAAGGAATTTCGATTTAATACCTCAAAAGTGTAGATCTGAACTTGAAAACTCTGGATCCACAGCTCCTTTGACCTCCTCTTGTTGGAAACAACTTCTCCTTTGCTAAATCACACCAAAATTGATCAATATAGCCTTATCTCTCTCTCTCTCAACTCGCTCAAGATCTCAAGGGGCATTCTCTCTGGATAAGTAGCCATACAAGAGGGCTATAAGGTCCTTTAAATAGGGAACATGCCGATGGATTTAGTGTTTCAGTCGTCAGCACGGACTCGTCGAGTCCACCCTTAACGACTCGTCGAGTCTCCTCATTTATCAGTCAACAATACGCGATCCTACTCGACGAGTCTAGGCGTCAACTCGTTGAGTCCCTCTTAACTCCAAAATAAATGATCAAATATAATACCTGGAAATTTGGATGTTACATTGATGTTTATCATAGATCAATGGAGCGTGTGTGGCTAACCAGCACATTGATTAGGTGTTTTGTAATATCGAGAGTACCAAGTACATTTGCATGGTTATTCACACCTTGTTTGTGATCCTAGCTAACCCAGTCACAAAATTGAAGGGCATATCGAGATTTAAACATGTCATTGAAAGGTTCAATGAATCTCAAAAGATCTTGGAATTTCAATACATTTAATACTTAATTTCTATTTCGTTTTTCATGGTGGAAATTAGTGAATTGTCATTCACTTACCTTCAAATTATTTGCAGTTTGGATTACGACATCCCTCTTTTAAATTGTAAATAATGTTGTTGGATCCTAACCCTAATTTCTCATTTGGGTGTTTAATTAGGGATTCTTATCTAATCAAACTTTGTCTCTTTTCTATTTCAGATGTCTACTTCGAACAACAACAACGGTTCAGGCTCGACCCCTTCCGGGTCATTCTCG
This sequence comes from Lactuca sativa, assembly GCF_002870075.4. Lineage (NCBI taxonomy): Eukaryota > Viridiplantae > Streptophyta > Magnoliopsida > Asterales > Asteraceae > Lactuca > Lactuca sativa. The sequence continues at coordinate 346,377,107 of NC_056626.2, forward strand.
CTCATGAACTTGTGTGGGAGGGTGATTTTTGATGGGACCAATTTTAATGATTGGATCCACAACATCTGTATGGTCATCCGCTACAAGGACAAGGAGTATGTTCTCGATAAGGGGCTGAAGGGGGTTAATGTCAACACTACTACTCCCGAAGAAATCATTGCTTTCGAGGCTCACGAGCGAGATGCTGCGAAAGTCCATTGCATCATGCTCGTGACCATGACTACCGAACTGCAAAATACCTATAAGGACTACTACCCCTATGAGATGCACCAAGATTTGATGGAAATGTACCATCAAAGTGATAGGAACGAACGGTATGAGATCATTGCTATAATGATCACTACCAAAATGAAGGACAGAGAGTCTATTATGGCCCACTTGAAGAAAATGCAGAGATACGTGGACCGCTTGCTAAAGTTAAATGTTAACTTCGATGAGAAACTGGCCATAGATATTATTCTACACTCCTTACCTCCTTGCTACGACCAGTTTCGTATGACCTACCACATGAACAAGGAGGAGGTCACTCTGAGCAAGCTTCAAGGCTTGCTAAGGAATGTTGAGAGTAGTCTCAAAGGCAAATATGTTGCATCTACTCTTGCTGTTGTTGCCCCCCGTCTTGGCTATTGGGCAAGGAAAGGGAAAGAAGATAAAGGCTCCTTCTAAGAGCCACCACAAGCGAAAGTCCCATGATGGTAACTCTTCTAGTGGAGCCAAATCTGGTCCCGATGCTCCCTCTTCAAACCCCATGGATCCAGAGCGCTTTCACTGCCACTACAAAGGGCAATGGAAACGAAGCTGCCTGAAGTACCTGCAGGACATCAAGGATGGGAAGATAAATCCATCCTTCACAGGTATTTATACTATTCAATCTAATAACTCATCACATGTTATGTCTTGGGTCCTCGATACAGGATGTGGTTTTCACATTTGTTCTGATTTGCAGGGTTTAAGAAGAAGTAGAGATATGGAGCATGGGAATATGTGACATCCCCAAAATCACGGCCATAAAAGACCGGTTTCATTTATGCTTTTAAAATAATTTCAGAGTAAATCCATTGGTTTAAAAGAGTTGTGGAATTTGTTCCCAAAACAATACATGATAAGATAAAATTTATCAAAGCATTTCTTAAAGAAATGTATTTTCATTATATAACAAAAACTCGAGATGTCATGTTCCGATACAGACACAAAAGCATAAACAATAAAACATAGACCTTACACAGTCACATACTACTACTGGTCTATAAACAAAAATATCTTCACAAGTTCTCAACCTTATGCTCTCGTGCCACTACCTATAATACAAAGAAACTGAGTGGGTCAGGCTTGGGTGTCTGGTGAGCATATAGGGTTTTCAACCCACAATAAATAATTATATTTAATTTCACCAACAACCAATAACCCGATTACCCATTCCCGTTATCCTCACTTTACGTCCCTAAAACAACAAGTATCACAAGGGACCTAATCTAGGATTTTCATCAGGACGGACAATATTGCAAAGGGGTTTCCTCAAAAATAAATGTCCTAAGACAACCACGAGGGGGATAGAATACAGCAAATGAACACCCAAGTTCACCAACACCTACAGGTTATGAGCCTGCCAGCGTTCCACAGGACAGTCTAAAAGGAGTCTGTTGTCGTCATCCATATTTTGTTGAATGACTAGATCACAATCACATCGAGGCCTCTCATAATTTTATCACACATCAACTATCTACCCATGTTCTACCGAACATTTTTGTAGATAACAACGTACATATACATTCATATGCAACTTAAAAACTGATAAGATACTCATTCCAGATAAACAGATAACATATATATACACGTATATTCATACACACATAACATGTATTCTAAAGTAGATACTTCTTATCTATGTGTTAAAAGAAAGGGAATATACACTCACTTGATTAGAAGATGATAGGACAGCACTACGGCTCTTTAAATAGTAGCTCTTCGGTGAAACCAGGATCACTTCACACACTGGGCTTCTCGCGGGCAGAGTTTCGGCTTGGAAACTCTTTTCTTCTCGGGATCTTCAGGCTTTGAGACTTGCTTCGGGTCTCGGGTTGATACCGGGGCTTCGGGGGTATAAATTAGGGCTTATAGATGGTATCGGGAATGGGAGAGTAAGGGAGGAGAAACCAAAATCGGCTGACCTCGATTTCTATTTATAGGGCTAGATTTTGACCCTCACGTCGTGAGTTTCGAAAGCTCACATTGTTGGGCTTGATCGTCACTGCATGCGTCATTACAACTTGCATTTGTCAGGCTCCAGAAGGTGTCAGAAGTCAGTTCATGTCGTGAACACTATTTTCACGTCGTGAACACTATTTTCACTGGATGCGTCATCACAACTTGCATTTGGGGTTCGCGCCCTGAACTTCAGAAATTCATAACTTTCGCATACGAGCTCCGTTTTCAACATTCTTTATATCCACGCATAGGTGAGATTATGCTCTACAACTCTCGTTTAGACTCCGTTGGCTAATTTTGATTTAATTTTATTCTATTATTTTTAGTAGGCTGGCACAGGAAACTTCCGTTAGAAAATCATATCTTCTTCATCTGACGACCGTTTTCATCTGTCTTTTTACCGTTGGACTACTATCGACGAGATATTTGATTCTTGTTTAGATTGTTTCGGCCAAATATCACTCGCTCTCTATTTCGAGATTTGGTTTGCATACTGTTAAGTCGAAACTTCGAAAAATCATAACTTCCTCATACGAAGTCAGATTTAGACGTTCTTTTTATGTATGCTCTCAGTTTTAACATATTCTACGACTTTCGTTTAGATCACTAAGTCTAGATATCAATTTATCTTAAATTCATATTTTACGTAATTCAGCGTCGTGTCGGTTCTGTCACGAAACTTCGACAGGTCATAACTTCTTCGTTATAACTCGGATTTCAGCATTCTTTATAAATTCGGAAACCTCGTCACGACCACTACCACATCCTTCATAAATGTCGGGTTTATCTAACATTTCATTTTGATGCTTATTTTTACCTTTAATTCATTTAAGTCACACAATTAAGCACAAAACACACAATACTCATATAATACACTTCTATTATTTCAAGACGGGTTACAAAGGCTAACCTAGACTATTACATTGTCATAAATGCCTAGCCTGGAAACACGGGCGTTACAGAAGATAAACTTGATCATGGGGAATAGGAAAGTGTCTCTTGTCACCGAGATTGGAGTTTACTCTTTAGTGCTGAGTAGTGGGTTAGGTTTAGATTTGAATAACTGTTGCTATTCGTCAGAAATGACATGAAACATTATTTCTTTTCCTTGTTTGTATAAATAAGGTTTTAGATTTTCATTCAATAATGAAACTATTTCTATTAATGCTTTCTTTAATGGTACTTTCTATATTGAAGCATTTCCTTGTAATGGTATATATGAAACTATAATGGTTGTAGACAACTTAGGAAATGATGTGTTGCATATTGATTCTTCCAATAGTTTGGATACGGCATGCTTGTGGCATTGTCGTCTTCGACATGTCAACAAGAAGCGCATAGCCCAACTCCAAAAGGATGGAGTGTTGGAGTCATTCGACCTTAGGGACGATGACGTGCGCGAGCCTTTTTGACTTGGAAAGATTTGAATAACTGTTTCTATTTGTCAGAAATGACACAAAACATTATTTCTTTTCATGGTTTGTATAAACAAGGTTTTAGATTTTCATTCAATAATCAAACTGGTTCTATTAATGCTTTCTTTATTGGTACTTTCAATATTGAAGCATTGCCTTGTAATGGTATATATGAAACTGTAATGGTTATAGAATACTTATGAAATGATGTGTTGCATATTGATTCTTCCAATAGTTTGGTTAAGGCACGCTTGTGGCATTGTCGTCTTGGACATGTCAACAAGAAGCGCATAGCCCAACTCCCAAAGGATGGAATGTTGGAGTCATTCGACCTTAGGGACGATAACGTGTGCGAGTCTTGTTTACTTGGAAAGATGACCAAGTTACCCTTCACTGGCACTTGTGAAAGGGGTGAGGGTTTATTGGATCTCATACATACCGATGTATGTGGGCCCTTTAGATCCACCACGAGGGATGCAATCGCTTCTATGTGACTTTACCAATGATTATAGTAGATATGGGTATATCTACTTAATCAAGCACAAGTCAAAAAGCTTTGAAAGGTTCAATGTGTTTAAACAATAAGTGGAGAATCACTTGGGCAGGAAAATTAAGATGCTTTGGTCCGATCGAGGTGGTGAGTACCTTAGTCTTGAATTCCATGACTACTTCAAGGAACACATAATTGTTTCGCAATTGACGCCACCTAGGACACCGCAGTTGAATGGTGTGGCTAAGAGGCATAATCGAACCTTGTTAGACATGGTTCGTTCGATGATGAATCGAGCTTCGCTACCTATCTCATTCTGGGGGTATGCCTTAGAGACTACCGCCCATATCCTTAATCTAGTCCCGTCTAGGAAGGTTGCCAAAACACCTCACGAGATGTGAACAGGGAAAGCTCCCACGTTGGCACATATCAAGGTTTGGGGTGCGAGGCTTTTCTAAGACGAGATACTCACGACAAGCTCGAGCCTGGTAGTGAGCGATGTATTTTCATTGACTATCCACAAAGGTCCTTTGGATATCTCTTCAATAGACCGAGTGATAATGTTGTCTTCATTTCGAGGAGAGGGGTTTTCTGAGAGCGAGAACTCATATGCCAAGAGGACATTGGGAGGAAAATTGATCTTGAAGAGCTTCAAGAATCAAGCGATGAAGGAACCTCTAACACTGGCGCTCAACCCGAGGAGGAAACTCCTGCTAAACCGATTGACGAGTCCTTACCTCTTAGACGATCTAGTAGACTTATTGCTCCTCCTGTATTATATGGTTTCCATATAACTGCTGAGGGTGATGCGTTTATTATTGATAGTACACTAATAAATTTGGATGAACCTAACAACTACAAGGAAGCCATGGTAGGCCCAGAGTCTGCGAAGTGGAAAGAGGCTATGGACACTAAGATTCAGTCTATGTATGACAATCAAGTTTGAAACTTGGTTGAAAATGTATCGGGTCGTAAGACGGTCGGGTGCAAATGGATCTTCAAGAAGAAGATTGACATGGATGGGAAATTACACACGTATAAGGCATGACTGGTTGCGAAGAGCTTTACTCAAAATACCGGATTTGACTATGATGAGACCTTCTCACCAGTAGCAAAGATTAAATCTATAAGGGCTATGCTAGCCATAACTGCGTTTCATGATTATGAAATATGGCAGATGGATGTCAAAACCGCTTTCTTTAATGGGAAGTTGGATGGATGTTTATATGACTCAGCCATAAGGTTTTGCCGATGCGAAGCACCCTAATAGAGTGTGTAAGCTTGAGAAGTCCATTTATGGATTGAAACAAGCATCTCTCAGATGGAATCTTTGTTTCGATGAGAAAGTCAAAGAGTTTGGTTTTTTCGAGAAGTGAGGATGAGTCCTGTGTATATGTCAAATCCAGTAGGAGTATAGTTAGCTTTCTTGTTTTGTATGTCGATGACATACTACTCATACGAAACGATGTCCCAACCGTGTAGGAGGTTAAGTCTTGGCTTGGCAAGTGCTTCGCTATGAAGGACCTCGGAGAAGCTGATTGTATTCTAGGGATAAGAATAGTGAGAAATAGGAGTAAAAGACTAATAGGACTTAGTTAAAGTACTTACTTGGATAAAGTGTTGAAACGTTTTAGCATGGAGAATTCCAAGAAAGGGGAGTTACCAATCCAAAGCAATACCAAGTTGAGTAAGACTCAAAGCCCGAGTACCGATGTCGAGATAGCAGAGATGAGCACAGCACCTTATGCTTTCGCTGTTGGCTCAATTATGTATGCTATGACATGTACTCGCCCTGATGTGGCCTTTGCTTTGACCCTGGTCAGCAGATATCAAGGGAACCCTGGTAGAGCACATTGGACCGCAGTAAAAAATATTCTTAAGTACCTACAATGGACTAAGGAATGATTCCTTATCCTCGGTGGGAGCGATGACTTGAGAGTGCAAGGGTATAGTGACACTAGCTTTCAGACTGATCGGGATAATTTCCGCTCGCAGTCGGTCTATATCTTTACCCTGAATGGAGGATCAGTGACTTGGAAAAGTTCCAAGCAGGAGACCATAGCTGATTCAATGTGCGAATCAGAGTACATAGCAGCAAGTGAAGGGTCGAAGGAGGCAATATGGCCAAAAAACTTCATCGGAGACCTTGGAGTTGTACCAACCATAAAGGATCCTATGGATATTTTATGTGATAATGAAGGTGCGGTTGGCTTGACCAAGGAACCAAAGGATCATGGTAGATCCAGGCATATCGACAGAAAATATCATTTCATTAGACATCAGGTAGAAGAGGGACTCCTCGTAGTAAAGAGGGTATCGTTATAGGAGAACCCAACAGATCCCCTTACGAAGGGACTGAGTAGGGTTAAGCACTTACTGCATGCTAGGAGCATTGGGCTGAAGGACAATATTAGTTTTAGTGATTAGATAGTTTTAGAAACTTGTAATAGATAAATTGTAATTAACATTTGATGATTAAATAAAGGATTTTTATTTATAAGTAAAGTTACTATCTTGTGTTGATTATTTAATATTGTTTCACTTTGCATGTTTTGACTTCCTAAATAATAAGATTATTTGAACTATCCACAGTCGATCATATGTTGGAAGTAAGTATGAAAGAAGACTGTCAAGAATTGGCTTGTAGATTGTCTAAACGTCTACACATAACAAAAGTTTGTTGCAACATTCATGAGTGCTCCTGAAATAAGATTTGAGTATTGGATTAAACCCACACTTACATGAATCACTTCATGGAATTTAATCATGAGTGATTGTGAGATGATAATATCATATAGTCTTTAAACCTAGATATATGAGTTGTTGTTTACGAGTTGGTTATACATTGATAATGCATCAATGCATCAGTAACTTGATGTTATAAAATATATTGTTGTGTACGATTTGATGATTAAATAGTACAATCATATAAGTCGAAGTTTTTTTGTTCCTTTTATCCAAAAAGGGTAAAAGCGATATCTTAGGCCCCTCGATGATTTGGTTTGAACTATGTCTCGGGCCCGGTCAGGACTGAATTGATGTGTTCAATTAAGTTCTATGTCAAAAAAATCAGAGATCGAGAAACAAACTGCTGGACAACAAGTATGAATATGTTCCATGTATTTTTCCACACGATATCTTGAGAATAGAGGACTATATGATCCCTTATATAAAGGACGTGTCATTGACTAGGTCAGAGTTCGACAGCGGCTATTAAGAGCTACAATTGCTAATCGGATTTTGAAGTTACATTGGCAGTTATAGTTATTAGACTTACCCAAGTGGGAGACTATTGGATTAGGTGTCTAAGCCCATTACTATAAATGGGATGTACTTGACCCGATAGTAGCATGGTCCTTTTAGGTTGCCTTCACACTGGTGACTAGACAGGATGACTGTTGAGGAGAGAGGCTAATTTATTATTAAGAATAATAAGTTAGGGCATAAATATGATTTATTAATATATTATATGAATAATATATTAATTTGGAATCATATTATTAATTAGTATTTAATCAGAAATTAATTTGGAATTAATTTTAGGATTAAAGGAACTAATTAAAAGTACAGGGCTTGTTTTGTAATTATTTGATAGTTGAGGCTTTGGGCCATTGGATCACCCTTGTTATGGATAGGCTGAAAATCCTAGAAGGATCTAGGAGTTTTCGTCCAATGCCTAATGTAAGGAGGTTCATGGATTAAGCTAAGGGATTAGTGTTTCCACCCTGAAACCCTAGTTGGCTTCAAGTATAAATAGACCCCCTAGGCTTAAGAATTCATCCCACCCCGTTGAGAAACCCTAGAAGAGACGATTTCTAGAGCTAGTTACATTCTCTCCTCTATCTCTTATTCATCCTTTCACTCTTGTGTGTTTGCGATCCATTAGAGGTACTACATTTGTGGTACTTGTTCTCAAGAGCAAAGGAACTTCAAGATTTAGTTGTTACTGCTATATAGCAACAAAGGTATGTATTCTAATCCCTTTTGTTTGTGAATTTTCGAAATATTAGATGCATGCTAGGGTTTCCTTTTGTGTTCATTTGTTGTATGTATAATAGTGAAAACATAGATCCAAATTAGGGTTGCATGCACACATAGGATTGTTTGTATAAAACCAAACAATATTCCACTTAAAAGAAACGAATTAGCGCAAGAAACAATCTCTTAAAATACTTCTTCATATTTCATGGCTTCTTCCTCTAAATCGGTGATCTCTAACTCAAACATTGTAACATCCGTTCCAGGTATCAATCAAATTTCATATATTAACTTTAATTTGGGTGGCAATGACGTGGTGGAGCATCACCATGACATGGCAGAATGTTTTGGATCGTGAGATTAATTGACCCGCCATAGCGTGGCCATATTTGCCATGGTGTGGCATGTGTTTTTAGTGAAAAATCCTATTTTTTGGGCTTTAGACCCTATATAAAGAACATTAAGGCTAGGGTTTTGTGATCATTCAGCCTATATCACCCTTTAAACCTCAAAAAACCTAACCCTAGCCTCAATTGCAATTGTGAACTCATTCTTGGTGCTTTTTGGTGATTTTTGAAGAAGAATGACGCCTTTGGTGTGATATTTTACTTGGTGAGCATCATCTACTCCAACTAGTACATCTCTTGGACCTTGGTGAGTGTCTAAGATCCAATCTTTTCCTTGCTAAGCTGTTAGATCTCTTGATTTTCCCCTTTTTTACATGTCTTGATGTATTTGAGTGGTGAGGTCTGATAAAGCTTGCAAATGTATGAATCTCCAGGTCACTTACACCATCTCCAACCCACGTCCATTTTTTCTTTCCAAAAATGGAGTAAAAAATGGGGTAAATAGTGATTCATCTCCAACCCTACTCCATTTTTACCCCATTTTTACACCCAAAAAGTATATTCCAATCTTCCAACTTATATAAATTATCATACACACCCCTTCAACTAATTTGGTTTTAACAAATATATAATCTATATTTTTTTCATTACAATAATATTAAATAAATAAGATTATATTTATAATACTTAATTATAAGCTTTTGTAAAATACGTCATCGTGTTTTAAAATTTCAATATATATTTAAATTTTTATATGAATTTGATAAACAAAGAACAAAATTTATATTTATAATTAATTAATATAATTTAATATATAACACAATATTCTAAGTATTAAATATTTCATTTAATTATTATTAGTAGATAACAATAAACTAGCGATGTATAAATATATAAAAAGAGGGACTAAAACCGACAACTCAAAGTTTATCCCCATTTTGAGGGAAATGAATAGTATACCACCATATTTTGTGTTATACTATTCATTTCCCCCAAAATGGAGGAATAAATGGGGTAGGGTTGGAGAGGAATGTGGGAAGAAATGGAGGAAATAATGGAAAATAAGAGTGGGTTGGAGATGCTCTTAGAGTATTTGGTGTATTAGATCTGATTTGTAAGTGCACTTTGGTGTCATGCATGATATCTTGGTCATAAACCCTAAGTTTTGATCTAATAAGAGTTCAAGACATGCATGTCTGAAAAGCATGGATTTTTATGATAGTTTTGGTACTAGAAAACCTTATGGAATCTTGGTCATGAGATCTTCAAGATTAAGTTCTTAATGATTAAGCCATGATGTCTTTTCACCCCCTTCTTAGACCTAAGGTTAGATCTTTACCTCTTGGAAGGTACTAACGGATAAAGTTGGAAACTTTATCCATTTACACAGTGGAATGGACCATATCTGAGCTTTGGAGCTCTTAGAATCGATGAAAATGGCTTAACCAATTAAGTTGTTTGGAAACCAGTACCCACAGCATGGCCTTAGGTCGCCACGGTGTGGCGAGTGGACTAGAACTGTCTGTTTTGTCGCTTTGCTGCCACGTCGTGGCCAGGGATAGGCATGATGTGGCGACTAGTTGGAGTTGACTTTAACTTTAACTTTTGACCATTTACTATTGACTTTGACTAAGTTTTACTTTATGTTATTTGGGATATTTTGAATAATAGATTGAGGCTTGGTCCTTGTGTGTTATACATGTGACTCGTAGAGCCGTTAGTTGGAGCAGTATTCAGTTTAACTATCTTCCTGACATTGAGGTGAAATTTCCTCACTCTACTTGCAGGTTGAAGGCACCATTACCGACCCATTGGGTTATATATCCTGGTATATTGGATTGATGTTATGCTGGTTATATGTTAGATTGGTAGGTCTGTATGATTACCTGTGTTCACTAAGTATGTGTTAGGCTGGTAGATCTATATGATTACATGTACTGGTTAGTGATTATTATTGTATATGTCGACATGTTATGGTTGGTTGGGTTGAGGTGGTCCTGCTTTGTGGTGAAGGCCAAGATGCGCGGGGTTGTCCAGATAAACTAAAGGCCCAAGAGGCAGATCGGTCAGGCTAAAGTCCCGAAGAGCGGTCTACATAGGCTGTAGGCCATGTGAGGCGGTCTAGTCAGGCTAAAGGCTCATATATGCATGTTGTTATTTGTATGGTTGTGTGTGGTACTTTGGGGGAAGTCCTTCAGCTTTGGCTTACAATTTAATTGTTATGGTTTTAGGTACTTCATAGGACATGGGCAAGGCGAAGGCTGTGATTTATTATTGTGATTTATTATTTGACATTTTGGGAACCATGTCTTGTAAACAATTATGACTTTTGGTTTGTTTTGAAATTGAAAAATTTTACCTTGACTTCTGGGATGTTACAAATTAGTATCAGAGCCCTAATTTTAGCGAATTGGATACGCATTCATGTGAATCTAGACTCAAACTAAGGATTTGTAAAGTTTTAAAAATTGATTTTAAAATTGTTTTCAAAGTTATTTTCAAAAATGTTTTCAAAGGTAACCAAAAGAGGATGAGATGTGTACAATTAGTCGGAGCAAGAAAGTATACCCCAGGATACCTACATTATTATTTGCCTATGATGATTATGATAGAATCACATGCTAGTTTGTAGGCTAGGGATCCTCAGGAATTGCATAATAGAATTTTCTGATGTGTGAGGCCTGATAGGCTAGGAGAACCTCTTGTATGAGAAATGAAATTGACATCATTACTGTAGTTGCTTAGTGTGTGCATCATAGTTGTACATAAATAAGATTTTATAGCTTGAGAATGTTTGATTTACCTTTATTTTATGTTCCTTGTCTAATTGTGGGCTTAGGATGGAATCAAGTAATCAACTGTCTATGAAATCCAACATTATGTATGATTAGCATGCACGAGCGGCTGTAAAATTGGTGGCAGTTTCATTAGTGAGTATGGGTGTATTAGGCCATTTGAGGGATAATTATCCACTCTCGAGAGAGTAAGTATAAGATGTATGCGTATCCTAGTTGTTGGGTTTGTTTTTGGGTAGTTTGTAATGACCCATTGAGACAAATACAGGTAAGTGTGGAAGGTAGTATGGGCTCGTACTACTGGAAGCACATGACCCGTATGTGTAGTAAGGAAGTCACAAACCCCTAGGATTTAGTCTCTTCGTGGTGGTTGTAACAATATGAATTGTGGCAAATCTTATATATATTTATATATATATATATATATATATATATATATATATATATATATATATATATATATATATATATATATATATAGATATATATATATATATATATATATATATATATATATATAAGTTTATTTTCAGTATGGTATTTACGGGGGGTTCAAGATCTGGAGTTGGTGACCATGATAGGCCAGGATTGTCAGATGATGATGTTCACGAGTTGATCGCCACTGAGGTGGCTGCTGCTGTCTGGGGTGCCATCCTTGAGGTTTTTGGGTCTATCAAGACCACGATGATTGACTTGTTCGATGAGCGGTACACCGCCGTGTTTGAGGCTACTACCACTGTAGCCAATGCAACTATTCTTGCTACTAGGGTTCAGGGGAGAGTGTCATTTCAGTATCAGGAATTCAACAACACGATGTCCTCGGAGTTCAATGGGGTCAAGGACTTGATCATATCTATGAGGTGGTTCTAAGATGTGGAGGGTTGTTTCTTCACATGTTCCTGTCTGGAGGAGTGGAAGGTCAGGTATGCCCTGAACCTTCTTTGACTGGGCACGAAGGACTGATGGAACCTAGTGACCGGTTCTAAAACCCCTGAGAAGAGGATTGATGATACTTGAGGGCAGTTCTCAGATATGTTTCGCACGATGCATGTTCCCCTAATAGAAAGGGAGAGGTTAGCTCAGGAGTATCTGGCACTGAGGCAGATGACGGAGTTGTTGAAGGAGATCAGAAAGATGTTTAATAAGATAGCTCTTTTCTGTCCTGAGTATGCTACTACAGAGCATGACCAGATGATGTGATACTTGAGCATGCTCAATACTGATATTTAGCAGTTTGTGTTTATCCAGTGTTGTAGTAACATCTTGGAACTTTAGGATGTCGTACAGAGGCGAGAGATTTTGATTAAGACCCATACGAGGGAGGAAAGGCAGGCTCCAGTGCAGCCACATCCCGCAGAAAAGCGGTCAAGCCCGCTGTTTCGCGAGCAGGAGGACAGAGAGGCTACACTTGTAGCAAGTGTAAGAAGGCGCATGAGGGTCTTTGTCAATCAACTACTTGGTGCCACAGATGCGGTAAGGAGGGGAATTTTGCTAGGGATTTCCATCAACATGCTCCAGTACCGACCATCAAGATATGTTACCATTATGATCAGGGGGCATATGAAGGCCCAATGCCCCTTGCTTGCTTCCAGGCCCATGTAGGCACCTGCCCCAACTACTTTAAGGTTCTTGGATGGATGCCAGGGCAGTTCAGAGCCCACGATAGCTCGAGATCGTGCTTTCCATCTCACATCATGGGAGGCCAGGGTAGCACTGGATGTTGTTACTGGTATGTTTTCATTTATGATTCTGTCAAGTTGTTTATTATGTTCTTATGATTATATTTCTGCTAGGTACCTTCTTAGTGAACTCCTTGCATCCTCTTGTGTTTTTTGACTTGGGTGCGAGTCGGTCCTTTGGGTTATAGTGCTTCAATGATAGTTTTGATATGTCTCTTGGAGAGTTGGAGAGCATGTTGTGAGTTTCCATTGCCAACGAGCACGATGTTTTTGCATCGAGTGTTTTTTGGGTTGTATCTTGGAGATCTTCGAGGTGTTCCCCCCAATCGATTATCCATATGTATATGTGATAGTAGGGATGGACTGGTTGAGCAGGTTTAGTGCCTTGATAGATTGTGAGGGGCAACAGGTGGTGATTAGAACCCCAAGTGGGGGAGAACTGATTATTTATGTAGAGGGTACTAGAGTTGGTTTAACTTTTTTTTTCAACGGTCAGTGCTTGGCAATATATTCAACATCGGTGTATGGGTTATCTTGTGTATGTGGTTGACACTTGGACATAAAAGGGGTTTCGATTTTGGATGTGCCTATAGTTAGAGAATTTACAGATGTTTTTCCAGAGGAATTACCTAGCATGCCTCCTGCGAGGCAGGTTGAGTTCAGGATTGATTTAGTTCCTGGTGCGGACTCGATTGCTAAAGCACTATATCTCTTAGCACCGCCGGAGGTGTAGGAGTTGTCCTCTCAACTTTAGGAGCTGTTGGGCAATCATTTTATCAGACTGAACAGTTTGCCTTGGGGAGCACCGATTTTGTTTGTTAAGAAGAATGATGGTTCACACTGGATGTGCATTGATTATCGAGAGTTGAACAAGTTAACAGTGAAGAAACATTACCCATTCCCTTGGATTTATGACCTCTTCCATCAGTTGTAGGGTGCATCTTGGTTCTCTAAGGTCGATTTGAGGTCAGGGTATCACCAGATGAGGGTTAGAGAAGATGACGTTGAGAAGAGAATGTTCCGGACTTGCTATGGTAATTACGAGTTCGTGGTAATGCCATTTGGGATCACCAATGCACCCGCGTCATTCATGTATTTGACGAATCGAGTATCCAGGTCAATGCTCGCTCGATAGGTTATTTTTTTATCGATGATATCCTGGCCTATTCAAAGGCCAAGGAGCAGCATGAGGAGAATTTTCGAGAGCTGCTGGGAGTTTTGAGGAGGGAGAGAATTTATGCCAAGTTCTCGAAGTGTAAGTTCTAGTTTTAGTAGGTCTAGTTATTTGAATTTTTTAAATATTTCCCTCCTATGACTGTTGAGGATCGCCAATGAATTCCAAGCCCGAGTTTGATCGATTTTGACCAACCTCCTCCAAGCACCCTGATACTGCCATATTTATACATATTTTAGGCAATATTTTAATACACTTTTATTAATATTTTGGTTATTTGCAAAGCTATATGATACTTATGAGATTAAATTGAATTTTACAGCCCAAAAGATCAATATTAGAGAATAAGGACTATAACTGACAAGAAGTGGAACTTTGGAGGATTGAAGAATTAATAGAAGAAAAATTCCTGCGAAAAGTCCAAATAACAACCTGGCTATCATTTACATGATGTGGAGTGAGTATTCTAGAAGATAAGTGCACGGGAAGTCAGACTGCTTGCCTAATAACGACTCATCTAAAATCACAACGTCAAATGCCTAGTCATGTCATGGAGAGCGAACATTCCCAAAACTATATATATGCATTCACATTCACGATTGAAGGAGGCTTGGAATATTTAGAGAGAGATTTCTAGAGAAGATTTGCTTAGAAAAACCGAGTTTAAACATACTTTTAAGGAGATCCAATTGAAGATCAAGAGATAGAAGAATATATTCATCATTCTCATTTGGTAAACTTTGATAATGTCGATTTTAACTAGATTTGTGTTCATAATTTTAGCCATGAGTAGTTGGATCTAGTAGCTTCTGTTTAGCTTGAGGAAACTTTAACTCTATTGTTTAGTTATTTGATTTATGGAGTTTAATTGTAACACCCAGTTTCCCAGGTATATTGATTTATGTGTATTTTTTTAAGTTATGTAAGGTGACTCGACGAGTTGGTGCTTAGACTCGTCGAGTCTGGTCGTGACTGGATGACATGGTTAATGAGGGGACTCGACGAGTCAGGGGGGTGACTCGCCGAGTCAGAGCTGATGAAAGAAACCCTAATTTCTCGGGTTTGGGACCTATTTAAATGCCCTTATGGCCTTCATTTGCGGCTACCAGTCCATAGAGAGAAACCCTAGAGTGCTTGAGCGTTTTGAGAGAGAAAGGAAGCCATTCTTGACCTTTGTGGTATTATTTAGCAAGAAGAAGGAGGTCCTAGCCAAGAGGAAGAAAAAGAGGTTGCTATTCTGTGGATTTGAAGCTAAGATCATCGCATTTGAGGTAGTAATTCGGCTCTTCTTCTGTTTAATGATGAATATGTGGATTTAGGGTATCTTGGGCCCTTTGTTAGGTTGATTTGATGTCCAAATAGTCTCTTTCTGGTGATGAGGCTTTGGATCTGGATCCATAGAGGTCCAGAGAGCCTTACTCATCAAGCTTTACGAAGATCAATGGAGGTTATGACCTTGGGTTAGGGTATTTGGGGCTAAATCATCATATATGGTCATATAGATGTTGCATCTGCATCAAGATAAAGACTTTCCGTGATTAATGAGCTTGGGAAGGTTAGATCTAAGGATTAGAGGAATAGATCTGACCTCGGAAGGTTGTTTGAGGTTGTTCATGAAACGAACTCGCCGAGTCCATGAGCAGACTCGTCGAGTTGGGTGAGTGACTCGGTGAGTCAGAAAGGATTCAAAGGACTTGAGTTCATGTATGGACTCGACGAGTCTATGCAAGACTCGACGAGTCGGGTCAAAGGTTGACCGTTGACCAGCGTTGACTAGTGTTGACTTAATAGTGTTAGTCAAACTAATTCAGGAAAGTATTAATTAGAGATGTACTTATGATATAGGAGGACGATAGGTCGGGGAATCGAGCACGATTGATTATCCGACATCAGCGAGGTGAGTCTTCTCACTATGCCATACCCGTTGGGGTAATTATGTGTGACCAGAAGGTCTTATGTGTATGATGTTTATGTGATGCATGTTATATATGTGATATGTTATGATATGAGTATGATGATATGGACCAGAAGGTCAACAGAGTTATGGGATGGAAATCCCCTGAGACACTTGGATCAGAAGATCCTATAGATTTATGGCCTGGAAAGGCGTATGTGTTGTATGGTATTTTGGGGAACTCACTAAGCATTTATGCTTACCGTTTGTGTGTTATGTGTTTCAGGTACCAATGATGATCGCGGGAAGGCACCGACGTGATCAGTACACACTTGCAGATGATACGTTTTTGAGATCTAGGGATATGGATTATGTATTGTGTTTTGTGGAAATATTGGATACATGATTTTGGAATGATTTGGAAATGAAATGTTTTTACTTAAAAATTAATTGAAAATTGTTAAAATTCAACGGTGTTACAAATTGGTATCAGAGCCTTGGTTTGAGGGATTCAGATTCACCTTTAGGTGTATTTGAACTCAAACTGAGGATTTGAGAAAGATTTTCATAAAATAAACAATTTTCTAAAGAGTAAAAGAATTGAAGGTACACAAGGAAACAGTGTGTATGATCAGCCAGCGCCCGAACGGTGATTTCCCAAATTACCCTTACATTATGTGTTATGAGATATATTGAAATGTGTTATGCATGCTAGAGTAGGCTAGGTATTCATATTAGGACTAGAGTGGCCTGATTTGTGATGCCTTAGCCTAGGAAGATTTATGCTGTCATGGGATGCTTTAGAATGAGTAGGTAGCAGTGATGTGCTATGATAGTCTACCGAAGGGTAGTTTAGGTGTGGAAAGGGATAGAGTACTTGTCACTTGGGATCCTTGGAGGGTGACTTGGGATGAATGTTGGTAGGTGTGGAAGGTAGTATTGGGCCCATACTACTGGAGACATCGGATAAGTGTGCAGTCCAAGTAGGAATCCTTAGGGTACTAGGAATCAAGTAGGGTTGGGTTATCGAGTGTGAGTATACTCAAGCGAGTGCCTGATATTTTTATGTTGTATTTCAGAGACATCATGGTTGGAATGCGCCACAGACCAGAGACCAGTGAGGGAGGCGTGAGCGATGAGGAGCTCCGCCAGATGATTCATGAGGAGGTGGCTGCTGCCATCCGAGCTGAGATTCCAAAGATGTTCGGGTCTATTAAGACCACACTGATGGAGACCTTTGATGAGCGCTATGTTGCTCTTACTGATATTGTTGTTGTTGCAGGCACTGCAGCTGTCGCTGCCGCCAGGCCACAGGGGGTGACTCGTTGCTGTACCGAGAATTCAGCAACACGAAGCCACCAGAGTTTGACAGGATGCAGGACCTGATTGCTGCGATGAGATGGATTTCTGACATTGAGGGATGCTTCTACACCTGTTCGTGTCCAGAGCATCTGAGGGTTCGGTTTGCGCTGAACCAGCTTCGCTTGGGAGCGAAGGACTGGTGGAAGTTTGTGACTGTGCATCTTAGTTCTGCGGAGGTTTCAGCGGTGACATAGGAGAGGTTCACCACCCTGTTTAGAGATGAGTACGTTCCCCCGGTGGAAAGGGAACGGTTGGCTCAGGAGTTCTTGACCCTCAAGCAGGGTACTGAGTCAGTCACTGTGATTACCAGGATGTTTCATGAGAGGGCGATGTTCTGCCCTGAGCACGTGTCGATCGAGCAGGCACGTATGAGCCAATATCTGAGCGTTCTAAGGAGAGACATTCATGAGTTCGCGGCGAACTCATCATACTAGAGGGAGAGCGTTCTAGTTGACAGCGGAGGAGGTCCGTGCAGCACCCGACGTCGTGGCTAGTATATATTATGTTCATATTTATTTATGCTTTAATAAGATCTTGTGTTTATATTATGTTATGCATAGGTACTTTTCTTGTGAATTATGTACCTGCTTTGGTGTTATTTGACTCGGGTGCGAGTCGGTCTTTTGTGTCATTAGCATTCAGTAGGCTCATCAGTATCCAGCGAGAGGTGATGAGTTCACCTTTGCGTTTTTCTATAGCTGACGAGCGAGTAGTGTATGCCACAGATGTGATTTGGGGGTGTGTACTTGAGATCTTCGGCGTTGGGTTTCCGATAGATCTAGTCCCGATTGCGATGGGGGACGTATGTGTTATTGTGGGCATGGATTGGTTGAGCCAATTTGGGGCAGTAATAGATTGCGAGCAGCAGATGGTGATGATCGGAGATCTTAGTGGGGGAGTGCTAACAGTTTATGGTAAGGGGACTCGTAGGGGGTTAGCATTCTGTTCGGCTGCCAGGGCGAGGCAGAGTTTGCAGCAGGGCTACAAGGGGTTTGTAGCCTATGTGATGGATACACGGGAGGCCTCTGGGAGGCCAAGTTTGTTTGGTGATTTCTCGATAGTGCGTGAGTTTCCGGATGTATTTCTCGAGGAGTTTCCAGGTGTGCCTCCCGAGAGGCAGGTAGAGTTTCACATCGATTTGATTCCTGGGGCCGCGCCTATTGCTAAGGCGCCTTATCGCCTAGCACCACCGGAGATGCAAGAGTTATCCTCACAGCTGCAGGAGCTGTTGGGGAAGGGGTTTATTCGTCCGATCAGCTCGCCTTGGGGAGCGCCGATCCTTTTCGTTAAGAAGAAGGATGGTTCACACCAGATGTGTATTGATTACTGGGAGTTGAACAAGATAACGATTAAGAACCGTTATCCGTTGCCGAGGATTGATGATTTATTTGATCAGCTGCAGGGGGCATCTTGGTTCTCAAAGATTGATCTGAGGTCCGGATATCATCAGATGAGGGTGCGTGATGAGGATATCTAGAAGACGGCGTCCAGGACGCGTTATGGGCACTATGAGTTCGTGGTGATGCCTTTCGGGCTCACCAATGCATCATCAGTATTCATGGATCTCATAAACAAAGTATGTAGGCCGATGCTGGATCGATCGGTGATTGTGTTCATTGATGACATTCTGGTGTATTCTAGATCCCGGGAGTAGCATGAGGAGCACTTGAGAGAGGTTCTTGAGGTGTTGAGATCGGAGAGGCTTTATGCCAAATTCTCCAAGTGTGATTTCTGGTTATGGGAGGTCCAGTTCCTAGGGCATCTCGTTAATCAGGATGGGATATTGGTTGATCCAGCCAAGATTGAGGCAGTGATGAGTTGGGAAGTGCCAAAGTCTGCTACCGAGATTAGGAGTTTTCTGGGGTTGGCCGGTTATTATCGGAGATTCATTCAGGATTTCTCCAAGATTGCAGTGCCACTCACTAGGTTGACCCGGAAGGGTTTTGCCTTCTCATGGGGTCTAGAGCAGCAGACCTCATTTGAGACTCTTCGCCAGAAGTTGTGAGAAGCCCCGATGTTATCCCTTCCAGAGGGAGTTGATGATTTTGTGGTTTACTGCGATGCTTCGATATCTGGGTTAGGCGCAGTGCTTACGCAGAGGGGGCATGTGATAGCGTATGCATCGAGGCAGCTGAAGCGTCATATGGTGAGGTATCCCACTCATGATTTGGAGTTGGGGGCAGTAGTATTCGCCCTTAAGATCTGGCGCCACTATTTGTATGGGGTACGGTGTACCATATACACAGACCACAAGAGTTTGAAGTTTTTGATGGATCAACCCAACTTGAACATGCGGCAGAGGAGATGGTTGGATGTGGTAAAGGATTATGATTGTGAGATCATGTACCACCTGGGCAAGGCGAATGTGGTAGCTGATGCCCTGAGTCGGAGGGCAAAGAGTGCCCCGATCCAAGGTATGTGTATGAGGATGACTGTGATGACTCCGGTGTTGGATGCCATCCGAGAGGCCCAGACCGAGGCTATGAGGCCGGAGAACCGTAAGAAAGAGTGGGTGATTGGGCAAGTATCTGAGTTTGTGACTGAAAGCCGAGGACTTATGACCTTTCAGGGTCGTATTTTGGTGTCGTTTATTGGTGGGGCACGTAGTATCTTGATGGAGGAGGCGCATCGATCGAGGCTCTCGATCCATCCCAGGGCCACCAAGATGTATTTGGCTCTGAAGAGAGATTATTGGTGGCTATGCATGAAAAGGGATGTAGCGTGGGTTGTAGAGAGATGCTTCACCTGTCGTCAGGTTAAGGCCGAGCACCAGCGTCTGCATGGTAAGTTGCAGCCACTCAAGGTTCCCCAGTGGAAGTGGGAACAGATCTCTATGGATTTCATCACCAAGTTACCCATAACCCCAAGGGGTGTCGATGCGATTTGGGTGATAGTGGATCGACTGACGAAGAGTGCCCACATTCTTTCTATCAGTGAGAGCTCTTCTGCGGAGAAGTTGGCAGAGTTGTATGTGAGGGAGATAGTGTCTCGGCATGGGGTAGCGATTTCGATTGTGTCGGATCAGGATGTACGTTTTACTTCCAGGTTCTGGAAGAAGTTTCATGGGGATTTGGGTACGAGATTGCATTTCAGCACTGCCTATCACCCTCAGACCGATGGGCAGAGTGAGCGGACTATTCAGACTCTTGAGGACATGCTTCGTGCATGTGTATTGGATTTTGGAGGGCGATGGGACACGTATCTGCCTTTGGCTGAGTTTTCCTATAACAACAACCATCATTCGAGCATCGGTATGCCTCCTTTTGAGCTGTTATATGGGAGGAGGTGTCAGAATCCCATTTGCTGAGGAGAATTAGGGCAGCGGATGATGGGTAGCACAGAGATAGTGCTACAGACCACCGAGAAGATTCAGCAGGTCAGACTGAGGTTGTTGACAGCCCAGGGCCGTCAGAAGAGTTATGCGGATAGACGACGGTCAGAGCTCGAGTTTCAGGTGGGTGATTTCGTTCTCCTGAAAGTCTCACCTTGGAAAGGTGTGATTCGATTCAGGAAGAGAGGCAAGTTGGGGCTTTGGTATATTGGTCCTTTCAGGGTGACCGCCAGGGTGGGCAGGGTAGCGTATCGTTTGGAGCTACCTGCAGAGTTGAGTCAGATCCATGATACCTTCCACGTGTCTCAGTTGAGGAAGTGTATCGCCGATGAGTCGGCAGTGGTTCCATTAGAGGACATTTAGGTGGATGCGAGCCTGAACTGTCTTGAAAGGTCGATCAAGATTCGGGATAGGAGGATCAAGGTTTTGAGAAACAAGGAGGTGTCATTGGTTCAGGTCCAGTGACAACATCGGAAGGGGTCCGAGTTGACTTGGGAGCCGGAGTTAGAGATGCGTGAGCAGTATCCAGAGTTATTTGCTGAGCGAGACTTCGAGGGCGAAGTCTGATTCTAGTAGTGGAGAATTGTAACACCCAGTTTCCCATGTATATTGATTTATGTGTATTTCTTTAAGTTATGTAAGGTGACTCGACGAGTTGGTGCTTAGACTCGTCGATTCTGGTCGTGACTGGATGACATGGTTAATGAGGGGACTCGACGAGTCAGGGGGGTGACTCGCCGAGTCAGAGCTGATGAAAGAAACCCTAATTTCTCGGGTTTGGGACCTATTTAGAGGCCCTTATGGCCTTCATTTGCGGCTACCAGTCCATAGAGAGAAACCCTAGAGTGCTTGAGTGTTTTGAGAGAGAAAGGAAGCCATTCTTGACCTTTGTGGTATTGTTTAGCAAGAAGAAGGAGGTCCTAGCCAAGAGGAAGAAAAGGAGGTTGCTATTCTGTGGATTTGAAGCTAAGATCATCGCATTTGAGGTAGTAAGTCGACTCTTCTTCTGTTTTATGATGAATATGTGGATTTAGGGTATCTTGGGCCCTTTGTTAAGTTGATTTGATGTCCAAATAGTCCCTTTCTGGTGATGAGGCTTTGGATCTGGATCCATAGAGGTCTAGAGAGCCTTACTCATCAAGCTTTACAAAGATCAATGGAGGTTATGACCTTGGGTTAGGGTATTTGGGGCTAAATCATCATATATGGTCATATAGATGTTGCATCTGCATCAAGATAAAGACTTTACATGATTAATGAGCTTGGGAAGGTTAGATATAAGGATTAGAGGAATAGATCTGACCTCAGAAGGTTGTTTAAGGTTGTGCATGAAACGAACTCGCCGAGTCCATGAGCAGACTCGACGAGTCGGAGCGGGTTGTCCTGTGACTCAGATCAGCGGATAACTCGCCGAGTTGGGTGAGTGACTCGGTGAGTCAGAAAGGATTCAAAGGACTTGAGTTCACGTATGGACTCGACGAGTCTATGCAAGACTCGACGAGTCGGGTCAAAGGTTGACCGTTGACCAGCGTTGACCAGGGTTGACTAGTGTTGACTTAATAGTGTTAGTCAAACTAAGTCAAGAAAGTATTAATTAGAGATGTACTTATGATATAGGAGGACGATAGGTCGGGGAATCGAGCACGAGAGATTATCCGACATCAGCGAAGTGAGTCTTCTCACTATGCCATACCCGATGGGGTAATTATGTGTGACCGGAAGGTCTTATGTGTATGATGTTTATGCGATGCATGTTATATATGTGATATGTTATGATATGAGTATGATGATATGGACCAGAAGGTCAACAGAGTTATGGGATGGAAATCCCCTGAGACACTTGGATCAGAATAATATTTAATAAAATAATTTTTGGATTTTTCCATTTATTTTGCAATTTAAAATTATTTTTTAGAATATGCACAGTGTAATATTCTACTAGAATATTTCACGTATTTTTTAAAAAAAAACGGGATTTTTTTTAATTTTTTTTAATTAATTCAAGTTCTGAAAATAATATTTAAAAAAAGAATTTTTATATTTTTTCATTTATTTTACATTTTAAAATTATTTTTTAGAATATGTCAGTGTAATATTCTATTAGAATATTTCACGTATTTTTCAAAAAAAACGGGATTTTTTTTATTTTTTTTAGTTAATTCAAGTTCCGAAAATAATATTTAAAAAAATAATTTTTGGATTTTTCCATTTATTTTGCATTTTAAAATTATTTTTAGATTTGGTCTCACGGTCTTACAAAATTAGAATAGTCTCAAATGAACCTGAATATATATATATATATATATATATATATATATATATATATATATATATATATATATATATATATATATATATATATATATATATATATATATATATATATATATATATATATATAATCATTCATTATTTTGTGGTTCCTTGTCAATGATTATTAAATTGTACATATATTCATCTTTTCATTTTATTTTTAATCCTTGATTGTTTACGAATATAAAATTTGGATTGATAATACGGGACATTTCGTACTTAAAGATTGCACCAGAAGAAATGAATACAATATGCAAATCTCAAATCCTTGATCTCACAATGATAGTCCATTGACTTATCCTCCCTAATAAATGAAAATAATTTTGTCACATGTCATTTTCTCATTAACTTGGACACATGTCATTTTTTGGTATTTTTGAATAAATGTTTTTTCCATGTGTCATTTTCTTATTGTTTATCTTTTTTTAATTAACACATCTTATTTAAACCTCAATTATTAATTGCCTTATTTGAAAATAGTAATTAAATTACAATATTACAACTCATATTATTGAATATGTTTCATTTTAAATTCAAATTTTAAATTTTAAATTTAAATAAATTTTTGTTTAAACCTTTATATTTAATTTTTTTTGTTTTATCCAACCCGTATAACATACGGGTCTCACAACTAGTTCATTAATATATGGCATTTCATGGTTCTTCACATTCTATAAGTCTCAATACGGCTTAATTTGTCACAATAGTGAAACAATTCATATGGGAAATTCTATAAGTCACACTCCGATTTATTTTAGTTGCAATTCAAAAAAGAAATTTGTGGTTCATATGGTTACGGTAAATAAATTTGTTGCAATCCTACAAACAAATCTCATGAGCTAAATGGTAGTTGATTCATGAGATAATATTGAAATGTAGTTTAGTTCTTTTGAGGATTACATGTGAAATCTTAATAACTCCAAACAATATTTTTTAAATATACAATTCTAGAAATTTTGCACTCATTATATTATTTGGGTACAATATTCATCATATGTTCAAAATAATATTAGAATTATGGTTTTATAGAACTGTTGAAAAATCTTGTTTAGAGAATTTTTATCATAGTCTTGAATATATAAACATATTATAATTAGGGGATGTTGACTTATTTTGACGTGGTTGTTTACATGGCCGCTCTAGATGGTAGGTAACCCAGACGACCATCCAAGAATCACTTCTCCAGGAGGCCTAAATTTTCTTGGATATATATATATATATATATATATATATATATATATATATATATATATATATATATATATATATATATATATATATATATATATTAGGTTGTTTTGTTTTTAGTAATTATTGTATGCCAGAATGCATATATCTGGGTCATTAGATGGAATATAATCAAAGGTCATGATCTGAGGGTCTATGATAGTAGAATGTGATAACATGTACCATATAATCACACAAATTCCAGCATAAGGGCATTTTAGTCAATTAACCTATATTAAAAAAAGAAATTTTCAAATTTTTAGGGATAATTAATTCTGTTATTTTTAAAAATCTGAATATTTTAAATTAATTCAAATTTAAAAATCTGATTTTATTCTGTCAGAATGTCAAACATTAATTAGTAAAGCTATTTTCGATTTTATTTTTGCGGAATATATTTCCAATGCATATATTTTTTATAATTAACCTGATTTAATAATTCAACATATATTCTTCATATACATTCGAATGTGAATACAAAATCATACATATGCTTACAAACTAATAGTCTTATAAAATTTAATATAGTTATACATATTCTAACAGAATATCATCAAAAATGAATAAAAATATTAAGAAATAACATTCTTAAATATACAATTATTAAGCAAATACACATGATCTTCATCAATGGTCCAAATAATGCACTTGATTCAAACTATGATGAAAATGTGATATATATCATAAGAATGTAATTCTTCGCAAAATATAGTTGTTGTTGAACTCGATTAAATCTTTCTCTTGTATAATCAATAGTGAATTCCTTCTTCAAGTCATTCTGAAAGAATAAGATGCATTATTCGTTAGTATTAGCAGTGAAGCTAATGTACTTTTTGTTAACAAACATTCTCAAAGACATTCTAACAAAATGCATTTATACGAATAAATTCTGACAGAATACAAGCATTACTTATTTAATAGAAAGTAAATAATAGAGAATGATAGCATATTCTAATAGAATGTATTCCATTTTTCCTATATTGCAATGTTTTTTACTTTTCCTATCTTGACAAATAAGGAGATTGAAATCGAATTTTGTTAGAATAATAGTGTAAAAAAACAACAATACTCAGGAAGCAAAATGTAACTTACTGAATTGTGTTTTAACCGTTTCAAATAAATAATTCAAAGATATTAAAAAAGGGTACTTACAGTTTCGAAAAACTTAATGTCATATTCATCCGCAAGAGCTTGACCCTTTGCAATTGGAACATCCTACAAGAAAATAAGATCATGAGTTAGTGACACATCATTTTTGAATTTTTTCAAGGGTAAAATTGTAAAAAATAGAAAAAACTAGCATACCCTTTTGCTTTCATCCATATCAGCCTTATTCCTAACAAGAATCTTGTTAACATTGTCTGAAACATGTTGTTCAATGTTGTGAATCCAGTTTCTTATGTCTGGAGATATAAAGAGATTTGCCAACAATGTGTCATTCATTACAAGGTAAAAAAACAAAAAAAAACTTATTGTTGAAAGATGATTTGTTAGTAACATCATACACCAATAAAATCCCCATAGCACCCATGTAGTAAGCTAGAGTATAGAGGGGCAAAAGTGTCAATTACATAACATTATAATCTGAAAAACATGAGAAAAATCTATACCTATTGTGATGGTTCGGAATCGTTCTTGACCAGCTGTGTCCCAAATTTGGAGTTTGATCTATCTGCCATCAAGTTCAACGGTTCTTATCTTGAAATCAATACTGTATCAAGAATTTTTTTAACATATTTAAAAAAACAAATTAATTTTTAATATAGTAGTTAAGAAATTAACTCACCCAATTGTAGTGATGAAACTAGTGGTGAAAGAACCATCAGAAAAACGCAAAAAAAGGCAACTTTTACCCATATCTGTAATTAATTACAATTGTTATAACACACATAGACACATTCATCATAACACAAAAAATTTGGAATTTGGAAAAAACACAGTCCATGCAGAAATATTACAATCGAACTATAAGTACACCCAGAAACAATTGAATTAAATTATCCAGAAAAATCGAGAAGAAATTGTATAAACTTACTGAGAGGAAGAACATGAGCAGAGACCAACAAAACTAAAAACATAAACGGAGCTCCATTACTTTTCCTGATTTAAAATCAACATACGATGCTGAAGAGGAATTGCGCTTGTGAAACCTATTCATCATCTCCTTCATTCTGATTAGCAGCCAATCTTTAGAATCATTTGAACTTAGAATCTTCATTATCATATGGTGATTTTAAGGTTTATTGTGGCTGTGATGGTCGTGGTGTCCGAGACTTTCGTGATTTAGGGTTGGGTTGTGAAGAAGCGAAGCAGAAGATGAAGACAGATCGTGCTTACTCCTTTTTATCAAATCCCCCATTTATCTCAATTACTATAATTTTAGAGTCATGATTTACTAATTTACCCTAATTAATTTATTTAATGATTAAATTATTCCTAAATTCCTATTGGTGCATTCATGCATACAATAGTTGCTAAAAACATTTGAACCTAAGTCTCTCTCTCTCTCTCTCTCTCTCTCTATATATATATATATATATATATATATATATATATATATATATATATATATATATATATATTCCTAAATGATTATTAACGATCTAAAGTTAATTCAAACTCAAATTAGCTCAAAAGATAAACAATTTGGATTGTTTGTGGTTGCTAATTGAACACATTTATAACAAAGAATAAATAATATTTTTTTTAATCTTTATTATATTTGTCTTTGAAGCATCATTTTTTTTACCATGTGTCTTTTATATATTTGGCCCAGTCGTTTAATTAATTTTCATAACCAATTTCGAATTTTATTAAAAAATGTATCACAAAAGTATATTCCTACTTTTAATCGTTTATAAAAAAAATCACAAAATTACTAAAAGATTTTGCCTCTCTAAATTCTAGCATATTTCTTTTACTAAAATCAAATTTATTATGCTTCATTTGTTTTATGTGATTTATTGTTAAAATTTTAAAATACAAAAGGACTACTTTTTTTTTCTTTATATATTTTTTTTCAAATATTATAATCTCAAAAGATTATCTATCTTTTTGTTATTTTCGTCCGTCAAGAACACCCTAAAAGATTTTTCTTCTTTTATTTTGATTTCAATATAGAAAAACTAATAAATATCGAAATATTTTACATTTTGTTATGTTTTATCGAAAGTGTTTGATTTGTGTCATGTATGCATACTACTTCTCGAAAATTTACCCATGCAATAACTTATCCTACTTCTTGTGTTTTTTTCTAATGGAAAGTTGTTATTTACACGTGCAAGGAATATATGTAACACCCTTGTACAAATATGACCCTGATTGCAAATTGATCGTCTAAAGAATAAAGAGAAATTAAATATATTTGTTTTTTTTTTCTTAAATTTTATTAAATGATTATTAAATGTTATATTATGTCATTATTTAATTGGATAGAAAAGATTCGTAGAAACAAAAATTAAAAAAATATTTAATTTCTCTTATTTTAATTATTCATAATCTTATCCTTAATTTTATAAGAACAGGGCTTGGAGATGTTAGAGACGTAATGGGGATTTATATGTGATTTTTTTTAATTGTTTGTAGTTTAGGATATCAAATATAATTTGATGAGATGGAAAAATGGTGCAAATCTCTTGATTTTAGTGTTAGAATATTTGTAGCAATAAAATTTAGGAAACAATTTATTTTCTACCATTGATTCCAAAAATGGGATTATTTACTTTAATTCATTAATTATAACCATACGTAAAATGAGATTATTTATTTTAATTATCCGATATCATATGCTCAATTTTATGAATATCGATGCAATTATTGAAATTATTGTTTCAACGTATAAAACAAAACAAAATACCAAAGATCAAATATATTAGAAAGATGATATAAGAATATGAAAATTCATATTTGAATTATTAATAATAGATCTAACTAGTGGTAAACGCAGTACGGTTCGGTGCGGTTATTAGTCAAAACCTCACCACTAATCGCAAATACGGTTAATCCATTTTCAAAACCACTTTGTGCGGTTATTTTTGCGGTGCGGTTAGACGGTTATTTTTATGGTGCGGTTTTGTTTTTTTGTGTTGCGGTTATTAACCGAATGGATTTGATGCGGTTATTTTGTATAGTTTTTAACCACAGTTTAGAGCTCAAACGGTTTTAAGAGTTCAAACATATTATTTGTAATAATAAAAATCCATAAGATATAAGACAATTAATTTAAATAACAAACAACTAATATTTTAAAAACGTCAAATCAATAGTAATTAACAATAAGTATCTTAAAATTGTCTAATTTCATCATTTTTCAAAATTAAACATAACAAAGACCAACACTTTTGTCTTCTAGTATTTTATCCATTTTTTATCCATGAAATTTGTCTTATTTTTAATATCTAATATATTAATAATTAATAAAAGAAATTGTATATAATATATGCAGTGTGGTGCGGTTTTTGAAAACTAATAACCGCACCGCACCGCAAATTTGCGGTTTTTGAAAAACATAAAACGTCACCATCGGTTTTTATTGGGGTTGCGGTTTATGCGGTTTTTGCTCACCCCTAGATCTAACTTTGAAGTTAAGATTCTTTGTGGGCAAGGTGCATCACAACTCAATACTACTACGTTGACTTCGTACCGTTAAATTAAAACTTTTCCTTTTTAGGGCATATTTCGATTACGTATGATATTCATCAACTATACACATTACGTAAACATCCACATCATAAAACTTTTGGGATTGTCGAAGTAATGTATTTCAATCCAATCAAATCAATTTAATTCACTTATATCATTTAACTTTTTTTTTGCCCCCGCAATGGAAGCTTATCGGTTGAGGTGGATAACACATTTTTGCCTTTTCGATGGGAGCTTATCGGTTAAGGTGCAAAATTCTCAGCAAAAGTTCAATGGTTCAAATCTTGGCAAATTAGTGTTTCGCGATTAACCTTCCATATGAAACTTGGGGTGGGCTGACATAGACTGCTATGCGATTTGCCATTTTTTTAACTTGCATAAGTGATCGTGTCTAACATCTAGAATATACTTTAAATAAGTCAGATATGTTGCGTAGTTACTACCTGGTAATGTTTGTGACCACCGGTACAATTTTGTGAGTAGTTCTTCCAAAAAATAAACATTTAACGTATCAGGTTCTTCAATATTAAGTATGCATGTTTACACAAGAAGGCAAATGAAATGATAGAAATATCATGAAGGAAGGAGAAAATTAACTTTTCTTCTAGTCTAAACTAAAGAAACATACACACATAGACATGTATGTATATACATGCATGTGTGCCGGTCGATGAAAAATGGTCGAAATGCATGATACTCGAATATAAGCCGCTTACAATAATCATTGTTTATTAGTTTATATGTTTTTATCATTTTAAATGTCATATGATTTCTTTTAATTAATTATTTCACGTAGAGATGGGAAGGTACAACTACAACGACTACTAAGGCCACTACGATGACTATGGCGACAATGGCAACTTCTGGCTAAACCCTACAACGGCTATAGAGACTATAGTGGCTACTATAGCGAATTCTGACTAAACCCTACAGTTACATTAGACGTCGGGGTGGGGAGAAATTTGAATATTCCCACAGTGCAACTACATTAGCTTGATCGGCTATTGCCATGAGTACGACACGGAGGGGGGCGAGTCTTGGAAAAGGGTTTGATACAAGGAAGATTCATCTCATCAAGATTCCAACTTGGGTAAAAATGGGATGTCAATGTTAAATCGCACCATAAATATACTAAAAGGATTGGGGGAGTGGGGGTGGCATTTGCTTGCCATTTGCATGGTGTGGGTTGCATACACCGACCCTCAAACATGGCATGGCAAAATGGCAAATGGAAATTGCATGGTTGTGCCGATGAGAGAGAGAGAGAGAGAGAGAGAGAGAGAGAGAGAGAGAGAGAGAGAGAGAGAGAGAGAGAGAGAGAGAGAGAGAGAGAGAGTTTTATTTTTTTTCTTTATTTCTTTTTTCTTTTATTTTATCAAGTTACCTATCGAAATGGCATGTCATTTATGTTGTATGACAAAAATGATATGTAAATGAGATTGACTTCAAAGCTAATGTGTCATCATGGCATGACATGATCCACTCCCTAAAGTCTAATATGCATTCTATTTACATCAAGAACTTCCCGAATTCCATAGAAGCCAAAAATTTATGAATGACTTGTGCCGGACATATCTTTTTATTACTGTTTTCAAATCAATTCTTTAGTACTGTTTAGTTTTATCTAGTTTTTTTTGGTTTTATTCAAACAAAATCGATCCCTACTTAATTAATTATTCATAGTTTAATTAAAATTTATAAATCTTTAATAAATCATACATTTTACCCCTGATTTCGACAACCCAATCTTACCATAGCTATATTGCTATACGACCGAGTACACTTATCTGGTTGTATAACAATTGTCATTTACGGTAAAACATGCTAGAAATTGACCGCTAATTTAAATACATCAACCAACAACTCTTTTGACTTTCTTGTTCGAGAGTATTGTGAGGGATTTGACTTTAGAGAAGTAATGTTATGAATGAAGAAAAAAAAACAGAGGTGTTAGATTGATATCAAGGGGATCGTTTTCCTTTCGATTTGAAACATATCACTACTGCAAAAGGCCAAATATAATGGTGAGAGTGGATTAACTATTAGAGATAACTCCTAAATTAGTTTTGATAAAGATATTATTGCAATTGAAGTTTTAAAAAATACAAGGTAGTAGTGTAGGATAAATGGTGTTATATGGAAATACTATAAATCCTACGGCTAAAACCTTGAGTTGATGCTAGTAAAAGGGGTATATTTGGTAGCACAGATAGAATTAAGGAACTTATTAGTGAAAGATATAAAAATTGTAAAAAAGAGAGCTTAATGTACTTTTCGATAAACTTATGGGATTACTACTCAAGCGAAAAAGTTGATCAATGTCAGAAGTTGATTCTATTGTTTGTACACTACACCAATACAGGAGTTGGTGAGTTATAGTTTATTTAAACCCACACAAAGGAGGAGTTTTGACACAGGAAAATAGCAACGGAAAATTTTCGTAGGTAATTAGCTACATAATACCAATAGAATTCCTACGGAATGGGATGCCCTAAATTAGTAACGGAATTACTACGGAATAGCTACGGAATAACGACGGACGCACATTCGTAGCTATTCTGTTGGTAATTAGCTACAGAATAGCTACGGAATTGCGACGAAAGTAAGCACGTAGGTATTTCATAGGTAAATAGCTACATAATAGCTACAGACTACACAAAAAAAAATACCTACAGAATAACTACAAAATACCAACGACTTTATTATTATTATTATTATTATTATTATTATTATTATTATTATTATTATTATTATTATTCAAGTTAAAACTCTTTTTTGGATCATTTTGTTTTAAATATTTAAAACACAAACGATTAAAAACAAACAATTAAAAATCATACTAATGGTATTATTAATATTAATATTTATATACATAATGATAATATATAATAATCATAACGAATGTGTTTAACACATAAACAAATGAGCAAACGAAAAAAAAAAAAAGAACAAAGTTTAACACATCAATAAGGTGAAATAATATATACATTTAATGTACGAACAACGAAAAATGATGATAATTAGCTAGGGGAAATATGTATATTAATTTATATAAGTAAGTGTATGTATGTATGTATTTATTAATGTAAGTATGTATTGAGTATATGTACGTATGTTTATGTACATGTATGTACGAGTATGTGTGTATATGTGTGCTTATGTATACGTATGTGTGTATATATGTATGTGTATGTGTATTTGAGTATGTATATGTATGTGTGTATGTGTATCTATGTGTATACATGGTTTTATATACATTTATATGATGTATAACTTTATGTCAAAGTATAATGATATTGTGAAAAAAATAGAACGAAAAAAATGACTTTTGACCCTTGAAAAATAGAAAAAAAAAAATCGTAGGTAATCTGTAAGTAAATACCTACGGATAACCTTTATCCGTAGGTAAGCCGTAGGTATTTACCTACGGATTACCTACAGTTTTTTCTTTTTTTTTTTTTTTTTTTTTTTTTTGTATTTTCTAATTTTTAAGGGTAAATATTGTTTTTTCAGTTTCATTTTTTCAAAACATCACTATACTATGAATGCTTTGTTTTCACCAAATTATATATAAACTAAACTTACATACAAAGGTATTCATCGTTAGAACCCATTACTTATTTACAACTTTATTATGCTATTTTTATATAATATAAGTGAAAGTTATTTTCTATACACAAATAGAATAAGGGTTTGATTTGGTAAATCATTCATTCTTTTAAAGTAGGCTTATGATCCATAGTTCTTCATATTGGGCTAAACTCGTGTGGTAACCCATGGATACTCCATGGAGGTTTTAACCTATGGAGCATGAGGGATATGGAAAGTCATTAGGTTTTACATGGTGTAACCCTAGTTTGCCACACTATATAAGAAACCAGACCCATGGAGGTTTTACTAGTGAAAACACAAAAGGGCAAGCCGATTTTATGAGTGCAAGTGACATCTTCTCAAGTTGCTCCATTTGTTGGCGGTGTTGTGCGATTCCATTTGAGGTGCAACACTTGGGGCACCAAGTTCTTAAAGGTCTAAGGCTTCAACTGTAACACCGTAAAATTTAAGACAATTTTTTGCATTTTAAAACAGATTTTTCCAAACACATTTATTAACAAAATCTCATTGTATCATATCTTTGTTTCACAAAATATTTCCCAAGATCAAAATACATAAAATCCCATGTGTGTGTACGAATCATGCCAGCGCCTTCCCGCGATCATCTCTGGTACCTAAAACACATAACACATAACACTGTAAGCATAAAGCTTAGTGAGTTCCCCAAAATACCACACATAACACATACTAGCCACTCGAGGCTATAACTCTGTGGGCCCTTGGGCCCTAAATCTGTGGACCCTCTGGTCCTGGCTCTGTGAACCTTCCGGTTCTAACTCTGATATACTCTGATATACACATGGCATAAATCATATAGAAATAATGTAGTGCAACACATCACATAAATAACATACAATAACTCTGTCACATAACTCTAGTTACCACTCAAGGTAAAGTATAGTGAGAAGACTCACCTCAGATGTCTCGGCAAATCTCTAACTCGGTAGAAATACGATCTAGCGTCCGCCTAATCACATAAAATAAATACTCTCA
This sequence comes from Lactuca sativa, assembly GCF_002870075.4. NCBI lineage: Eukaryota > Viridiplantae > Streptophyta > Magnoliopsida > Asterales > Asteraceae > Lactuca > Lactuca sativa. The sequence goes on from NC_056626.2 coordinate 346,410,563, forward strand.
TAAATATAACTCACAGGACTAGACTCAACCCTCTCTTGGCACCCTCAGAAGGGTAAAAGACCATTTTGCCCCTCTTTTGGCTCAAAGGCCCCATTGCTGTCCAAACCCTAAAAGTTAACAAAAGTCAACGGTCAAACTTTGACCTGACTCGTCGAGTGCACCTGGGCAACTCGGCGAGTCTCAGGTGCACTCGACGAGTCTACACGTGTCCACTAACTCTCTAGTCTCGTTTGGCATGTCGAGTTCCTCCCCTTGGTCGATGAGTCACACTAGGCATGAATCGTGGGGCTACCCCGACTCAACTCGCTGAGTCTCAAGATCAACTCGGCGAGTTCTACCTTGAACTCCAGTCCTTTAATCCCTCTCATACTCACTGAGTTATTCCCCCAACTCGGTAGGTCTACTCGCTGAGTGATTTACGGGAAACCCTAACCCTACTCGCCGAGTCTGCCCTTGGACTCGGCGAGTTCATGTCATGCACAAACTCAATTGAGCTCCTAAGGTCAGATATGTTCCTTTGGTCCATAGATCTGACCTTCCCAAGCCTGAAAAACACGTAAAGCTCGAATCTTGACACTCATGGGATGTCTAAAAGGTTTCGCTTGGTGATTTAGCCCCAAAAATAACATTCTAAGTTCAACACCTCTATAGCTCAACATAAAGCAAGTTGAGATAAGTTCTTTAGACCACTATGGGCCCAGATACGAAATTTCAAAGTGAATAAGGGCCATGTTCTCACAATTTCTTCCATTAAAGGACATGAAAAACTCTACATCTATGGATTCCTTCAACACAATAGATAAAGGGGCGATATATTACCTCAAGGATGATGTCTTTAGCTCGAAATCCACAAATGCACCACCTCCTTGGCCTCCTCTAAGCTGGAAACACCTCCTTCTTGCAAGAATCAACCACAATGATCAAGAAATGGCTCCTTTCCTCTCACATTCGCTCTAGCTCTTTTAGGGTTCCTCTATGGGGTTTGGTAGCCACAAATGATGGCCCTAAGGACCTTTAAATAGGTCCCAAACCCAGGAAATTAGGGTTTCATTAAACAGCGTGGACTCGCCGAGTCCACTCATGGACTCGCCGAGTCCAGTCATGAACCCGGATGAGAATCCACGACCCTACTCGGCGAGTCTAAGCACCAACTCGCTGAGTCCCTCCACAAACTCCAAAATAAGTGAATAAAATAATATACCTGGGAATCCGGATGTTACAATTCTCCCCCACTAGAATCAGACTTCTCCCTCGAAGTCTCACTCTACAAACAACTCTGGATGTTGCGTACGTATCTCGCTTTCCGGCTCCCAAGTCAGCTCTTACCCTTTCCAATGTTGCCACTGGACCTGCACCAGAGGCACTTCCTTGTTCCGCAGAACCTTGATCTTCCGATCCCTAATCGCCACCGGTCTCTCAACATATTTTAGGCTCACATCCACCTGAATATCCTCTAATGGTACCACTGCCGACACATCGGCTATACACTTTCTCAGCTACGACACGTGGAAGGTGTCATGAATCTGACCCAACTCTGCAGGTAGCTCCAAACGGTAGGCTACCTTGCCTACTCTCGCGATCACACTGAAAGGACCAATATATTGGGGCCCCAACTTGCCCCTCTTCCTGAATCGGATCACTCTTTTCCAAGGAGAGACCTTCAGGAGCACAAAGTCGCCGACCTGAAACTCGAGCTCAGACCGACTCTTGTCTGCATAACTCTTTTGACGACTCTGAGCGGTCAACAACATCTATCTGACCTGCTGTATCTACTCAGTCGTCTGAAGCACGATCTCTGTACTACCCATCACACGTTGCCCTACCTCTCCCCAGCAAATGGGGGTCCGACACCTCCTCCCATACAATAGCTCAAAGGGTGGCATACCAATGCTCGAATGATGGCTGTTGTTGTTGGAAAACTCTGCCAAGGGTAAATATGTGTCCCAACTCCCGCGAAAATCCAACACACATGCTTGGAGCATGTCCTCGAGTGTCTGAATCGTCCGCTCACTCTGCCCGTCAGTTTGTGGGTGGTATGCAGTACTAAAATGCAGCCTCGTACCCAATTCCTCATGAAACTTCTTCCAGAACCTGGAAGTGAAACGTACATCTCGATCTGAAACAATCGAGACCGGTACTCCATGCCGCGATACCACCTCTCCCACGTATAACTCTGCCAGCCTCTCCGCAGAAGAGCTCTCGCTAATAGCAAGGAAGTGGGCACTCTTCGTCAACCTGTCCACTATCACCCAAATTACATCGACTCCCCTCGCAGTCCTCGGCAATTTGGTGATAAAATCCATAGTACTCTATTCCCACTTCCACTCGGGAATCTCTAACGGCTGCAACTTACCATGCGGTCTCTGGTGCTCGGCCTTAACCCTACGACAGATTAGGCACCTCTCAACGAACCACGCGACGTCCCTCTTCATGCAGGGCCACCGATACTCCCTCTTTAGGTACAAATACATCTTAGTGGCCCTGGGATGGATCGAGAACTTCGATCAATGAGCCTCTTCCATCAAAATGGTACGTGTCCCGCCCACAAACGTTACCCATATCCGACCCTGAAATGTCATAAGCCCCCGGCTATCGGTAACGAACTCCGATACCAGCCCGACAAATCTCTCTCTCTCTTCTGGCTTTCTGGTCTCACGGCCTCAACCTGGGCCCCACGAATGGCGTCCAACACTAGAGTCATGACTGTCAATCTCAAACAAACATCCCGCATCGGGGCGCCCTCCGCCCTACGGCTCAGTGCATCGGCTACAACATTAGCCTTGCCCGGGTGGTACAGGATCTCACAATCATAATCCTTCACCACATCCAACCATCTCCTCTTATGCATATTCAGGTTGGGCTGATCCATTAGATACTTCAGGCTCTTGTGGTCCGTGTATATGGTACACCGAACCCATACAGATAGTGACGCCAGATCATGAGGGCGAGCACCATCGCCCCCAACTCTAGATCGTGGGTGGGATACCTCATCTCATGAGGCTTCAGCTGCCTCGATGCATATGCTATTACATGACCCCTATGCATAAGCATCGCTCCCAACCCCGATATCGATGCGTCACAATACACTACGAAGTCCTCCATCCCCTCCGGAAGGGCTAACACCGGGGCTTCGCATAGTCCCTGGCGAAGTGTCTCGAAGGAGGCCTGCTGCTCTGGACCCCATGAAAAAGAAACACCCTTCCGGGTCAACTTGGTGAGTGGCACGACGATCTTGGAGAAATCCCTGATAAATCTCCGATAATAACCAGCCAACCTTAGGAAACTCCTGATCTCGGTAGGTGACCTCGGCACCTGCAAACTCATCACTGCCTCAATCTTGGCCGTATCGACCAATATCCCTTTCTGGTTAACGAGGTGCCCTAGGAACTGGACCTCTCGCAACCAGAAATCACACTTGGAGAATTTGGCATAAAGCCTCTCCGATCTCAGAACTCCGAGGATCTCTCTCAAATGCTCCTCATGCTGCTCTCTGGACCTTGAATACACCAATATGTCGTTGATGAACACGATCATCGAGTGATCCAACATCGGCCTGCATACTCTGTTCATGAGATCCATGAACACCACCAGTGCATTGGTGAGTCCGAAAGGCATCACTATGAACTCGTAATGCCCATAACGAGTCCTAAACGTTGTCTTCTAGATGTCCTCATCTCGCACCCTCACCTGATGATATCCAGAAACCAAGATGCTCCCTGCAACTGATCGAACAAATCGTCGATCCTCGGCAACAGGTAACGGTTCTTGACCGTTAGCTTGTTCAACTCCCGGTAATCAATTCACATCTGGTGTGAACCATCCTTCTTCTTGACAAAGAGGATAGGCACTCCCCATGGAGAACTGCTCGGCAGAATAAACCCCTTCCCCAGCAGCTCCTGAAGCTGCGAGGATAACTCCTACATCTCTAGAGGCGCAAGGCGATAAGGCGCCTTGGCGATAGGCGCAACCCTCGGAACCAAATCGATGTTGAACTCAACCTGCCTCTCGGAAGGCACACCCGGTAACTCTTCCGGAAATACATCCGGGAACTCACGCACTATCGGAACCTCATCTACTGACCTCGGTCTCTCTGAATCAACCCTCGTATCCATCACATACGCTACAAATCCCTTACAGCCCTGCTGTAGGCTCTGCCTCGCTCTAGCGGTTGAACAAAATGCCGACCCAAAACGCGTACCCTCTCCGTATACTATCAGAACTCCCCCACTAGGGTCTCGTATGGTCACCAGTTGTCTCTCGCAGTCGATAACTGCTCCAAATTTGCTCAACCAGTCCATGCCCACTATGACACAGACGTCACCCATCGCGATAGGAACTAGATCAATCAGAAACTCAACGCCGAAAATCTCGAGTACACACCCTCGGATCACCTCGGTGGCATACACCGCTCTCTCGTCAGCTATGGAAACTCTCAGAGGTCGACTCAACGCCTCTCGCCTAAAACTGATGTGCTGACTAAAAGCCAAAGATACAAAAGACCGAATCGCACCCGAGTCAAATAACACCAAGGAAGATATAGAATTCACAAGAAAAGTACCTACGCATAACATAAAGTAAACACAATATCCCAACACCAAAATAAATACAAGAAAGGATACATACCAGCCACGACATCGGGCGCCGCGCGGACCGCCTCTGCAGTCAACTGAAAGGCTCTCCCTCGTGCCTTCGGTACCTCGGCCTTCACTGGCCGGCTCTCAGTAGCTCTGATAGCAGCAGGGGCAGATCCCTGAGGTACTCCCTGGGCTGTCCCTCATAACTGTGGACACTATGCCTTGCGGTGTCCGGTCTGGTTGCAGTGAAAGCATACTGCAAACCCCTTGGGGAAGTCCTTGGCCATATGCCCCTCCTTGCCACATTTGTAGCAAGACCCCGCTCTACACACCCCATCGTGGCTCTTGCCACACTTGACACAAGTGCAGCCCTTCTGACTCCTAGGTCTCGAATCAGCAGGCTTGGCTGCCGGCTGGGACTGCACCGGTCGTCGATCACTCCCCTGAGACTCAGCCTCCTCCCTAGCCTAAGTCTCCAGCTCTATCTCCCTCTTCCGAGCATTTGCCTGAAGCTCAGCAAATGTCCGGTACGTTGAGTTTTCCACGAACTCCTGTATATCCCTCCTCAAAATGCTTAGATATCGGCTCATACGTGCCTGCTCAAAGGACACGTGCTCTGGGCAGAACATCGCCCGCTCATGGAACATCCTCATAATCACTGTAACAGACTCGGTACCCTGCTTGAGGGTCAGAAACTCCTTGGCCAAACACTCCCTCTCCACCTGGGGAACGTACTCATCTCGGAACATAGTAGTGAACCTCTCCCAAGTCACTGCAACAAGCTTAGCAGGCGAATAACGCGTCGTCACAAACTTCCACCAGTCCTTCGCTCCTAAGCGAAGCTAGTTCAACGCGAACCGGACTCTCAAATGATTTGGAGATGAGCAGTTGAAGAAACACCCCTCAATGTCTGAAATCCACCTCATCGCTGCAATCGGGTCCTGGGTCCCATCAAACTCTGGTGGTTTTGTGTTGCTGAACTCCCGGAACAGTAACGTATCACCACCCTGCAGTCTAGTCACAGCTACAGCTGCAGTGGCCGCAGCAACAGCAGCATCAGAAAGAGCAGCGTATCACTCGTCGAATGTCTCTATCAGGGTGGTCTTGATAGACCCAAACATCTCTGGAATCTCATCGCGGATGGCAGCAGCCACCTCATCATGAATCATCTGGCGGAGGTCCTTGCCGCTCACACCCCCTCCACTGGTCTCTCGTATGTGGCGTGTCCCTACCATGACGTCTCTCTGAAATACAACATAAAATATCAGTAATTTGCTCGGATGTACACACACTCAATATCCCAATCCTACTTGATCTTTGGTACCCTAAGGATTCTTATTTTGACTGCGCACTGACCCCGTATCTTCAGTAGTACAAGCCCAATACTACCGTCCATACCGCATCAGCATTCATCCCAAGTGCTCCTCCCAGAGTCCCAAATCCCAAGTACGCTACTCTCTCTAATCATGTGCTACTCACTAACAGATCTCTCATAAACTCCTCGCTGCTATCTAAACACTCTCAAGCATCTCTAGCAGCAAAACCCCTAGACTAAGACATCATATATCAAGCCACTCTAGTCCTAATAAGAATACCTAGTCTAGTCTAGCATGCATAACATAATTCATCATATAGCATAGCATAACGTATCTTTTAACACTTATTGTAAGGGTATTTTGGGAAATCACCGTTCGGGCGCTGGCTGATCGTACACACGGCTCTGCTCTGTTTGTCTCAAAAATCTTTTTACTCTTTAAAATTTTACTTTATTATCAAAAATTCTCCTGAAATCCTCAGTTTGAGTCCACATACGCCCGAAGATGCATCCGAATCCCTCAAACCAAGGCTCTGATACCAAATTGTAACAACATAAAATTTAAGACAATTTTTCGCATTTTAAAACACATTTTTCCAAACACATTTATTAACAAAATCTCATTGTATCATATCCTTGTTTTACAAAATATTTCCCAAGATCAAAATACATAAAATCCCATGTGTGTGTACGAATCATGCCGACGCCTTCCCGCGATCATCTCTGGTACCTAAAACACATAACACATAACACTGTAAGCATAAAGCTTAGTGAGTTCCCCAAAATACCACACATAACACATACTAGCCACTCGAGGCTATAACTCTGTGGGCCCTTGGGCCCTAAATCTATGGACCCTCTGGTCCTAGCTCTGTGAACCTTCCGGTTCTAACTCTGATATACTCTGATATACACATGGCATAAATCATATAGAAATAATGTAGTGCAACACATCACATAAATAACATACAATAACTCTGTCACATAACTCTAGTTACCACTCAAGGTAAAATATAGTGAGAAGACTCACCTCAGATGTCTCGGCAAATCTCTGACTCGGTAGAAATACGATCTAGCGTCCGCCTAATCACATAAAATAAATACTCTCATAAATATAACTCACAGGACTAGACTCAACCCTCTTTTGGTTCAAAGGCCCCATTGTTGACAAAACCCTAAAAGTCAACAAAAGTCAACGGTCAAACTTTGACCTGACTCGTCGAGTGCACTTGGGCAACTCGGCAAGTTTACACGTGTCCACTAACTCTCTAGTCTCGTTTGGCATGTCTAGTCCTTCCCCTTTCTCGATGAGTCACACTAGGCATGAATCGCGGGGCTACCCCGACTCAACTCGCCGAGTCTCAAGATCAATTCGGCGAGTTCCGCCTTGAACTCCAGTCCTTTAATCCCTCTCAGACTCACTGAGTTATTCCCCCAAGTCGGCGGGTCTACTCGCTGAGTGATTTACGGGAAACCCTAACCCTACTCTCCGAGTCTGCCCTTGGACTCGGCAAGTTCATGTCATGCACAAACTCAATTGACCTCCTGAGGTCAGATCTGTTCCTTTGGTCCATAGATCTGACCTTCCCAAGCCTAAAAAACACGTAAAGCTCGAATCTTGACACTCATGGGACATCTAAAAGGTTTCGCAGGGTGATTTAGCCCCAAAAATAACATTCTAAGCTCAACACCTCTATAACTCAACATAAAGCAAGTTGAGATAAGTTCTTTAGACCACTATGGGCCCAGATCTGAAATTTCAAAGTGAATAAGGGCCATGTTCTCACAATTTCTTCCATTAAAGGACATGAAAAACTCTACATCTATGGATTCCTTCAACACAACAGCTAAACGGGCGATATATTACCTCAAGGATGATGTCTTTAGCTCGAAATCCACAAATGCACCACCTCCTTGGCCTCCTCTAAGCTGGAAACACCTCCTTCTTGCAAGAATCAACCACAATGATCAAGAAATGGCTTTTTTCCTCTCACAATCGCTCTAGCTCTTTTAGGGTTTCTCTCTAGGGTTTGGTAGCCGACAATGACGGCCCTAAGGGCCTTTAAATAGGTCCCAAACCCGGGAAATTAGGGTTTCATTAAACAGCGTGGACTCGCCAAGTCCAGTCATGAACCCGGATGAGAATCCACGACCCTACTTGGCGAGTCTAAGCACCAACTCGCCGAGTCCCTCCACAAACTCCAAAATAAGTGAATAAAATAATATACCTGTGAACCCGGATGTTACATCAACTACTCTAAAAGGTGTGTCATTTAAGTTCTATTTCATGTTGTTTATACTCCATCGTATGCTAGTTAGGATGATGCTTTGGAATATTGAATGTATATATGTATCATAGAGAAAACATAGATCCAAATTATCTAGGGTTGCATGTACACATTTGGAGTGTTAGAATAGCCTAGGGTTTTTTTCAATTATACTAGATGCTACTTGTTGTTTATGCCTTAAAAATTGATTTTTTGGCTGTCTGGACAGTGGACTCGCCGATTCCACTGGTGGAGTCGCGCGAGTCCAAGCACAAAACTGACCAAATTGATGAGTTTGTTCATACACTCGACGAGTTGGTGCTCCAGAGTGTAGATTTTCTACTTTTAAGGCTGGAATTGAGCTAGGATCATTACCCTAAACTATTTTTGAACTTATAAACCTATTTTTGATGTGGTAATGATCATGCTAATCAAATTTAAAGATAATTGTGAAAGTTTCATGTTTTGTATTAGTTTATATGGTTAAGCTAATTACATGAAATTTGTTTGATATGAATTGTCTTGTTCTTATAAGTTTAATTTAGATCATAGACAAATTGATTGTTTTTGTAAGTTACAATTTTTGATCCAAGTGTATTGATAAATTCCATAACTTGTCCTCAAGTTATGGAAAATGAAAAGTTTTTCTTTTAAAGAGATCATTAAACATATAGGTTAAGAACTTGATGAGTTTTTTTTCCAAATGTTTTTATGAACTCCATAACTTGTCATCAAGTTATGGAATGTCAAGAGTATTTTCATAAAACCTATATTAAACTCATAAGTTATGGATTCCAAAGGTTTTTGAATATTTTAAAACTTGCCCTCAGGTTTTGGAATTTGTAAATGCAAAGTCTTACTTTGAAACATTTAGTTCCAAACCCAAGAATTTTAAAAGTTTAAAATTCAACCCATATACTATTATAATATTATAGTTTTAATATATATATATATATATATATATATATATATATATATATATGTATATATGTATATGTATAAGAGTAAAGTCAGTCTTACCGTTAGTAGGCCTCATTCACGAGGTCGGTCTATAAGGGGGGGGGGGGGGGTATAAAGTTACTGCCTATAAAATGGCAGTTAAATGGGTGTCCACTCTCACCCAACGCTTCCTTGACTGGTGGAGGGTCGTTAGCCTAACGGGTAGGACATGACTCTAATTCTCCCTTCATTAAAAGTATAATAATAAATATAAAGTAACTAAACTCTTATAAATTCCCAAATCTTAGTTACTTAGGAAAATGTGAATATGGTGCTAACCCATGAAATTGCACTTTGCACCTTGTTAAGTCGTTAGTGGAGCGTGTGTGGTTAATCGACACACTAATCTGGATTGACAGTGCTTGGCAAAGGGTAGCTTGATGTTAATCAAAGATCAATGGAGCGTGTGTGGTTAATTGGCACAATGATTAGGTGGTTGTAACATTGAGTGTATCAAGCTAAGTTACATGGTTATTCACACCTTGTTTGTGATCCTCGGCATCCCAATCACAAATTTAAAGGTCACAATCAAGATTTAAACACGCCATTGAAAGTTTCAATGAATCTCAAAGGATTTAGGAATTTCAATTCACTTAAAACCTAAAATTCTTTTCATTTTTCATGGTGGAAATTGGTAAATCGTCATTTACCTACCTTCAAATATTTTGCATTCAGATTACGACATCCCTCTTCCGAATTATAAAATATTGTGTTTGGTCCTAGCTTTAATATTTCATTTGGGTGTTATACTAAGGACTCAAATCAACTAACTTGAATTTCTCCCATTGTAGATGTCTGGTTCAGACAACTATGGTCTTCCCAAATCTCTTGGAACAAGCTTTCCTCTTGAAGATGATGTCCCATAATATCATGCTTCACTTCCTCCACCTCCTCTAATTATTCTCCCTAACCCACAAGTTCGAAGACTTGAAAAATTCAAAGTCACTCAAGCCCTGCTTGCAATGAAACATCAAGATGGAAGGCATGTGTGTACTCATGTCTTGGAGATGAAGTCACATATTGACAGGCTGAGAGTATTGGGTGTCGTCCTCTCAAGGAAGTTGGTTGTTGACTGGGTTCTTCAATCACTTCCTGAGTCATATAGTGAGTTCATTAATGACTACCATGTGATAGACAATGACATGACCCTTATTGATCTTACCTATTTGTTTGTTGCTGTTGAATCAAAAATGATTTGGCGCACTGGAAAAGCAAATTTAATTGGAAGATCTACTTCTCAATATTCCATGGGTATTGAAAATGGAGACATTGGAAGTCCAGAAAAGATTTCTCTTCCCAATGGAAAGGGATCGGCCATGTTCAACTCGGTTGACCAAAAGGTATAGAGAAAGGCTAAGTCTGATATAGTCTCGTGTACCATTCCAAAAGTGTCTATATGTTTCTATTGCCAAGAGAAGGGCATTGGTTGCGAAGCTGCCCCGACTACCTGAAAGATCTGAGAGAAGGTAGAATCAAAAAGTTTGACTCTGCTTCAGCTAAGTCCACTATCTAACTCGTTTAAGTTCCTAATTGATGATTCTTAATACATGATGCGACAAGGTTGCGTTTTGATGTTTGAAGGATCATGTAAAAGGAAGGAAGCTTAAAGTAAGAGCATGTTGAATCTAATTGCGAAGACATGGTTCGAAGATCGGATTTTTGAGCTGCTGCTTAGGAGTTATGATAGATTGCTAGGAAGTATGTAATAACATAATTTTCATTTGTAATTGCATTGTAAGGAAAATTTTTCCGCATTTTATAAATAAATAAAATTTTGTTTTTTATTTTATTATATCTCCTTAAAATGGCATTTATGAAAATTTAATGTGTTAGAAATATGAATTTTATTCTTTCGTTTGTGGTAGTGTCGATAATTTTTCAAATAAGGAAAGATTCTCATCAACCAAGTTTCAGTTGGATAGAAACTTGAAATCATGCAACTCGGATTGTGTGATGAATGAGAACCTTTGTCTTTTGGAAATTAAGACTAATTCATTGTTCACATGTATATGTGAGTCAAGTGAAGGATTAGGGGATGGGGTACACTTGGCTGTGCGTTGGTCAGGTCCACTACAAAGATCGATAAGACTATTCGTCATGATTTGCTAAAGTTTAGTAAATATGGTTATACTTACAGGATTAAATATAATTCTGAAACATTGGAAAAGTTTCAATGTATGGCAGAACAAATGAGAAGAATCAAATTAGGTAGAAAGATAAAAGTTTCTCCAATCTGAAAAGATGGGAGAATATTTAGTATCATGTTTTATGATCATCTTAATGATTATGAAAAATCATATCACAATAGATCCTTTAAGTATATCTTAGTGCATTTGTATGGCTAAGAAGAGCAATCGTGAATTGTTGAAGTGGTTAAATCAATAAGATGAGTCATACTTTGTTCCAAAAACAAGTCTTAGAGTCATACTCCAAGATTATAATTTGAGTGACATAATCTTAAGGAAGGTTTAAAACACTCATCAAATGTAGAGTAAAATGTTTCTTACTCTTGTATATTTGACATTGGTAAGTTGTGATGTCTTGGTAAGGACAGAGACCAACTAAGACCAATTGTATGAAGTGTTTATCTTGATAAGAATCCGCACTAACTCTTGAATATTTGTTTTGTCAAGGAATGATTCTTGACAAGAGAATATTATATGTCAAGAGGTCAGTGGGAGTCATAAACATGTTGACAAGTTTCAAAAACTAATTAAGAATAAAACCTATTGTTTATCACTAGCACATGACTTGAGGTTTGTAACCTATCGTGTTGACATATTCTTATTTCTATGCTCATTCCAGTTAAAGTTGACTATGCATGTGATTTCTATGGGTTCTCATTTGTTTGCATAAGGCAAAGCACCTGGATCAATGAAAGTTTCATTGATCAGTTAGGGTAAGGTGCTTAACAACTTGGAAGACATGGTAGGCCCTTGTGTTGCCAAGTGGCAAGAAATTAAGATTGAATGAGTTCAGTCCATATGAGTTTAAATTTGTCACTAACCTTGTCCTGTCAATATGGTTTTGACAAATTCACATGGATAGGAACATATACACCATAAAATCTAAGTGTCACAAGGTTTCTCTCCAATTCATGAAAATGATTATGGGGAAACTCTTTCACTAAGTAGATTTTAAGGAGATAGAATTGTGATATTTTCATTCTCCAATTCAATTATGATTACGACATCCCTTTTCATAATTTGAATTGCGAGAAACAGAAAAAGGGATAAACATTTGAGACTTATTGCTATAAGTTATTCAATTGTTTAGACACACATGTGAGCTATCCAAGGAAAGGTGTGTGAGTTTGAGAAGCCTAGATAAAGTCTTATCGAAGCATCTCGTATGAAAAATCTGAACTTTGGTAAAAAAAGTCAATAAGTATTGATTTCTAGAAGTCGAACTGATTTCTGACTACATGTCAAAGCTAGTAGGAGCATAAGTATTATGCTAGTAAGATAATAATTATTATGCTATTGGGAGCATAGTCAATTATGGTAAATGTTGCAAGTTAGAAATGTTATTTATAGAAAACAAAAGTTTCAATTTGGAACTTGCAGAGTTTGAAAAGTTGTTTTGCTATAATTAAGGGATAGGAAATTGTACTTCATTTCAATTTTAATACCTTAGATTGAGATTTTAATAACATTTAGTCAAATATATATGAATGTTATGTTGGAATGGTTCAACATAAGGAAATTCCATATATGGAAAGGTTAATTTCATTCTCAAAATTTGGTTATGATTACGACATACCTCTTCATAATCAAAATTTTGAGAACATGGCAAATAGAAATATTATACCAAAAGAATGATTAAGTATCATGTCTTTATGTTAGACATTATGAATCGTGTCCCATATGCTTCGGGTATAGGATCGATTACATATGCTATAATATTCTCGTGTTCTAATTTTCCAAATGCCTAGGGCATTTAGAGGGAAAAGGAATAGAACTGGATATGACTAAAGTGGTTAAACAACTGTTAAGGACAATCTAAGGTTTGCCAAGGATTAGTCACTTAATGATGTGAATATTTAATGCACTAGTTTTTATTTATAATTCCTAATTTATCGCATCTAAACTACACCTTACAGGTAGTGAACCCGATCGAGTATAATATAGCTTTGGTAAGCAAGGGTGTCGAACACAAGGGGAACGATAGTGAATTAATTTAAATTATTTTAATATAAATTACAAATCACACGAAAGGAATAAATAAATGTTTTATTAAATCAAAAATGAATAACTAAATAGCAAATCTCGATAAACCGAAAGGAAGTCAAATCTCATTAAGTACTTTGGTTTAGACAAATTACACCTTAAAATCATAGATAATTATAGACAAAGATTTATTTATTCATGTTCACCGATTTCTAAAATGATTAGGTTCATGTTCATTATTACTAATCCTTTAGAAAACAAGTCAATTCAAACAATGATAAGTTGATTAAACTAACATGCTTCCTAGTGTTCATTTCGTATCAAGCAAGACTTGTAATAATAGTTAATCAAATTGGTTGGTTCAATTAACTCATATGTGGTTGGTCATCACACATGCTCACACATTAATTTACTTATTTTCTAGTTAACCCTATTTTCATCTTCACTATTCCTAGGCATATAATCTTGATGGTCATCAAAATCATAAGAGGCAAGCAATCAAGTAGATGTTCATACAGCTCAATATACTTAATAATTAATAGAAAATAATTGTCATTAACACATAAGGATCTTTTAACAAGCTAGACAAGATAAATTAAACATAAATGAAACAATCCAATATATCAGTTAATCTATAAATCAAGGTTTCATCTAATCATAAACACAAAGCAAATGGTTTTTACACCTAAATTAGAAAGTAAACACATAATGGAATCATAATGGAATGCTAAACATGGTCATGATAACAAACAACATGATTACCGACATGAATCTACTCGCCAATCCCTTAGATATTTTCTCCATATCAGTTTAACGGCCCTCTGGCCGCCTTCTAGACCCTCAAAACGGAAGCTACAAAGTTTTCTTGTTGCACAAGTCGAAGTGGAATATCATAGATGATGAAAATGGTGGAATGATATAGGGTATTTATAGTTGAAGGGAGATGGAATTAATATGGAATATTAGAGTTGGATTGTAATAAGGAAACTAATGGTGGCTTAGGGATTAAGCAAATAAAAATAAGGTAAGTGGTGCTTGGGGAATAAGTAACTTGGAAAGAATTTCCATCCAACTTTTATGTTTCACCTTCAAGGCCGATTTTGGATAAGATAAATTCCGAATTAGAAAATGGCCCTCTCACATAAGTCGTAGGAAATTTCGTCTAGTTTTCAGAAAATTTTGAATCTCGTTAATTGGACTTATGAGTCATCAGGTATACACGAAACATTAAAGAGGGGTCAATCTGCCAACAATATCCTTTTTGCATCTTTTCAGCTCCATTCTCTTCCTTTTGCATTTCGGCTCCCATTTCAACTGTAATTGAATATTTAAATGAATATTAAGTATATTTTAGCTCTAAATAAGAATAATAAAGGCTAAAATATTAAGATATGACATATAAAAATATGTATAAAAATACACATATCACTTAAGGACAGTTGGAAGTATAGTAACGGATGGACCATATTGACATTATTATGAATAGACAGGAGTCTATCAATAATGAGTTGTCGTAGGGCCAATATGGAATGGTTCCATATTGGAAGTTGAAGAATAGATGAGAATGTTAGAAACTTTTATGCAAGAAGGATTTGTACTATGAATTTAAGACTTCATTTCCATCGAATTGTCTTGTAACAATCTCCAAAGGAATATTTTGTAATATCATTGGTCAAGTCTCTGTGACTTTTGGTACCTAGACATTACAAAAGAATCAATGCATGATAGTATATAATATAACACTTTCTAGCATTGACAAGAATTTGGAATTCACACTTGCAATAAGGATTTGGAATTGTGAAATGAGCATCATTGAAATGTTTTTCAATCGATCTAGTTCACAAAGTAAGGACCATACACAAACATAGTGTGCATGCTTGAAGCATGGCATAGCTATTGTTTAGACAAACATTGTATGCATGCTTGGAGCATAACATAACTATTGTTTTAATTCAAGTATTAAGTTGATTATTTGATACATTATAAAATGAATAATGAGTAATCAATGTGACTCAAAATCATTGGGGCTATATAGGATTAGTATTATTCTTGTGTTTCACTTTGCATGTTTTGACTTCCCGAATAACTAGGTTATTCAAACCATCCATAGTCGATCATACTTTGGAAGTAGGTATTGAGGCAAGATTGTCATGAATGGGTTTATAGTTTGTCTAGGACAAAGTGGATGCAGTGTGCGTGAGTACTCTTGGAATAAAATTCGAGTATTGGATTCAACCCACGCTCATCTGAATCACTTCATGGATTTTATCACGAGTGATTGTGAGACGATAATATCTTATATTCTTGAAACGGAGATGCGTGAGTTGTAGTTACGAGTCAGTTGCACATTGACATAGGTAAACGCACCAGTAACTTGGTGTTATAAAACATATCGTTGTGTGTAATTTGATGAGTAAGTATGAGCAAGCATTTGGATAGAAGTTTATCCATTCCTTTTACCCCATGTGGATAAAAGTGATATATGTGGGCCCCTCAATGATTTAGTGATGACGCCCCTAAGTGCTTGGCCAAGCCTAGACTGATTTGGTTTGTTCAACTAGTCACTCGTCATAAATCGGGAATCCAGAAACAACCGATGGACAAAGAGAATGATTGTAATCCATGTATCAGTCCATATGATATCTAGATTGGAGGAATATATGATCCCTTATCTAATGGATGCGTCATTGACTAGGTCAGAGTTCGACAATGGCTTTTAAAATCTACGATGGCTAGTCAGGATGGAGTCATGCTTGCAGTAATAGTTATTTGACTTATCCAAGTGGGAGACTGTTGGATTAGGTGTCTAAGACCATAACTATTGTTGGTATGTACTTGACCCGAGAGTAGGATGGTCCATTTAGGTTGCATGCCACCGGAACAATCTGAAGGATGGATAATTGAGAAGAGTTTATTTATTGTTTGTTAATATATTATAAGTTCTAATATATTAATATGAAATCATATTATTTAATTAGTACTGATCAAGAATTAATTTGAAATTAATTTTGTGATCAAAAGAGACTAATTAAATATAGGGGGTTGATTTGGTAAATCATTCATTCTTATAAAATGGGCTTATGATCAATAGTTCTTCATGTAGGGCTAAATCCATGTGGTAACTGGTAACCCATGGATACTCCATGGAGGTTTTAACCCATGGAGCATAAGGGATATGGAAAGTCATTAGGGTTTACGTGGTGTAACCCTAGTTTGCCACACTATATAAGAACCCCTCTAGCTAATGAAATTGGAAGTAAGGAGTGACTAGTGGAAACACAAGATGGAAAGCCGATTTGATGAGTGCAAGTGACATCTTCTCAGGTTCCTACATTTTTGGTGGTGTTATGTGATTCCATTTGAGGTGCAACACTTGGGGCACTAAGTTCTTAAAGGTCCAAGGCTTCAACTACACTAAAAGGAATGTCATCTAACTTGTATTTCATGTTGTTTATACTCCATTGTATGCTAGTTAGGATGATGCTTTGGAATATTGAATGTATGCATGTATCATAGAGAAAACATGGATCCAAAGTATCTAGGGTTGCATGTACACATTAGGAGTGTTAGAATGCTCAAAACCCTTCAGTTTCAAACTCGTTAAATGAAAAGGATTTTTGTTCCGGATGAACCAGTACCGGAACGTCCTACCCCATCCTCAAAAAAATCTATCCAGAAAGCCTCCAGGTCCGAAGTCGAAAAAACTCCTCCAAAAGGAAACCACATATCAAAGAAGAAGAAGAAGAAGAAGAAGAAGAAGAAAGACAAGAAACAAAAAGATTCAACCATTCCCTTTCATACACCCAAAAGGCATATCCTATTGAACACTACCGACTCTCAATAGTCTAGGACAATAAAAGACCTCCCGTCGGGACAGATCAACCTAAATACATTTTTTGCCTCATCACGAAGGAAGTGTCTCAATAGCAAAAGGGGATAAGTTTGTTTCCACAACAACTGCTTCTCAAAAAAGTATTAGAATCGCTTCATCCACTCATCACTAAATGGACACCCTCTTAGGTAAACTTCGTTGAACGCATATGTAACATATTGATATTGAGGTATTTACATTTTAAACCCTAAGTATGAGAATTTATTGCATTTTAGTCCTTGGTGAATTAATTGCAAAATTGGCCAACAATGGCATTTTCTGTAACACCCCGAGTTTTCGGTACATTTATTCCACCCTTATTCTTTGTCAATTGGTCGTGATTGGTCCTTGAGTGGAGGAAGCCTTGCAAGTGAGTACGCTGGGCGTACCAGAGGGGTACGCTGCGCGTACTCATGCGCTTATTTTGGACGCGGAGTCACTAGGTACGCTGGGCATACCCATAGTTACGTCGGGCGTACCCGGACCAGATGCAAAACCCTAATAAGACTTGTGCACTATTTAAAGGATGCTAAGGCTCATTACTTAGCCTCCATATCTATGAGTAAAACCCTAAGAGAGAGCCTTCCATCGTCCTTAGTGAGTGTGTGTGTTCTTGGAGCTTATAGTGCCTTGGTGTGTTATTAAAGAAGGAAGAAAGGAGCTTGTGGAGACTAAAAGCTTGAAGTGCAAGTTTGGATCTGAGATGTACAGAGAAAGGAGCTGCATTTAGAGGTATAAAGTTCAAAACTTTCCTCTTCTTTTTGGTTGTTGTTGTATGTGCCATTTCTAGTGTTAAAAACCCCAGAGGTGGAGACTTTATGAGTGTAAGGTGCTCCATGGTTCGAGATCTGTCCCTTTTCAGTAGTATTTGTGGTATAGATCCATAAAGTTCCCATCTTAGTCGTTTATAAGAGGTCATGCTTGAGTTCTATGGTTTCTAGGGTTAGAGAATGAAATGGTTTGGGTGCTAGTGACTTATTCAGCCATGCAAGGGACTAAAGTCATCGACTTTATGGTTTAAGAGGCATAGAAATGGTCAGATCTAAAAGTTGGACGTGGGTCTTAACTGTTTAAGACACCAAGAGCTGAAGGACTGAAACTGGGTATTACGCCGAGCGTAATTCCAGTACGCGCAGTGTATGGGGGTGGCGCACCCCGATCCTCTGAAGACATCGGTTACGCCCAGCGTACATGTTTGGTACGCGCAGCGTAACCCAAAGGGTTGACTTTTGTCGTACAGTCGTCTTGAGTGGCGTATGTGTTGTATGTGGTATTTTGGGGAACTCACTAAGCTTTATGCTTACAGTTGTTGTGTTTTGTGTCTCAGGTACTAGCGAGGACCGTGGGAAGGCATCAGCGTGACCCGTACACATTAGAGAAAGGATTCGATTTCATGTGATCTTGGGAAATGTTATATTTTGATAACTATTGTTGAATACTTTTGAGAATGTTTTTTCTAAATTTGGTTGTTGAAAAATGAAAATTTTGTTTTAAAAATCTCGTCGTCACAAGTTGGTATCAGAGCCTTGGTTTGGGGGACTTGGATGCACCTTTGGGCGTATCTGAACTCAAACCGAGGATTTGCGAAATTTTCAACAATAAAAACTAAATTTTCTAAAAAGAGCAAGGAGTTTTGGAACAAACAGAGCAGAGAAGTGTGTACGGTCAGCCAGCACCCAAACGGTGAATCCCCAAAATACATTTACATTATGGGTTATAAGATATGCTATGTTATGTTATGCATGCTAGAGTAGGCTAGTTATTCATATTAGGACTAAAGTGGCCTGATTTGTGATGCCTTAGCCTAGGAGATTTATGCTGCTATGAGATGCCTGGAGAGCGAGTAGGTAGCAGTTAGGAGCTCATGAGAGGTCTATCGGAGGGTTGCCAATGCATAGAGAGAGTAGAGTACTTGCGATCCGGGATCCAAGGAGGAGGACTTGGGTTGAATGTTGATGCGGTGTGGTTAGTAGTATAGGGCCCGTACTACTAAAGATACCAGATCAGTAAGCAGCCCAAGTAAGAATCCTTTGGGTATTGGAGAACGAGTAGGGTTGCATTATCGAGTGCGAGTATGCTCGATCGAGTCTCTGATACTTTTATGTTGTATTTCAAGGGCATCATGGTTGGGACACGACACACACCTAAGAGCAGTGGGGTCAGTGATGAGGAGATCCGTCGATTGATTCATGAGGAGGTGGCAGCTGCCATCCAGGGTGAGATTCCAAAGATGTTCGGGGACATCAAGACCACACTGATTGTGACATTTGATGAGCGGTATGCAACGGTGACTGAGGCTGCGGCTGCTGCAGCTACTACTGCTGTTGCTGCTGCCAAACCTCAGGGAGGTGACTCGTTGTTGTTTCTGGAGTTCAGCAACACGAAGCCACCCGAGTTCGATGGGACGTAGGAGCCGATTGTTGCGATGAGATGGATCTCTGACATCGAGGGATGTTTCTATACGTGTTCTTGTCCAGAACACTTGAGGGTGTGGTTCACTCTAAACCAACTCCGCTTGGGAGTAAAGGATTGGTGGAAATTCGTGACGGCAAACTTCACTCTGGCAGAGATTTCTGAGGTGACTTGGGAGAGTTTCACCTCCATGTTCAGAGACGAGTATGTTCCCCCGGTGGAGAGGGAACGGTTGATTCAGGAGTTCTTGACCCCCAAGCAGGGTACCGATTCTGTTACAGTCATTACCAGGAAGTTTCACGAGAGGGCGATGTTTTGCCCTGAGCAGGTGTCTACTGAGTAGGCTCGCATGAGCCGGTATCTAAGTGTTCTATGGAGAGATATTCGGGAGTTCGTGGCGAACTCGAATTACCGGACATTTGTTGAGCTCCAGGAAAATGCCCAGAATAGGGAGATCGAATTGGAGACTCAGGCCAGGGAGTAGGCCGAGTCATAGAGGATGGATCGGCGGCCGGCTCAGACTCAGCCGGCAGCCAAGCGGGCTAAGCCCGCTGATTCGAGATCTGGGGGTGTGAAGGGCCGCACTTGTAGGAAGTGCGGCAAGAGTCACAAGGGGTAGTGCAGGGCTGGAGTATGTTACAAGTGCGGGAAGGAGGGGCATATCGCGAGGGATTGCCCCAAGGGATTTTCGGTTTGCTTTCATTGCAACCAGACTGGCCATCGGAAGGCTGAGTGCCCTCAGCTACTTCAGGGATCTGCGCCTGCTACTAGGGCTACTGAGGTTCGGCCGGTGAAGGCCGAGACACCGAAGGCTCGTGGGAGAGCATTCCAGTTGACTGCGGAGGAGGTCCGCGCGGCGCCCAATGTTGTGGCTGGTATGTATTCTATATTCATATTTTATTTAAGTCGAGTTATTATGCTTATAGGATGATGTGCGTAGGTACTTTTCTTGTGAGTTATGTGCCTGCTTTGGTACTATTTGACTCGGGTGCGAGTCGGTCGTTTGTGTCCGTAGCATTTAGTTAGCACATTAGTATCCGGCGAGAGGCGTTGGATCGACCTCTGCGAGTTTCCATAGCTGATGAGTGAGCAATGTATGCTTCAGATGTGATTCGAGGATGTGTCTTTGAGATCTTCGGTGTGGTGTTTCCGATAGATCTGGTTCCGATTGCGATGAGGGATGTGTGTGTTATAGAGGGTATGCATTGGTTGAGTCGATATGGAGCTGTGATAGACTGCGAGTGTTAATTGGTGACTATTCAAGACCCTAGTGGGGGAGTTCTTACGGTGTACGGCGAGGGTACAAATGTTGGGTCAGCATTTTGTTCGGCCGCCAGGGCGAGACAGAGTCTACAGCAGGGCTGTAGGGGATTTGTGGCATATGTGATGGATGCGAGGGTTGATTTAGAGAGACTGAAGTCAGTTGATGAGGTCACGATCGTGCGCGAGTTTCCGGATGTGTTTCCAGAGGAGCTGCTGGGTGTGCCTCTAGAGAGGCAGGTAGAGTTCAGTATCGATTTGGTTTCGGGAGCTGCGCCTATCGCCAAGGCGCCTTATTGCCTTGCGCCTCCAGATATGCAGGAGTTATCCTCGCAGCTCCAGGAGCTGCTGGGGAAGGGGTTTATTCGGCCAAGCAGTTCGCCATGGGGGGCGCCTATCCTTTTTGTCAAGAAGAAGGATGGTTCACACCGGATGTGTATTGATTATCGGGAGTTGAACAAGCTAACGGTCAAGAACCGTTACCCATTGCCGAGGATCGACGATTTGTTTGATCAGTTGCAGGGAGCATCTTGGTTCTGAAAGATCGATTTGAGGTCTGGGTATCATCAGGTGAGGGTGCGAGAAGAGGACGTCCAAAAGACAACATTCCAGACTCGTTTTGGGCATTACGAGTTTGTGGTGATGCCTTTCAGACTCACCAACGCACCGGCGGTGTTCATGGATCTCATGAACAGAGTGTGCAGACCGATGTTGGATCGCTCAATGATGGTGTTCATCGACGACATATTGGTGTATTCGAGATCCAAAGAATAGCATGGGGAGCATTTGAGGGAGATCCTTGGAGTTCTGAGATCGGAGAGGCTTTATGCCAAGTTCTCCAAATGTGAGTTCTGATTACGGGAGGTTCAGTTTTTGGGGCATCTTGTCAACCAGAATGGGATATTGGTCGATCCGGCCAAGATTGAGGCGGTCATGAGGTGGGAGGTGCCGAGATCACCCACCGAGATCAGGAGCTTTCTGGGTTTGGCCGGCTATTATCGGAGATTTATTAAGGATTTCTCCAAGATCGTCGTACCACTCACCAAGTTGACCCGGAAGGGTGCTGCATTTTCTTGGGGTCCGGAGCAGCAGACCTCGTTCGAGACACTTCGCCATAAATTATGCGAAGCCCCAGTATTGGCCCTTCCGGAAGGGATGGAGGATTTTGTGGTATATTGTGATCCATCGATATCCAGAATGGGAGCGATGCTTATGCAGAGGGGGCATGTGATAGAATATGCATCGAGGCAGCTTAAGCCTCATGAGTCGAGGTATCCCACTCATGATCTAGAATTGGGAGCGGTAGTGTACGATATCCAAGGACCACAAGAGCTTGAAGTATTTGATGGATCAGCCCAACCTCAATATACGCCAGAGGAGGTGGTTGGATGTGGTCAAGGATTATGACTGTGAGATAATGTACCACCCATGCAAGGCTAATGTTGTAGCCGATGCACTGAGCCGTAGGGAGGAGGGCGCTTCGATGCCAGATGTTTGCTTGAGATTGACAATGATGACCCCAGTGTTGGATGCTATTCGTGGGGCCCAGGCTGAGGTCGTAAGGCCAGGAAGCCAGAAGAGAGAACGAGTTGTCGGGCTAGTATCAGAATTCGTTACCGATAGCCGGGGGCTTATGACATTTCAGGGTTGGATATGGGTACCGTCGGTGGGCGGAACGCATACAATTTTGATGGAAGAGGCTCATCGATCGAAGTTCTCAATCCATCCCGGGGCCACTAAGATGTATTTGGACCTAAAAAGGGAGTATTGGTGGCCCTATATGAAAAGGGATGTCACATGGTTTGTAGAGAGATGCTTGACCTGTCGCAGGTTTAAGGCCGAGCATCAGCGTCCACATGGTAAGCTGCAGCCCTTTGGTACTTTCAGGGTGATCGCGAGGGTAGGCATGGTAGCCTACCGTTTGGAGTTACCTGCGGAGTTGGGTCAGATTCATGACACATTCCATGTGTCGCAGCTGCGAAAGTGTATTGCCGACGAGTCGACAGTGGTGCCATTGGAGGATATCCAGGTGGATGCGAGTCTAAGTTATGCTGAGAAGCCAATCACAATCTTGGATCGGAAGATCAAGATTCTGAGAAACAAGGAGATAACTCTAGTTCTGGTTCGGTGGTAACATCGGAAGGGGTCCGAGATGACTTGGGAGTCAGAGTCCGAGATGCGAGGGCAACATCCAGAGTTGTTCGTGGAATGAGACTTCGGGGGCGAAGTTTGGTTCTAGTGGGGGAGAATTGTAACACCCTGAGTTTCAGGTACATTTATTCCACCCATATTCTTTGTCAATTGGTCGTTGAGTGGAGGAAGCCTTGCAAGTGAGTACACTGGGAGTACCAGAGGGGTACGCTGCACGTACCCGACCCAGATGCAAAACCCTAATAAGACTTGTGCACTATTTAAAGGATGCTAAGGCTCATTTCTCAGCCTCCATATCTGTAAGTAAAACCCTAAGAGAGAGCCTTCCATCGTCCTTAGTGAGTGTGTGTGCTCTTGGAGCTTATAGTGCATTGGTGTGTTATTGAAGAAGGAAGAAATGAGCTTGTGGAGACTAAAAGCTTGAAGTGCAAGTTTAGATCTGAGATCTACAGAGAAAGGAGCTGCATTTAGAGGTATAAAGTTCAAAACTTTCCTCTTCTTTTTGGTTGTTGTTGCATGGGCCATTTCTAGGGTTAAAAACCCCAAAGGTGGAGACTTTATGAGTGTAAGGTGCTCCATGGTCCGAGATTTGTCCCATTTCAGTAGTATTTGTGGTATAGATCCATAAAGTTCCCATCTTGGTCGTTGATATGACGTCATGCTTGAGTTCTATGCTTTCTAGGGTTAGAGAATGAAATGTTTTGGGTGCTAGTGACTTATTCAGCCATGCAAGGGCTTAAAGTCATCGACTTTATGGTTTAAGAGGCTTAGAAATGGTCAGATCTAAAAGTTGGACGTGGTTCTTAACTGTTTAAGACCCCAAGAGCTGAAAGACAGAAACTGGGTATTACGTCGGGCGTAATTCCAGTACGCGCAACGTAGGGGGTGGCGCACCCCGATCCTCTAAAGACATCGGTTACGCCTAGCGTACATGTTTGGTACGTGCAGCGTAACCCAAAGGGTTGACTTTTGTTGACTTTTAGGGTTTGGTCAACTTTAGGGTATTTGAGCCATGTGAGGGGTAAAATGGTCTTTTACCCTCATAAGAGTATTAAGAGAAGGGATGGTCTAGCCTTGGGAAAATGTGTTGATGTCGAGTACTTATTTCATATGATTAGGTGGAGGCTAGGTCTTATCCCACGGAGTCCGAGATTTCCGAGATTTACGAGTTACCGAGCTACACGAGGTGAGTCTTCTCACTATACGTTACCTAGAGTGGTATTATGCAGACCGGAGGGTCTTATGTGTTATGTAGGAGATTATGTGAATCTATGTGCTATGTGATATTTGTATGCTATATGATTGTGTAGACCGGACCGGAAGGTCCAACGATACAGACCGGACCAGAGGTTCCAATGATTTAGACCGGGCCGGAGGCCCCAACGAACTATGGGACTGGAGGGTTCCGCTGAGACACATTGACCGGAGGGTCGTACAGTCGCCTTGAGTGGCGTATGTGTTGTATGTGGTATTTTGGGGAACTCACTAAGCTTTATGCTTACAGTTGTTGTGTTTTGTGTCTCAGGCACTAGCGAGGACCGTGGGAAGGCATCGGCGTGACCCGTACACATTAGATAAAGGATTCTATTTCATGTGATCTTGGGAAATGTTATATTTTGATAACTATTGTTGAATACTTTTGAGAATGTTTTTTCTAAATTTGGTTGTTGAAAAATGAAAATTTTGTTTTAAAAATCTCGTCGTTACATTTTCATAATTTTAGGCAGGCCTTGAGTATGCTACATGTACAAATTGGTACGTTGGGCATACGTGCATAAGTCCCAAACCCTAATATTTAGAGTTTGGACCCTATTTAAACATCCTTAACTTTATATCTTCTACCTTTCATCAACCTCCATGTTACATCCCAAAAATCACAATACATTTTAACTTTTCAAAAACAACCAAAAACCATAATTGTTTACAAAACTGTGACATCCCCAATTTCACGGCCAGAAAAGACCGATTCATTTATGCTTATTTAAAAATCAGAGTAACCTATTTGAAAAGTAGTATTGCAGAATTTGTTCCCAGAAAACATGATAATGATATTATCAATTCATTTTCGAAAAATGTATTTTATTTATATTAAAACATTTGGATGTTATCATCAATACAGAAACATAAGCATAAGAGAAATCTTATTAGCCATGGAGTAATTAAATTAGCGGCCTAATATTCCTTGAATCTCTCACTAAAATCTATCTTTCATATAGCCACCTATGATACAATAAACTAAGTAGGACAGGTTAGGAAACCTGGTAAGTACATAGGGATTTCAATCCCACAATGTTATATCATTATATATATATATATATATATATATATATATATATATATATATATATATATATAACTCACAATATACAATTTCACCTCATATAAGAAATTTTACCCCATCTCATCGATCCTCTAAACGACACGATCCTTACTCTCGGATCTAAAATTAACAGGTTCAACTAATCCATACTCCCGGATAAGGTATGTCTAATCCATTCTCTCAAGTCAATGACAAATGACTATGCTCACTCCAAACTCTTGACTGGGGATGAATAACTATCTCTGCTTTCAGATTAATGACAAATGACTATGCCCTCTCCATACTCTTAGACTAGGGATGAATGACTATGTCTAATCCATGCTCTCAGATCAATGAGAATTTAAAAGTTCTACCCTCCAAGTATATATCACCCGTACTCATAAGAATATACTACCCAATAGTCAATCTTAATTAATTTAGGTTTATTCTATATCCTAAATCATCATATATTATCAGATATGCTCTTAACATGTATTTTAGGCAATATCAAATTTTTCACACATAAACATATATTTAATACTTGTATTAAAATCATGTTCATCAATGGGACAATACACTCCCTTGATAAAGTGACGACTCGAAACTCGGACATTGTTTCGCTTCTTGCAACTCTCTTTTCCTTTTGATAAAACCTAGTATTATTATCACTACGTTTTAGTCTAATATTTATTGAAACTAGTTATTAGTCTAGATTCATCATTAACGGAAAGTCTACTTTCATGATCTATCAAGTAAGGAACAACTTGGAAGGATCATATTGGAGGTAGGGTCCGTTTGGTATACGAAGTATACTATTTGGATATTCCACTATAAACACCTCACTAAATCACAGCATAGGCATCATCCCTGTAAGTAGATCAATCAATATAATGACTTGGAAATACCGATAAATCTTGTTTATAGATTCATAATAAAGATAATGAATTTAAAAATAAGTTATACTTAATGTATGGTAAGCATAACTCACTTACAAGGGGGTTTAGCGTGGAACCGGGCTCTGTGCAGGCAGAACTTCTGAGCCAAAAACACTTTTTCTTGGGGCCTTCTGGCGGTACAAGACTCGCTACTAACACCTAGGAGGTTTTAGGGAAAGGCTTAGACGGTTTCGGGGTGCTTGGGAGAGAATGGGTGAGAAAGGTGTGAAGAATAGAGGGATTTATGCCTACTATTTATAAGCTTTGAATATGTTGAATGTGGGGCGTTCCCTAGCTAAACGTTGGGTATTCGTTGGCCATGTGTCACCATTTGGTGGTAAGGCGGGGATAAGAAGCGGTCGCTTAGATCGCGCCATGTGTCACTCACTGGTTACTCCAAAAACTAATTATCTTGTAAAATCTGTAACTTTTGCATACGAGCTCCCTTTTTGACGTTCTTTATATCCATGCGTAGGTTTCGACGGGATCTACAACCTTCACTTAGACTCCGTCAGCTAATTTTGAATATATATTTTTAAAGGTATATTTTAATAGGCTTAGATAGTTAATGTCCATTAAAAATTCATAACTTGGTCATCCGTTGTCCGTTTTCGACTGTCTTTATATCGTTGAACTCCTATTAATGAGATCATCGATTCTCTTTTAGGTTGTGTTGGCTAAATCAATCGATCTAAAATTAAGTTTATGGATTGTATACTACTATGCAAAATCTTATAGAATTCATAACTTCCTTAAATTAAGTCGGATTTGGACATTCTCTGTGTGCACAAGGATCACGATACTTCAATTGATCGCTTCGATTATCTTTCACTTCAATCTTTTGGATTAAGTCGGATGTTACATCAAACTTGGTTCTTCGAACGATGTAACATACTTATATTAGTCGGACTCGATTTGATATGATCACTAGGGTCGGAATATCAATCATCTTCTTATTCATTTCCGAAATGATGATAACAAAAAATATGAACAAAACAAAATTAATTACTAGTGCCTTGTTAACCTTGTAACGTTCCTTGATCCAAGCGTGAGTCCTGTGCTTCCAGTAGTATAGGCCTATACTACCTTTCACACCTACTCATACTCATCCCAAGTATTGCCTCTCAGTTCACCAAGTCATTATCACAAAAACAATTTCTAACACATACCAATATGTCTAAACAATCATAAAATTTTATGTAGACTCTACTACGACTTCTTCCATGCGTATCTTCAATCATCAATTCTGCTTCAACTCGCTTGCCGCTTGGTGGTAGAAATGCCAGATGATGGGATAACTTTATGGATTGTACCAAAAATCTTTCTTTCTGCTAATCGAAAGTGTAATTCTCCAATACTAGAAGTATTATTTATTAGACGCATTCTAAAGGAAAGATACCTCTCTTACGGTATCTTCCGATAGGTATCATTCACTATCATCAACTTTATTATTTCCACTATTAGCTCAGTTTGGTACGAGTTATTATCATGACGTTCTATACACCGTAATAGATATTCAAGACGAGAAATTTAAGATAGAGAAGGTTTAGACGCGTAAGCCTCCTTATTACTCTGAAAAGTAACATGCCAGTTCTAATACCATCATTGAACATTTAAAAACCTGCGCATATAAAATTTCCAAATGTGGTCGGAAATAAGCCATAGATCTGATCAAACGATAGCATCATAAAGCATATAAGGCATTTTATAGCATAAATCGTTTAGCACATAAAAGCAATTCAGGCATCTTCCCTAAATAAGCTAGTGCCCGTGTCTATTCAGGCATATACTTCCTAAATATAGAAGACACTCATCTCACAATCATCACATAGCATTCTAAGTTTAAGTCTAAAAATTTCCTAGAATTCCTAATTCGCTTAAACTAATGCTTTGATACCAACTGTGACATCTCCAATTTCACGACTAGAAAAGACGATTCTTTTATAGGTTCATCCCCGTAAGTATATCAATCAGTATAATGACTTGGAATCACTAATAAATCTTTTTTATAGGTTCGTAATAACGATAATGAACTTAAAGATAAGTTATACCTAAAGTATGGTAAGCAGAACTCACTTACAAGGGGGTTTAGCGAGGAACCGGGCTCTGCATGGGCAGAACTTCTAAGTTGAAAGCTAATCTTCTCGATGCCTTTTGGAGCTCTAAAACTCGCTACAAACACCTAGGAGGTGCTAGGGAAACTTTTAGAGAGTTTGGGGGTGTTTGGGAGAGAATGGGTGAGAAAGGTGTGAAGAATGGAGTTATTTGCGCCTTCTATATATAGGCTGTGAATATGCTGAATGTGGGGCATTCCCTAGATAAACATTAGGCGTTTTTTGGCCACGTGTCACCATCTGGTGGCGAGGCGTGGGGAAGCAGCAGTGGCTCAGATCACGCCACGTGTCACTCGCTGGTTACTCTAAAAACTAATTGTCTTCTAAAATCCTTAACTTTTGAATTTGTTGGGTAATTTTGAATTAATTTTTAAAGTTATATTTTAACAGGCTTAGATAGTTAAAGTCAATTAAAAATTCATAAATTTGTTATCCGATGTCCGTTTTCGACTTTCTTTATATCGTTGAGCTCCTTTGAACGAGATCTTCGCTTCTCGTTTAGGTTGTGTAGGCTAAAATCGATCGATCTAAAATTCAATTTCCAGGTTGTACACTACTATTCAAAATCTTAGAAAATTCATAACTTCCTTAAGTGAAGTCAGATTTGGACATTCTCTATATGCACGCTCTCGGTTTAGCATATACTACGACTTTCGTGTAGATCTCTAAGCCTAAAATTATTTTATTAGAAATTTACTTTTTACGATACGCGAAGTTGTGCCAGTTTTGTTGCAAAACATCAACAGGTCATAACTTATTCGTTATAAGTCGGAACTTTTTCATTCTTTATATGTATAGAATCCTCATGAGATATACTATGCTTTGGTTAAGATTATTTATTCTAAATAACCCTCTATCAAAAAGTCATTTTTAACGCTTATTATCTCTAAATTGATCAGCCCGAATCTACGGTCTTTACAAGTAATATCCCCATTAAGATGATTACATCCCGGAATCATCAAAGAGACATGGCTTGTATATTAACTCCATACGTTATCTCTTCATCCTAGGTAATAACTGTAACTCTTATTTCTTTTTAAATGAGTATCGAACTCGTGGATTCTTAACTGTTGGCGGTGCTCAATCTTGCACCCATGCTTCGTACTATGTTGGACTTTCAATCATGAAATTTGAGTTACAAACTCGATCTTTATTATAGATTTTTCTTTTTCTTAAATAGACATAACTTAAGAGAAGTTCCTTACTTCTAACATCGTAACAGACCGATGGGTCATGTTCTAATGACCTCTCATCGTATGATGCAATGCTTAGACTCATGTCTTTTACAGCCAAATTCCAAAATGTAATATACCTTCCTTCATGTTCTAATGTTTTATAATCACATTCTAGAATGTAGCACTTCTACTACAAGCTTCTTACTTTAACAAGGATTGTGATACTTCTGTTGATCGCTTCGATTATCTTTCACTTCAATCTTTTGGCTTAAGTCAGATGTTACATCGAACATGGTTCTTCGAACCATGTAACATACTTATCTTAGTCGGACTCGATTTGATATGATCACTAGGGTCAAAATATCAAACATCTTCTTAGTCATTACCAAAACGATGATAAGGACAGATATGAACAAAATAAAATCAATTAACAATGCCTTGTTAACCTTGTCACTTTCCCTGATCCAAGTGTGAGTCATGTGCTTCTGATAGTATAGGCCTCGACTACCTTTCACACCTACTCATACTCGTCCCTAGTATCTCCTCTCAGTTCACCAAACTATTATCACAAAAACAATTTTTAACACATACCAATGTGTCCAAAGAATCATAAAATTTTCCCTAGACTCCACTGGGACTTCTTCCTTGTGTATCTTCAATCATCAAATTTGCTTCAACTCGCTTGGCGGTGACAATTCCAGATGATGGGATACCTTCCTGGATTGTACCAAAAATATTTCTTTCTACTAATCGAAAGTGTACTTCTCCCATACTAGATGTATTATTTATTAGATGCCTTCTAAAGTCAAGATACCTCACTTATGGTATCTTCTGATAGGTATCATTCACTTTCATCGGCTTTCTTATTTCCACTATTTGCTCAGTCTGGTACGAACTGTAATAGTTATTCGAGAAGAGAAATTTAAGATAGAGAAGGTTAAGACACATAATCCTTCTTATTACTCTAAAAAGTTACATGCAAGTTCTAATATCGTCATTAAACATTTAGAAACCTTAACACATAAAATTTCCAGATCTGGTGGGCAATAGGCCATAGATCTGATCAAAGGATAGCATCATAAAGCATATAAGGCATTTTATAGCATAAATCATTTAGCAAATAAAAGCAATTCAGGCACCTTCCCTAAATAAGCTAGTGCTCGTGTGTATTCAGGCATATACTTCCTAAATCTAGAAGACACTCATCTCACAATCATTGCTTATCATTCTAAGTTTAAGTCTAAACATTTCTTAAAATTCCTAGTTTGCTTAAACTAATGCTCTAATACCAACTATGACATCCCCAATTTCATGGCCAGAAAATACCGAATCGTTTGTGATTATTTAAAAAACAGAGAATGCTTTTTGAAAAGTAGTATTTCGGAATTTGTTCCCAGAAAACATGATAATTATATTACCACATCATTTCCAAAGAAATGTATTTTATTTATACTAAGACATTGGGATGCCATCGTCAATAAAGAAACATAATCATAATAAAATATTACAAGCCCTACAGTAATTAAACTAGAATCTCTCAGGATAATGTATCTTTCATATAGATATGATACAATAAACTGAGTGGGTCAGGTTGGGAAACCTAATGAGTTCGTAGGGATTTCAATCACACAATGTTATAATATATATATATATATATATATATATATATATATATATATATATATATATATATATATATATATAAGAACTCGCACTATATAATTTCACCTTATATAAGAGATTTTACCGCACCCTGTCGATCCTCACAACGACACGATCCATACTCTAGGCTCTATAATTAATAGACTTACCTAATCCATAATT
Source organism: Lactuca sativa (assembly GCF_002870075.4). NCBI lineage: Eukaryota > Viridiplantae > Streptophyta > Magnoliopsida > Asterales > Asteraceae > Lactuca > Lactuca sativa. The sequence goes on from NC_056626.2 coordinate 346,441,928, forward strand.
TCGGATCTGGTATCTCTAATCCTTGATCTCGGATCAATGACAAATGAATATTCCCACTCCGTACTCTCAGACTAGGGACGAATGACTATATCTAATCCATGCTCTCGGATTAATGACAAATGACCATGCCCTTTCCATACTCTCGGACTAAGGATGAATGACTATGTCTAATATATTCTCACGGATCAATGAAATTTTAAAGTTCTACCCTCCGTGTATATCTCACGCGTACTCATCAAAACATATTACCCATATTCATCTTAATTGATTTAGGTTTATTATCTATCCTAAATCATCATATATTATCAAATATGCTCTTAACCTATATTTTAGGCAATAACGAATATTTCAAACATAAACATATATTTAATACTTGTATTAAAATCATGTTCATGAAAGGGACTATGCAATCACTTCATAAAGTGACGACTCGAAACTCGGACAATGTTTCGCTTCTTGTAACTATCTTTTCCTTTGATGAAGCCTAGTATCATCACTACATTTTAATCTATTATTTATTGCAACTAATTATTAGTCTAGATTTATCATTAACTCAAAGTCTACTTTCATGATCTATCAGGTAAGGAAAAAGTAGGTAGGATCATATTGGAGGTAGGGTTCGTTTGGTATACAAAGTACGCTGTTTGGAAATCCCACTTTAAACACCTAACTTAATCACAACCTAGACACCATCCATGTAAGTAGACCAATCAGTATAATGACTTGGAATCACTAATAAATCTTTTTTATAGGTTCGTAATAACGATAATGAACATAAACATAAGTTATACTTAAATTATGGTAAGCATAACTCACTTACAATGGGGTTTAGTGAGGAACTGGGCTCTGCGCGGACATAACTTCTGAGCTGAAGGCTCTTTTTCTCGGTGTCTTCTGGCGCTCTGGGACTCGCTACAAACACCTAGGAGGTGCTAGGGAAATGCTTAGAGGGCTTGAGGATGTTTGGAAGAGAATGGGTGGGAAAGGTGTGAAGAATGGAGTGATTTTCCCCTTCTATTTATAGGTTGTGAATATGCCGAATGCAAGATAAATGCTAGGCGTTCATTGGCCACGTGTCTCCTTCTGGTGGCATGGCGTGGGGAAGAAGCAGTGGCTCAGATCATGCCACGTGTCACTCGCTAATTACTCTAAAAACTAATTATCTTCTAAAATCCTTAACTTTCACATACGAGCTTTGTTTTTGATGTTCTTTATATCCATGCGTAGGTATTGACGGGATCCACAATTTTTATATAGACTCCGTCAGATGATTTTAAATTTATTTTTAATGTTATATTTTAACATGCTTAGACATTTAAAGTCCGTTAAAAATTCATAACTTTGTCATCTGACGTCCGTTTTCGACTGTCTTTATATCGTTGAGATCCAATTAACGAGATCTTCGATTATCGTTTAGGTTGTCTCGTCTAAAAATTAAACGATCTAAAATTTGACTTCCAGGTTGTATACTGCTATGCAAAATCTTAGAAAATTTTCATGACTTCCTCAAATGAAGTAATATTTGAATGTTCTCTATATACACGCTCTCGGTTTAACATAAACTATGTCTTTTGTTTAGATCACTATGGCTAAAAATTATTTTTCAAAAATTTTCTTTTTACGATACGCGGAGCCATACTGGTTTTGTCGCAAAACTTTGACGGGTCATAAATTCTTCGTTATATGTCAGATTTCAACATTCTTTATATGTACATAATCCTTGTGACATATATTGTAATCTGGTTAAGGCTATTTATTCTAAATAATCTTCTATCAAAAAGTCATCTTTAATGCTTATTATCTCTAAATTGACTAACCCGAATATGCAGGCGTTACAATAACCATTGTTTCAAAAGTGTATTTTAATAATCAGAGTATCCCAAAATCCAAATAACATAAAAAGTTAAGGATGTGCACGATCATTCCTTTGCCTTGCCATGGTTATTTGAAGTACCTAAAATAATAAACTGAAAGTGTAAGCCCAAGTTTAGTGTGTTGCCTTAAAGTACCACCACACAACATATAACATATACAATCTTGCATGATGAGTCCACAAACTCCCGCTTGGCTTACCCTGTCCCACAACCTCCTGGTTGGATTACCATGTATGTCACGTACTAGGTCCACTACCTCCCTGTTGGATTACCTTGGCCCACAACCTCCTGGTTGGAATACCCTAGCCCACAACCTCCTGGTTAGATTGTCGTGATTTTTTGATTGACATAACAAAGTAATAGTCTCAACCCCAATATAACATGTCAACATATTACAGATAACAAGAATATTCAGCATACATATAATTATATAGACAGAAATCACATGTAGTCCTACAAATCTACTAGGCTAACGGACATCAGCAGACATTGTACAATCACGTAGATCTACCACATACTCAATATATCATCAATCATTATATATCATGATAATAATCCAATGGGCCGGCCTTGGTGCCTTCGAACAAGAAGTATAGCAAAGAAAACTCACCTCATTCTGAACAAATAAATGATTAGGACTCTGCTCCGAATATCGCCTCTCACTATCACCTATTCATGAAATAGTGACCAATCTCAAATATAACTCAAAATACCCTTAGGTCAAACTTGGTCAAACCTGGTCAACACAGTTGATTACATCTAGTGTACTCACCTTGTATGCTTAGCATACACGAGTTTGACTAGAAATGCGATTACTGACCACAAATGCCCAACGTTCATAACTATGTCTTTTTCCTTCTTATTAAGATCCTAATCCTTAAGCTTATTTGCCCGTATTCCAGATCTAGCCTTAAGATAACATCCTTAACCATAAAGTTTCCATCTTTATGCTCTTGCATTGCCATTAAGTGCCCAAACACAAAAACTATAACTACTTAACCCATTAAGACATTGTAACTCATGAAGATCACATTTTTATGCATCTAGATGCTCCTGAAAGGACAGATTATATGGATTAGAGTAATCTATACTCATAATACAATGCTTATAGGACCAAAAGAACATAATTTCATGGCTAAAAAAGATGTAATCAATGCTTCATCAAGTTCAGAGCTTTTTACCATCAAAATGTGTCAAATGATGTTGTTTTTGTAGATCCAAAGTGTTCCACTCCTCCAAGATGATATTCTCTCCTTTCTCCCTCCTTCAAGATTACCAAAACACACTCTAAGGTTCAAAAAGTACTCAAATGGATTAGGGTTAGCAAAGATTAAAGTTGTACCTAGAGGCTACTGAAGGAATGGAGGCTTAGGACTTAAGGAAGTTTAAATATGGTCCAAACCCTAAATATTGGTGTTTGGGATTTTGGCACGAATGCCCAGAGTTCCTGAGGGAATGCCCAATGTTAGCGATATTTTCCTAATAATTATGAAAATTCCATTATGGACCAATTTGCAATCAATTCTCATATTAAGGGTGAAATTGTAATTAATTCTCATTCTAAGGGGTTAAAATGTAAATACCTAAATATACGGATGTTAAATTTCTCCCCCACTTGAACTGGACTTCATCCTCGAAGTTTGCTAATGTGAATAACTCAAGGTAATGCTCCCGCATCTCTATGTCGGGTTCCCATGTCCATTTGGAACTCTTTTGATGTTGCCACTGAACCTTGACCAAAGACACCACCTTGTCACGCAAGGCCCTCGTCTTCCGATCTGAAAAACGAGATGGCAAACATTGCTGACATGTCTATGGGAGTATACAAGAAGAGAATCTGAGAGGACACCGGTTCGGGTCTCGTGCAACCTATAATTCCTGCCACCACAACCTTTGAGCTGAAGGGACATATTCTTTCCTCGCTTAAGGAAGTCCCATTTTCCGAGAAAGATCATGAGGATGCCTACAAGCACCTTGATGAATTCAATGACATATCTAATTACTTCAACATCCTGAATGTTCCAAGAGAGACGGTGCTTTTGAGAATGCTTCCTCTTACCTTTAAGGGAGCTGCTAAAGATTGGTTGAAGGCACTACCACCTGGTGAAATTACTACTTGGGGGAAAATGCATGAACAATTCCTTGAACATTTTTCCCACCTTCTAAAGTTGCTAAACTCAAGAAAGACAACATAAACTTTGAGCAACAACTGGGTGAGTCACTCTACGAGGCATGGGAACGCTACAAAGGATTGATAAGAAATTGTCCCCAAAATGATTTAAATGAGCAACAAGATGTATCAATTTTCTACAATGGGGTAAATGTGATGACAAGGCAACTCCTTGATTCTCAACAACCTTTAACAAAGAAAATTTTTGTTGAAATCAAGGAATTAATTGAAGAGTTTTCTAAGCACTCGCGTGAATCTCACAATCCTCGGCATGATAGAGATAAAGGAATTAGGAGTGGCACTTCTGAAGATATGGCAGTTGTTTTAGCTATGCTAAATACTATGGACCAAATGATGATGAAGATGGACCAATCCATACATGTTATTCAAGTTGGTTGTGAAAGATGCAATGGTCCACATTTGCCACTTGGACGAGAACGGGAATAAGAAGGCTCAAGTTTGTTACTCAAGTGGAGATAAATATGATTAAGATTAAAGAAAGCGAAAGATAGAGTGGTTGTCATATGATGAATGATATGATTTCAAGACTATATGCAGCACATTTATTGGAGATTCAAGTCTTGGATTCACATTTTGCCGACACATTTATTTCTCTCTGAAGATCCGAGTTCCATGCTCATATTCAAGATGTTCTAAGTTTTCCACACACATACAGAAATTTATCTCGCCGTACAGAAATCGATCTCGCCACTACTACCCCAAGGGAGTCTGTTCCTTTTTCTCCCTTTTATTGCTTTTAAATTATTTTATGCATACAATGAGGGCATTTTATGAAATAAGTGTGGGGTAGGGAGCAAAAAAGCAAATTGCTAGAAAATTAAAAAAAAAATCTAATAGATTTGAAATAATAATTGAATCTAGTGATAATTTAAACTTAAGTTGCTAGTGTTGCGTGGGATGATCGAATGCGAGCTCAAATGTTTAGCCGAGCCAACATATGTTATAGTATATTTGTAGCTTCCCACGCATTAGTGAAAAGTCATGAGATATGAAAGGGAATCTGGTAGTTTATAGTAGCATAATAAGTTTTGCAGCTTGTACCTAAAATTTATCCAGGAGAGCTTATGTAGTCATTGCAATTAGACTAATACCTCTAACTAATAAAGGTTGAAGTTAAGCTCCCTTGCCTAGGCATGTAGGATTTGAGCGAAAAAAGTGAGTTATATTATAGAGAGGGGGAGAGAGAGAGAGAGAGAGAGAGACAGAGAAATTACAAAAAAGTTGAAAGATTTTTTGGAGCTATCAAAGTATGAAGAGCCAAATATCAAAAATTCTGAAGAAAATCAAAAGTTGAAGATACCAAAAAAATCAAACAAGAATGTGGTGAAGTCAAAGAAATCAAAGATCAATTATTCAAATAAGTGAAGAATTCCAAGAGCTCCATTATGGTATCTAAATTTGTAATTTTTCTAGATTATGTATGCTTGTGTAGCTTAACCAAAAATACCTTGAGGTTAAGAAAGATTTCTGAGTATTGATTCAGAGAGTTGCAGAAATGAGTGTCGTATAAGCTAAGGGGTGAAGGTTCATAAGGATTGTAAGTATTTAGGATTGGGAAGTTGTTAGGATTATAGACACAAATATGTGCATTGCAGTGTTGATATAATGGTTGAGTTCAAAATGGATTGTCTTATGTAATGTTGGTAATGAGAGTTTGACTTCAATTTAACTAGTTTTACTTGAGGGTAAGCAAAAGATAAGTGTGGGGTATTTGATATTGCCATATTTATACACATTTTGGGCAATATTTTAATACCTTTTTATTAATATTCTGGTGATTTGTAAAGATATGTGGTACTTATCAGATTTGTTTGTAATTCGCACCTAAAATGAGCATTCTTGAAGAAAAAGGACCAAAAGCGACAAGGTTCAGAACTTTGGAGGATTCAAGCTTAACAGATGAATATTTTAGCTAAAAGATGACCTCACGACGTGAGATATAACCTCTCACGATGTGAGTAACAACATTGTAGAAGATAAACATTTGGATTATGACTAAGTTCACGACGTGAGATTCCCTATCTCACGACGTGTACAGTGTAATTTCCAAAACAAGCTATATAAATCCCTGGTGCTTACGAATTTGAGATGACTTCTGGAGAATGAAGGGTATAGAAGACGAATTTTGAAGGAATATAAGTCATAGAATTCAAGTGTGAAGCATCCAAGGAAAAAGAAGTGATAAAATATCATAAATATTACTTTAAGTCGGTACATTTAAACATATTCTTATTTATTGAGTTTGTGTGTTTGAATTTAGCCATGATTAGCTGAATCTTGCTACTTCTGAGTAGCTAGATGAAACTTCAACTCATTGATTAGTTTATTAGTTATGGATTTTACTTGTTGGTTAAATTCTTGTGTTTGATTGTTAATACCTAGCATGCAAATACTTGATACTTAAATTGCTTGAAGTCATGTTCTGTATAGCTTAGTGATTATTAATTTACATACACTTGACACCTAGTAATTTAGTGACCATTGAATTTCTAGAGCTAGGATCGATAAAATCTTAGATAAGTAGTAATTAAGGTAATTAAATTTAGTTGTGCTGGAGAACATAGATTATGAACATAATTGCGTTTGTTTAATCAATCTTACATGGTTCGATTCATAATTCATAATTGATTATGTGTTAAACTATGTGTGACCATGCATAGTTCTTAATGAATTAGTTAAACATTAGTATATTTGGACTTAAGTTACTAATAATATAATAATTGGTAACCAACATGAATTATCCATAATTAGTAGCTAACCATTGAGGAAAAATGGATTCAAATTAAATATAAGTGTTTTTAGTCATTTATTGAATTTGATAGTTGAGTGAATAAGTTTGTCTGAACTTGAAAATCGGATAAACCCCCAATTTACTTTTGCTTTTCTTAGAATTAATATTAGTTGATAGATTAGTTAATTAAAAATCATTCCCTATGATCGATACCCCACTGTTTATGCGTATAATATTTGCGAAAAGGTGCACTGTCTTTAGCCGAATAGCTAGCAGATAGTAGGTAAAATTAAGTGTAGTAATATTTCGACATCAAAGACCTTCTTTGTCATGTATTGTGATCCGTGAAGTCCTCCGGTGGACTCGTTATGGAAATGTTTCAAGATTTCTAAACTTTCTTTCCCGAACACACATTTTCTTATCATTCAATCCACACAACTTCTAAAGAGGTATGGCTCATCCTAAAAGTAATACTTGACTTCTGAAAATAGTTTCTTCTTTTGTTGTTGAGTCAGTCCTTTTGGAAGATAATTACTAGCCAAGTAGTTGGCTATATATGCATACTATGACACCTCTCCTGCTATTACCATCAAATATTCTTCAGGAAAGTCATCTCCTATGTTGTTGTCTTTTAACTCTTTCAATCCCGGGTTTTCTAGTCTCGATAACTGATCGACCACCACATTATCCATTCCCTTTTTATCCCTTATTTCTATGTCAAACTCTTTTCAAAGTAGGACCCATCATATCAATCTTGGTTTGGCATTCTGTTTATCAAAACTTTACTTAAAGGCAGAATGGTCAGTAAACATGATAGTTTTAGATAAAACTAAGTAAGGGCAGAATTTATCAAAAGCATAAACCATAGCAAGGGGTTCCTTTTTGCTAGTAGTATAATTTTATTGAGTCGGATCACGTTCTCACTAGGTCTATAGAACAAGTATCCAAAGGACTTTTGTGGGTAACTGATGAAAATACATCGCTCACTTCGAGGTTCAAGCTTGTCGTGAGTCTCTCGTCTAACGAACGCTTCACAACCCCAAACCATGATATGTGCTAACGTGGGAACCTTCCTTGTCCATATCTCGTGAGGTGTTTTGGCAAACTTCTTTTTTTGGACTAGATTAAGTATATGGGCAGCAGTCTCTAAGTGTCACACCCCCAAACCGAAACGGAAGAAACGTTCAAGGGCGGAGGACGTCATGTACAATATCACAACAATTGCATAATAGTAATCAAAGTAAAACAACCATGTATTGGTAAAATATAAGGTTTTACATATGTGTTCAAGTCATTGCATATATGACACCAAAATGTATATCAAAAGTTAAAAGACATGAGTCTATGAAGCTCCATCTTCTCAAAAACTCGTGGATGTACCTGTCTACTGATTTCCTAGAAATACAAGTTGTTTTGAAAAGAGTGTCAAGAATTAAGTTGGTGAGTTCATAAGCATGTTTGGAATTGAAATATATTATTTGTTTCTTGTAAATGTAAGTATGTTTTCCTAGAAAATCCTATATTTTCTATTATAATATGTTGAAATCAAAATGTATGAATGTTATAGTACTCTGAGATAGATAAATCTTGTTTTAACTCACCTAAAACCATGAAAAGTATGTTTTCTCTGTACTGGAATGGAAATCTACATTTGTACTTGTATGAAACTATGTAATTATAAGTGCCTGGATTTACCAGCTGTATTTATAAAATATTGTATTATAGTTTTATTATTAAATAAAACTATGTGAAGTTGTTTACTTATTCATACACTAATCGTATTGTTCAATACCAAGCTGTGAGTTATCATAACCATGCTTGATGACCTAAGATGGCCTGAACACGACGTTTTTTAGGCGTCGCAATAGGTACGACATTTTTCACCCTAGGCATGTCGGCCTAACTGTAACCAACAGTTAAGGTGCGGGATTGTCAGTCCCGTATAGATCTATACACAGGTGTCATGGTCTCCCTCCAGAAGACTCTGGTTATAATTTCAGGACTTGGTTGGTACTTAGATAAGTACTTGAAGTATGTCGGATAAATGTTATATTGATAGTTACATGTAGAATAATGAAAAGTTACCTTGTAATGAATAAACTGCATGTATATCTCATAAACTATATTTAATATAGTTTATATGTTTGTTTTCCGTATTGTATTCTGAATATGTAGAGTATTGAAAATGATCCATAAACTATACCTATTGTAATTTATATGCTTGTTATCTGTATTGTAATCTGAACTTTGAAAGCAATATGTAAGTTTCATAAACTATACCTATTATAGTTTATATGTTTGTGTTTTACTGCAATGAAAACCTTTGTTTAAAATTGTAAAATCTGTAATATATTTATTCCTTGAAATTCAATATTTATGCCAAAATGGTACTAAAACAGTTTGCAAGAATTATATTTTTTTTAACAAGTTTGAAATCATTTTATACTTTTATAAATATAATATTTATATAATTATGATTAAATAGACAATCAAATAAATAATTCTACCCAAGCCCACAACCAAACAAGGAACAGGAAATGGAGCCAAATTATCAATTTTAAGCCTGTTGAACCGTAATTATATAATTTATACATGTATATATATATATATATATATATATATATATATATATATATATATATATATATATATATTTTTAACAACGGCAATAGTTAATGAAATACTGAAAACATTTAGATATTAACACAAATTTTATTGTGTTACACTTGTATTCCCCCCTAAACAGTGAAATATTATGAAAATATTGGGGTATGAACTCACCTTTTGTGTGATAACGGTATTGTTAACGGGTAGAAAACAATGACTTCGGGCTAGGACACGGGAAGGATATTGTTATCCTAATGGTTTTAATAACATAATAAAGGGTGATTAAAATGATACAAGAATTATATATGTTTGTATAATTATAAGTTTTATAATTAAAACTTACTAAAACTTGTAATAGAATAGAAGCAAAATACTTCTTGAAGTTGTTTTTGTTCTTGGAAGTGAAAGAAAATGGGCTAATATTTAAGAGAAAAGTGAAGGAAGTTCGTTTACTGCATGTAGGAAATGAGAAGAATCACTTTTTGGTTGCTAAAGTATGAAGGAAAACATAAGGCGGCTTAAGGGTTTTCGGCCGAGAACTCATCCCGAGGAAGGTGATTTTGGCCAAGAACTCTATGTTGGCTTCGCACGTTTTTGGCCAAAAAAGGGTTTACTTTCCAAAGAAGACATGGTCTTCGCATGTTTTCGGTGGAGAACAAGGGGTTTGCGGTGCGAGGACGTTTGCGGCCGAGAATGGAGTTTGCGGTCCGAGGCAAATGGCTAATCCGAAGGTTTTCGGTTCTTATGATTTCATTTTCAATTTTTGCAACACTTTAATAATATATACATCAAAATTATTAATTTAGTCTTGTTAAAATAACAATTCAATATTTTTGACTTTTATTTGACATGTTTGACTTTTGTTGACCTTGGGTTGACTTTTACAGACTTGAAAATAACAGGTTGTCACATTGTCCCCCTATTAGAGGGAATTTCGTCCCAGAATTTGTTTCTAAAGTGGTACTCATGAACTAGGGAAAAGATGTGAATACTTTTGTTGCATTTGATCTTCCCGTTCCCAAGTGAATTCAGGTCCCCGCTTGGCATTCCAGCAAACCTTCACTATTGGTATACGTATTTTTTTGTTCTTTTTATTTCCCTATCCATGACTTCCACTGGCTCTTCTACGAAATGTAGACTCTTTTTTAACTCGATTTCATCAAGTAGGATTACAAGAGTCTCATCAGACAGATACTTCTTGAGATTAGAGACATGAAAAGTGGGATAAATGTTACTGAGTTCAAGTGGTAGTTTGAGTTTATAAGCAACCGGACCAATTCTTGAAAGAATCTCGAATGGTCCGATGTACCTTGGATTTAGTTTTCCACGTTTTACGAAACGTATCATTCCTTTCCGGGGTGAGACCTTTAACAAAACGTGGTCACCAACCTGGAAATCCAAGGGTTTTCGTCGTTTGTCCGCATAACTCTTCTGTCTGTCTCTAGAAGCTTTCATCCATTCCCGGATTTTTACAATCCTTTTTGTGGTTTCTCGAATGATCTCGGGACCTGTTAGGGTACTATCGGGTATTTGGTTTTTGGCTAGTTGCGTATCACCCACTTCAGCCCAGCACATAGGAGATCTTCACTTATCGCCATAGAGGGATTCAAAGGGTGCAACTTTGATGCTAGTGTGATAGTTATTGTTGTACGAGAATTCAGTAAGTGGTAAATGGGTATCCCAAGCTTTACCAAAATCTATCACACAAGCCCTTAACATGTCTTCCAGCATTTGTATGGCTCTCTCGCTTTGCACATCAGTCTGAGGATGGTACGTTGTACTCATGTCTAGATTTGTTCCCAAGGACTTTTGCAGTGATTGCCAAAACCATGAGGTAAATCTACTATCTCGGTAAGAGATAATGGATATTGGCACACCATGAAATCATAATATCTCTTTAATGTACGTCCTTGTTAAATTCTCCATTTTGTCAGTTTCTTTTATTGGTAAGAAGTGTGTGGATTTGGTTAATCTGTCGATGATTACCCAAATAGTGTCATGACCACCCATTGTCTTGGGTAACTTGGTTATGAAATCCATTGTAATCCGCTCCCATTTCCACTCAGGTATTTCTAGTTGTTGTAGTAGACCTGAGGGCTTCTATTATTCTACCTTGACTTTGGTGCAAGTTAGACACTTGCCCACATAAGTAGCAATTCCAGCTTTCATTTTCGGCCACCAATATAGTTTCTTAAGGTCCAGATACATCTTTTATGAACCTGGATGAACGGAGTATCGAGTTTTATGGGCTTCGTTCATGACAGCATCTCTGTAGCCACCAAACTTCAGTGTCCAGATCCGATTCATGAGATAATGAACTCCATCACCCTTGATTTCCAAGTTCTTTTCCATTCCTTTTAAGGCTTCACCCGTCACCTTCTCAGGTTTCAAGGCTTCCAGTTGAGCTTCCTTGATCTGTGTGGATAGGTGGGAATGGATAGTCATAGTTAGGGACTTTACTCGGTGGACCGAGTACTCTTTTCGACTAAGGGCATCTGCTACTACATTGGATTTACCAGGATGATAACGAATTTCACATTTGTAATCATTGAGTAGTTCCACCCATCGTCATTGTCTCTTGTTAAGTTCCTTCTTATCGAATATGTGCTGGAAGCTTTTGTGATCAGTAAAGACTGTGCATTTCATACCATACAGGTAATGCCTCCAGATCTTTAGAGCAAAAACCACTGCTCCCAGTTCAACGTCATGTGTGGTATAGTTGACTTCATGGTTCTTAAGTTGTCTCGAGGTGTAGGATATGACCTTTCCTCGTTACATAAGAACACATCCTAGCCCTTGCTTTGACTCATCGCAGTAAACTACAAAATCTTCTATCCCTTTTGGGAGGGACAAGATCGGTACACTGCAGAGGGCTTGCTTTAGTGTCTGTAAAGTAGTTTCTTGTTTCTCCTCCCAGTTGAAGGTTATGCCCTTATGGGTCAGGGTGTTGAGTGGCTTCGCAATCTTTGAAAATTTTTGGTGAATCTGCTTTAGTAGCCAGCGAGACCTCGAAATTAACGAATCTTTGGGCTCACCCAATTTTTGATAGCTTTGATCTTGGAGGGATCAATATGTATCCCTTCCTTGCTGACTACATGAACTAGGAATTCCACCTTTCGAATTCAAAATTCGCATTTTGAGAACTTACCAGACAATTTCTATGCCCTTAAGGTTTCAAAGACTTGTCGTAAGTGTTGATTGTATTCTTCCTTACTTCTGGAATAGACTAGTATATCATCGATGAAAACTATAACGAACTTTTCTAAGTAAGGTCGACACACATGCTTCATCAGGTCCATGAATACTGCAGGTGCATTTGTTAGACCAAAAGGCATCACTATGAATTCGTAGTGACCATAGCGAGTTCTAAAAAACAGTCTTTGGAATATCAGCCTCATGTACTCGTAATTGATGGTATCCTGATCTCAGGTCAATCTTCGAGAAGAAACTTGCCCCTTGAAGTTGATCGAAGGTGTCGTTTATTCGTGGTAGAGGCTATCGGTTCTTAATGGTAATCTTGTTTAGTTCGCGGTAGTCTATGCACATTCGGAACAATCCATCCTTCTTCATTACGAATAGGATCGGTGCTCCCCAAGGAGAGAAGCTCGGTCTAATGAAGCCTTTGTTGATAAGTTCGTTTAACTGGATGGATAGTTCATACTAATGGGTTTGAGCCATAAGAACTTTCATATGTGCACATACAAACCCTAATGATTGGATCTAGGTTTCTCTAATTGAACATGCAATGTATCCAAGACTTCTATTGATAGATCTAGTGTAAACATTCAAATCATAACATAAGAAATCAGATCTAAAGGAATACCTTGAATTTCTTACTTGAATCTTCTTGTCTTTGGAGCTTAGAGTCACAATTGTCACTCCTCTAATGGCTTATAAACACCAACTAGCAAGAGGATGATAATAGAGAGAGAGAGAGAGGAGGGTGAGAAATTTGCTAGGGTTACTCCAATAAAAAAGGTGCCGATTTCCTCAACCCCATGGGTCTTTATATACTAGTGAGCCTCCTAGGGTTTCACCCTTAAAACCCTAATTGGAGAACTTAGGCCCTAAGCAATCCAACATCCTTATTGATAAGCCTTTGGACGATTTCTAGGCTCTTCCAAACCCTAAAATCGTCAACCCTCTTATTCATAAGGAATCATAGCCCAAAATACAACTATCATACAATTGACAATTTATGTCCCTTTATTTAATTAACCTCCTTAAGTCACCAAGTTAATTCATAATTAATTTATGACTTATATTAATCAAATAACAATATTATTATTCTTTATATTATTCTCATAATATATTAATAATATTTCTTCTCTCATTATAAATCATCCTGTTAAGTTGCTATGGTGAAGGCAACCCAAAAGGACCATGCTCAACCGGGTCAAATACTTACCAAATATAGTTACAGCGTTAGACACTAATCCAACAGTCTCCCACTTGGATAAGTCTAATAACTATATATGCAAATACAAACCAATTAGCAATCGTAGCTCTCAAAGATGTTGCCAACTCTTATCTTATCAGTTCTGTCCTTTAGATAAGGGATCGTATAGTCCTCTGTTCAGATATCATGCAGACATAATCATAGTCCAGTGTTTAGTTTCTCAATCTCAGATTTATTCGACATAGAACTTAATCGAACACATCAATTCAATTCTGACCGGGCCTGGCACATAAGTCAAATCAAATCATCGAGCGGCCGAGATATCGCTTTTACCCTCTTAGGATAAAAGTAACATATAAACTTCGACTTATATGCATTTACTTATTCGCTAATCAATCATACACAACAATGCGTTTTATAACATCAATTTACCGACGCGGTTTCGCATCATCAATGTACAACCAATTAACAAATAACAAACCATATATCTAGGTTTTAAGACCATATGATATTATCATCTTGCGATCACTTACAATATATATATATATATATATATATATATATATATATATATATATATATATATATATATATATATATATATATACCTTAAAGTGATTCCAGCAAACATGGGTTTGTTCCAATGCTCAAAACTAGTTCATAAGCACTCATGAATGTTGCAGCAAACATTTGATATGTCTAATACCATTTAGACAATCTACATACCAATTCATGACAATCTTCTTTCATATCTACTTCCAACATATGAACGATTGTGGATTATTTGAATAATTCAATTATTCTTAATAACTTAATTATTCAGGAAGTCAAAACATGCAATGTTGAAACAATAGTTAAACAATTTACATAGGACAGTAACTTTACTCATAAATAATACTCCTTTATTTAATCATCAAATGTCAATTACATTTATCTATTATGAGTTTCTAAAACTATCTAATCTAAACTAATATCATCCTTCAGCCCAATACTCCTAGCATGTTGCATGTGCTTAACCCTACTCAGTCCCTTCGTAAGCGGATATGCTGGGTTATCTTCTGATGATATCCTCTTAACCACAAGATGTCCTTCTTCTACTCGATGTCTAATCAAGTGATATTTTCTTTCAATATGACGAGATCTACCATGATCCCTCGGTTCCTTGGTCAAGGCAACCGCTCCTTCAATATCACAGAAAATTTCCATAGGCTCCTTTACGGCAGGTACAACTCCAAGATCACCAATGAAGTTCTTTAACCATATTGCCTCCTTCGATGCTTCGCTTGCCAAAATGTACTCTGATTCGCACGTTGAATCAGCTACGGTTTCCTGCTTGGAACTTTTTTAAGTTACTGCTCCTCCATTAAGGGTAAAGACCCAGCCCAACTGCGAACGGTAGTTGTCCCTGTCGGTCTGAAAACTGGCGTCACTATACCCTCGCACCTTTGAGTCATCACTCCCTCGGAGGACTAAAAACCATTCCTTGGTCCTCCGAAGGTACTTAAGGATATTCTTGACCGCAATCCAATGGGCTCTGCCAGGGTTCCCTTGATATCTACTGACCATGCTCAAAGCAAAGGCCACATCAAGGTGAGTACAAGTCATAGCATACATGATTGAGCCAACTGCGGAAGCGTAAGGTACTCGGCTCATCTCTGTTATCTCGGCATCGGTACTCGGACTTTGAGTCTTACTCAACTTGGCATTACTTTGTATCGGTAATTCTCCCTCCTTCGAATTCTCCATACTAAAACGTTTTAGTACTTTATCTAAGTAAGTGTTCTGACTAAGTCCTATTAGTCTCTTACTTCGTTCTCTCACTATCCTTATTCCCAAAATATAGGAAGCCTCTCTGAGGTCAATCATAGCGAAGCACTTCCCGAGCCAGGACTTAACCTCTTGTAGTGTCGGGACGTCGTTTCCTATGAGTAGTATGTCATCGACATACAGAACGAGGAAGCTTACTATGCTCCTACTGGCTTTTACATATACACATGATTCATCTTTGCTTCGTAAAAATCCAAACTATTTGACTTTCTCATCAAAGCAAAGATTCCATCTGCGAGACGCTTGCTTAAGTCCATAAATGGACTTCTCAAGCTTACACACTCTATTTGGATGCTTCGGATCAACAAAACCCTCTGGTTGGGCCATGTAAACATCCTTAGCCAACTTCCCGTTAAGGAAAGCAGTCTTGACATCCATTTGCCAAATCTCATAATCATGAAACGCGGCAATAGCTAGCATCACTCTAATAGACTTTATCTTCACAACTCGTCAGAAGGTCTCATCATAGTCAACTCCAGGAGTTTGAGTAAAGCCCTTCGCAACCAATCGCGCCTTATATGTGTGTACATTCCCATCCACGTTGGTCTTCTTCTTGAAGATCCATTTGCACCCAACGGTCTTACGTCCGGGCACATTATCAACCCAATTCCAAACTTCGTTGTCATACATGGATTGGATCTCGCTGTCCATTGCCTCTTTCCATTTAGCAGACTCCGGGCCTGCCATGGCTTCCTTATAGCTATTAGGTTCATCTAGATTTATTAGTGTACCATCACTAATATATGTGTCCCTTTCGGTAGTAATATGAAAACCATAAAACTGGGGTTGAACTCTAACTCTTTCTGAACGTCTAAGAGGTAAGGACTGGTCAACGGGTTCAACCGGAGTTTCCTCCTCGGGTTGAATGCCAGCAGTAGAGGTTCCTTCATCAATCGATTCTTGAATCTCTTCAAGCTCGATTTGCCTCCCACTGTCTCCTTGGCTTATGAGTTCTCGCTCTCGGAAAACCCCTCTCCTCGCAACGAAGACAATATTGTCATTCGGCCTATAGAAGAGATATCCAAAGGATTTCTGCGGGTAGCCGATGAAAATACATCGCTCACTACGAGGTTCGAGCTTGTCGTGAGTATCTCATCTTACGAAAGCCTCGCAACCCCAAACCTTGATATGTGCCAATGAGGGAGCTTTCCCTGTCCACATTTCGTGAGGTGTTTTGGCAACCTTCTTATTAGGGACTCGGTTAAGGATATGGGCGGTAGTCTCTAAGGCATACCCCCAGAATGAGATAGGTAGTGAAGCACGAATCATCATAGAACGAACCATGTCTAACAAGGTTCGATTACTCCTTTCTACCACACCATTCAATTGTGGTGTCCTAGGTGGCATCAATTGCGAAACTATTCCGCATTCCTTGAGATAGTCGTGGAATTCAAGACTTAGGTATTCTCCTACTCGATCGGATCAAAGCATCTTGATTTTCCTGCCCAATTGATTCTCCACTTCATTTTTGAATTCTTTGAACTTTTAAAACGTTTCTGACTTCTGCTTGATTAATTAAATATACCCATATCTACTATAATCATCGGTAAAAGTCACATAGAAGCGGTTCCCGTCCTTTGTGGTAGATCTAAAGGGTCCACATACATCGGTATGTATGAGGTCCAATAAACCCTCACCCCTTTCACATGTGCTAGTGAAGGGTGACTTGGTCATCTTTCCAAGTAAACAAGATTTGCATATGTCTCTTCCCTAAGGTCAAATGACTCCAACACTCCATCCTTTTGGAGTTGGGCTATGCGCTTCTTGTTGACATGTCCAAGATGACAATGCCACAAGGATGCTCTATCCATACTATTGGAAGAATCCATACACAACACATCATTTCCTAGGTTATCTAAAATCATAACAGTTTCATAAATTCCATTACAAGGCATTGCTTCAAAGTATAAAACACCATTTAGATAAGCATAAATAGAACCATTCATATTATTAAATGAATATCTAAATCCTTGTTTAAACAACCCATGAAAAGAAATGATGTTTCGTGCCATATCTGGCGAGTAGCAATAGTTATTCAAATCTAAATTCAATCCATTACTAAGCCCTAAAGAATACACTCCAATCTTGGTAACAAGCGACGATCTTCTGTTCCTCATGGTTAGATTCATTCTTCTGAGCTCCACATCTCTACTTCTTCCTAGTCCCTGCAAATCAGAACATATGTGGTAACCACATCCTGTGTCAAGAACCCAAGAAATAGTGTTGGATGAATTACTAGATTTAATTGTGTATATACCTGCAAAAGACGGCTTGATCTTTCCATCCTTGATGGCCTACAGATATTCCAGGCAGCTTCTCTTCCAATGCCCTATTTTGTGGCAATGATGGCACTCTGCCTCCTTTAGGTTAGGGTTGGGTTTAGCAGGATCAACCTTGGTCCCACTAGAAGAGGAACCATCCCGGGACTTTCCCTTGTGGTGGCTCTTTGACAGAGCCTTCCTCTTTTTGCCCTTTCCCTGCCATATAGCCAAAACAGGAACAGCGGACGGATTGGGAGTTTGTGCAACAGACTTGTCTTTAAGGTTGCTCTCAGCAACCCTTAGGAGCCCTTGGAGTTTGCTTAGGGTGACATCTTCCTTGTTCATGTGGTAGGTCATCCTAAATTGGTTGTAATACGGAGGCAAGGAGTGAAGATAGCCAAGTCTTCCCCAAAGTCGACATTCAACTTGCAAAGACGATCGACATACCTTTGCATCTTTTGCAAGTGTACGGTTAGAGATTCTCCATTTCCCATTTCAGTAGTGATCATGTTAGTGAAGATGTCGTAACGCTCCTGCCTCGCGTTTTGATGGTATCTCTCCAATAAGTCTTGATGCATCTCGTACGGATACATGTCCTCATTGGACTTTTGGAATTCGGCGTTCATTGTGGCTATCATGATGCAATGAACCTTCATTGCATCGCGCTCATGAGTCTCAAAAGCAGTCATTTCAGTCGGAGTAGCGATTTCTGGATTGATCTTTTGAAGCTTCTCGTCAAGGACATACTCCTTGTCCTCGTAGCGAGCAATCGTGCGAATGTATCTTATCCATTCACTAAAGTTCGTTCCATCGAAAGTCACCTTTTGGCAAAGGCTCATCAATGTGAACGAGCTAGCAGCAGCATTGTTTGCGTTCGACATCTACAAATAGAAAAGACAAAGTTTGATTAGAATTGAATCCCTAGTTATCACCCAATATGAAAAATTAGGGCTAGGATCCAACAACATTATTTACATATTAGAAAAGGGATGTCGTAATCCAACATGCAAACAATTTGAAGGTAAGTGAATGATAATTCACTAATTCTCCACCATAAAACATAACATTAAGTTTTATTTAGAATTCCTAGATTTCGATGAGATTCATTGAACTTTTTAATGGCATGTTTAAATCTCGATATGCCGCTCTCGTTTGTGACTGGGATGCCGAGGATCACAAAGTGGGTGTAAATAACCATGCAAATCTACACGGTGCCTTCATTGTTACAATCACCTATTCGATGTGCCGGTAAACCACACATGCTCCACCGAACTATGATAAACAATGAATAACCCTTTGCCACCTTTGCTTAGAACCAATTATTGTGCCGGTAAACCACACACGCTCCACTAACTTCTTAGCAAGGGTGCAAAGTGTAATTTCATGGGTTTTCATCAATTCACTTTTCCTAAAGTAACTAGGATTGGGAATTTGAAAAACATGTAGTTACTTTTTATTTCAATATTATACTTTTAATGAGGAGATAAGGTTGCCCTATCCTACCCGTTCGGCTAACGACCCACCACCGATCAAGCAAGCGGTGGGTGTGAGTGTACACCCATTAAGCACCATTTAATAGGCAGCAACCTTATACCCACCTTATAGATCGGCTTCTTGAATGAGGCCTACTAACGGTAAGACTAGCATTTTAATTATACATATACATATACATATACATATATATATATATATATATATATATATATATATATATATATATATATATATATATATTAAGCTTGTAATCATATAGTAGTATAGGGTTGAATTTTAAACTTGTAAAATTCTAGGGTTTGAAATTTAAATTGTCTAAATTAAACTTTGAATCACAAAACTTAAATTTCAAAACTTGAGGATAAGTTTTAAACTTTTTCAAAACATAAAGGATCAAATAACAAATAATTTAAATTAACCATTTAATCTCATAATTATCCATATTTGATTTATTTAAATGTTTCTTGCAAAACAATTTACCAATTCAAATTAAAATAATCAATTAATATCATATAAGGAAATTATTATTCAACTAATTGGTAAATATCTTTTTGTAACGTCCTAAAATTCAAGACTAAAAATTTCTTTTAATAAAGTATCACTTAAAGTAAAATCATCATTTCAAAACATAAACAGAGTATTAGTTTTCAAAACACATATTCATTATCAGAGTAAAACATTCCCAGGCTGACTAATCTATGGTGTGTGCCATGCGATCATCCCGAGCTCCATCATCCGCTACCGGAAGTACCTGAAACCAAAACTGAAAGTCGTAAGCACGAAGCTTAGTGAGTTCCCCAGATACCACATACCATACAAACCATTCATAACCAAGAACCATACATAACTGACTTATCCATAACCAAGTAAGGTGTTATGTGCCAAACATAGTCTTGCCATTATGCCACGGGCCGCACGTGGTCTTCCTGGTCAAGCCTGGGCCGCTCCCTGGGTCTTACAGACAAGTGCCAAGGGCCACCCCCTGGTCTTACAGACGTGTGCCAAGGGCCACCCCCTGGTCTTCTATGCAAGTATCACAAAGACAACCGTACATACTACTCTACTTAGCTAAACAGCATACAGTGTGCCAGAAGCCACCTCCTGGTCTTTCATATCTATAGCATACAATGCGCCAGGAGCCACCTCCCGGTCTTTCATACATATTGCCTAGGGCTAACCCCCGGGTCTTCCTATCATCCATAATAACATATTGTATGCTAGGAGCCGCCCCCTGGTCTTTCATGCATATTCTAAATGGGCCGGCATTGGTGCCTTAGACCCATACAAACAGTGAGGAGACTCACCTCGCACTGCTGAACTCTGCTGATAATCCTCTGTCGCTAACCGACAACTCTCTGAACTCCTGCTCCACTAGCTCCCCGGGCTACCAATATCAAAGCAACACTGAGTCTAACTGACCCCCGAAAGACAACCAAATCAACTCTGGTCAAAGTCAAAGTCCTGGTCAAATTCAACCTTCCAGGTCAACCCTACTCGTCGAGTCACCCTACTGACTCGCCGAGTTCATAAGTCCAGAGTCCTCCCACTCGCGACTGTACTCGCTGAGTCAGCCCCTGACTCGTCGAGCCTACTGATTCCTGATTCCTGTCCTGTCCAACTCACTGAGTCCTTGCTCGACTCGCTGACTCGAGTCTTAACTCGAAGGGTTTGGGGACTACGCGACCTGACTCGCCGAGTCTAAGAACAGACTCGCCGAGCACACGGCAATCTTCATCCAACTTGTCGAGTTGTTCATCCAACTCGCCGAGTTCATGCCTATCTTCATCCAACTCGACGAGCTGTTCATCCCACTCGTCGAGTTCCTCCTTGTCTTCATGGTACTCGCCGAGTCCACTCAAAGGACTCGCCGAGTCCATTCAGATCTCCCAACATGCAGAGGGCTTTTGAGTCATGCAGGGACTCCAATCCATAGATCCATACTTCCAAAACTCAACCCCTATGTAAAGCTACAGACTTTACATATAACTAAAGAGATCTAGGCTCAAAACACATTAGGGTTTGGTTTAAGGACACAAGGGCTTCACCAACTACTCATCTCCTGATGCTTTAGGACATAAAGGACCAACCCAACACTAGATCTGAAGTGGTAACAACACATCAAAGCCCCTAACCCGATTTGGGTCTCAAACAACCATAAAACCCCCAAATCTCATGACAAAATAGATCTAGATGCAAAGAAGGGAAAATGGCAGCTTAATACCTCCAAAGTTTCCTTCCTCCCAAAGCTATTTCTCTCAATAATGGAAGCTCACACGAATTATAGGGTTTACAGGTCTTCTGGAGTGATATGGGGGCTGAGGGAGGGACATAGCACCCTTTATATAGGATACAACTCCCGGAATTAGGGTTTTCCTCGCACAGACCAGACTCGCCGAGTCACCTTGGCCGACTCGCCGAGTCGGTCACTTACTCCTCGGCCCGGATCCCGCTCGGACTCGCCGAGTCCCTCCTTGGACTCGCCGAGTCGACCCCTAAACGTAGTGTTTTCTTTCCTTTCTTGGTCCTCAAAACTTGGGTGTTACACTTTTGCTAGGTCAAGAATATACTCACATATATGTTAAAATTCGAATTTTATTGAACCATAAAGATTAAGGTAAGTGTCCATCAGAAAAACAGCAAGAAATCCTGAAATAAGCTCCTTGTGACGCTCGAACTCGCCGAGTACCACAATGGACTCGCCGAGTTGAGGCCTACTCGCCGAGTCCACTATGGAACTCGCCGAGTTCATCAGGCAGAGGGACAAAAATCGAATTTTGCACTCAACAAGCAATCAACCAATGCATCAATTCAATAGAAACCAATCAATGCTCTGATACCACTGATGGGTTTGAGCCATAAGAACTTTCCTATGTGCACATACAAACCCTAATGCTTGGATCTAGATTTCTCTAATTGAGCAAGCAATGTATCCAAGACTTCTATTGATAGATCTAGTGTAAACATTCATATCATAACATAAGAAATCAGATCTAAAGGAATACCTTGAATTTCTTGCTTGAATCTTCTTGTCTTTGGAGCTTAGAGTCATAATTGTCACTCCTCTAATGGCTTATAAACACCAACTAGCAAGAGGATGATAATAGAGAGAGAGAGAGAGAGAGGAGGGTGAGAAATCAGCTAGGGTTACTCCAATAACAAAGGTACCGATTTCCTCAACCCCATGGGTCTTTATATACTAGTGAGCCTCCTAGGGTTTCACCCGTAAAACCCTAATTGGATAACTTAGGCCCTAAGCAATCCAATATCCTTATTGATAAGCCTTTGGACGATTTCTAGGCTCTTCCAAACCCTAAAATCGTCCTCCCTCTTATTCATAAGGAATCATAGCCCAAAATACAACTATCATACAATTGACAGTTTATGTCCCTTTATTTAATTAACCTCCTTAAGTCACCAAATTAATTCATAATTA
Organism: Lactuca sativa; assembly: GCF_002870075.4. Lineage (NCBI taxonomy): Eukaryota > Viridiplantae > Streptophyta > Magnoliopsida > Asterales > Asteraceae > Lactuca > Lactuca sativa. The sequence continues at coordinate 346,464,745 of NC_056626.2, forward strand.
ATTTATGACTTATATTAATCAAATAACAATATTATTATTCTTTATATTATTGTCATAATATATTAATAATATTTCTTCTCTCATTATAAATCATCCTGTCAAGTTGCTATGGTGAAGGCAACCCAAAAGGACCATGCTCAACCGGGTCAAATACTTACCAAATATAGTTACAGCCTTAGACACTAATCCAACAGTCTCCCACTTGGATAAGTCTAATAACTATATATGCAAATACAAACCAATTAGCAATCGTACCTCTCAAAGATGCTGCCAACTCCTAGTCGCGTAAACCAGACCCACATGCTTCCTACCAAGCTACAAGAACTGCCAGGTCAAACTTGTCGAACTAATCAACAATGAAATTGAAGAACCAAGCTTCTCACCCTGGAAAACTCCGGTCTTATTCTTCAAATAGAAAGACAAATTGCTCATAGGCCCATCAACCTCAGAGACCCCGACAATATCTCCAGTAGAAACCTTTACTATCTGCCTCGCATAGGCGAATAGGCCGACCAACCATAAGGAACGAGGTACCCTTCAGGAATTGGACCTAAGATCTGAATATCACCAGTCGTGAGTATTAGAGAAGGATGTCCGAGGACAATCCTCCAAATTTGATGCGGACGCTGCCAGTCCGTAGTGATACCCCCGGATAGGACCAACCCACTCGCAGTATTCATAGGATATGCCATTCTTACTAGGATCCGTTACTCATTGTCATTGTAAATGACTTGCTTATCTACCCTCGTAGTAAGAAGGAAACCAAGGAGAGCAGCTACAACAAACTGCGGAAGCAATACGATCAGAGAAGCTTTACCCGAAATTCTCTAGATACGAGTTTGGAATTGAGGAGTCAAATTCCTAAGACACATTATTATCAATGTGAAAATTCTTAAGGACCCTTTCAATTGATCAAAATTGTTGAGAAACAGTCAGCACCAAAGGCGTCGGCAGGAATACGCCAAAATTCCAGGTCTCGCTGACCTACCGTCTTAATTCCTTTAGAACTCCATAATAAGAGACCAAATTCCTCTGGAAGCCTCACTCTGGGAAGGCTTAGTACGCTTCGGAAAGCGTGGAAAGCCAAAACCCCATATAATTATGCCTTTCGAGATTCTTGTCAGAATCAGCCCTGTAACTCACTAATTCAATCTACTCCCGCGAGCTTGGTAAAGTACATTCTACCCGACACATCTCGAACTTGCAAAAAGTATCTATCCGATGAGACTCTTGTAATCCCCCTCGACGAGATCGAGTTCCACAAGAGCCTCACCTTCGTGGAAGAACCGTAGTTACCGTGGACCAAGAGGTCAAGCGAATGCAGCAACGCCGCTTCCTATTAGTGAAAGTTCGCTGGAATACTAACCAAGGACCTGGAGTCACTTGGGAGCGCGAGAATCAGTCGATTAGGAAGTATCCCCACTTCTTGGCTCGATTGTTCATGCCTACTCCTTGCCTAAATTCAAATTTCGGGACGAAATTCCCTCTAACAGGGGGATGATGTGACAACCGTCAAATTCTGGTCAATTCAAAGTCAAATAAAGTCAACAAGTTAAATCGGTCAACTCAACTAACCCTTGTGTACTAGAGTTTACGTTATGTAATTTCTAAACAACTCACTATTCTAATGAGAGATCATTAATCGAAAAGTACGTACATCTGGATCTCCTTAACCTAAAACTTTGGTACGTGGCAAGCCAAACCGTTAAAACAATGTTGCATACTCATCGGGAGTGTGTAAGATCCTTAAACAAGGCTTAACAGGGTTTACGGACCTTGCATTGCAAAACCGGACACTCACATTTGTCACACACGAAAACGCTCTCAATCGTTTTCACCCTATCTCTCCTTATCGAGAATCTCTCCCAAATCGCTCTAAGTATGTGAAATCTCTCCCAAATATCTCCTTGTATGTGAAATCTCTCCAAGAATGTCAAATCTCTCCCAAATCTCCGTAAGTATGTGAAATCTCTCCCAAATATCTCTCTGTATGTGAAATCTCTCCAAGAATGTCAAATCTCTCCCAAATCTCTCCAAGAATGTGAAATCTCTCCCAAATCTCACTTTGTATGAGAAATCTCTACAAGAATATGAAATCTCTCCCAGATCTCTCTAAGTATGTGAAATCTCTCCCAAATCTCTCTTTGTATGAGAAATCTCTCCAAGAATATAAAATATCTCCCAGATCTCTCTAAGTATGTGAAATCTCTCCCAAATCTCTCTTTGTATGAGAAATCTCTCCAAGAATGTGAAATCTCTCCCAAATCTCTCTCAAAAGTTCCCGTAACTTTTTGAAGTCATTCGGGCCATCCGGACCCTTAACCGGGTCAAAAACGGCTTGAAACGGGGTAAAAACGAGTAAAATAGGCTTAAGGACCCGAAACGCCCTTAAGGACCCGAAACCCCTCTTAGGGCCGAAAGTCCTCTTAGGGACCGAACCCTTCTGAGCCGAACCCGAAGGCTGCTGAACCGAACCCGAAGGGTCCTCTCGGGCCCGAACCTCGCACAAGACCCGAACCCGAAGCCTCGGTCCATTTCGCTCCATGATGCCTTCGGTCTAGTTCGCTTCTGACTGCTTCGGACCGAGCCTACTCTTCTCGTTGTACCGCTTCGCTTCGCCTCGCGCCTAGCCTCAGGAGGACCGAACCTCCGACCAATCCGAGAGGCCTCGCTGGAAGATCAATTCTTTACGGTTTTCGACTACAACTTCATTTTAACTTCGTTTTTCATCATTTTAACGCGGGATTTTCACCCAAAACTTTATTTTAACATATAAGACCCCTTAATGAATGATTAATCACGTTTTTAAGGATAAACTTATCCAAGAAGAGTGGGTGAAGTACAAGAGGTGGAGTGTTGACCTTCCTTTATTCTATGACACAAGCAACCACTCCCATACCCACTCCATGTCACTATTCACCATCAGCCCATACCTATTCATTCATGGTACTTTTCCCACCATTTTTCAGCCACACACTTGGTCAATGGTAAGAAAACCCTCCTCTCTCCTCACATTTCTTTCCTTTCCTCTCATTCCTCCATCAAGAACAAACTTCACTTTCTCTCAACTTCTCTCTCTAAAATTCGAGATTCAAGGCTGATTATCAAGCTTTCTCACACTCTTGGTAAGTATAATTCATCTTTCTTATGATTATTACACATCCTCCTACTCAAAATCATAGATTGCTTACACAAACATCATCACATTCTTGTTAGATCTTCGAATCTTCAAGTGATTCTTCAAGTGTTCTTGAGTTGGACACTTCTCTTCTTCAACACTCATCTACTAAAACTACTCAAGGTGAGTTCATACCCCTACATTTTCATGTTTTCTCAACTTTTTAGGGGGGGGGGGGGGGGAATACAAGTTAAAACACCAAGAACATAACTAAAATTTTCTAACAGCTTTCATCAGAAAAGTTGGACTCCATTCACGGACTGTTTTGGACAACTTAAACATTTTTGTTTAAAAAACGGTTTTATATGTAAGTGGTTCCAGTTCTTAGCTTTAAAATGACTACTTGCACATCTCCATACGATTTTTATACAATTTATGGTGATTTTTACAAAACTGCCTATCATTTCAAACACCAATCCGGACCAGTCTGTGATTATGGACTATTTCACCCATGTTGGAGGTCATTAAAAATCATGATAAAAATTATGAGTAAACTAGACACATTTTGGGAACTCTCAGAATTTACGGATTTAGTTTTCGACTTCGTATGATTTTTCTATGACTTTTCTAAAACAGCGCAGGAAGGTTAAATTTAGTTAACAGCATATAAATTTCATAACACTTTGTATTATGTTGAGCAAAGTGTATAATAATAAGTTCTAAATATTGAATGTGTTTCCTTGTTAGTTTATCATCATAAACTGAAACTTAGTCATTCATGATAAGATTATTCATTCATTTAGAACACGTATGTTAAGCTATAATAAGCATAGTTTATGGATTCATAACACAAATGCGTTTTCATAAAAGAGCTCTTATACATTACAAACGTTTTGGGATAAACTATAATAGGTATGGTTTATGTTTCCATTAACACAACAAACACATTTCAGAAGGTTTTATTCCCACAGAAAAAGGTTTTACACTCATGCACACCACACGTAAACTTGTTAACCTAAATTGTGAAACAATCTCTTCTGTACGTCTGAGTGCGGAATCTAAATTCCTGGTAGTTATAATCAGAGTCTCCTGGAGGGAGAATGTGATAGTTGTGTATAGATCTATATTGGGTTTGACAAACCCACACCAGAGCTGCTTGCAACAGCTAGACCGGCAGGTCTGAGGTGACAAGTGTCATTTCAGTTTCGTGACGCCTGAGAAACGTCGTGGCAGGTTTATTCAGTCATTAGTATGGTTATAGCGGCTCACATCGAGAGTTAACAACACATAAAGTTTACTGGGATTTTCATAAATCAAAAGGGGTTTTATGTCGATTTAAAATCACTTGTTATATCAATAATTACAGATATTATGGTATATTTTCAGTCTTGGTATTTAAGACTACACATCATTCATTTCGGGATTTTTCTCAAATCAGAAAGGGTTTTACGCCAATTTAAAACCACATTTACATCCTTAAGTATGACAAATACTTGTTCATTTTCGGACCTGGCATTTAGGACCACATAACTTTTATAAGGAAAATATTGGATTTTTCTTGGTAACATACATGTCTATACAAAGATCGATTTTCAAACTCTTACTCTCAAAAGCTTATGAACTCACCAACCATTGTGGTGACACTTTTCAAAACTACTTGTATTCTCAGGAATTTAGTGAAAACAGGAAATCAACAACGTTTTGAGGATGGGACGATAAATCGTCAAACAGTTCAGTTTGTATCATAATGTAATTGATTCGAATCATGTAAACATATACTTTGGTGTAACTTTTTCAATTATATTTATGATGGTTGTATTTACTTTGAGCACTATTATACTCGTTGTTGTGATACTCTACATGAAGTCCTCCACCCCCGAACGTTTCTGCCATCCTTGGTTTGGGGGTGTGACATCCCTGGCCTTAAACCTGACCGTAAACTCATAAAATGTTACATAAAAATACAATTTCCTAGAAAAGCAAAGTATAAACCATATTTTTGACCCAACAATCTCCCCCTTGGTTTATAACTTTCTTTTCTAAATTAACCCAACAAGCTCCCCCTAAAAAGTAGTTGTCTTTTTCTTGTCAATCTTCATCGAGAGCTTGGCTTCAGCATTAATCTTCAAATTCTTCACGACTTCAAGATGAACTTGATGAATCTTCAATGAATGACTTCATCTTGAGCAGTTGGGCTTTTCTTCAGAATTTGACATTGCACGCCCATTGGGTGAGGAGGTTTGACGTACTGATTCTTAAAAGATAGAGCTTTTAGCTTGAGAATCTTCAGAGAGAACAAATCTTATGGATCACTTCAGCGGGTTTAAGATAGCAGCATGATTGAGGAGGCTTCAATGCAATCTGTCACATAATCTTTGATTTCAGCTTCACCTTGCTTCTGGGGTTGAAAGATTGAATGTCGAAAGAATAATCTTCATTTCTAGTTCCTTCGAATGAGAATTCTTCGATGATCACGGATGAAGCTTTGGCTCAGAAATTTTCGACACAAACTCCATGAGTTTCATCTACACCTGAAATCACTTTTCAAGATAAAACAAAACTAAAAGAAAACTTAGCACACAAATTAAAACAAAAACAAAAATATTTTTGGATTTTTGATTTTCGGAACATGAAATAAAACAGAAATAACACTAATTTTTTTGTTTTTGAATTTTTCTGATTTTTGTTTGATTTTTGAATTTTTCTGATTTTTGTTTGATTTTTTTAATTAATTTTTAATTCTCCCCCTAAATTTGTGCATAAGAGAAAACTATGAACAAATTTAACAAAAACAAAAATATTTGGGATCAAAGTTGTTAGACAACCTTAATCCGTTTATCAGTACCTTTTCCTTCATGTCTAAATCAGGTCGATCGTCGGTATTGTGGTCCACTTAAACACGAGAAATTGTGACAAAATTAGGACATACTATAAGTGAAAAGACCATGTGATCCTAAGTTCCTAGATAATATTCCTTAAGGACCATTCAGCTGACGACGACCAAAGATATTGTTGTCCACCTTAATTGAGCAGCGAGATCTACAGACGACCTGTATGTGTTCATTTTTAATTGTACTAGAACGTGTTTCCCGCTTCCTGACATGCCCCAGCCATTAAGGACTTCCAAAATACTCATTACACCGGGTGAGCAGACAACTATTTAGAGAAAAGATAGATTTAGAATGCATATGTTGTACATCCAGGTCAGTCACACCCTAAAACCGATGGCCGAAATGTTCTGGGGCGGAGGACGTCATGTAAAGTATCACAACCAATGTACATAGTAAGCATAGTAAACACAACCATTACATTACATAGAAATATTTACATTTATTTGAAAGCAAGGTAATACATGTTTTATATATACATCAGTATAACAAAAGTAAAGACGAGACTTCTATACACTCCATCTTCTCCAAAAGATTGTGGGATACCTGTCTAACGAGAACCTGAAAATACAAGCAGCTTTAGAAATATCAGCATAAAGCTGGTGAGTTCATAAGCATGTTTTGTAAGGAAAACCGGTTATTTAATCTTGTGATAAATACTTCATTTCCTTTGATAAAGAATGTCGTAATATTGAAAACCATTGTTACTGAGTTATGAAATACATATGCATGTTTTCCCAGAAAATCCCATATTTTCTAACATGTAAGTCGATTACCATAAGATAAGAAAAACCCTGACTAATCATCAGTAAGTTAAGAAAACCATGAGTTATGATCCTTGGATTACCCTCCAGTACGAAAGTAGGTAGTTTTAATACATAAAACTATAGATTAAGATCCCTGGAATACCCTCCAGTACGAAAGTAGGTAGTTTTAATACATAAAACTATGGATTAAGATCCTTGGAATACCCTCCAGTACGAAAGTATGTAGTTTTAATACATATAACTATAGATTAAGATCCCTGGAATACCCTTCAGTACAAAAGTAGGTAGTTTTATTACATAAATAAAACTATGGAAGAAAGAAAGGAATCTGTGAATAAACTTAGTTAGTTTAATACATATTGTGAGTCGTATAACCATACTGATTTGACCCATGACCTCCTTGACATTCTTCAGGCGTCGTTCCATTCCAAAATTTGTCACCCCAGGCGTGCCCGCCTAACTGTAACTAGCAGTTTAGGTGTGGGATTGTCAGTCCCGAATAGATCTATCCACAAATTTCACGTTCTCCCTCCAGGAGACTCTGGCTATACTTCCGAAAAGGATTTACTGGTACCCCGAAGGGTAATACGAAGACAGTCTCACAAGCTAGTATTAACTGATTCACGGCATAATAGGTCGTTCTCGAGTTTCGAAATTGTTTGGTACAAGGTAGAGTATAAATAATTAAATACAAGGTAATTATTTAGCAAGATACTCTAGATTAATCATGGATAAACTAAATCAGACATAGTTTATATATTGACTTTGCATGAGATCTGAATCCATAAAACAAGTAATAAAGATCCCAAATTATTCCCAAAATAATTTGAATGATTTGATAAGTTCCCACGCTGTTTTGAAAACTATGTAATTATATTCAGAAAACGTCCCTTATGCTCCGCATATTACAAAATGGATAAAGTATCTAAAGTTTGTCAAAAATTCGTATAATTACATTATTTTTAAGTTTCGTAAACCTTTATGATTTGCTTGTATTCCCCCTGAAAACATGAAAAACTCGGAAAAGTGTAGGGGTATGAACTCACCAGACGAGAAATGTGTCGAATAGGATGTTAAGTGTCAGATTAGGGCTTGAACACACGCGAGGATCCTATGTAAGATGAGGAGATACATAATTGTATCTAATTAGATATTGAACCACTAATTAAGTAAGACAATACACTCCAAGACGCAAAAACACTTTATTTCAAGTGTTAGGAATGATCTGGGTTGCATCTAAGGGGTGTATGGCCTAGATATGGAGTTTACTCTTCAAGAGTAAACTCTTAGAGGAGATTATGGCCTATAGACCATATCCCCATGAGTTTACGGTCGTAAACTCATAGGTGGTGTGTTCTTGGGTGTTCAATGGTCTTATATTGCACAAGGGAAGGTTCTAGGGTTGATTTCATGGCTTAGGAAGTGATCGGGACTTGAAATGACCTTGGAAAGGGGTTTACGGTTCTTGAAGGACACTTGGGGAGTTTACGGCCGTAAACTCATGCTTGGTTCATTCTTCATGTGTTTTGGTGGTTGTAGGTTAAGCATGCAAAGTTCTACACCCAAATATAAGCCATACAAGGTGTTAAGGGCACTTAAACACCCTTTGGAGGTGTTTACGGTCTATGAAGGAGTGTTTACGGTCCAAGAATGTTCTTGGGCCGTAAACTCATTTTTACTACCCAAATGAAAAGATTTTGGTGATCTAAGCTCGTACATGCAAGTCCTTAAGTCATAGCTAAGCACTAGAAGTGATTCGGGAGGGTTTTGGGGCTTCAAAACCCCTTTATGGGAGTTTACGGTTTTGGGAGATGTTCCCCAACCGTAAACACAAGTTTTTGAGAGTTTTGGATGATTTAAACACAGATTTGGATGCTTAACAAGTCAAACAACAAGCTAGGATAGATCACTTACGATTTTGGAGCTTGAAGGGGCGTTTTTGGATCAAAACTCGAGTTATAGAGAGAGAGAGAGAGAGAGAGTAGAGAGAGAAAGTTAGGAGGAGGTGGGAAAAAGCTCAAATGAAGGCCACTCATCCTTTATATAATGCTTGAGTTTGTGGCCAAGTGGGAATCCACCCAGTACCGTCGTTAAACGGAGTTTATGGTCGTACCCGATTAAATAGTCGTAATTCGACTTGGACATAAACTAAAAAGTTTTCAAAGGATTTTCGAGGGTGTTTCACATGATTTTATTTCGTTCCGACACTTAAGAAGATAAAAATAACAACATTAATTGATTTGCCTAATCCAAAAGTTAACAGAAAATTTCAATAAAAATAAATTTTATTAACGGAAATGGCTTACAGTGACGGAATAAATTTCAGGTTGTCACATCATCCCCCCGTTAGAAGAAATTTCATCCCGAAATTTAGAATGAAGATACAAATCATGGATTTGGAAAGAGATGTGGATATTTTTGTTTCATTGAGTCTTCGCGCTCCCAAGTGAATTCGGGTCCCCGCTTGGCATTCCAGCGAACCTTCACTATCGGAATGCGACTCTGTTTCATACATTTGATCTCTTGATCCATGATTTCGATTGGTTCTTCCATGAAGTTCAGGTTTTCGTTGATCTCGATCTCATCAAGAGGGATCACGAGGGTTTCATCAGATAGGCACTTCTTAAGATTTGAGACGTGGAAGACAGGATGGATGTTGCTAAGCTCTTGAGGTAGTCGGAGTTTGTAGGCTATGGGACCGATCCTAGTGAGGATCTCGAAAGGTCATATGTACCTCGGGTTAAGTTTTCCGCGCTTTCCAAAGCGTATCATGCCTTTCCAGGGCGATACCTTCAACAAGACACGATCTCCAACCTGGAATTCCAAGGGTTTCCGTCGTTTATCTGCGTAACTCTTTTGTCTGTCTCGTGAAGCTTTCAGTCGATCTCGGATTTGAATGATCTTTTTGGTGGTTTCATGGATGATTTCAAGACCAGTGAGGGCACTGTCGGGGAATCGACCCTTAGCTAGATGTGTGTCCCCTACCTCAGCCCAACACGGAGGGGATCTGCACTTGGGACCGTAGAGGGCTTCGAATGGGGCAGCCTTGATACTGGTGTGGTAGCTGTTGTTATACGAGAATTCGATCAAGGGTAAATGGGTGTCCCACGACTTTCCAAAATCAATGACACATGCTCTCAACATGTCTTCCAGGGTTTGGATTGTTCTCTCACTATGTCCATCGGTCTAAGGATGATAAGATGTACTCATATCCAGCTTAGTTCCAAGAGCTTTCTGAAGGGACTGCCAAAATCTTGAGGTAAACCTGCTATCTCGATCGGAGATAATGGATACAGGTACGCCATGCAGTCTGACTATCTCTTGAATATAGATTCGCGCGAGTCTTTCCATCTTGAATGTTTCTTTAATCGGAAGGAAGTGAGCGGATTTTGTCAAACGATCGACAATTACCCAAATGGTATCGTACCCACTCGGAGATCTGGGTAATTTGGTGATGAAATCCATCGTAATCATCTCCCATTTCCACTCAGGTATCTCGGGCTGCTGGAGCAGACCCGAGGGTTTCTGGTATTCGACCTTCACCTTGGCGCAAGTAAGACACCTGCCCACGAAGGTAGTGATTTCGGCCTTCATGTTTGGCCACCAGTATAATTTCTTGAGATCCAGGTAAATCTTGTCCGAACCCGGGTGCACAGAATATCTAGTCTTGTGAGCTTCGTTCATGACAACCTCTTTGAAACCTCCAAACTTTGGTTTCCAGATTCGATCCATGAAACAATATACTCCGTCACCTCTGATCTCAAGATTCTTATCCATTCCCCTCAAGGCTTCGTTCGACACGTTCTCTGGTTTTTGGGATTCCAACTGAGCCTCTCGGATTTGCACGGATAAGTGGGAATGGATGGTCATTGTCAATGTCTTCACTTTGCGACTTAAACTCTCCTTTCGGCTAAGGGCATCTGCCACCACATTGGCATTGCCGGGATGGTAGCGAATTTCACACTCATAATCACTGAGCAACTCTACCCATCGTCGTTGTCTCATGTTTAAGTCTCTCTGATGGATAATATGTTGCAGGCTTTTATGGTCAGTGAAGATCGTGCACTTGGTTCCGTAGAGATAGTGTCTCCAAATCTTCAGTGAGAAGACCACTGCTCCTAACTCCAGGTCGTGAGTTGTGTAGTTAACTTCGTGTCCCTTCAGTTGTCTCGAGGCATAATCAATAACTTTTCCTCTCTGCATAAGCACACAGCCTAAGCCTTGATTGGATGCGTCGCAATAGACAACGAAATCCTTTGTCCCTTTGGGTAGGGACAGGATAGGTGCGCTGCACAAGGCTCGCTTTAACGTTTGGAAGGCAGTGTCTTGCTTTTCACTCCAACAAAAGGGTACACCTTTTTGTGTTAGATTGGTTAGGGGTTTGGCGATTCTTGAAAAATTCTGAATGAATCTACGATAGTAGCCGACGAGACCCAAGAATTGACGGATTTCTGTGGGTGTCTTCGGTGCCCACCAATTCTCTATCGCCTTGATTTTGGAAGGGTCCACGTGTATGCCCTCCTCGCTTATCATGTGACCAAGGAAAGTTACCTTCCGAATCCAAAATTCGCACTTGGAGAATTTTGCGTACAGCTTTTCCGATCTAAGAGTTTCCAATACTAACCTCAAGTGTTGTTTGTGATCTTCTTTGCTTCTGGAGTAGAAAAATGTGTCGTCAATGAATACGATAACGAACTTGTCCAGAAAGGGGCGACACACCCGGTTCATCAGATCCATCAACACTGCCGGTGCGTTGGTTAGACCGGAGGGCATCACTACGAACTCGTAGTGACCATATCGAGTCCTGAATGCTGTCTTGGGAACATCATTCTTGTGAACTTGTAGCTGATGGTACCCTGATCTAAGGTCTATCTTTGAGAAGTAGCTGGCTCCCTGAAGTTGATCGAAAAGGTCGACTATTCGAGGAAGAGGATAACGGTTTTTGACGGTCAACTTATTCAGCTCACGGTAGTCTATACACATCCGAAAGGATCCATCTTTCTTCTTCACAAATAATATCGGGGCTCCCCATAGTGAGGAACTCGGACTAATGAACCCTTTACTAAGTAGCTCGTTGAGCTGGCTGGATAACACCTGCATTTCTGTTGGCGCTAAGCGATAAGGAGATTTGGCTACAGGATTTGCTCTGAGAATTAGGTCGATGTGAAACTCGACTTGACGTTCGGGAGGAATTCCCGGGAGCTCTTCGGGAAAGATATCAGGAAAGTTGCAGACTTAGGGGATGCTCTCGAGGTTTTTAACTTCCTGTTTCTCGTTGATTACATGAGCTAGGAATGTGTAACACTACTTTTGCGAAAGTTTTTGAGCTTTAATGCATGAAATGATGCGAAGATTGGAACTAGTTTTATCGCCATAGATCATGAGAGTCTGGCCAGAGGGGAGATTGAGACGGATGGCTTTTTCGTAACAAAGGATATCAGCGTGATTGGGACTCAACCAATCCAAGCCAATGATAATATCAAAGATCTTTATGGAAACTGGCATTAGGTCAATGGGAAAGGAATGATCATTTAGGGTAAGGGTACAACCTATGAATATATCGTTAGTGTTCTCTTTCTCACCGTTAGCCATCTTGACGGTAAACGTTTCGGTTAATGGTTGAGGATTAGGTTTAAGAAGATGTTTGAATGAATGGCTAACAAAACTTCTTTCAGCACCAAAATCGAAAAGGATGCAAGCATAAGAGTTGTCGAGAAGGAAAGTACCCGAGACAACGGTGGGATCGGCGACTGCCTCATCTCGTCCCATAGTTAGAACTCTCTTGGTGTTGCTAGTTGTTGCTGCCTTGGGGCAGATTCGCTTGAAATGCCCGACTTCACCGCAACCGTAGCAGGCTTGACCGACACCTGCTCCGGAAGCTTGATTGGTTGGTTGAGCTGGGTTTCTGCAGTTTCGAGCAATGTGACCCTTCTTGCCACAGTTTTTGCTAAGCTTTTCACGAAAAGTCCTGGGAGTACGATGGTGGTAACTTCACTTGTCGCACCAGGGGAGGGTACCAGTGTATCCACTGGCAGGTGCCTGAGTTGTAGGAGCGGCGGAAGGAGTTGTAGCAGCGTGAACTGCCACAGTTTGTTGTTTCTTCGAGGATCCCTGCGAACCCCGACCCTTTCGTTTGTTCCATAATTTCTTTTTATTTTCACCGCTCCCTTTAACCGGTTCAGGAGCGGTGGTCACTTCCTCGAGATCGTCACCATGATCAATCAGAGTTTGCGCCAAACATTTAGCGCTGTCGAATGTGTTTGGCTTCGCAGCCAAAACATTTCCCTTGGTTGGCTGGGTCAGCCCCCAGATAAATCTTTCAATCGTTTTTCTTTCCGGGGTAACCATTCCCGGACAGAGAAGCGCTAAGTCATCAAATCTGGAGGTGTAAGCGGCGATATCGGAACCCTTTAGCTTTAGGTTCCAGAGTTCATGCTCCAGCTTTTACATTTTTCCCCGTGGGCAGTATTCAGCAAGTAAAAGCTCTTTCATGCTCTCCCAACCCATAGCATTGGCTACAGGAAGGGTTAAGGATTTGACTCGGCCATTCCACCAAGTCAATGCTTATCGGTGAAAGTGCAGGCGGCGAACTTCACCTTGTCAGTTTCTGAACAGGCACAGATTTCGAAAATAGACTCGATCTTCTCAAACCATCGAGTCAGAGCAATAACACCTCCAGTGCCATTGAAAGGTGTGGGTTTCACGTTCATAAAATCTTTGTTGGAACACTCCTTCCGCTGTCCCTGACTACCTTCCTGGTTTTGGGGCTGAGTACCACCTCCTGGCCCGCCTGAACCACCGGGGTTCATTTGTGACATGGCAGCAGCCACAGCAGCAGTAACAGCTGCTTGGAACATGGCTGGATCAAATGGAGAGGGAGGTGGTGGAGGAGGATTGTTGTTCTTTGAGCTGGGTCTTTTCTTTGGAGGCATCTTGATCTAAAATGATCAGGAAAGAGAGGATGGTAAGTCCTCTAGATAGAATTAAGAGATATGAAACAAGAGATATCTCATTATGGCAGATAAAGTGTTCTACTATGCGATAATATATAGGAAAGCTACCAAAGCAAGAAAATTTATCACTAAGGTAAATGAGTAGCAACACTTGAATGAGGATTTCTATGAAAAAGTTGACTCTAGAAAATACTCCCATAGTATTTTATGATTTACTGCGACGATAGTATGTCATTTAGATATTAGGTAAGTTTTAGGCCTGCTACACACCACAATCACTCCCAAGCACATGTTGGCCGTGTCTCGAATGAATATAGTTGATCAGGCTATATTGACCCTAGACACGACTATATAACTGCCCAGGTTTAACTACAGTGTACAACACCCAATTACTTGTGTTTTGTTCTACTCAGAGTTACGGTTTCTGGCGTTTAGATATTTTTGTATACTTTTGAAAAATACTTATATTTTAAAGTATACTTTTAGTTCAGAGCACTTCGGCCCCTTAGTGTTTATATTTATATACCATGTAAGGTTCGGTATACTTAGTTCACTATAAACAAGGGATCTGATAACAATCTGTCACACCCCGAAACCGATGGCGGAAACGTTCCGGGGCGGAGGACGTTCCCCAACCGTAAACACAAATTTTTGAGAGTTTTGGATGATTTAAACATAGGTTTTAATGCTTAACAAGTTAAACAACAAGCTAGGATAGATCACTTACGATTTTGGAGCATGCAGGGGCGTTTTTGGATCAAAACTCGAGTTATAGAGAGAGAGTAGAGAGAGAAAGTTAGGAGGAGGTGGGAAAAAGCTCAAATGAAGGCCACTCATCCTTTATATAATGCTTGATTTTGTGGCCAAGTGGGAATCCACCCAGTACCGTCGTTAAACGGAGTTTATGGCCGTACCCGATTAAATAGTCGTAATTCGACTTGGACGTAAACTAAAAACTTTTCAAAGGATTTTCGAGGGTGTTTCACATGATTTTATTTCGTTCCGACACTTAAGAAGATAAAAATAACAACATTAATTGATTTGCCTAATCCAAAAGTTAACGGAAAATTTCAATAAAAATAAATTTTATTAACGGAAATGGGTTACAGTGACGGAATAAATTTCGGGTTGTCACAAGGTCGGATCTCTTCCAATCACGTAAAGGATGAAACATATGAATAACTGAAGTTTTAGATGGATTAACAAGAGAACGTTGCATATACTGTGTACCAGGTCAGATTATGAGTCACGCAAAGGAGACAATATGTGGCTAACAGATAGAAAGAATTGCATAGAAAGAAGATGCAGAGAGATAGAATTGCATATGTTATAGTCCAGGTCGGATCTCTCGATCACGCAGAGGAGGCAACATATTACTAATAGACAGAAAGCAAGAAAATAACCTTCTATAGACCTAGTTTATCGGAATTCCCCAGTCACCCCATCAAAACCGGAATTAAGGACAGAATCCTCACATCGAGGAAAAGTTAATCCGCAGTTCTAGATACGGGTTATTTTAATGTGACCAGTAGATTCCCATGTATATCTCCCTGCTCAACTGTAGTGTCCCAAAATTCAAGACCAAAAATTTCTTTTTAATAAAACATTACTTTAAGCAAAGACATTATTCCAAAACATAATCTGAGTATAAGTTTTCAAAACACATGTTTATTATCAGAGTAAACATTCCCAGGCTGACAAATCTATGGTGTGTGCCATGCGATCACCCCGAGCTCCTCCCTCCGCTACCGGAAGTACCTGAAAACAAAACTGAGAACCGTAAGCACGAAGCTTAGTGAGTTCCCCACCTTACCACATACCATGCAAAACTACATACTGCACATACTGGGCCATGCCCGCTATCATGGGCCTCGCCCCTACCTCGGGCCTCGCCCGCTACAGCGGCCCCGCCGCTCCAGGCCCCGCCTGGCTTCGAGCCCCACTCGGATACAGATCTGTTTCACTTAGGCCTCGCCTGTCACAGGGCCTCGCCAACTAACATATAATAGCACATAAACATATCACATAACATCACATAAGCTAAACATATACTAACAGCTCTTGCTCTAAGGCCTCGCCTATCTCTGGGCCCCGCCCGTGTCCTACTACTGATGAGTCATGGAACCTCGTCCATACTCCTGCTGATAGTGAGATACGGGCCCAGCCCACCCTCACTCCTTTCCTAAATCGGGCCTCGCCCCTGGACTGCTGCTACTTAGATGTGGAACACCATCCACACTCTGCTATTGGTGAGATACAGGACTCGCCCACCCTCACCTCCCTACCAGGCACATACAAGTATCACACAGACAACAAATATAAACTATCGCATAAACCATTCCTTAGGCACCCGCCCTCTATCATTGGACCTCGTCCGAATATCATACTAGCATACTGTGCCAAGGGCTAACCCCCGGGTCTTCTACTCATAACTACATGGGTCGGCATTGTGGCCGTAGACCCATTCATACAAAGGGAAACTCACCTGCACTGGCTGAACCTGCTGATGACCCCACTAGCTGTTGCCCGACCACTCACTGAACTCCTGCTCTACTGGCTCCCCGAGCTATCAATATCAATGCAATACTTAGTCTAACTGACCCCCGACAGCTAACCAAGTCAGTTCTGGTCTAAGCCAAAGTCCTGGTCAAAGTCAACCTTTCCAGGTCAACCCTACTCGCCGAGTCCACTTACCGACTCGCCGAGTTCATATACTCAGGGTCCTTCCATTCGCGACATGACTCGCCGAGTCAGTCCATGACTCGCCAAGCCCAACGATTACCGAGTCCTAACCTGTCCAACTCGCTGAGTCTCCAACCGACTCACTGATTCGAGTCTCAACTCAAAGGGTTTGGGGTTTCACGACCTGACTCGCCGAGTTCATGCCCAACTTCATCCGACTCGACGAGCTGTTCATCCCACTCGTCGAGTTCCTCCTCATCTTCATGGTACTCGCCGAGTCCACTCAAAGGACTCGTCGAGTCCATTCAGATCTCCAAACATGCAGAGGACTTTTGAGTCATGCAGGGACTCCAAACCATAGATCCATACCTCCAAAGCTCAATCCCTATGTAAAGTTGCAAACTTTACGTATAACTAAAGAGACCTAGGCTCAAAACATACTAGGGTTTGGTTTAAGGACAAAAGGGCTTCACCAACTACTCATCTCCTGATGCTTTATGACATATTGGACCATCCCAACAATAGATCTGAAGTGGCAACAACACATCCAAGCCCCTAACCCGATTTGGGTTTCAAACAACCATAAAACCCCCAAATCTCATGACAAAATAGGTCTAGATGCAAAGAAGGGAAAATGGCAGCTTAATACCTCCAAGATGAACACAAACTGAAGTAGATCTCGAGCACATACCTCTCCTTTGAAGCAGCCTTCTTAATCTTCAAGTTCCTTCCCAAAGTTCCTTCCTCTCAAAGCTATTTCTCTCAAAGATGGAAGCTCACACGAAAATAGGGTTTACAGGTCCTCTAGAATGATATGGGGGCTGAGGGAGGGACATAACACCCTTTATATAGGATACAACTCCCGGAATTAGGGTTTTCCTCGCACAGACCAGACTCGCCGAGTCGCCTTAGCCGACTCGCCGAGTCAATCACTAACTCCTCGACCCGGATCCCGCTCTGACTCGCCGAGTTCCTCCTTGGACTCGCCGAGTCGTCCCTTAACATTAAGGTTTTCTTTCCTTTCTTGACCTTAAAAACTTGGGTGTTACATCAACCTATCCGAGCGTCGTGATGTCAGGCTAAACGGATCTAACTAGGTTAAGGTTTGTCAAGTCCTTGAATTCATTAAGTTCAACTCTCCCTAGTCAAGTCCATTTAAAATCTTTCGTGCCTACCAGCACATCGAACACAGAGCCTAGACAATTTAGATTTAGTTCCTTACACAGATTTAGATTGTTTGTTATCACATGATTATTTCACTTCCCAAAACATCTCCAGCAAGCACATTCCATTAACACCATATTTTTGATTATCTTATTTTCTAATGTTTTCGGATTTTTTTTAAATATTTTCTAATTTTTGTTTTGTTTTTATTTCTCCCTTTAAATTTGTGCATAGGAGAGAAACGAAAGTAAATGCGCAAATTTAAACTATCCTAAAACAAAAATTAGTCTTTAAAGCGAATCAGCTTAAGAAAAACTCAGGAGTATAGAGAAGAAAATTCAAACCGTAAGTCACCGATTGAATTTGCATCCAGAAGGTCTGAGAACAGCACGCGTAATCTCAGAACAGATCCAAAAATTCTTCACATCGTTAAGCACTAACCCCATGAGTGATCCCTTCCTTTCTTTCCTTCCCGCAAAAGGACACATACTCTCAAGCAAAGGTCAAAATGTTGCACAGTTGAGAGATGCCTCCTATCATGTGCCTGGAACAGCCACTATTAACAAACTAAAATCTAATGATATGCCTCCATAGCTGCTCCGACACAGAGCGGGATCAGTTGGTCTTTGGAACCCAGTCCATTTTGAAACTGGGTCAACCTTTGTCATCAGCACACAATACTTTCTCCCATGACATGTCCTATTTATCACAAACAGAAGATGTAGAAATATTAGAATCCTTAGGAGATTTAGGAGATTGAGCCTTTGGTACCCATTGGTAGTTAGGCTTAACTCATTTATTTTTCGATCCGATGGGTGCCTCGGCACTTGATTTGGAACTTGAAGCTGATCTTCGAGATAACTTTGACTTAGTCGGTCTTTGTTTCACTGTTACATCTCTTGGATTTGTCTTCTTGGCAGGCATTTCCTTCTTGCCATTGGGATTCTGATTCTTTGCCTTGTGGGTTTGATTATTGGCCTTCTGCGCGTTCCAGTCACCATTGTCTGAACGTGACCTGGAAGGGTTTCTTTTGAAGTATCTCCCACTTGGTGCGTTCTGCCAGCCTTGTGCATATAAGGGAACGTATGCGTGATTAGGACAATTTCTGGCAATGTGCCTAGGTGTTCCACAGTGAAGACAAGTCTTTTTCTTCACTGTAAAGTTGTTTCTTCCTGACCCTGGTGGCGTATCCATGCCTTGTATCTTGCTTTTCCCACACACATAGTTACAACAGGAACTCTGCTTCACTGGAATCGGTGGCCTGTATTTCTCAACAGCAGGTTGATCAGAAGCAGTTGAGTTCGAAGCAATAGATTCAGAGTTCAAGGAGGTGTTGGTTTGTTCAATGGTGTTCTCCTTGTTCTCATCCTCTGCTACTCTACCTGCACATGAAGTAGAAACATTAGTATTTTCAACCTGAATACCTCCTGACACAAATCCAGCTGGTTTTCCATATTGAAGATGTGCCTCCCTATCAATTTCTTCCTGTGTCATAGGGATGGATGTGTAGTTATGATTGAAAGGTGGAGGAACACTATCATATCCTAGACCCTTGTTTTGATTATCTTTGAATTTTAATTGGGTTTCAAATAAGGACTCGACTGTCTGACTTGATGCAGTATAATTTTTGAAACTAACATTTGTTTTTCCACACTTAATCTTCAAAGTGTCATGTTCTTCAGTTACAGCAACAAGTTGTCTCTTCATATAGTCATAATTTTCACACTTGTTGCTATACTCTTCCTGAAGCTTCCTAAAGTCTTTGGTTTTTTCTTCTAATTCAGCCTTCAGGGATTTCTGTCCTTTCCTAAGTTGATATCTTTCGTATTTTAGGTCCTCGACTTCCCTTTTTAGCAAATCATTATGTTCACAAAAAAATTTAATCGTATCTTCACAAGATGGAGTACATGAAGCTTCACTGACTGGGATGTTTATAGAACTCATTGGCTTCTCCACATTTCAAAGCATCAAGCTTTTCAATTATATCAGCAATACTAAGAAGACTAAGATCTTTTGTCTTCTTGATGATAGCCACGCTCATATCCCACGATTTCGGAAGTGAATTCAATAGCTTTTTGTTTATCTCCGACTTAGTCAAGAAGATCCAAGCTATATTCATCTCAGTAGTAAGTGTAATAAATCGTTGTAACTAAGCTTCCAGGGTTTCTCCGGGAATGTAGTTGAACATGTTGAAATTTTGTCTTAACATATCCTGACGATTCTCTTTCATGTCTTCAATTCCCTTGTTGACCTCAAAAGCCATTAAAAGCACAACTCGAAGCTAAAATAACACTTAAACGTCAAACTAAAAATTAAAAATGCCCTTCTCCTCAAAAATCAACCTTAAAAGTCAAATTTAAAAAGTCAAACTAAAAAAAGTCAAACGAGAAAGTCACAGTCTAAAATAAAAGGTCAAGCCTGAAAGTCAAAGTCAATTTTTTTTAATTCAAAAGTCAAAAATTAAAAACTATTATTTTATTTTATTTTATTTTGATGAAAAAGGAATTTAAAAATAAAGGAAATTTAATTTTGGGGTTAAAAGTGTTAAAAAAAAAATGAAAGTTGGAAACGGCAAGGATGGTTTATGAATTAAATTCGGAAGTAGCATTTCATCTAGTAACCTAGATGAGTTGGAAGGAGCATTGGTTTACTAGGCAGGAGACCTGGGTTCGAATCCCGGCACCCCCAATTCCGTTTTAATTTTTTTTAAGTGCGAAGGCAAGGCTGCCGCTTGCGAGGACGAGGCTGTTGAACGAGGTGCGATGCGAAGCGAGGACGAGGATGCGATGCGAGGACCTGGTGCGAACCGGAAACTGCTGTTGACCGTAAACCCGAGCCATAAACCACCGAAGACCGCAAACCGAGGCCATAAACTCCGAAACCCTAGCATTAAACGTCGCCGCTGCCGACAGTAAATTGTTTCTGGCCGTAAACCCTTCAAAGGTCATAAACCTTCAACAGATTCGCGAAAAAATGACATTTTTCACCCTTTTTGCTCCAAAACTCGTTTTTATGAAAAGTGCAAAGAAGAAACCCCCCCTTAATTTTTAAAGATCTATCCAAAAACACAAAAATATTTCAAAAATAAGATAAAATAAGCTCAAGATCTGACAAAATTGACTGATACAATCCTTGCTTTGATACCAATTGTAAGTCCCCAAAATGTTTGTGTATCAATCAGATCCGTTTGATGGTGCGGAATCCCAATCAAACGGATAATGTCAGATCAAATATAAGAGAAGGAGAAGAAGAATAATATGAATCTTGAATTTATTGATTAGAATGAAGTTCCCTTATACAAGATTCATACACAAAAATGCTCTCTTCTTCTCTCTAGTTTTTCTTTTCTCACATTCATCAATCCACTCCTCAAACCTAACACCTATATATATATATATATATATATATATATATATATATATATATATATATATATATATATATAATAGGGAATATGGGCTTGGTGAATATGGGCCGTAAATGGGTTTACGGCCATAAACACCTCCCTGTTCATAAACCTGACCGTAAACGCATAAAATATTACATAAAAATACAATTTCCTAGAAAAGCAAAGTATAAACTATATTTTTGACCCAACAAGGAGACTCTGGTTATAATTTTAGGACTTGGTTGGTACTTAGATAAGTACTTGAAGTATGTCTCATAAATGTTATATTGACGGTTACATGTAGAATAATCAAAAGTTACCTTGTAATGAATAAACTGTATGTATATCTCATAAACTATATTTAATATAGTTTATATGTTTGTTTTCCATAATGTATTCTAATTATGTAGAGTATTGCATATGATCCATAACCTATACCTATTATAATTTATATGTTTGTTATCTGTATTGTAATCTGAACTTTGAAAGCAATATGCAAGTTTCATAAACTATACCTATTATAGTTTATATGTTTGTGTTTACTGCAGTAAAAACCTTTGTTTAAATTGTAAAATCTGTAATATATTTATTCCTTGAAATTCAATATTTATGTCAAAATGGTACTAAAACAGTTTGCAAGAATTATATATTTTTTTAACAAGTTTGAAATCATTTTATACTTATATAAATATAATATTTATATAATTATGATTAAATAGACAATCAAATATATAATTATACCCAAGCCCACAACCAAACAAGGAACAGGAAATGGAGCGAAATTATCAACTTTAAGCCTGCTGAACCGTAATTTTATATATATATATATATATATATATATATATATATATATATATATATATATATATATACATATACATATATATACCAATGGCAACAGTTAATAAAATATTGAAAACATTTAGATATTAACACAAATTTTATTGTGTTGCACTTGTATTCCCCCCTAAACAGTGAAAAATTATGAAAATACAGGGGGTATGAACTCACCTTTTGTGTGATAACAGTTTTGTTAACGGGTAGAAAACGATGACTTCGGGCTAGGACACGGGAAGGATATCGTTATATGTAATGCCCATGTTCCTGGGCTTGTCATTAATAGCAATGTAATAGTCTAGGTTAACCTTTGCAACCCATTTTGAAGTGATAAGAATGTATTATTTGAGAATTATGTGTTTTATGCTTAATTGCTTAATTGTGAGGCTTAAATGAATAAAGAATAAAAAATATGAGTTAAAATGAGATGTTAGATAAGCCCGATATCGATACATGAAGACATAGTGGTCGTGACGAGGTTTCTGAATATATAAAGAATTCTGAAATCCGAGTTATAACGAAGAAATTATGATCTGTTGAAGTTTTGCGACAGAACCGGCACGACACTGAATGACGTAAATAGTGAATTTACGATAGAGCGATATTTAGCCTTAGTGATTTAAATGAAAGTCATATAATACATTAAACCAAGAGCGTCCATGAAAAGAATGTCTAAATCTGACTTCCTATGAGGAAGTTATGATTTTTCGAAGTTTCGACTCACCAATATGGCCGAAACAATCTAAACGAGAATCGAATATCTCGTCAATAGTAGTTCAACGATAAAAAGACAGACGAAAACGGACGTCGGATGAAGAAATTATGATTTTATAATGGAGTTTTTCTGTCCCGACCTACTAAAAATAAATATAATAAAAATTAAATTAAAAATTAGCCGACGGAGTCTAAACAAGAGTTGTAGAGCATAATCTCACGTACGCATGGATATAAAGAACATCGAAAACAAAGCTCGTATGCAAAAGATATGAATTTCTGAAGTTTGGTGCACGATTTTCGACACTAAGTCAGTGTTCACGACGTGAACTCAGTGATTTGAGATTTCAGAGCCTGACAGACCCAACTTGCGATGACGCAAGCAATGACGATCAAATTCACAACGTGGAATAAGGGTTCATGACGTGAATTTTAGGAAATCAGCCCTATGAATAGAATTGTAGGGGCAGCCGGCCAAGTTTGCTAATTCACTCTTCTCTCACGCATATTACCTCGATTTACGAGCAAAGAAATGCCCCTGAAGCTCCGGTATCACCCCGAGACCCGAAGCAAGTCCTGAAGCCCGAAGATCCCGAGAAGAAAAGAGTTTCTGAGCCGAAGCTCTGCTTGCGAGAAGCCTGGTGTGTGAAGATCTTCCAGTTTCACCAAAGAATACGACTTCTACAAGCCGTAGTGCTGCCCGATCATATTCTGATCAAGTGAGTGCATAGTCCATTTCAAATACACGATTTTATACAAGTAATTGATTGAATGTATTAAGTATATGATTTATGTGAGTGTATTATTGTTACCTTCTAACACATAGGTCTACATGATTCTCTATGAAATACATGTTATGTGTATATGTATCATCAGTTATTTGGGATGAGTATTGAAAGAACATGTTATACAAGTTTTAAGTTATGTATAAAATATTTATATTTTATCTACTAATATGTTGGGTAGAACATGGGTAGATAGTTGGTGTGTGATGAAATAAATTGATGAGAGGCCTCGTTGTTGTTGTTAATCTAGTCATCTAGCGGAGTATGGATGATGACCACGGACTCTTTCTAGACAGTCTCGTGGAACGCTGGCAGGTTCATAACCTGTAGGTGTTGTGGGCTTGATGTTCACCGGTGTACTCTATCCCCCTCATGGTTGCCTTTAGGACATTTATTGTTGAGGAAACCCCTTTGCAGTAATGTCCATCCCAATGAAAATCCTAGATTAGGTCCTGTTGAAACATAAAGTGACCCTCTTAACTTAGTCTACCGCAACCCACAAGGATCCGCAGTCAAGCTCTCATCAGCATCCTCATCCGAAGTCATCTATCCAACCGCAGTCTTACTTACTTTACTTAGTTTAATTTTATCTATCCTTTCTGCAATACTCTCTATTGTCCGGTATGCCTTGCATGGCTACT
The DNA here is from genome assembly GCF_002870075.4 of Lactuca sativa. NCBI lineage: Eukaryota > Viridiplantae > Streptophyta > Magnoliopsida > Asterales > Asteraceae > Lactuca > Lactuca sativa. The sequence goes on from NC_056626.2 coordinate 346,488,682, forward strand.
CTTAGAGAGTGGATAAAATGTAATTCTTGAGTCTCTATATATAGAGCTCACTCTTTCCATGAAATACACATCTATCAATCTGAACTATCTTCAAGTATATCAATTACATTTCTCTTACGCATCTTATATCTTTCTTACTCTCTAAATCCTCTCGAACCTAACTGATAATTACTTCTCTTCGGAGCAAGTCATTCATGACTTTCTCACTAAGCTTGATCACACTCACTAACTTGGTTTGAATGCATTCCATGTTATGAATCAACTTATGTTTTTACTTGATATATCACCTGTTGTCATTTATACTTTCTTACATTTCCGCAACTAATTATCTAACTATCTAACTCGTTAACTTATTATTGTTGAGCTTTTAGATCCTTTGAGATTAACTAATTCCGCAACTATACTTGTTCTAACGTTTGTTCAAGTGTGTCTCAAGTTTTTCTCTCAACAATTGGTATCAGAGCTATAGTGGTTGCTTGATAAACAGAAGAAAGCTGACTGGAAAGCAGCTAAATTTGCTGAGCTCATATGGAGATAACGCAGTTTCGACGCTGTCATAGATGAATCCTTGATAAACTCTTGGATCAATCCCCACCGCAGACTATTGGACGATGACTACAAAGCGTATCTCACTTATGTTGAACCCCCTCCTGATGGCTACTGGGATGTTCCAATATCCCCAAATGCTAAATACTTCACAGTATTTGAGCAATTTGACCAAAGCCTACCAGATCACAAAAGACTGCCCATGGAATTCGAAAGAATCAATCGATTCTATGCCAAACATGCCTCTTCCATAGAGAAAATATGGTCTAATGGCAGACCATCCGCAATCAAGAACTTCAAGCCCCGCAAATTCATGAAATTTGACTTCATCCAATACACACTCACAAGAAGGAATCAGGACTATGTCCGCACCCAAGCTGATTTCCCTGTATGAACCCAGAAGAAGTCTTTCTTATAGCAAAGGTGTTCCAAAACAAGTGTGAAAAGTATCCTAAAAATGAAGATAGCATTTGAAAGCGCAAGCATTTTTCTGAAGGAAACCGTCTGCGACTTCGCAAAGATTGATGCGGACATCCACCCAAACCTTGCCAAGAAGTTCGATCTACCACCACTAGATCCTGCACCAATTCCTACTGAAGGTTATCAAGAAAGATCCCTAGGTGCAACAAACTTCCCTGAACTTGGAGTCATCTTCAAAAGGAAGATCGATCAGGTCAAATACTTCATTCCTATGATCTCCATGAATCGTCTTACAAGGAAGCATCTTGAAATCTATCAAACCACAGTAGAAAAATCAAAACACATGACTTCCAAAGTCAAGTTCGAGATTTTAAGAAGGATCACCTGGTTGGAAATATCAGGAAGTTTTGGTGGATTCTGATCAAGTTCCTTAAACTTTATAAGTGAAGAAAAAATTAAAGAGGTCACTTAGGGGGAAATTGTTGAAACATAAAGTGACCCTCTTAACTTAGTCTACCGCAGCCCACAAGAATCTTGAGTAAAGCTCTCATCAGCAGCCTCATCCGAAGTCATCTATCCAACTGCAGTCTTACTTACTTTACTTAGTTTAATTTTATCTATCCTTTCTGTAATACTCTCTATTGTCCAGTATGCCTTGCATGGCTACTCTTAGAGAGTGAATAAAATGTAATTCTTGAGTCTTTATATATAGAGCTCACTCTTTCCATGAAGTACACATCTATCAATCTGAACTATCTTCAAGTATATCAATTACATTTCTCTTATGCATCTTATATCTTTCTTACTCTCTAAATCCTCTCGAACCTAACTGATAATTACTTCTCTTCGGAGCAAGTCATTCATGACTTTATCACTAAGCTTGATCACACTCACTAACTTGGTTTGAATGCATTTCATGTTATGAATCAACTTATGTGTTAACTTGATATATCACCTACTGTCATTTATACTTTCTTACATTTCCGTAACTAGTTATCTAACTATCTAACTCGTTAACTTATTATTGTTGAGCTTTTAGATCCTTTGAGATTAACTAATTCCGCAATTATACTTGTTCTAACGTTTGTTCAAGTGTGTCTCAAGTTTTTCTCTCAACAGGTCCCTATAGATAGATGTTGTTTTAGGGACGTAAAGTGAGGATAACGGGAATGGGTAATCGGGTTATTTTTTATTGTTGAATTAAATATAATTATTTATTGTGGATTGAAAACCATATATGCTCACCAAACTTCCAAGCCTGACCCACTCAGTTTATTTGTATTACAGGTAGTGGCGCGAGGGCATAAGATGGATGAATCATCAACTTATTTTGTTTATAAGCTTGTACATATATATAACTGTTGTATGGCTTGTAATATGTTGCTTATGCTTTTTGGTCTGTATCCGAACATGACATCCTAAGTTTTGATTATATAATGAAAATACATTTCTTTATGAAATGTTTTGGTAAATATTATTTTATCATATTTTGTTTTTGGGAACGAATTCTGCAACACTTTTAAATCAAAAGGATTTACTCTTATATTATTTTAAAAGCATAAATGAAACCAGTCTTTTCTGGCCGTGATTTTTGGGGATGTCACACTATCCTAATGGTTTTAATCACATAATAAAGGGTGATTAAAATGATACAAGAATTATATATGTTTGTATAATCATAAGTTTTATAATTAAAACTTACCAAAACTTGCAATAGAATAGAAGCAATATACTTCTTGAAGTTGTTTTTGTTCTTGGAAGTGAAAGAAAATAGGCTAATGTTTGAGAGAAAATTGAAGGAAGTTCGTTTACTGCATGTAGAAAATGAGAAGAATCACTTTTTGGTTGCTTAAGTATGAAGGAAAACATAAGGCGGCTTAAGGGTTTTCGGCTGAGAACTCATCCCAAGGAAGGTGATTTCGGTCGAGAACTCTATGTTGGCTTTGCACGTTTTTGGCCAAAAAAGGGTTTGGTTTCCAAAGAATAGGTGGTCTTCGCATGTTTTCAGTGGAGAACAAGGGGTTTGCGGTGCGAGGACGTTTGCGGCCGAGAATGGAGTTTGCGGTCTGAGGCAAATGGCTAATCCGAAGGTTTTCGGTTCTTATGATTTCATTTTCAATTTGTGCAATACTTTAATAATAAAGGGTTTATATACATCAAAATTATTAATTTAGTCTTATTAAAATAACAATTCAAAATTTTTGACTTTTATTTGATATGTTTGGCTTTTTTGACCTTGGTTTGACTTTTATTGACTTTTACAGACTTGAAAATAACGGGTTGTCACACTAAGGCATACACCAAGAACAATATCGGATGCGAAGCTCGACTCATCATGGAACGAACCATGTCCAACAAGGTTCGATTACGCCTCTCAGCCACACCATTAAGTCGTGGTGTCCTAGGAGGTGTCAATTGTGAAACAATTCCATATTCCTTAAGATAGTATTAGAACTAGATCCTAAGATACTCACCACCCCTATCGGATTTGAGCATCTTGATCTTCCTGCCCAATTGATTTTCGACTTCATGTTTAAACTCTTTGAACTTTTCAAAGGTTTCTGACTTATGCTTGATTAAGTAGATATATCCATATCTGCTAAAATCATCGGTAAAGGTCACATAAAATCGATTTGCATCCCTTGTGGCGGATCTGAAGGGCTCACACACATCGGTGTGTATGAGATCCAACAATCCCTCACCTCTTTCACAAGTACCAGTGAAAGGTAATTCAGTCGTCTTTCCAAGAAAACAAGATTCGCATGTATCATCTGACCTTAGGTCAAATGATTCCAACACTCCATCCTTTTGGAGTTGGGCAATGCGCTTCTTGTTGACATGTCCAAGACGACAATGCCACAAGCATGCTTTGTCTAAACCATTACAAGAATCAATGTGCAATACACTATTTCCTAAATTTTCTACAACCATCACAATTTCATATACACCATCACAAGGCAATGCTTCAAAATAAAACAAACCATTATAGTAAGCATTAATATAAGCAATTTCATTATTAAATGAAAATATAAAGCCTTGTGTGTACAAACCATGAAAATAAATAATATTCCTCGTCATTTCTGACGAGTAGCAACAATTGTTCAAGTCTAAACACAATCCACTATTAAGCTTTAAAGAATATACGTCGATCTTGGTAACAGGTGACGATCTCCTATTGCCCATTATCAGGTGCATCTTCCGAAGCTCCACATTCCTGCTTTCTCTTAGTCCCTTCAATTTAGAACAAATGTGAAAATCACATCTTGTATCAAGGACCCAAGAATTAAAATGCGATGAATTTTTGACAAAATAGTGTAAATACCTATAGAGGTAGGCTTGATCTTTCCATCCTTAATGTCCTGCAGGTACTTAGGGCAGCTTCACTTCAAATGCCCATTGTCTTGGCAATAGAAACACATTGCGTCTTTTGAATTGGAGGCAAGGGAGTAGAACTAGACTTTGCTTTGGGTCTACTAGAAGAAAAACCATCATGAGACCTTCCCTTCCAGCATTGCTTAGAGGGAGCTTTCCTCTTTTTTCCCCTTTCCTTGTCCAATCGCCATGACTGGAATAGCAGCAGTAGGAGGAGTGGATTTAATAGACTTTCCTTTTAATCCACTTTTAGCAGTTCTTAACAAGCCTTAAAGCTTGCTCAATGTGACTTCCTCTTTGCTCAAATGATAAGTCATTTTAAACTGATCATAGCAAGGAGGTAAAGAGTGCAGGATAATGTCAATGGCTAACTCTTCATCAAAGTTCACATTTAGCTTGAGCAAACGATCCACATATCTCTGCATGCGTTGCAGGTGGCTCATGATGGACTCTCAATCCTTCATCTTGGTTGTGATGAGTGATCTGACTATTTTGTACCTCTCTTTCCGTGCTCTTTGATGGTACTTCTCCATCAAGTCCTGGCACATCTCGTAAGGCTAATAGTCCTCAGAGAACTATTATAGCTCAGGATTTATAGTGGCCACCATAACACACGACACTTTGGTCGCATCCTTGCAGTAAGCCTTATACTCAGCTATCTCTTCGGGAGTAGATTTGGACTCATCGATCTTGTTCAGCTCTTTGCCAATGACGTACTCCTTGTACTCGAAATGCAAGTCAATTCAGATGTTTCGGATCCAACAATTGTGTAACATCCCAAAAACACGAGCCGAAAATTTCATTTTTAATTAAGTGGTTTGTGAAAACGTTTGTAACAGAATATCATACGATCATAACATTTGATAAAACATGTCTCGTGGCCGTAAACCAAAACGTAAAACATGATAATGTCAGAGTACAAATCCCAGAATGACTTATAGTGTGGAAAACAAGGAGCATGTGTGTGATGGGCCACTACCGTGCCGGCTCCTTCCCCTTGACCGAAGAGGTACCTAAGACAACAACTGAAAACCGTAAGCACGAAGCTTAGTGAGGTCCCCCACTGTACCACATACCAATAACCACATAACATATATATATTGTCAGGCATATCTGGGTGCCCGACCTACCCCTTCGGTCCTCTCGACCGGATACTGGATAGCATATATGGGTGCTGGCCTCCCCTTCGGTCCTCTCGACCAGATACTGACTAGCATATCTGGGTGCTGGTCCCCCCTTCGGTCCTCTCGACCGGAAACTGACTAGCATATTTGGGTGCTGGTCTCCCCTTCGGTCCTCTCGACCGGATACTGGGGACTATTTCACCCCCTACTACTACCACATAACACATATCACATAATCTAACTAGCATGGTTGGGCGTGACCGCCTTTCGGCCCTATCGACCGGTAATCTGGGGACTATCTCCCCTACTGTCACTAGCACATAGCATCATATCATACTAGCACATAAACATATCACAGTTAGTAGCAACCCTAGATAAATATCACAGAGACAATCATCTAACATACAACTCCTACTGGTGGGTCGGCATTGTGGCCGTAGACCCACCACTACTGGAAGGTAACTCACCTCGTAGTAGCTGCTGATCTGCGTGGGAACTATCTGTCTGCTGCTGCTGCTCCGGAAATCCTCCGGCTGCAATTCCCACCAAACACTCAGTCAAATACTGCTAATCGACCTTAGGGTAAAATGACCATTTACCCCTAACCAAGCCAGGAGTCAAGTTCAAAGTCAACTTCCAGTTGACCCGACTCGCCGAGTTGGCTCGCCAACTCATCGATTCCATATCCATTTGATTGTCCTTAATTTCGTCTCTACTCGTCGATTTAGGCATTGACTTGACGATTTTTCCTTCTAAACTGATGACCAAAAGTCCTTCATCCTACTCGCCGAGTTGTATGAACAACTCGTCGAGTTCATCTTCACCCGAAGAACACTCTACGCTGAGACTCGTCGAGTTGTATGAACAACTCGCCGAGTCTGTTCTTGAGGCAAGAAGATTGCCCTGGACTCGCCGAGTCAGGGCATTGACTCGCCGAGTCCCTCCATGGGTGAGTCCGGCTTCCGACTCACTGAGTCCACCCATGACTCGCTGCCACTCAGCATACACGAAAAGGGGGGAAAATCAGGGACTCGCGACTCGACTCGCCGAGTCAGAAGAACGACTCGCCGAGTCGCATGCATGCAAGAATTGTACACTCGATTCTGCTTGAATCCAGTGCATACCATTTATAGATCCGGGTTCCTAAGGTTGATTTTTCACGTAAAGTCTCCAACTTTATGTGCATGCATGCTCATTCAAGTGATTTAGGGACTTTAATGGGGTTAGAAGTGTAAATCTAGGCTTGCTCATGACAATAGCCCAAAAAGGTTGTAGATCTGAGCCTCTAGAGTTCTGATGTGATCAGATCTGAAGGCTAAACGAACCAAGGAGTCCTCTAAACCACAACCATAGAAACAGAAGAAGAGGCCGAGTTTCACCTTACTAATCTCTGAAATGGGCTCACAACTTCTGTTCTCCTCCTTTTCCTTGATCTTTCCTCCTTCTCTTCTTCAAAACTTCAAAGAAACACACACCAACACTCAAATCACAAAGGGGAAGGTTAGGTTTGGCTAAAGTTGCTCTGAGGGTGAAGGGGGCGAGCTTGGGGGCGCATATGGTGGTTTAAATAGGGTGCAAACCCTTGAAATTAGGGTTTCACCAGACAGCGGGGACTCGTCGAGTCCAGAATATGGACTCGCCGAGTCGCCAACTTAAATGTGCTTAATATCCCGGCTCTACTCGGCGAGTCGGGCCTACAACTCGCCGAGTCCAAGGCTAAAAATGCAAAATACTAAGATAAATTTTACATACCAGGAACCAGGTGCTACAAATTGAAATTGGTCCCATCGAATGTCACCTTTTCACATATACTCAAGAGTGAGAAAGTGTTGTTGGAGGAGTTGTTGGAAGCGTTGTATGAGGTAGACGTCTGCAAAAGAAGAATGACATGTTTTGATTAGATTAGGAATTCTCAATATAACACCCAAAATGAAATATTAAGGCTAGGACCCAACACAATAATTCACAATTCGGAAGAGGGGTGTCGTAATCCAATTGTAAATTGTTTGAAGGTAGGTAAATGACGATTTACCAATTCCACCACGAAAACAAAATTTTTAAATGAATTAAGTTTTAAATGAAATGAAATTCCTAGATCATTGAGATTCATTGAACTATTCACTAGCATGTTTAATCTCAATTATGTCCTTCAAATTTGTGATTGTGATACCAAGGATCACAAATAATGTGTGAATAACCATGCAAGTTACATTGGTACACTCGTTGTCATTTACCACCTAATCAATGTGTCGGTTAACCACACACGCTCCATTGATCAATGATAACTTATGAGCCACCCATTGCCAATCTTTTCTAGTCCAAGTTAGTGTGTCGGTTAACCACACACGCTCCACTAACGACTTTGCGAAGTGCAATGTTAAATTTCATAGATTAGCATCAAATTCATATTTTCCTAAAGTAACTAAGATTTGGGAATTTATAAAAACATTTAGTTACTTTATATTTATCATTATACTTATTAATGAGGAATTAATGTCCTATCATACCCATTCGGCTAATGACCCTCCACCTTCAAGGAAGTGGTGGGTGAGAGTGGACACTCATTCAACCGCTATTTTATAGGCAGTTTTCTTATCCCCCCCCCCCCCTTTCTAAATTGGCTTCGTGAATGAGGCCTACTAATCGTAAGATTGACTGTTCTTATACATATATAATATTAGACTTTTAATTTTATATAGTATAAGGGTTTATTTTAAACTTTTAAAATACTAGGGTTTTAGAATTTAATATTTCAAAATTAAACTTTTAATGAAATTTTAAATTCCAAAACTAAAGGGTGTAATTTGAAAGTTTTCAAAATTACTAGATCAAATTTTAAATAATTAAATTAATAAAATAATTTATTCATTATCTTAAAATTTGACCAAATCAATCTTATTTGATAAGGAAATCAGATTACCATGCAGAAAATTCAATTTAAGGCATTAAAATGAATTTTGGTAATTATCCTAATCCAAACAAGATTTGAAAATCGAAAAATCAGGCATCTGACGAGTCAACTTGTCGAGTCAAGCAATGAACTCGTCGAGTTGTGCAAACAGATTGCGACTCTTCTTTGCTATCTGCTTTGGACAGTTCATGAGTGCATCAAATTTAATAGAAAAACATCCTAGGCTCTAATACCACTGATGGGTATTGAGCATAACAACATCATATATGTTCATGCAACCCTAATTGCTTTGGATCTAAGTTTTTCACTAATTAAACATTCAAAAGAATTTCCAAAGCTATAACCCTAGATCTAGTATACATAATTCGAAATTCACATATGAAAAGGGTTAAGAAGATTTGTAACGACCCAAAATATTTTTTTTTTTTTTTTTTTTTTTGATAATACTTTAGAAAAACATTGATAAATAAAACATTGTCTAAATAAGAAGAAACATTGTTTGTTCACTCCATAACACATTGCAACCATGTTCTCAGAAGCCAAACCGTACATCCCATCAAAATATCAGAGTACAATCCCAGTAAATCTCATAAATGCGGAAACCGAAGAGTGTGTGTATGACGTGCCGCTACCGCGTCGGCTCCTTCCCCTTCGATGCAGAGGTACCTGAAAACAAAACTGAAAACGTAAGCACAAAGCTTAGTGAGTTCCCCCAACGTACCGCATACCATACCAACACATAACATATATACTGCCAGGCTATTCTGGGGTGCCTGACTACCCGGTACGGCCATTCTGGGGTGCCGACCTACCCATACGGCCATTCTGGGGTGCCGTCTTACCCGTGTCAAGCCATTCTGGGGTGCTGACTACCCATGTCAAGCCATTCTGGGGTGCTGACTACCCATGTCAAGCCATTCTGGGGTGCTGACTACCCGTCGGTCCTAACAACCGACCACAGGGACTGGTCCCCTCATACTACCTCTATCGCATATAACATAACAAGCCAGCATGCAAACATATAATCATATACTGTCAGACGTATCTGGGGTGTCTGACTACCCTTCGGTCCTAACAACCGAACTCGACTACTATCACATACAGCATATCATGCTAGCATATAACATGTCAGGTACTAGCGAACTTAGATGATATCACAAAGACAATCATCTATCATACAACTCCTACTGGTGGGTCGGCATTGTGGCCTTAGACCCACCGCTGCTGGAAGGTAACTCACCTCGAAGTAGCTGCTGAACTGATCGGGATCTAACTGACTGCTGCTGCTCCGGGAGTCCTCCGGCTGCAATTTCTACAACATACTCAATCAAACACTGCTAACTGTCCTTTAGGTAAAATGACCATTTTACCCCTGGATTAACTCTAAGCCAAAGCTGGAGTCAACTTTCAGTTGACCCGACTCGCCGAGTGGATCACCACTCGCCGAGTCCCTAGCAAACCAATGTCCTGGGTCCCTGGTTCTACTCGTCGAGTCGGGCTATGACCCGACGAGTTCACCTTCTAACTGCCATTCAACACCTTCATCCTACTCGCCGAGTTGTATGAACAACTCGTCGAGTTCATCTTCATCCGATGAACACTTTATGCTAAGACTCGCCGAGTTGTATGAACAACTCGCCGAGTCTGTTCTTGAGCTATGAAGATTGCCTTTGACTCGCCGAGTCAGGGCATTGACTCGCCGAGTCCTAACATGGGTGAGTTCAGCTCCCAACTCACCGAGTCACCCCCTGTGACTCAAGGCTCAACTCGACACATGAAGAAGGGACCAATTCGGTGACTCGCGACCAGACTCGCCGAGTCACCTATGCGACTCGCCGAGTCGTCGCCATGCACTCCTTAAATATACCGATTTGCTCGGTTCCAGACCATGCCATTCATAGATCTGGACTTCTAGGACACGAATCACACGTAAAGTTTCCAACTTTACGTGTGGATATTCACCAATATGGATTATAAGGCTCAAAATGTCTCAAAATGGTAGATCTAGGGCTAACAAGCCTCATGAGGCCAAAAAGCTAACAGATCTGAGCTCCTGGAGCTCAATCTTACATAGATCCAAAGGCCAAACGCCTTATTACAACATATAATGAACATGCAAACTTGGGGAAATTGGCCAAGAAGGACCCAAATGAAGTTTTAAGCATAGAATCAAGGGGAAAACGGGTTATACCTCAAAGGAAAAGTTGAAATGACACAAGGATGGCTGATCTCCTTCTCCTCTTCTTGATCTACTCCTCTTACTCTTCAAAACCTTCAAGAACACACCAAGAATACCTCAAACTCTCAAGAAAACAAGGGAAAACGATGTAGGGGGAGTTCTGGGGGTGAATGGGGACGAGTTGGGGCGGAATGAGAGTTTAAATAGGGTGCAAACCCTTGAAACTTAGGGTTTCATCCCGCAGCGGTGACTCGCCGAGTCCAGGATATGGACTCGTCGAGTCGCCTACTTAAAACGCGTCCTGAGTCTCGTCCCTACTCGGCGAGTCGGACCCTATGACTCGCCGAGTCTAAGGCTAAATTAGGGCAATGCTCAAATAAAATTCACATACCGGAAACCAGGTGCTACAAATCTCCCCCACTTATTTTAGACTTCGTCCTCGAAGTCTGCCGCCCAATCCTGAAACAGCTCGGGGTAGTGCTCCATCATCTCGTCTACCGGCTCCCAAGTCCACTCTGAACCCTTGCGGTGCTGCCATTGCACCTTCACTAGCTCCACCCTCTTGTTCCTTAAATCCTTCGACTTCCTGTCGAGGATTGCGACTGGGCGCTCGATGTAGTTCAGGCTGTCATCAACCTGAATATCCTCCAAAGGTACTACTGCAGAATCGTCCACTAGGCACTTCCGCAACTGCGAAACATGGAAAGTGCTGTGGATCTGGCTAAGCTCGGCTGGCAGATCCAGCCTATAAGCTACCTTGCCCACCCGGGCTAAGACCCTGAACGGTCCGATGAATCGCGGGCCCAACTTACCCCGCTTCCTGAATCGGATGACGCCTTTCCACGGTGACACCTTCAGGAGGACCATATCCCCGACCTGGAACTCTAAATCGGATCGACGCTTGTCGGCATAACTTTTCTGTCGACTCTGAGCAGTCTGAAGCCTGCTCCGGACCTGCTGTATCCTCTCAGTCGTCTTGAGCACCACTTCGGTGCTTCCCATAACTCTCTGGCCGACCTCACCCCAACATATCGGGGTCCTACACCTCCGTCCGTACAACATCTCGAAGGGAGGGCGGTCGATACTCGCGTGATAGCTGTTGTTGTAGGAGAACTCAGCCAAAGGAAGATAGGTATCCCAGCTACCACCGAAATCCAGAACACACGCCCGCAACATGTCCTCCAAAGTCTGGATGGTCCGCTCACTCTGTCCATCTGTCTGCGGGTGAAAGGCGGTGCTGAAATGCAGACGAGTGCCCAACTCGTCATGGAATCTCTTCCAAAACCTGGAAGTAAAACGCACATCCATGTCCGAGATCACCGATACTGGCACCCCATGCCGTGCCACAATCTCCCTGATATAGATGTCAGCCAATTTCTCGGCCGATATGCTCTCCGGAATCGGAATAAAGTGAGCACTCTTGGTCAATCTATCCACGATGACCCAAATCGAATCCACTCCACGCGCGGTCCTGGGAAGCTTCGTGATAAAATCCATCGTGATATCTTCCCACTTCCACAGTGGAATGTCCAATGGCTGCATCTTGCCATGCGGCCTCTGATGTTCGGCCTTGACCTTCCTGCAGGTCAAGCACCGCTCGACGTACCATGCCACATCCCGCTTCATGCAGGGCCACCAATAGTCTAGACGAAGATCCCTATACATCTTCGTCGCCCCGGGATGAATAGAGAATCGGGACTTGTGCGCCTCCTCCATCAAAATCTGGCGCACGCCCCCATGATACGGCACCCACACCCTACGGTGTAGTGTCAATAACCCTCGGCTATCATAATCGAAGGAGGAAACCTGACCTACTACGCGCTCGCTCTTCCGATGCTCCTCTTTGATAGCCTCCTGTTGAGCTTCCCGAATCTGCTCCAACAGGGGAGTCACCACAGTCATCCTCAAACAAGCGTCCCTGATCGGCGCCGTCTTGCGGCTAAGCGCGTCGGCCACCACATTGGCCTTTCCCGGGTGGTAAAGGATCTCGCAATCATAATCCTTCACCACATCCAACCACCGACGCTGCCTCATGTTCAGATTCGGCTGGTCCATGAGGTACCTCAAGCTCTTGTGGTCCGTGTAGATGGTACACCGAACCCCATAGAGGTAATGTCGCCAAATCTTGAGGGCAAATACCACCGCCCCCAACTCCAAATCGTGCGTCGGGTAGTTCGCCTCGTGAGGCTTGAGCTGCCTCGAAGCGTAAGCAATGACATGCCCCCTTTGCATCAGCACCGCGCCCAACCCAGAAATGGACGCATCGCAATAAACCACGAAATCCTCTACGCCCTCCGGCAGGGCTAAGATTGGCGCCTCACACAATCTCTGTCTCAGCGTCTCAAATGCAGCCTGCTGCTCGGGTCCCCACCGAAAGACCACGGCTTTCTTCGTCAGCCGCGTCAGGGGCACGGCTATCTTGGAGAAATCCTGGATAAATCTCCGATAGTAGCCTGCCAATCCTAGGAAGCTCCGAATCTCAGATGGGGACTTCGGAACCTCCCATCTCATCACGGCCTCAACCTTGGCCGGATCGACCAGAATCCCGTTCTGGTTGACGAGGTGTCCCAGAAATTGCACCTCGCGCAACCAAAACTCACACTTGGAGAACTTGGCATACAAGCTCTCCCTCCTCAGGGTCTCTAACACCTCTCTCAAATGCTCCTCATGTTCCTCCCGGGTCTTGGAATAAACCAAGATATCATCGATAAAGACTATCACAGACCGGTCCAGCATCGGTCTGCATACACGGTTCATGAGGTCCATGAACGCGGCAGGAGCATTGGTGAGCCCAAACGGCATCACCACAAACTCGTAATGGCCATAGCGCGTCCGAAACGCGGTCTTCTGCATATCCTCCTCCCTGACTCTCATCTGATGATAACCCGAACGCAAATCAATCTTGGAGAACCAAGATGCGCCCTGAAGCTGGTCAAAGAGGTCATCAATCCTCGGGAGCGGGTAACGGTTCTTCACCGTTACCTTGTTCAGCTCCCGATAATCTATACACATCCGATGCGACCCATCCTTCTTCTTCACAAACAGAATCGGGGCTCCCCAGGGCGAACTGCTCGGCCGAATAAATCCCTTATCCAGCAGCTCCTGCAGCTGCGTAGACAACTCCTGCATCTCGGGAGGAGCCAACCGATACGGTGCTTTGGCTATCGGAGCCGCACCGGGAACGAGGTCAATCCTGAACTCCACCTGTCGCTCCGGAGGTATCCCAGGTAGTTCCTCCGGAAAAACATCAGCAAAATCTCGAACCACCGGGACCTCGCTCACGGTTGCCTTACCCGCCTCCCGGGTGTCCATCACGTACGCGACATAACCCGCGCATCCCTGCTGAAGGTAGCGCCTAGCCCTCGCTGCTGAACATACAGTGGGTCCACACTGCGGCCGCTCTCCATGAATCACTAACTCTCCCCCGCTTGGGGTCTTGACTCGCACTAGCTGCTGTGCGCAATCTATCACTGCCCCATTAGGGCTCAACCAATCCATACCAATAATCACCTTGTTCCCACGCAATGGAATGGGAACCAAGTCTACCAGGTAACACTCCTCAAACAGTCGCAGGACACAATCTCGAAACACCATCGATGCTCGCACCGATCGATCATCGGCAATCTCTACCTCTAACGGGCAATCTAACTCGCCTGAAGTCTCATGAAATCTCTTGCTAAGAGCAAGAGAAACGAACGATCGGGATGCACCCGAGTCGAACAATACCTGAACCGGGATGCCGTTCACATGGAACGATCCTAATACACATGTATACACACGGAGCACATATCAATATCATAACAATGTAAAATAAAAGATAGAAGGAAGGAATCATACCCGTCACCACGTCGGGCGCGGCGCGTGCCTCCTCGGCAGTCAACTGAAATGCCCGACTCCTCACCACTGGAGCCTCTGCCTTGCCCGGACGGCCATCCGTGATCCGCAGGGTCGCTGGAGCTGGCGCCTTCACTGGCGCTGAAGCTGTCAACATGGGGCAATTGGCCTTCTTGTGGCCCCTCTGGTTGCAGTGGAAACACAGCAACTCCGATGTCTGAATAACGGTCGCAGGAGCAGTGCAATCCCTGCTGATATGCCCAAACTTGCCGCACTTGTAGCAGCCTGACGATCCCATCCTGCACGCCCCCTCGTGCGGCCTGCCGCACCTCCCGCAGCGGCTCGGTCCCGACTGGCCTTTCGGCCTCCCATCTGATCCCTTGGGCTTCTTCCCCGAAGCCCCCGATGACTGACCATTCTCAAGTTTCCGTTTCCGGATGTGCTCCAAATCTATCTCCCTCTCCCTAGCCCTGGCAATCATGGAGTCCAGGGTAGGGCAAGCCGAAAAACTAACATGCTCCCGAATGTCAGCTCGTAGCATATCATGGTAACGAGTCCTCCTCATATCCTCGTCACCTGCATACTGGGGCACCAATAAAGCCCTCTCCCGAAACTTGGCGGTGATCTCCGCCACGGTCTCTGTCGTCTACCGCATGTCTAAGAACTCCCTGGCCAGCTGCTGAAGCTCGACTGCTGGCGCAAACTCTGCCCTGAACCTAGCCACAAAGTCCGACCAGGTCATTGCCTCGATAGCCGAGGCTCCCATCGAGTCACCCACTGACTCCCACCAATCTCGGGCCCGGTCCCGTAAACATCCTGCTGCGTACCTCACCTTCGACCCCTCGGGGCAGAAGCTGATCAACTGGGCAGACTCGATATCCGCAATCCACCGCCTGGCGACAATGGGGTCCTTCACCCCATGGAAATCCGGCGCACCACTGCTCCTGAAGTCCTTGAAGGACAGTGTGCGAGATCCTGACTGGCTAGAGGCCAAGTCGCTCCTGAATGCCCGTAGGCGATCTTCCATCATCTCCACGATCCCTTCCTTGATCGACCCAAAGATGATGGGGGTCGACTCAAGGATGCCCCTAGTGATCTCCGACGTGATGAACTCACGTAGCCTCTCCTCAATCGGCTCGGTGCCAGATCCCGAACCTGACCCCTCTCCTGACCCGCCATCTGTCGATCTCGGTCGAAGTACCACCATTCTGCAAAACATCAATAATAATCATTAGTGGTACTGCTACTTTCTGAGGGATCTCAACTACTTACAGGTTCCTTGGTCTCGTCTTGGCCTTCCTCGGCTCGGGTACGGATCCTCTGCTTTCAGTAGTACGGGCCCATACTACCTTCCACATCTATCCGTACCTTCTCCGAGGAATTCCTCGACTCCACCAACTCCCCTCTACTACTGCTACTCTCCGATATTCTCACCCTAGGCTTGCCCTAGGGAGAACTCAAGTTCAACACAACTGGTCCTCAGCTGCTGTAGGTCTCCTCATAACGCCAGTTAGCCACCACCTAAACACCACCACCTGTGATGAGGATTAGATCATCCTTCAAGTAAAAGGCCCGTCCCTACAACGGTTGGACTCAAACAAGAGCTGCGCAATAGGGCCAGTTCCAACACTTTGGGATTATTCAACCCCGATTACATGTGGTGTGACGTGTTTACCTAGTGGCTCACTCCCATTACTCAGAATCCCACCGAGCACGAAGCAAGCAGCATTCGGATAAGGAAAAACAGACTCGAGCCAAAACTGTTCTTAAAACAAGAAACGACACTTAACATAGGATGCTAAGCTCATACTATCAGGCATAACCTAAACAGGCTACCCTACTGCTGTCTACTCAATTCTAGCATGCAATATTCAATAAGCTGCAACGAATAAACAGGCACATAAGGCATCACTCCTAGATCCTTAGCCTATTCTAGCATGCAATATTCATAAAGCTAATAAACATAACATAAACTTGTATGGGTACTATGGGGAATACTTACTTGAGCTCGGCCGGTCGCGCACGTCACACACTTTACTCTTTCTCGTGACTCTTTTCCGGGTTTTAAAGAATAATTGCTTTTGGAAAAATCCTTCAATCCCTCGGTTTGAGTCCAAACACTCCCGAAGGCGTGTCCGAATCCCTCAAACCAGGGCTCTGATACCAACTTGTAACGACCCAAATTTTTTTTTTTTTTTTTTTTTTTTTTGATAATACTTTAGAAAAACATTGATAAATAAAACATTGTCTAAATAAGAAGAAACATTGTTTGTTCACTCCATAACACATTGCAACCATGTTCTCAGAAGCCAAACCGTACATCCCATCAAAATATCAGAGTACAATCCCAGTAAATCTCATAAATGCGGAAACCGAAGAGTGTGTGTATGACGTGCCGCTACCGCGTCGGCTCCTTCCCCTTCGATGCAGAGGTACCTGAAAACAAAACTGAAAACGTAAGCACAAAGCTTAGTGAGTTCCCCCAACGTACCGCATACCATACCAACACATAACATATATACTGCCAGGCTATTCTGGGGTGCCTGACTACCCGGTACGGCCATTCTGGGGTGCCGACCTACCCATACGGCCATTCTGGGGTGCCGTCTTACCCGTGTCAAGCCATTCTGGGGTGCTGACTACCCATGTCAAGCCATTCTGGGGTGCTGACTACCCATGTCAAGCCATTCTGGGGTGCTGACTACCCGTCGGTCCTAACAACCGACCACAGGGACTGGTCCCCTCATACTACCTCTATCGCATATAACATAACAAGCCAGCATGCAAACATATAATCATATACTGTCAGACGTATCTGGGGTGTCTGACTACCCTTCGGTCCTAACAACCGAACTCGACTACTATCACATACAGCATATCATGCTAGCATATAACATGTCAGGTACTAGCGAACTTAGATGATATCACAAAGACAATCATCTATCATACAACTCCTACTGGTGGGTCGGCATTGTGGCCTTAGACCCACCGCTGCTGGAAGGTAACTCACCTCGAAGTAGCTGCTGAACTGATCGGGATCTAACTGACTGCTGCTGCTCCGGGAGTCCTCCGGCTGCAATTTCTACAACATACTCAATCAAACACTGCTAACTGTCCTTTAGGTAAAATGACCATTTTACCCCTGGATTAACTCTAAGCCAAAGCTGGAGTCAACTTTCAGTTGACCCGACTCGCCGAGTGGATCACCACTCGCCGAGTCCCTAGCAAACCAATGTCCTGGGTCCCTGGTTCTACTCGTCGAGTCGGGCTATGACCCGACGAGTTCACCTTCTAACTGCCATTCAACACCTTCATCCTACTCGCCGAGTTGTATGAACAACTCGTCGAGTTCATCTTCATCCGATGAACACTTTATGCTAAGACTCGCCGAGTTGTATGAACAACTCGCCGAGTCTGTTCTTGAGCTATGAAGATTGCCTTTGACTCGCCGAGTCAGGGCATTGACTCGCCGAGTCCTAACATGGGTGAGTTCAGCTCCCAACTCACCGAGTCACCCCCTGTGACTCAAGGCTCAACTCGACACATGAAGAAGGGACCAATTCGGTGACTCGCGACCAGACTCGCCGAGTCACCTATGCGACTCGCCGAGTCGTCGCCATGCACTCCTTAAATATACCGATTTGCTCGGTTCCAGACCATGCCATTCATAGATCTGGACTTCTAGGACACGAATCACACGTAAAGTTTCCAACTTTACGTGTGGATATTCACCAATATGGATTATAAGGCTCAAAATGTCTCAAAATGGTAGATCTAGGGCTAACAAGCCTCATGAGGCCAAAAAGCTAACAGATCTGAGCTCCTGGAGCTCAATCTTACATAGATCCAAAGGCCAAATGCCTTATTACAACATATAATGAACATGCAAACTTGGGGAAATTGGCCAAGAAGGACCCAAATGAAGTTTTAAGCATAGAATCAAGGGGAAAACGGGTTATACCTCAAAGGAAAAGTTGAAATGACACAAGGATGGCTGATCTCCTTCTCCTCTTCTTGATCTACTCCTCTTACTCTTCAAAACCTTCAAGAACACACCAAGAATACCTCAAACTCTCAAGAAAACAAGGGAAAACGATGTAGGGGGAGTTCTGGGGGTGAATGGGGACGAGTTGGGGCGGAATGAGAGTTTAAATAGGGTGCAAACCCTTGAAACTTAGGGTTTCATCCCGCAGCGGCGACTCGCCGAGTCTAGGATATGGACTCGTCGAGTCGCCTACTTAAAACGCGTCCTGAGTCTCGTCCCTACTCGGCGAGTCGGACCCTATGACTCGCCGAGTCTAAGGCTAAATTAGGGCAATGCTCAAATAAAATTCACATACCGGAAACCAGGTGCTACAAGATTACCTTGCTTGTTATATAGCAATAACAAGAATTCCTAGCTTGATCTTGACATTTGAAAGCTTAGTGCCCTAAATGTTGCACCTCTAATGACTCATAAACACTTGTAGGAATAGGATTAGAGGAGAGAGGAGGGATAATGTAGAATTTCGGCTAGGGTTTCTATGCTCGAAGCATTGGGACGAAAACCCTTGGTGTAGGGATCTTTAAATAGATGAGGCTGCTAGGGTTTTCAGGAGGAAACCCTAATCTCTTGCTTAGGCCCTGAGTAGTCCATGGAACTCCACTTTATGAAGCCTTGGATGAAATTTTATAGGGCCTCCCTATAGATTCCTTCAACCCCATCAAAGAGGAGTCCAGCAGCCTAGTTTTGCAACTATCAATGAGTTGCAAAACATTCACCGCTCTTTAATCAGTTCCTTTAATCCCAAAATTAATTCCAAATTAATTTCTGATTAAATACTAATTAATATGATTTCTAATTAATATATTAATTCCATAATATATTAATAAATCATTTATTAACCTTCCTCCATAAATCATCCTGTCAAGTTGCTAAAGTGAAGGCAACCCAAAAGGACCATGCTACTATCAGATCAAGTTCATACCAATTATAGTTATGGGCTTAGACACCTAATCCAACAATAACAACATCTTATACAATGTTGTAAAACTAGCCGATTTGGCCAATTACTCCTCCGAGTACTCGCTACTCGGCCCTTTACCGAGGTAAGTTACATAATCCCGAGTACTCCCCGATTGTCCCCTTACTGAATTGAGCAATGTTGTAAAACCCGATCAAATCGGTGATTAATATGTATAATATACTTAATGATTTATTATTTAACACTCACACATGTGATTATTACTGCATATATATATATATATATATATATATATATATATATATATATATATATATATATATATATATATATATTAATGGGTTTTATGCATAAGAAACATTCATATGTGCTCATACAAACCCTAATGCTTGGATCTAGGTTTCTCTATTGAACATGCTTTGATTCCAAGACTTACAAACCCTAATCTTGCATACAAATAACAAAAACTAACATATAGAATCAGATCTAGATGTTTACCTCTTCAAATGTTGGCTTAGATCTTCTTCTCTTCTTCTCTTGAGCTTAGAGTCACAAATGCAACTCCTCTAATGGTTCACAAACCCCACAAGCAAGAAGGCAATATGAGAGAGGGTGAGAGAAGCTAGAAATTGGCCTAGGGTTCTCTTAGAATCAGGTGGTAGCCGATTTCAATGCCCCAGGGGTCATATTTACACTTACAGACTACTAGGGTTTCAGTCTAAACCCTAATGGACAGCTTAGCCACTAAGCAACCCAAGGAACCTTCTAGAATAAGGCCTTGGACGAAAATATGATGGATACCCATCATAATTTCGTTCCCCCTTAAAGCCCATTAGGTTTCCTTAACCCAAAACTCAACTATCATACATTTGACAGTTTATACCCCTTTATTCAATTAATCTCTTTTGGTCACCAAATTAATTCCTAATTAATTTATGACCAATACTAATTAAATAAATATGATTTCTCCTTTAATATACTATTCCTATAATATATTAATAAATCATAATACTCTTTCTTTCTCCTTAAATTACCTTGTCAAGTTGTTTTGGAGAAGATAACCCAAAAGGACCATGCACAACCGGGTCAAGTACATACCAAATATAGTTACGGGCTTAGACACTATTCCAACATATATATATATATATATATATATATATATATATATATATATATATATATATATATATATATATCTTAAATTTTCCTTAATTATTCACGTAGTAAGACCATTATATGTTTTTCAGTTTTTGTGTGTTCACATGTATCTAATTTCGTTATATATTTGAATCAACTTATGATTTTGACATATATAATTTCCCTAAAAATATTTCTACATGAATTACCGAATCCGAGTACTCACTACTCGGTAGTCGGTCGAACAATCACTGAGTAACGAGTTCTACAACCTTGATCCTATATACTAGGACACGAATCTAACACATCAATACAACATAGCAACATCCTCTATACCAGGATACATAACCCAGTGGGCCGACATTGGTGCCTTTGACCCACAAGTACAATGAGGAAAACTTACATCTCATTCCGGAAAGATAGTTGAACTGGACACTGCTCTGAATATCAACTCTACAAGTCACCTATACGTCAATTAGTGACCATCTTAACTACAAAGCAAAATACCCAAAATACCCTTAGGTCAAACTTGGTTAAATCCTAATCAAAGTCAAAAGTCAAAGAAGTCAGTTAAGTCGACTCAATTGAGTACGCACGGCGTACTAGGGGCTTGACCAGAAAGCGAGTTGTTGACCACGTACACGCAGTGTACCTTACTTAGCGTACGCCCAACGCATGTGCCAACCAACTTCTCATTCCATTAAAAGCTTATCCCTTAAGCCCTTTCGGCCCATATCCAGATCTAGTCATAAAATAACATCTTGAGTCATAAAGTCTCCAACTTTATGACATTGTATGGTTGTGAAGTGCCCAATACTAAAAACCCCAACTTCTTAACTCATTAAGACATTATAACCCAAGCATAGAAGGAAACTAATGACCAAGATTGCATTTTATGACATTACACACTCCAAAACTTCTGGAAGGACAATCCATTTGGGTCTAGAGCATGCCATACATAATAACATCATTAATTGGGGACAAAAGCACATAATAACATCATACAAGCTAAATCTAACCAAATAAGCATCAAGCTATAAACTCTATACCTTCTGGAGATGTAGGAGGGTGCAAAACTTCTACATCAAAGGTTGCTCCAAGCTTCGAAGATATTCTCATTTCCTTCTCCTTCCTCTATGAGCACCAAAACACACACTAATGGCTCAAGGATGCTCAAAAATGGATTAGGGTTAGCTAGTGTCGAAGATGGAGGTGAAGGAACGTATCTGAGCCACATTTTTTTTGCCACAAAACCCTCCCGTGTACCGGTACGATGGAGGTACGTAATATTCATGTGTGAAAATTAACCACAACCACTGAGCCACATATTTCTTTTACCCTCAAAACCCTCCAACGTATCGGCATGATAGAGGAATGTAATATTTATATGATAAGTATATTCATATATGAATATATAAAGTATATTCATATATGAATAAGTATATTCATATATGAATAAGTATATGCATATTCTCAAGTGATTATTCATACATATTCATATATGAATATACTTTATTCATATATGAATATTATATGTTCCGTCGTCTAGGTACGTTCCTCCGTCGCGTTGGTACATTGGAGGATTTTGCCGCAAGAAAAAATATGTGATCCAAATTTGTTATCGCGTTCTCGATTTCATAAATGTTCTCATTTGAACCTTCTCATATATATATATATATATATATATATATATATATATATATATATATATATATATATATATATATATATATATAGGGTCTGTTTCGTTCGGGTGAGGACTGCGAGGACAATTATCCACCATCCATTTCGTGAATGGCACAAATGTCAAACTCAAATACTTTGTCGTAGTACATGCACATGCGACCCAATTTCGTAGTAACTAATGCGAACTCGAGGATTTAATCACACGCGGCGAACGTCCATTGAACGTATTTAAGTGGGTTTTATTATTTATTTCATTTTTTTGTTTTTACTTTATTTTTATTTTTATTTTTTTGATATATATATATATATATATATATATATATATATATATATATATATATATATATATATATATATATATATATATATATATATATATATATATATATATGCTTGGTTTTGACGTTTTTTATTTTTTTCGTTTTTTTTTCGATTTCTTTTTTCGTTTTTTTTAAGTTACATTTCTTTTCTTTTTTCCTTTTTTTCTTTTTAATAGTTTTACTACATACTTGATGATACTAGTATTTTTCTTAAGTTTTATTTTTATTTTTTGTTTATTTTTTATTTTTTTGATTTTTTAAACTAAATATCGGTTTGAGTTTTTAATGTTTATCAATTATAAAATTTTAATTAAAAAGAATATTAAGGATCATAATATTTTATGTTTATAAAATTTTGAATCGTAATATTTTGAATCAAATCATTTTTAAATCATATGATATAAAATCAATAACATATTCAATTAAATATAGTTTTTATTCAAAAAAATTATGGATCATTATATATTTTGAATGATAAAAGATATAATTAAAGATCATACAATTTTTGAGTCTACAAATTTTAGATGATAACAAATTAAGGATCATAAACAAATTGAACAAAAAGTTTTTTTTAATTATAAATATTTTGAATCATTAATTTTGCATCATATTATGTTTAATGTTTTTTTAAAATTAATATTTTTTGAAATTAAAAATAAATGCTTCAAAAATTTGTTTTTGAAAAATTCATTTTACAAAGTAATTGGTATATTGAGTATTTTTTTTCTGGTTTTTTTATAAAAATAAAATAAAAAATAATAATTTAAAAAAAAAAATTTGTGATCGTTTTCATTTTGTAGTGAATTAACGTTCTAACATATACATTTTGTAGTGAATTAAGCGTTCTAACATATACCAACTCCATATGCCTCAATTTTGATCAGGATACATTTGTACCTAAATAGTCGTCTAAATTAATTAGTTATTAAAAAAAATGAAACGTTAAAGTATATTTTTATATAACAAAGCTAGTAGGGTGGTTAGAAAAGAACTGTCATGACAAAAATAAAAAATAATTAATAAATGCTAAAACGAATCCATAAACACCAAACAATCAAACCGCCATTAGTATTTGCCACCTGATTACCAGAAAACTAAACACGGTAATATTAAATATTATATATTTAATTAAGTCTCAACATTTAAAAAAGTTATGCCTACAAAATAGACTTTATTTTATAATTTTGAAATTATATTGTTACTCTTTTTGACTTTCTTTTTGAACTTTTTGTTATTATTTTTTTTTCTATTAATGTTTATCAAAGTTTTTTTTTTACAAACACGGTAGAACCAACAATCTTTTAAGTACAAAAACCAACAATATATTCTTTCGTTTAAGTCAAAATAAAGGAAAGCATATTAAAAATATATATATAGTTTGATTTATTAGTATGACTTTATATCTAGTGGTTGGACCGGAACCGAAGAAAATGACGGTTCAACTAGCATTGTTTTTATGTTTATTTCTAAATTGAAATGAACTTGTCGGTTTTTATAAAAATCTGGTTAAACTTGTTATTTTAAACCAGTTGAACCGGTTAAATTAAATAAAATTACATGCAAATTAGTCATTTTTATACGTTTTTTTCTTACATCTATTTAGATTTCTTTGAATACAACACATCGTAAATATTATAAAGTTTTTTAATTCATTTGTATTTATCTAAAACTATATTTTGTTTTTATATTATATTTTATTTTATTTTTGATGTACGTAGATTGATATAGAATTTACGGTTATGTGTTTTTTAATGTATTTGGATTGATCTTCAACTTCTATTTATATGCATTTTTAATGTTTAAACTTGCAGATGTCTACATATGTATAGAAAAATAGGAAAAAATATGAAAATTAAAAAAATCGAATGAACCGACGGTCGAATAGGTTAACAGTTGAATCGGAAACTGGTCACCATACCGGTTCAACTAAAAAATCGGTTTTTAAAACATTGGATCTCATGGTTCTTTTTTTTTTTTTTTTTGAAAGAGAACTCATGGTTCATTTTATTGAAAACTTCGTTTTGAATTTTAGTTTTAGTAGATGGGTGAGTGTTGAGAAACCATGAATTGGTTAGCTTTTAGTGCTGGTAGCCAACAGGATGGTTCTTTACCTATAGATTTAGAGTTTGGAATTATTAGGTATTCAAATCACAAGCACATGATTAACCACATAATCAAAAGATGTGAAGAAAATTAAAATTATATATATGGTTATTACGATTAGGATAAGTTCACAAACCAACTATACAATTTTATCATTAATATCTGAAGTTTACAATTTCGTTGAGGCTCAATATCTACGACTAGATAGGATAAATAAAACATTGTCTAGACAATGTCAATGTCACATACTAATATTGTATCATTCGTAGTTAGGTATTAAAATTCTTGGCCATTTCTCAAGTAAGATACCTTTGATACTCGTCATAAGTAATACGTCTACATGACTCAACAATATGAGGCAGATTAATAAATCAACTGTCATCCAAGGAAAGTAATGTACATTTTCTAAACCTGACACTGCATAACCCTTTTTCCTCTAGTCTATCGTGTTCCCGAATCTAAACATCCACTCAAGTCTACAACTGTGGTTCCTTATGAGATAATCCATTTTCTTTTGGAACACGAGGTAAAGTCAGAATTGCCTTTCAAGTAGTGTAACAAACATTTGACTATTTCCTAATGTTATTTTACCAAATTATACATGAACCCACTAACAACTTCTATTATATCAACAATATTTTGCATCTGTAAACATGGATGAGATGTTTTAAACTTGTCTAAGTGGAATTTCCAAGGATCTACTATGTGTAGGGATGTGCTTCGGACCGGAACCGACGCGAACTCGAATAACCCGAAACCCGAATAAAATAAAAAGTGGGAACTGAAACCCGGACAGATTATACTAATATGGGACCGGTTCGGTTCAAGTAATACAGGTTTCGGTTCGGTTATGAACCCGAAATAACCCAAATAAACATTTACACTAATTTTTTTTCTTGAACTAAATATAGAATTTCCTTATTTGGGTTATTTTGGTCATTTCGGTTTATTTGGGTTATTCGATTCAAGTAACTATTCACTACCCGGGTCAGTCTTTTTGACCCGATTAAACTTTTATTCGGGTAACACATACCGAATAACCCGAAACCCGAATTGGGCAAAAATAGATACCCAGAATCGACCCAAATAACTTATTCGGTCCTAATTTGGGTTGGTCCAGTCCGGGTTTCGGTTTCGTTGGGTATTCGGTCCAAAAGTACATCCCTAATGATAATAAATCATGTGTTATATATGTGGGGTTGAAATAAATTTATATCATTAGATAAAATTTAGCCAGTCACAAATATATATATATATATATATATATATATATATATATATATATATATATATATATATATATATATATATATATATATATATATATATATATATATATATATTCAAATCTATACAGATCATTACAAAGTAAATTTACTACGACAGAAAATCATTACATCTTAAATTAATTATACACATAAAAATTAAAACATTAATAAATTATGAAAAGAAAAATGATGGAGCGAAATTGGATTAATAACGTGAGGAGCGAAATTGGATTAATAAAAATAAATTTATTTTTACTATTTGTTAGTGCAAAATTTTACTAATGAAATGTGGACAAACCATCGGTAGACATGTTTTGATACATTTACATAATGTAGTCCTACTAAGAGTTTGAGAAGACACGATGCCCATTTTTTTGTTGTAGTAAAGGGCCACGCCAAACATATTATGTCAATATCACAACATAATGCCCCTTGGCTTGTAACATAAAATCATGGTGAACCCAACCCAAAATCACACCTCCCAATTTAATGCCTTTGTGTCCATGATTTATTTATGTTTTGGGTGGGAAAAGATACTCATTTAATACAATATAATAAAAAATGTTGATTTTTTGAGAAATGGGGTGTTTAAAAATGTGCCACGAAAAAATAAATAAATAAAAAGTTAATGTTAGTAAATATAGAAAGAATATGTTGTTTTTAACTCAAGTGCTAACATGGTACACATTGATATTTTAATTTTGTCAAAATTGCAAATTTTATCTCTATGTTTTGCAAAAATTGGGATTTTGGTCCAAAAACTTGGAGTTGCACCACTGGTCTAAAAAGTTTATTTTGTTACAAGTTTGGTCCAAAATGTTTTTAAAATATCTAAAATGATAGACTTGCCCTTACTATTTTCTTTCTCCATTTTTTTTAAATTTAAAATAAATAAATAAATAAATAAATAAATAAAAAAAACATCGGTAGACATGATATAACGAAATCTTCCGTTTATGTTATCTTAGCTCTAGTGTTGTCGCCCTTCTCCGGCTTAAACATCGGAACCATCATTCATTTGTGTGTGAGAAAGAAGCAAAAAGAGTGGAGGATATGCCCACAACCATCGGTGGTGTGGAGCCCTCGCATCTGAAAGTTGTCGTCATCGATAGAGGTGATGTCGGCGGTGGTCTAATGAACCAAATATCTGCATACAAGGAATCGGAGTTGGAGGTTTTCCTGATGAAAACTTAGGTGAAAGAGGGAGAAAGACAAGAGGATGAAGACTCCGGTGAGAGAGTGGTGGCTCCAACGAGAGGGCGGCGCTCAAATAAGAGGATGTGAACTAATATGATTTTCCGACAGCTTTATATTCTTGTAAAATAGAAATATACTAAATAAGAGATAGATAGAGAGAGGGGACGATTTCCGGTAAAACAATATAGATAGAGGGAAAAGAGAGAGTCTAGGAAGAGGGATGTGGATGGGACAAGGTTTATATTTTGTTTTTTGTTTTATTTTAATTAAATAAATAGTAAAGTAAATAAAAAGAAAAAGGAAAAACAAATAGAAAGAATAAAAATGTCATTTCAAACATATTCAATTCTGAAATAGACCAAAATTGCAACTAAATAAATTTTTTGGATCAATGGTGCAACTTAAAAACTTTTTTGGCCAACGTCTCAGTTTTTGACAAACCACACTTGCAATTTTGTCTTTAATTTTTTAAAAGGTATAAACAGTTTAAAATATAAAAGAAATTTTATTAAAATACATAAAAGTTATTTTAAGATATAAAAAATAATAAAAGTATTTGCTGGTTAAAAAAAACGCTTTGTTCACCGAGACAAATAGTTTTTGATAAGTTGTTTTTCAAGATCAATAAACACAAATAACCAAAATAACTCTTTAATTAATTGAGAAAATAACTCAAAACTCAACTAGTTTTTGTTACATTCTGAAAATCATAACTCGATTCTAATAATGTATATATAGACCTATATTCTACCGACTTGTAGAACAAGACTAGGACTCTTAAATCTACTTGTTTAAAAACTCATTCCTACTTGGTCTCCAAGTCCTACTTGACTTAAGATTCCAACAATCACCCCCGAATCTTTAAGTCCTTCTAGAGAATTCTTCAACCCTGATCCAGTTTTAGAACACAGACTCGTCGATGTCGTCACGTTCTGAAAAATTACCTTTTCGTAATTTCTGGAGTCGTTCCGGACATTCAAACGCAAAATGACCCAGTTTGTCACACCGAAAACAAATCACCTTAGATCGGTCTTTTTCCATATTTTTCCGATTTTTGTCACAACAACAATTACATTTTTTGCAATTGTTGGAATTGGGTTGAGCTAAATCATAATTGGACTGTTTATTGGGCCGATTACATTGAGAAACCCTATTATTCCCTTTGGGCCAGCCTGATCCGCCTGAGCCAGATAATCCATCGGATCCATGATTACCAGTTGACACCCCTTTTCCCTTTGTCGATCTTTCCTTTGCTCCACCAGACAAGCCATCACCACCACCTGAACCACTATCGCCACTGCTCGATGACCACAGAACCTTTGGTTCTTCACCTCCATCTTCACCCTCTTCCCTAATCCTTTCTTCATAAGCTTTATGTAGCACCTGGTTCCTGGTATGTATTCTTGGTTATTAACTCTCCTTATATATTGCATTTTAACCTTGGACTCGGCGAGTTGAAGGACTAACTCGCCGAGTAGAAGCAGGACTAGACGCAGGATCTACTCTGTCTACTCGGCGAGTAGGCTCGTGGGACTCAGCGAGTAGACCCTGTCTGGACTAAAACCCTAACCCGGGTGTTTGCACCCTATTTAAACGATCTAACCCAGCCTCCACTTCCCCTAGAACTCCCAGAGATCTGTAGAACGAAACCCTAGCCCCCTTTGTGTCCTTGTGGGTGATTTTTAGCATTGTGAAGGTGGTTTGGAGCTTGGGAGAAGAAGGAGAAGGTTAAAGAGTGCAAGAAGGGAAAAAGATCCGGAATCTACTCTGTGAAGGGCTTCTATTCAGGTAGAAAAGTTCCTACCTTGATCTTTAGTTCATTGAATCCCCTTTTTGTCCCTAAAAAGAGGTTTTAAGCCCTAAGAACCTAAATCTCTATGTGTTTATGGTTAATGTTCTGCAAGGACTTCGGATTTGGATCTTTAGGGCATCCTAGTAGCATAAAGTCTATGTAGTTGAAGTGATTGAGGTCCCTATTGAGTGTAGGACCTCCTAAAGAGCTTGGAATTGCATGTTTGAGCTCATAGGGCCATGCATACACGTAAAGTTTGCAACTTTACGTGGTAAACATGCCCTAGGACCATAGATCTGTGGTTTTGAAGCATTGCATGTCTCACATCTGGCCTACTCAGGAAATGGGTCGAGGAACTCGGCGAGTCCCAAAGTGGAACTCGGCGAGTTCTATGAAGATGGTCCTAGACTCGGCGAGTTAGATGAACAACTCGGCGAGTCCTATGAAGATTGCCTGGAGCTCGCCGAGTTGTTCTTCAAACTCAGCGAGTCATATGAACTTTCACAAAGCAAGAGGGGTTTAAGCGTTGAAGGTTCAACCCTTCGTACCTGCACGCGGAATTAACCGTGTAACGTAGTCCCAAAACCCCAAACTCTCTTATGGGGTGTTCTGGTGTGGATTGGAAGCGAGTAGGGGATCCGCTCGAGGAACTCGGCGAGTTGCTCGCAGGACTCGGCAAGTCGGGACTCGAGTCGGCCCCCATAGTCCCGAGTGGTGAGTCAAGGGTGACTCAGTGAGTGGGGAGAGGGACTTGGCGAGTAGGACCGGATTAGTAAGGGAAGGACTCGGCGAGTCCAGTCAACTGGAAGTTGACTTTGACTTGGACTTCGACTTAGTCAAGGGTAAAAGGGTCATTTTACCCTAAGTACATCTAGCAGTGTTTGACTGATCGTTTTGTGGGAATTATAGCCGGAGGACGTCCGGAGCAGCAGCAGCAGCAGTAGACAGTTAGTTCCCGATCAGATCAGCAGCTACTTTGAGGTGAGTTACCCTCCAGTAGCGGTGGGTCTACGGCCACAATGCCGGCCCACCAGTAGGAGTTGTATGTGGATGATTGTCTCCGTGATATTCATCTAGGGTTACTACTACATGTGCTATGTTTATGTGCTAGTATGATATGATGCTATGTGTTAGTGGCAGTAGGGGAGATAGTCCCCAAGATATTCGGTCGATATAGCCGAAGGGGTAGTTATACCCAGCCATGCTAGGTAGATTCTGATATTGTGGTACATGTTATGTGGTAGTAGTAGAGGGGATGAGTAGTCTCCAGTACCCGGTCGAGAGGACCGAAAGGGAGGCCAGCACCCAAATATGCTAGGCAGTATCCGGTCGAGAGGACCGAAGGGGAGGCCAGCACCCAGGTATGCTAGGCAATATCCGGTCGAGAGGACCGAAGGGGTAGGTCGGGCACCCAGATATGCCTGACGATATATGTATGTTATGTGATTATGCGGTATGTGGTACAGTGGGGGAACTCACTAAGCTTTGTGCTTACGTTTTTCAGTTATTGTTTCAGGTACCTCTTCAGCTAGGGGAAAGGAGTCGGCGTGGTAGCGGCATATCACACACACTCTTGTTTCCGTAGTTATGAGTTCATTCTGGGATTGATACTCTGATATTTTGGTTGTTTACATGTTGTGGATTTCAAATTTGGGTTTTCGATGTGAAATGGTTTAATTGAACAATGTTTTAATTAGTAATGTTTTCTAAGTAATGTTTTAAAAACGAAATTTTTGGACGTGAAAATTGGGTCGTTACAAGTTGGTATCAGAGCCCTGGTTTGAGGGATTTGGACACACCTTCGGGGGTGCCTGAACTCAAATCGAGGGATTAAAAGATTTTCCAAAAGAAAATGTTTTCTAAAGATTGAGAAAAAAAGTTTTGAGAAAGAACGAAGTGTGTGATGTGCGCGACCGGCCGAGCTCAAGTAAGTATTCCCCAAAGTACCCATACAAGCTTATGTTGTGTTTATCAGTTTCAGTAGAACAGCATGCTAGAATAGGACTAAGGATCTAGTAATGATGCCTTATGTGCCTGCTTTATGTGCTTCAGTGTATGAAAACTGCATGCTAGAATCGAGTAGACAACAGTAGGATAGCCTGTTAGGTTATGCCTGATAGTATGAGTTTAGCTCTGTATGCTAGATCAGCTTCTCTCTATGAGAGCGGATTTGCTTGAGATTGTTCCCTTAGTTCGAATGCTGCTTGCTTTGTGCTTTGTGGGACTCTGAGTGGTCGGAGTTAGCCATTAGGTGAATATGTCACGTCACATGTGATCAGGGTTGAATAATCTTAGAGTACTGGATTTGGCCCTATTGTGCAGCTCTCGTTTGAGTCTAACCGTTGTAGGGATGAGCCTGTTACTCGAAGGATTATCCGAGCCTCACCACATGTGATAGTATTCAGGTAATGGTTAATTGGCACAACTAAGGGGCCTTCAGCAGCTGAGGACCTGGTAGGGTGGATCCTGAGATTTCCCTAGGGCAAGCCTAGGATGAGTATAGCAGTGATCAGCCGTAGTGGAAGGGATCTGGTGGAGTCGAGGCAGTCCTTGAAGAAGGTACGGATAGATGTGGAAGGTAGTATGGGCCCGTACTACTGAAAGCAGAGGATCCTTACCCGAACCAAGGAAGGCCAAGATAAGACCAGGGAACTTGTAAGTAGCAGTGATCCCTCAGGAAGTATCAGTATCACTAATGATTGTTATTATGTATTGCAGAATGGTGGTACTTCGATCGAGGCCGATAGATGGCGGTTCAGGAGAGGGGTCAGGTTCGGGATCAGGTTCCGAGCCGGTAGATGAGGGACTACGCGAGTTCATCGCGTCAGAGATCACCAGGGGTATCCTTGAGTCGACTCCCATTATCTTCAGGTCGATCAAGGAAGGGATCATCGAGTTGATGGAGGATCGCCTCAGGGCATTCAGGAGTGACATGGCATCTGGCCATTCGGGATCTCGCACACTGTCCTTTAAGGACTTCAGGGGCAGTGTGTTGGATTAATGTCTAAGTCCATAACTATAATTGGTAAGACTTGACCCGACCCGGCATGGTCCATTTGGGTTGCATACCATCATGCACTTGGATAGACTATAATGAGAGAAATAAGACACTTATGGTTATTAATATATTATAAGTTCTAGTATATTAATAATAAGAATAATAAGATTATTTAATTAGTATTGATCAAGAATTAATCTAGGATTAATTAAGTGATCAAAAGAAGACTAATTAAATATATGGGTTGATTGTGTAAATCATCCATACTTGTATAGTGGGCTAATGCTCCATGGATAATCAAGTTGGGCTAAAACCCATAGGATGGTCCATGGATGCTCCATGGTATATTTGTACCCATGGATCATGGAAATGAAAGGCCATGTCAATTAGGGTTTACATGGTGTAACCCTAACTATATAAGCATCTTATTCTTGACCAAAATCGGCCACTAGAGTGTGAAGTAAAAGGGCTAGCCGATTTCATGAGTTGTAGAATTCTCTCAAGTTATTCTAAGTGTTTTGGTGATTGTGATTCCATTTGAGGCTTCCACACTATTGGGGCTAGGCACTCAAGCTTCATGCAGACTTTCTACATCAAAGAGGTATGTATTCTATCTTGTTACACTCATTGTTTTTGTATGCTAGATTAGGATTATACCTTGGATGTTCTTATTTGCATGTATAATAGAGAAAACATAGATCCAAGGTATTTAGGGTTGCATGTACACTTAGGAGTGTTAGAATGCTCAAAACCCAACAGTGGTGTCAAAGCCTAGGCTTGTTTTCTTGTTATACCTGCAATAGAAGCTGAAAAAACAAATTTGTTGATGTCTGATCATCAGACTCGGTGAGTCCATCAGGAGACTCGACGAGTCCATGCCTAAAAAGTGATCAAATCGATCCAACTCGCCGAGTTGGTTCATGCACTCGACGAGTGGGACCCCCAGACAGCATATTTTCGAGGTTTTTGGCTAGAAATGGACTAGGAACATTACCCTAAGTTGTTTTTGAACTTATAAACTTGTTTTTGATGTGGTAATGTTCATGCTAATCCATTTTCAAAGATAATTGTCAATATATTCATGTTTTGTATTAGTTTAAGGTTTAGACTAATTACATGAAAAAGTTTGATTTGAATTATCTTGTTCTTATGAGTTGCTTAGATTAATAGAAAAGTTGAGTGAAATAGTTGTTTTCAATCCAAATTAATCTAAGAGTTGATTCTAAAATGTGTTTTTGTAACTTGTCCTCAAGTTATATGAAAAGTCACATTTAAGTTTCATAAAACTCATAAAAGTTGGCAATGGTTACAAAAGATGAAGAGTCTTGTCCTTAAGTTATGGAGGTTCAAGAGTCACTTCATTAATAAATAAATAAATAAAGTGTAACCATAATTAAATCCATAAGTTATAAAATAAAGAAAAGTTAATTCTTTTATTAGTTTAAAGTCTTCCATAACTTGTCCTCAAGTTATGGAACTTGAAGAGTTTTTGGATTAAAACTACTTTAAACACATAAGTCATGGAATTAATTAGTTTTGAATAGTTTCAAAACTTGCCCTCAAGTTTTGGAATTTGTAAAGTTTTCACTTATGAATACTTTAATTCCAAGTTATCCCTTAGAATTTTAAAAGTTAAAATTCAACCATTATACTTTATAATATTATAAGTTAATAATATATATATGTATAAGAGTAAAGTCAGTCTTACCGCTAGTACGCCTCATTCACGAAGTCGGTCTATAAGGTGGGTATAAGGTTGTTGCCTATAAAATGGCAACTTAATGGGTGTCCACTCTCACCCACCGCTTGCTTGACCGGTGGAGGGTCGTTAGCCGAACGGGTTTGACAGGACTTTAATTCTCCCTTCATTAAAAGTATTAATGATAAATACTAAGTAACTAAACTCTTAATAAATACCCAATCTTAGTTACTTAGGAAAATGTGAATAAGGTGCTAATCCATGAAATTACACTTTACACTTTGTCTAAGTCGTTAGTGGAGCGTGTGTGGTTAACCGGCACACTAACCTGGACTTAACAAGGTAGGTAAAGGGTGACTTAATATTTATCATAGTATCGATGGAGCGTGTGTGGTTTACCGGCACATCGATTGAGGGGTAATTTATTAAGGGTACCAAGTGATTTGCATGGTTACTTCACACCTTGTTTTGTGATCCTCGGCATCCCAGTCACAAAACCTGAAGGGCACACTCGAGATTGAAACATGCCTTTGAACAGTTCAATGAATCTCAAAGATCTAGGAGTTTCAAAACCAATTAAAACCTAATAATACATTTCGTTTATCTTGGTGGAAATTGGTGAATCGTCATTCACCTACCTTCAAATATTTTATAGCTTGGATTACGGCATACCTCTTCTAAGTTATAAAATAGTTTGTTGGGTCCTAGCCTTAATATTTCATATTGGGTGTCATATTAAGGACTTTAAAATTCAACTATCTTGAATGTCTCCCAAAAGATGTCTGGTTTAGACATTTATGATCTTCCCAAATCTCTTGAAACAAGCTTTCCTAAATGAAGATGATGTCCCTTGGAAATCATACTTCATTCACCTCCTCCAATTATTCTCCCTAACCCACAAGTTCTTGGAAAAGTTTAAGGTCACTCAGGCCCTATTGGCATGGCAAGGTCTAGGTGTGGTCACGTCTTGGAGATGTAGTCACATATTGACAAGCCAGGAGAGTTGGGTGTCAAAGTCTTGAGAAAGTCGGTGGTTCAATCACTTTCTAAGTCACATAGTGAGTTCCTTTGGGACACCTATGAAACATACTATGACAAGTCCCTTAATGATCTTATCTATTTGTTAAGATCAACTTCCTTAAAACTTGATGGACATTGACAGTAATGACATTGGGTATCTAGTAAAGCATTCTTTTCCCAATGGAAAGGGATCGGCCATAGTCAACTCGGTTGACCAAATGGTAAAGAGAAAAGCTAAGTCTGTGATAGTCCCGTGTACCATTATCAAAGGGTCCATATGTTTATATCGCCAAAGAAAGGGGCATTGGTTGCGAAGCTGCCAGATTTACCTAAGGATGTTAAAGTCAATAAGTTTGACTCTACTTCAGGTAAAGTCCACTATCTAACTCTGTTAAGTTTCTATTCTGAGATTCTTGATACATGATGTGACTAGGTCACATGGTGATGTTTTAAGAATCAAAGAAAAGTAAAGGAACTTAAAGAAGGAATATGCTGAATCCGATCGCGTAGATGGATTTCTATCGTATAGTTTGAAGATCGGATTCTTGAGCTACTTCTTAGGAGTTATGAGATATTGCTTAGGAATAGATAACAACAAGTTTTCATATGGATTGTAAGGATAAGTTTTTCCGCAAAGTTTTAAAATTTTTTGATTTTATTTATTTAAAAATATCCTTACAATGGCATTTGAGGAAAAATTGTTGCTTATATGATTCCATTAAGAGCAAGAGTGGAAATATGAAATTGATTCTTTCATTTGTGGTAATGTCTAGATTTACCAAATAAGGAAAGATTCTCATCACCTAAGTTTCAATTGGACCGGGACTTGGAATCATGCAAGGTGTATAGCATGATGAATGAGAACTTTCAAGTATTGGAAAATTAAGACTAATTACTTGTTCACATGGATGTGTGAGTCAGGTAATGGACTAAGGGATCGAGTACACATTCTTGTGCACTGATTAAGTCCACCACAAAAGATTGATAAGACTATTCGTCATAGTTTACTAAAGCTCAGTAAATATGATTATACTTACAAGCTTAAGTGTAACTCTGAGACATTGGAAAAAGGTTCCAATGTATGGCAGAGCGAATAAGAAGAATCAAATTAGGCAGCAGGATAAAAGTTTCTCAAATCTGAAAAGATGGGAGAGTACTTTAGTATCCGTTTTCGTGATCATCTAATGATTAAGAAACCATATCAAAATTAGTTCTCTAAGGAAATCTTAGTGTATTCTTATGACTAAGAAGAGAACCTGAATTGTTGAAATGGTTAAATCAAGAAGACGAGTCATACTTCGTTCTAATACAAGTCTTAGAGTCATACTACAAGATTGTCATTTGAGTGACATGTCTTTAAGAAGGTTTAAAAACACTTGTCAAATGTAAGTGTAAAAGTTTCCTACTCTTGTACATTTGAAATTGGTAAGTTGTGATGTTTTGGATAAAACAAAGACCAACTAAGGCCAATTTTGTGAAGTGTTTGTCTTGATTAGAATCAACACTATCTCTTGGATGTCTGACAAGGGAGTCTTATAGGTCAAGAGGACAGTGGGAGTCTTAAAGGTCTTGAAAGTCTCAAGAACTAATCAAGAATAGAACCTGAAGTTCTTCACTAGCACACGACTTAAGGTTTATAACCTATCGTGGTGACATATTCTGTGCCCATTCCAGTCAAAGTTGGCTTTGCATATGAGTTCTTAGAGTTCTCAATGTGTTGCTTAACAACTTGGAAGCAATGGCAGGCCCTTAAGCTGCCAGGTGGCAAGAAATTAAGATTGAGTTCAATCCATATGGGTGTGGATTTGTCATTATCCTTGTCTTGTGTCTATGGTTTTGACAATTCACATGGATAAGAACACATACATCATTAAATCTAAGTGTCATAAGGTTTCTCTCCGATTCATGAAAATGATGGTGAGGAAACACTTTCACTAAGTAGATTTTAGCTAGATAGCAATTATGATATTTGCATTCTCAAAGTCGTTAGTGGAGCGTGTGTGGTTTACCGGCACACTAACCTGGACTTGTGAGAAGTGGCAAAAAGGTCTAACCATTATGATTACGGCATCCCTCTTCATAATTGTTTAGACACACAAGTGTGTTATCTAAGGGAAGGTGTATGATTTTGATAAAGTTTTATCAAAACAATCTAGTGTCAGAAATCTGAACTTTGGTAAGAATGTCAGCTAATTTCTGAGTACATGTCAAAGCTAGTGGGAGCATAAGTGTTATGCTAATAATCATCATGTTAGTGGGAGCATGATAATTATGATAAGTATTGCAAGTTAGCAATGTTAATTATAGAAAACAAAAGTTTCAATTAGGAAAGAGTTGTTTTGCTATAATTAAGGGAGAGGAAATTATACTTAATCTCAAATCTATAAGCTTAGATCGTGAGGTTTTAATCATTTAGTCAAGGATATATATATATATATATATATATATATATATATATATATATATATATATATATATATATATATATATGAATTTCATGTTGGAATGGCTCAACATAAGGAAATTCTGTATATGGGTCCATTATTTGCGTTCTAAAATTCGATTATGATTACGGCATCCCTTTTCATAATCTGAATTATGAGAACTTGGCAAATAGAAATGGAAATGTTATAGCAAAAGACTGGTTTAGTCTTTATGTGAGACATCATGAATCGATTCTCATATGCTTCGGATATAGGATCGATTACATGTGCTATATTCATCCTTTCTAAAATTTTCCAAATGCCTAGGGCATTAAGAAGGGAAAAGGTTTAGAACTGGATATGACTAAAAGGATTAAACGATTGTCGAGGACAATCTAAGGTTTACCAAAGATTGGTTGCTCAAGGACAGTTGGAAGTATAGTGATAATTCTGGAAGGACCATATTGACATAGTCTGTAAGGAGGCAACTCTTGGTCAGAAGTGATAGTCAAAATGGAATCTGGAAATGTTTCAAAGTTAGAATTTTCAATCTGTGTAAGATTAAGGAAACTTAATGCAAGAAGGATGTTTCCAAGGAGTTGATCTCCTTTGGAATGCTCTGTAATGTTTGTTGTCAAGTCTTTCTGACTTTGTGCATAGTCATTACAAGAAGATCAATGCATATAAGTTTAGAATCTAACAGATTTCAGTAAATGGCATGAATTTGGAATTCTTGCATTTGCGGTAAGGATTTGGGAGTGTGAAAAGAGAATCATTGAAGTTATGTTCAATTGATCTAGTTCACAAAGTAAAGATCATAGACAAACATAGTATGCATACTTGGTGTATGGCATGACTAGTGTTTAGAAAACATAGTGTACATTCTTGGAGCATGGGACAACTATTGTTTTAAATTCAAGAATAAAGTTGATAGCTGAAACAGTATACAATGAATAATGTGTAATCATATGGTGATAAATAAAAGGTGTTTTATTTATGTTCAAAGGGTTGATACCATATTGGATTCAATTATTATTGTGTTTCATTTTGCATGTTTTGACTTCCCAAATAAACTAGGTTATTCTTCCGGAATGACTAAGTTATTCAAACCATCCACAGTCAGTCATATGTTGGAAGTAGATATGAATTAAGACTGTCATGGGTTGGCTTGTAGAGGTCTAAGGTGTTGGACAAAGGGCTACAACACTCATGAGTGCTCATAAGTTCTGAGTATTGGATTCAACCCGCGCTCATTGGAATCACTTCATGGATTTTATCACGAGTGATCATGAGACGATAATATCTTATATTCTTCAAACCTAGAGATATGAGTTGTTACTATGAGTTGATAGTACATTGATTGCACGAAAACGCATTTGGTAACTCGGTGCTATAAAACGTGCCTTTGTGTATGATTCAACAAGTAGTAGAACAAGCCATATGAGTCGAAGTTTATCCGTTCCTTTTACCTTCGGGATAAAAGCGATATCTGTGGGCCCCTCAATGATTTGATGATGACAAATGGAAGTGCTCGGCCGGGCCAGGACTGATTTGATTTGTTCAATTAGTCAATCGTCATAAATCGAAAATCGGGAAACAATAAATGGACAGAGAGAATGATTATAATCCATGTCTCAGTCCATATGATATCTAGAATGGAGGAATATATGATCCCTTATCTAATGGACAAGTCATTGACAAAGGTCAGAGTTCATCTACAAGGTCAGAGTTCGACAGAAGCTTTTGAGAGCTACGATTGCCAGTTGGTTCCTGAAGTCATACGCAATAATAGTTTTAGACTTATCCAAGTGGGAGACTGTTGGATTAATGTCTAAGTCCATAACTATAATTGGTAAGACTTGACCCGACCCGGCATGGTCCATTTGGGTTGCATACCATCATGCACTTGGATAGACTATAATGAGAGAAATAAGACACTTATGGTTATTAATATATTATAAGTTCTAGTATATTAATAATAAGAATAATAAGATTATTTAATTAGTATTGATCAAGAATTAATCTAGGATTAATTAAGTGATCAAAAGAAGACTAATTAAATATATGGGTTGATTGTGTAAATCATCCATACTTGTATAGTGGGCTAATGCTCCATGGATAATCAAGTTGGGCTAAAACCCATAGGATGGTCCATGGATGCTCCATGGTATATTTGTACCCATGGATCATGGAAATGAAAGGCCATGTCAATTAGGGTTTACATGGTGTAACCCTAACTATATAAGCATCTTATTCTTGACCAAAATCGGCCACTAGAGTGTGAAGTAAAAGGGCTAGCCGATTTCATGAGTTGTAGAATTCTCTCAAGTTATTCTAAGTGTTTTGGTGATTGTGATTCCATTTGAGGCTTCCACACTATTGGGGCTAGGCACTCAAGCTTCATGAAGACTTTCTACATCAAAGAGGTATGTATTCTATCTTGTTACACTCATTGTTTTTGTATGCTAGATTAGGATTATACCTTGGATGTTCTTATTTGCATGTATAATAGAGAAAACATAGATCCAAGGTATTTAGGGTTGCATGTACACTTAGGAGTGTTAGAATGCTCAAAACCCAACACAGTGGTGCGCCGGATTTCCACGGGGTGAAAGACCCCATTGCTGCCAGGCGATGGATTGCAGACATCGAGTCTACACAGTTGACTAGCTTCTGCCCCGAGGGGTCGAAGGTGAGGTATGCAGCAGGGTGTTTACGAGACCGAGCTCGAGATTGGTGGGAGTCAGTGGGTGACTCGTTAGGAGCCTCAGCTATCGAGGCTATGACCTGGTCGGACTTTGTGACCAGGTTTAGGGCAGAGTTTGCGCCGGCTGTCGAGCTTCAGCAGCTGGCCAGGGAGTTTTTGGACAAGAGACAGACGACAGAGACTGTGGCGGAGATCACCGCCAAGTTCCGGGAGAGGGCACTGTTGGTGCCCCAGTATGCGGGCGATGAGGACATGAGGAGGACCCGCTATCTTGACATGCTCTGGGATGATATCCGGGAGCACGTTAGTTTTTCAGCTTGCCCCACCTTGGACTCCATTATTGCTAGGGCGAGGGAGAGGGAGATAGATTTGGAGCACATCTGGAAATGGAAGGCAGAGGAGGGACAGTCAGGAGGGGATTCGGGGAAGAAGCCCAAGGGATCGGATTTGGGGCCAAAGGGCCAACAGGGACGGGGCCGCTACAGGAAATGCGGCAAGTCGCACGAGGGGGCGTGCAGTTTGGGATCATCAGGCTGCTATAAGTGCGGCAAGTCTGGGCACTATAGCAGGGATTGCACTGATCCGGCAGCAGTTATTCAGACGTCTGAGTTGTTGTGTTTCCACTGCAACCAAAGGGGCCACAAGAAGGCCAATTGCCCCCAGTTGATAGTTTCAGCGCCGGTGAAGGCGCCAGCTCCAGCGACCCTGCGGATCACAGATGGCCGACAGGGCAAGGCAGAGGCTCCAGTGGTGAGGAGTCGGGCATTTCAGCTGACCGCCGAGGAGGCATGTGCAACACCCGATGTGGTGACGGGTATGATTCTTTCCCTCTCATTTATTTATATGATGTTATGATATTGATATGTGCTCGGTGTATGTATATATGTGTTAGGATCGTTCCATGTGAACGGTATCCCAGTTCAGGTGTTGTTCGACTCGGGTGCTACCCAATCATTTGTTTCCCTTGCGCTTAGCAAGAAGTTTCATGAGTCTTCAGGCATGTTGGATTGCCCTTTGGAGGTGGAGATTGCCGACGATTGATCGGTGCGGGCGTCATCAGTATTCAGAGATTGTGTTCTGAGGTTATTCGAGGAGCACTATTTGGTGGACCTGGTTCCCATTCTGTTGCGTGGGAACAAGGTGATTATAGGCATGGATTGGTTGAGCCCTAATGGGGCGGTGATATATTGCGCACAACAGCTAGTGCGAGTCAGGACCCTAGGTGGGGGAGAGTTAGTAATTCAGGGTGAGAGGCCGCAGTGTGGACCTGCTGTATGTTTAGTAGTGAGGGCTAGACGCTACCTTCAGCAGGGATGCGCAGGATATGTCGCGTACGTGATGGATACCCTGGAGGCGGGTAAGGCGACAGTGAGCGAGGTTCCGGTGGTGCGAGATTTCGTAGATGTCTTCCCAGAGGAGCTTCCTGGGATACCTCCGGAGTGACAGGTGGAGTTCAGGATTGACCTCGTTTCTGGTGCAGCTCCGATAGCCAAGGCACAGTATCGGTTGGATCCTCCTGAGATGCAGGAGTTGTCTACGCAGCTGCAGGAGCTGCTAGACAAGGGATTCATTAGACCGAGCAGTTCACCCTGGGGAGCCCCGATTATGTTCGTGAAAAAGAAGGACGGGTCGCATCGGATGTGTATAGATTACCGGGAGCTGAACAAGGTAACGGTGAAGAACCGTTACCCACTCCCGAGGATTGATGATCTCTTTGACCAGCTTCAGGGAGCATCTTGGTTCTCCAAGATTGATTTGCGTTCGGGTTATCATCAGATGAGGGTCAGGGAGGAGGATACGCAGAAGACCACGTTTCGGACGCGCTATGGCCATTATGAGTTCGTAGTGATGTCGTTTGGGCTCACCAATGCTCCTGCCACGTTTATGGACCTCATGAACCGCGTGTGCAGACCGCTGCTGGATCGGTCTGTGATAGTTTTCATTGAGGACATCTTGGTTTATTCCAAGACACAGGAGGAGCATGAGGAGCATCTGAGAGAGGTATTGGAGACCCTGAGGAGGGAGAGCTTGTATGCCAAGTTCTCCAAGTGTGATTTTTGGTTGCGCGAGGTGTAATTTCTCGGACACCTTGTCAACTAGAACGGGATTCTGGTCGATCCGGCCAAGGTCGAGGCCGTGATGAGGTGGGAGGTTCCGAAGTCTCCATCTAAGATTTGGAGTTTCCTAGGGTTGGCAGGCTACTACCGGAGATTCATTCAGGATTTCTCCAAGATAGTCGTACCCTTGACACGGCTAACGAAGAAAGCCGTGGTCTTTCGGTGGGGACCCGAGCAGCAGGCTGCGTTTGAGACACTGAGACAGAGATTGTGCGAGGCGCCGATCTTAGCCCTGCCAGAGGGCGTAGAGGATTTTGTGGTTTATTGTGACGCGTCCATTTCAGGGTTGGGCGCGGTACTGATGCAAAGGGGGCATGTCATTGCTTACGCTTCGAGGCAGCTCAAGCCTCACGAGGCGAACTACCCGACGCATGATTTGGAGTTGGGGGCGGTGGTTTTTTCCCTCAAGATTTGGCGGCATTACCTCTACGGGGTTCGATGTACCATCTACACGGACCACAAGAGTTTGAGGTACCTCATGGATCAGCCGAATCTGAACATGAGGCAGCGTCGGTGGTTGGACGTGGTGAAGGATTATGATTGTGAGATCCTTTACCACCCAGGGAAGGCCAATGTGGTGGTCGATGCGCTTAGCCGCAAGGTGGCGCCGATCAGGGATATTTTCATGAGGATGACCGTAGTGACTCCCCTGTTGGAGCAGATTCGGGAGGCTCAATAGGAGGCTATCAAGGAGGAGCATCGGAAGAGCGAGCGTGTGGTGGGTTAGGTTTCCTCCTTCGATTATGATAGCTGAGGACTATTGACACTACACTGTAGGGTGTGGGTGCCGTATCACGGAGGCGTGCGCCAGATCTTGATGGAGGAGGCCCATAAATCCCGATTCTCTATTCATCCAGGGGCGACGAAGATGTATAGGGATCTTCATCTAGATTATTGGTGGCCCTGCATGAAGCGGGATGTGGCTTGGTACGTCGAGCGGTGCTTGACCTGCAGGAAGGTCAAGGCTGAACATCAGAGACCGCATGGCAAGATGCAGCCGTTGGACATCCCGTTGTGGAAATGGGAAGATATCACGATGGATTTTATCACGAAGCTTCCCAGGACCGCGCGGGGAGTAGATTCGATTTGGGTCATCGTGGATCGATTGACCAAGAGTACTCATTTTATTCCGATTCAGGAGAGCATATCGGCCGAGAAATTGGCCGACATCTATATTAGGGAGATTGTGGCGTGGCACGGGGTGCCAGTATCGGTTATCTCTGACAGGGATGTGCGTTTTACTTCCAGGTTTTGGAAGAGGTTTCATGACGAGTTGGGCACTCGTTTTCATTTTAGCACCGCCTTCCACCCGCAGACAAATGGTCAGAGTGAGCGAACCATCCAGAATCTGGAAGATATGTTGCAGGCGTGCGTGCTAGACTTCGGTGGTAGCTGGGATATTTATCTTCCCTTAGCTGAGTTCTCATACAACAACAGCTACCACGCGAGTATTGACCGTCCCCCATTCGAGATGTTGTACGGTCGGAGGTGCAGGACCCCGATATGCTGGGGTGAAGTTGGCTAGAGAGTCATGAGGAGCACCGAGGTGGTGCTCAAGACGACCGAGAGGATCCAGTAGGTTCGAAGCAGGCTTCAGACTGCTCAGAGTCGACAGAAAAGTTACGCCGACAAGCGTCGATCCGACTTGGAGTTCCAAGTCGGGGATATGGTTCTCCTGAAGGTGTCACCTTGGAAAGGCGTCATTCGATTCAGGAAGCGGGGCAAGTTGGGCCCGAGATTCATCGGACCATTCAAAGTTATGGCCCGGGTGGGCAAGGTGGCGTATAGGCTG
This sequence comes from Lactuca sativa, assembly GCF_002870075.4. Classification (NCBI taxonomy): domain Eukaryota; kingdom Viridiplantae; phylum Streptophyta; class Magnoliopsida; order Asterales; family Asteraceae; genus Lactuca; species Lactuca sativa. Next base: position 346,532,291 of record NC_056626.2, read on the forward strand.
GATCTGCCAATCGATCTCAGCCAGATCCACAACACTTTCCATATCTCTCAGCTGTGAAAGTGCCTAGTGGACGATTCAGCAGTAGTGCCGTTAGAGGATATACAGGTTGATGACAGCCTGAATTACACTGAGCGCCCAGTCGTAATTCTCGACAGGAAGTCGAAGGATTTGAGGAACAAGCGAGTGGAACTCGTGAAGGTGCAATGGCAACACCGGAAGGGATCGGAGTGGACTTGGGAGCCGGTGGAAGAGATGAGGGAGCATTACCCCAAGCTATTTTTGGAGCAGGCAACAGACTTCGAGGACGAAGTCTAAAATAAGTGGGGGAGATTTGTAGCACCTGGTTCCTGGTATGTATTCTTGGTTATTAACTCTCCTTATATATTGCATTTTAACCTTGGACTCGGCGAGTTGAAGGACTAACTCGCCGAGTAGAAGCGGGACTAGACGCAGGATCTACTCTGTCTACTCGACGAGTAGGCTCGTGGGACTCAGCGAGTAGACCCTGTCTAGACTAAAACCCTAACCCGGGTGTTTGCACCCTATTTAAACGATCTAACCCAGCCTCCACTTCCCCTAGAACTCCCAGAGATCTGTAGAACGAAACCCTAGCCCCCCTTTGTGTCCTTGTGGGTGATTTTTAGCATTGTGAAGGTGGTTTGGAGCTTGGGAGAAGAAGGAGAAGGTTGAAGAGTGCAAGAAAGGAAAAAGATCCGGAATCTACTCTGTGAAGGGCTTCTATTCAGGTAGAAAAGTTCCTACCTTGATCTTTAGTTCATTGAATCCCCTTTTTGTCCCTAAAAAGAGGTTTTAAGCCCTAAGAACCTAAATCTCTATGTGTTTATGGTTAATGTTCTGCAAGGACTTCGGATTTGGACCTTTAGGGCATCCTAGTAGCATAAAGTCTATGTGGTTGAAGTGATTGAGGTCCCAATTGAGTGTAAGACCTCCTAAAGAGCTTGGAATTGCATGTTTGAGCTCATAGGGCCATGCATACACGTAAAGTTTGCAACTTTACGTGGTAAACATGCCCTAGGACCATAGATCTGTGGTTTTGAAGCATTGCATGTCTCACATCTGGCCTACTCAGGAAATGGGTCGAGGAACTCGGCGAGTCCCAAAGTGGAACTCGGCGAGTTCTATGAAGATGGTCCTAGACTCGGCGAGTTAGATGAACAACTCGGCGAGTCCTATGAAGATTGCCTGGAGCTCGCCGAGTTGTTCTTCAAACTCAGCGAGTCATATGAACTTTCACAAAGCAAGAGGGGTTTAAGCGTTGAAGGTTCAACCCTTCGTACCTGCACGCGGAATTAACCGTGTAACGTAGTCCCGAAACCCCAAACTCTCTTATGGGGTGTTCTGGTGTGGATTGGAAGCGAGTAGGGGATCCGCTCGAGGAACTCGGCGAGTTGCTCGCAGGACTCGGCAAGTCGGGACTCGATTCGGCCCCCATAGTCCCGAGTGGTGAGTCAAGGGTGACTCAGTGAGTGGGGAGAGAGACTTGGCGAGTAGGACCGGATTAGTAAGGGAAGGACTCGGCGAGTTGCTCGCGGACTCGGCGAGTCCAATCAACTGGAAGTTGACTTTGACTTGGACTTCGACTTGGTCAAGGGTAAAAGGGTCATTTTACCCTAAGTACATCTAGCAGTGTTTGACTGATCGTTTTGTGGGAATTATAGCCGGAGGACGTCCGGAGCAGCAGCAGTAGACAGTCAGTTCCCGATCAGATCAGCAGCTACTTTGAGGTGAGTTACCCTCCAGTAGCGGTGGGTCTACGGCCACAATGCCGGCCCACCCGTAGGAGTTGTATGTGGATGATTGTCTCCGTGATATTCATCTAGGGTTACTACTACCTGTGCTATGTTTATGTGCTAGTATGATATGATGCTATGTGTTAGTGGCAGTAGGGGAGATAGTCCCCAAGATATCCGGTCGATAGGGCCGAAGGGGTAGTTATACCCAGCCATGCTAGGTAGATTTTGATATTGTGGTACATGTTATGTGGTAGTAGTAGAGGGGAGGAGTAGTCTCCAGTACCCGGTCGAGAGGACCGAAGGGGAGGCCAGCACCCAGATATGTTAGGCAGTATCCGGTCGAGAGGACCGAAGGGGAGGCCAGCACCCAGGTATGCTAGGCAATATCCGGTCGAGAGGACCGAAGGGGTAGGTCGGGCACCCAGATATGCCTGACGATATATGTATGTTATGTGATTATGCGGTATGTGGTACAGTGGGGGAACTCACTAAGCTTTGTGCTTACGTTTTTCAGTTATTGTTTCAGGTACCTCTTCAGCTAGGGGAAAGGAGCCGGCGCGGTAGCGGCATATCACACACACTCTTGTTTCCGCAGTTATGAGTTCATTCTGGGATTGATACTCTGATATTTTGGTTGTTTACATGTTGTGGATTTCAAATTTGGGTTTTCGATGTGAAATGGTTTAATTGAACAATGTTTTAATTAGTAATGTTTTCTAAGTAATGTTTTAAAAACAAAATTTTTGGACGTGAAAATTGGGTCGTTACACTTTAACCCTTCCTACAACATCTTCAAATCCAACCGATTTGAGATCCAAGACTTGTTCCAAAGAAGCAACTATGTGGATGAACTTCACTCTCGGTAAGGATTTGAGAAACTTCTTCACAAGCTTCGTCTCATCAATTACTTCTCCTAGGGCTGCCGATTTTGAAGCTAATCCGGACAATCTTCCCTCAAAATCGTCAATCGATTCCGAGTCAGACATCTTTAATCGGTCGAATTCTGTCATCAAGGTTTGTAACCTAGCATCCTTCACGTGGTCAGCACCCACATACCTGGCTTTGATTGCGTCCCACAACACCTTTGAGGACTCCACATCTCCGATTTGCATAATCAAAGTCTCTGGGATCGCCTGATACAACAGCCCCATCGCCCGGTAATCTTTCTCTTCATTCTTCTCTGTTTCTGGATTGATTACAGTCCATGCTTTGTGAATTCTTAGAACAACCTTCATCCTCATAGCCCAAACTGTGTAATTTGTAGTTGTCAACATCGGACAATGAACGAAGGTTGCTCCAATTTCCTTTGATGGTGTTGAATTTGAGGACTCACCCGACACGGTGATTACTCAAATCATAAAAGAAGAGCTCAAAATCAATGAATCTACTATTCACGCTTTACTGGTCACGATTTACTATTCTATCGATTAAGGTAAGAAAAGAGACGTAATCGACCAGATGCTTCTATTGATATCAATTCCAAACGAGAATCACAGAAACCAATTGTCGATCACCTCTACTTAGGATAACTTGTCTTTGTTTCTATCGCAGGATGTTGTAGCTCTGATACCAACTCAAGATCAATAAACACAAATAACCAAAATAACTCTTTGATTAATTGAGAAAATAACTCAAAACTCAACTAGTTTTTGTTACATTCTGAAAATCATAACTCGATTCTAATAATGTATATATAGACCTATATTCTACCGACTTGTAGAACAAGACTAGGACTCTTAAATCTACTTGTTTAAAAACCCATTCCTACTTGGTCTCCAAGTCCTACTTGGCTTAGGATTCCAACAAAGATTGGAATATGTAAACACGATTGTTTTAATCAAAATAACTCTTTGATTAAATGAGAAACTCTCTCAAAACTCACGATATTACAATGTTTTCCAATGATCATAACTCGACCTAAAACCATGTGTATATATACTCCTAACTACCGACTTGTAATTAGATTACAATTAGGAAACTAGAAACCTACTTATTTATGATTTCCTAAAAACTAGGTTGCTATTACTTGGTCTCCAAGTCCTACTCGACTTAGGATTCCAACAGTTTTTGTTATATTTCATCAAATCTTTTTTTTTCCTGGAAAAAAGGATCTCCCTTAGCGAGAGTGTTTGGGCCATTTTACGTGCACAACGACTAATCCCTCATGCGAACATGATGTTATGTCTCAGTGTATCTTATTTGAAAATACTTATAACTTATTTGAAAGAGTTTATTATATGTGGAAATCAATCTTTTAATTTTAACCCATGGAATGCATAATGTTTGGGATATTTTTTTGTCCTATTTGAGATATTATGTGTCTCATTCTCACTAATCTCAAACGTATTTATAAACTACATTTTAAAATCCATCTATAACTCTAGTGCTAAAATAAAGAAACTAAATTAAGATAATACGTAAAGTATCATTAATCAAAAGAATATAGTAAAGACTATCAACTACAACCCCCCAAATTAGAGCGGGAGTATGACAAATTCTGATACTACTTATGTAATCTTCAAACCGGATTGGTTTTGATCTTGAACGAACTCCGATTAAAAAACCGAGCTTTTGAATCCTGATCGTTGATAATGATCTTTTGTTGAATATATATATATATATATATATATATATATATATATATATATATATATATATATATATATATATATATATATATATATATATATATATATATATATATATATATATATATATATATATATATATATATATATACAACTGCTCCAACAACTATCGAAAAGTATAATATTGAGAGAAAAGATGAGAGTTTGGAAAGTAAAAGATCTAGATGAAGAGAGATGTCGAACTATCAAGAAAGAAAAAAATTGAGGGAAGGTAAAAAGTTTGTTTTGGTTAATGAAAAAAAAGGCCAATAAATGTTGAAAAAAAAAATAGAAGAAAATAATCGAGTAAAGAATCTGTCACAAGAAATAATAAAGCATCAAGAAAGGAGAGTGTTGATGGAAAATGGTTTTCTAATAGTTGAAGATGTAATTGTTCTTTAATATCGTATCAACTAATAAACATTTTTTTAAAAATATTTTAAATAAACACTCCCTAAATACAAATACTAACCTAAAAAATAACAAATATTTATACCATCGTATGTTAAACACTAAAAAATCATCATTTTGAGAGAATGTAAAATTGTAAACTGCGATTTAAACTTTAAGGCTTTTTATTTTCCACCTACCAAAGTACAAAAATCCTAACCTCATCTAATGAAGACGAAGGTTTTTTTCTACCTACCACGAAGCTCTCACAATAAACTAGGTTAATTTTATTGGTTGTAACAAATATTTTTAAACTATTTAAGCTATCAATTCATGTTTGAATCTTTCTACATATCTAGCAATCAAATAACGTACAACACACAATGTATAATAAAACTTGATTTTTCATTTTAAATGAAATAATGATACAACTATTGAATCGGGTCATACAATTCCAATTCCAATGAATTAGTAAAATAAGAAACAACATAAAGGTGGTGATGGAATTAACATCTTCCACCAAATTAAACCAAAAACAACATAACTATATAAATAATTATATATATAATCTATATATTTCTCAAAATGATTATAAAATCGTTAGATTAATGGTAAGAATTCAAGTGGAAAACTTGGCATTTTGGCTTATATGAACTCTTGGAAGCAGCCTTTTCAAACTTCTTTGCTGCATCTTCGTTTTCTTCAAGGCTTGTTTGAACAAAAAACCTGGCCCACCATGATGCACTCCGCATTTTAGCCTTCAAAAAAAAAAGCCATTTAAATAGTTATTTTCAAATATTCAAAAAAAAAAAAAGGCTAAATGCATCGTTTATTATAGCATCTTGCTTTCATTTTTTTCTATTACAATTTACAACATTGTACTTCCAATATATTTTTTTTCTAATTCACAAGAATAAATTGCCGGAAATAGCAATGCACTTTACTCTTTTTACGAATATTAAAAATGTACTTTAGTTTTTTTTTTAACAATATGTAACTCATAATATTCTTTACACAAAATAACAACATACATAAAATTTTTTACTCATAATAGCAATGGGATTGCATTTCTTTACCATTAATAGCAATATGTAAGTATGTAACAAATAAAGTGCAATACCAATATTGTTAGAAAAAATGTAGGTACATTACTATTAAAGGTAAAAAAAATTGCATTGCAGTTATGGTAAAAAGTAAAAATATAGTACATTTCCCATTTTAGTAATTAGGGTAAAATAGGTTGCTATTCGCCACAATTTACCTTGTTCACAAACTATATTTTGAGAAATTGGTTAATGAAAAAAAGCACTATATTTTTCCAAATATTCGGTTTACACTTTAACCACCCAATTTTCAGTTGTGCTAAAAAAAAACACTCATTTTTAGATAAAAATTCTATCATAATGACTTGCATTTGTGCTAAAAACCATCAATTTTTATTTTTTCTAAAAAACACCCATAAATTGGTGGTTAAACTGAACTTTTAAAAAAATATAGTGTTTTTTTCATAATGAATCTAACATATTACAGGTAACAATGGTCGCACTGAAACTTTTTACCAAAAAATGGTGGTTTTTTCGGAACTTATGAAAAATCGGTTCTTAAACCGAATATTTGGAAAAATATACCTTTGAGAAATCTACCCAATTCTTGAAATGAAAATTGCTATAATTTATAGTAGGTAGATTTTTTAAAATAAAATGTTGTAATTGAAAGCAATGTAAGTAGGATGATATAATAAACAAAAGTAAATGAAAGTATGTTGCTATTTCTAGCATTTAACACAAAAAGCACTATCAACTGCTTACCGGGCGTCCAAATTTTGATGCTTGTTGGAGTTTAGTTTTTGAACTACTTGGTTTACCTTAAAGAATTACACAAGATTCAAGTTAAAATTACCAACTTTTAAATTTAACCTTGATAATTATTCTTTATAAAAACTTACCTGTGAATATAACAAGATTTTGAGCAGAAACTCTTGCCAAATCGGGAAGTGTTTTGTTGAGGTATTTAGGAGATAAATAATCAACCGAATCCGAAACTATAATGAGAGAAAATGACTTAGCCCTATAAGGCAAAGGGAACTTGATGTCAGCAACACGAACAAGTCCCTTTCGCACAAGACTCCTACATGACACGTCAGCATCTTCTATATCATACGGTTCAACTCCCCATGCTTCAGTGTCCTTTTCTTTTGTCAACTGAGACACTATTGAGCAAGTATCGGGCCCCACATGCAGTACTTTATGCATGCTATCACCATACGTTTTCTTTAAAATGGGAATCGCCGTGTGAACATCAAACGTACAACTAAAGTCACCTGAAAAACGTTAAATCTTGTGAGAAAAAAGTTATACTGCTTCTGCAGACTGCTAAAAAGGTTATTCTTCCAGCAACCCCTGAGCTGAGCCGGCCCACACTGTGAGCCAGTCCATATTGTGTGTCGTTATGGATCTTAAACAAGAAATCCATTACCTTGAATCTTGCTAAATGCTTTATAGTCCCCGGATCCACCTACATTCAAGAAAAAGTGCTAAAGTAAATATAAGAAGCAAAATGCATACACATTTAGGTGAAATATCATGAATTTTGAAACAAGAATGTAGAATTGAGTCTTGTTAACAAGATTAGTACAAACCTGAGCCCCGATAAACATAGCCAATCACAAGGACAGTTCCCTAAGCATTAAAAAAGATTGAATTAAATTTTGTGTGAGTTAGAGTTACGGCATTGTGCCTGATATATACATGTATGTATATATCAGGCACAGAATGTATCAAACACAGTGTGCTTGATACATACAAGTACAAGTATCATAGGCACAATGTGTCAGATACTTGTACTAAAAACAATACATGAGAGATTATGAACTTACAAGTAACACAAGTACAACGGATAATAGAGGAGAAGCTTTTGATTTAGAATGAAAAATCCCCCCTAGTGGATTGCTTCCACCACCCACAAATCGCCTTGTGGGATTACCTGGTCTTCTTGACATGGCTATTTGTGTAAATTATATTAGCTTAAAAGACTCCAACTGTATGAAAAAAAATCATCATTAGAAGCTTTATAGACATGTTTTTGTAATTATATACTCCATTAGTCCAAAAGGTCCAGTTCTGATTTTAAAGATTTACATCTAGTACTTTTCAGATTCATAGTTGAAAGGGATTTTAGTTTCTTTATTCCAAAATGTTAATGTTATTGTATTATCATAATGTTGTCGATTTGAATTACAAATAGTGAAAAACAAGTCATCTGGGTAACGAAAGTCTACATGTGAATCAAGGATCAAATCTATCAAGATTCAACAGGCAATGACAAATCATATAACAAAAAGTAAAAGAAACAACTACATTCACCTGATACAAAAACGGCATTTGGGTTAACAAAAGAGGCAAAAAATATATGATTGAATAACGTCACAAGTAGGACTTTCCATAAATGGAAAGACAGAAAGCAGAAGGGCATGAATCCCAAGAACTTGTTTTCATCAGATTGAATCAAAAGTCAAATAACGATTCAAGATTTTCAAAACCCATGAACAGAAATCGATCATACGTTGAAAGAAGACTGAGAAACTTGATATAGATAGTAATGGAGTTTAAAGCACTGACCTTTGAAGATGAATCTGTTAATGGGAAGAAGTCATCTTTTTCTTGGATCTATAAAGGCTGGATCTTGGATCTGTTAAAGAAAACGAGTTGTGTGTGAAAATTGATGCTTTCAGAAATCAGACGTTCAAATAGTAGGGGTGTGAGCTAGAAAGAAATAGACAGAATTAAAGAGTCGAACAAGTTGGGAAATCTGATGGGTAACGGGGTGTCGTGGGCCACGTTAAAATGATTTTGGATCTTGATTTCTCTGTCGGCAACGCTGGTCATAAGCTTTTCTTTACTTTTTATTTGTCCTTTTTCAATAATATGGTTCATTTCCGACCATGGCATTGTGGTGGGGATCGAATTAAAATGACGTCGTTTTGGTCCACAAATTTGGTCATAAGCTTATGTTGATACTTGATACATTTTGAGAGAATACAAATTATGGTCGATCGTACAAATTGGATCTGGATAGAGAGATTTAGGGTGAACAGAGTGCACTTTTTGATGAGGTTATTGTTCAAAACTAAAATGTAAACCGTAAATACAGTTATTATATTTTCGAAACCAGATGGTGCAGCTATTTTTGCAGTGCGATTATGCAGTTTTTTTATAAGGCTGTGGTTTGGTATTTAACCGCGTGAAAATTTATTATGTTCGTAATGTTAATACTTACATATCAATATAAACTCATTGTTAGGACAAAATAATACGTTACAATATTCATATTTTAATAAAAATATGATCATTAAATTATGAATGCGTTGTAACAATAATTTTTTTTAAATATATTGATATTAATTCCTAATTGTTAAGTATAAAACTTAATAATTTTGATGTGTTTGGTTATTTTTTAAACAATAAAATAGTGTATAAAATTAAAAATATTAACAAAGTATCTTATTTTGATATACAAACACATACATACACACGTACGTGTGTGTGTGTGTGTATATATATATATATATATATATATATATATATATATATATATATATATAGGATTAGGTGTCTAAGGCAATAACTAAATTGGTATATGTTTGAACTATTATCAAAGTCCTTTTGGATTGCCCTTAAACCTGGTAATTGAATATGATGACTTTTAGAGAAAGAAGCTGATTTATTGATTTATTATATGATTAATTGTCACACCCCGTTAAAAGCGGAAATAAAAGGGTGACATGCTAAGGTCTCATAACACAAGGTAATAGAAGTACCAACCATAATCCTTGATCATTTTAAGTTTGCACCATATTCGAAACAGTAACATTTTAGTTGGTGACTTGGCTTACTGATCGTTTCCCGAAAAGCATGCAAAAATAAGGGTCAACTATAAAATAGTTGGTGAGTTCACATGTTTATAATGGAATATCGTTTCAGGAAAATAGTTTTGTTCAATGAAAAGTTTGAACTCATAAAAATAATGAATGCTAATGCATTCCTGTTCACAACCAAGCCTAACGACCGTTCTTGACCCGTTCTATCATGTCCATGTTTTCATGATATTTGTTCACGGAAATATGCACTCACAATTCTCAACGAGTGGGGGCTGTTTACCCCAAATAATGTTATCAATACAACTGTCGGCTCGAATACGAGTTAATAGGTTGTATCGGTTCTCCGAGGACTTAACATACAAAGTTCATAACATAGAGTTATATCACAAAGTTTATAGCAAAAGCTTAGTAAACAACATCGTTCCAAGTTCAATGAGCTCATAAAACATAGCTCAATAAGTTCATAAAACAAAGGTCAACAAGTTCACAAAATAGAGTTCATTAAGTTCATAAAACAAAGTTCAAAAGCTCATAAAACAGTACAGATAGTTCATAAAAAAGTAGCATGTTTTCCACCCTAAAACATGAAAATGGTAAAAAGGGGGCTGTGGATACTCACAAGGGAGAGTCTGCGGTTCGAGCTTCGCAGTTCGGTGTTGTCGAGGTCGATTTCTACTAGTGCCATACGGAACAAATAGTTTCTAGTGAGATATAACTCACTAAACCTTTATCCAAGAACTACCTATCCAACTAGTAGTGTCGCAAAGTGCCCAAAGTTTGTTAGTTCATTATCGGTAATATTAGATTCACGGTGTCTTGTGTTCAAAAATCCACAAAGGCATGAAAATGAACTCTAAAAATTACAAAAATTTATTTTCTGTTTCTAACAGAGAGCACGAGTGTCCAGGAATTTTATAGAAAATTTTGAAGGTCATTTGATATTTAATTGTAATTCAAGTCTAAATAATAGGAAAAGTTCAAATAAATAGTAAACGGTTGCGAAAATTCCCAAATTAATTTTTAAAGGTTCTCACGGTGTTACCAAAGTTGAAAAAAATATGGGTTCGTGCCTTTGAGTCTTATGACCTGGCTTTGTAAATTCATGCTCTAATTCAATGAAAAATCTGAGCAAAATACCAAATTGTATAAAAATTTAGATGTCATCCTAATTTTGTGAATATATCAGTTCTACAACTTTTCATATTTTTATCTCTTCTGTAAATGATTATTTTGATTTATTTTAAATTTATGGCCATTAAATTCTTATTTTTGTAGAAAAATAAGGATTTTGTTTTAGCACTTAGGTTTTACAGAACATTCCTTAAACACATGACCTTTCATAAATGTAACGCATGCGTTTCCAGGCTAGGCATTTTTTGTTAATGTAATAGTCTAGGTTAACCTTTGTAACTTTGAAGTATTAATGATGAAATATTTGAGTATTATGTGAATTATGTGTTTGTTTTCTTAATTATTATGATTTAATGAATTAAGAATAAAATAAACGTCAAAATTAAAGTGTGAGATAAGCCCGATATCTTTACATTACGTTTTAGTGGTTGAAACAAGGATTGCGGAGATATAAGGAACGCCGAAATCCGAGTTATAACGAAGAAGTAATGACCCGTCGAAGTTTCGCGACAGAACCGACACGACGATGAGTAACGTAAAAATTGAGTTTATGCTAGAACGATAATTAGCCTTAGTGATCTAAATGAAAGTCGTCGAGTTTGTTAAACCGAGAGCGTGCATAAAAAGAACGCCCATATCTGACTTTGTATGAGGAAGTTATGATTTTTCGAAGTTTCAGCTTAGCAGTGTGCAGCCCGAAACTCGAATATGAGATCGAGTGAATTCTAGCCGAAACAATCTAAACGAGAATCGAAGATCTCGTTGATAGCAGTCCAACGGAAGAAAGACAGACGAAAACGGACGTCGGATGAAGAAGTTATGAATTTATAACAGAGTTTTCCTGTCCCGGCCTGCTAAAAATAAATAATAAAAATAAAGTCAAAATTAGCCGACGGTGTGACAACCCGATATTTTGAGACAATAAAATGTAACACCAGTCAAATTTATGTCAAAATATAACTTTCCTAAAATCTTATTTGGTTTAAATAAAGTAGTAGGAATCGTATCAAAGTTTTCGTACATATAAAGAACCCTAAAATCCGAGTTATAACGAAGAAGTTATGATCAACTGAAGATTCTCGGCAAAACCGACAACACCGATTAAACGAAAAACGCGAAGTTTCAACACAATAGTTTTTAGCCTTAAGTATCTAAATGAAAGTTGTACATAACATTAAACCGTAAACATACGTAAAAAGAACGTCCAAATCTGACTTCATATGAGGAAGTTATAATTTTTCCAAGATTCGGATATAGCAGTAGACAGCTAAAAACTCGAAATAGAGATCGAGAGACTTTTGGCCGAAACAACCTAAATGAGAATTGAAGGTCTCAACAATATTAGTGCAACGGTAAAAAGTCTGACGAAAACGGACATCGGATGAAGAAGTTATGGATTTTTAACGGATTTTTCGTGTCCCGGCCCGTTAAAAATAAATAATTAAAAATAAATTCAAAATTAGCCAATGAAGTCTAAACGAGAGTTGTAGAGTATATTCTCACCTACCCGTGCATATAAAGAACGTCGAAAACGGAGCTCGTACGCGAAAGTTACGGATTTTACAAGTTCGAGGCCCAAAATCCGAGGCTGTCAGGTCTGCCACGACGTGGCACGGTTCGCCGCGACCCGGCCAGTGACTGAGAGTGTCCAATCAACAGAAGAGGATAAGGCTGACTCACCACGACGTGTCACACCCTCTGCCACGACGTGGCACACCCTCTGCCACGACGTGGCACTCAAAAAATGGCCCTATAAATAGATTTCAAGGGCTCCAGGTTTCATTGCTCAGTTTCCTTCTTTCTCGCACCGAAACTCTGCGTTTAAGCCCCTGAGACCCTCCCGAAGCCCCGATTTTCACCTTCAAGTTCCGAAGGAAGGTTTTGTGTTCCCGAGATTCCCGAGAAAATCAACTTTTCCAAGTCGAAGTTCTGCTCGATTATCATCTCGCTTTCTCCCAATCAATCAAGTGAGTTCATACCCCCTTGAATTAACATTTCAAATGTTGTTAATGATTATAAATGCTTTATAGGGGGGAATACAAGTGGAATCATGTTTAGTTATTATATCAATCACATGTGATTAATAACTAACATGTAAATGGCTTTACTTTACGTAACTGTTTTACCAATCAGATTTCTTCAAATGTTTATCTTAAACGTTTTTAGGTGTTTAAAACACTTTATTAAGCTGTTTATTAAACATTGTATGTTCATTTCAAACCCTGTTACATTGTGTTTCAAACAAAGGTTCCTTTATACTTAAACCGTTTTTGTCAAACAAATACTTCCAAACCGTTTTACAAACTGACATCAAGTCGATCTTTTCTTAGGTATTAATTTTTTTCAAAGGTTTTATAAAACTCCTTATATGCTTTTATATTGTCAATTGCATGCCTATATATGTATAGTTATATAAATAATGTTTAAAAGACTTAGGAAGGCTAACCCGCTTTATTTCCTTTTCCCCGTTGGGATGTGGTCTGGTAGGGTATCGGGTATCCGTCTGAAGGTTGTTTAACTATCAGTTATATATCATGTATACATATAGAGACATAAAAGTTTTCCTCGGTCAGTTCAGTACCTTTGGGTAGCAAAGGCATACTTCAGGTTATACACGTATATGGTTAGTAACTATTATAGGTATAGTTAGGAGATACCACTTACTATTCCAAGTACAGGGTATCACACAAGAGTCAGTTCATTCATGAGTCTATACTAGTACATTACATGATACATGAGTACGTTTACATAGATACGCTTACATGAGTACGTTTACATAGATACGCTTACATGAGTACGTTTACATGAATACTTTTACATGAATACTTTTACGTAGATGTTATATGGCGAGTTACTATTACATATTATATGTGTAGATACTGTTATATGGCGAGTTACCATTCAAACTTCAACATCACAAACCACCACCTCCAGCCTCTCTGTAATTCTTTAAGAATCAGAATTCATTCTTTAATAATAAGAATTCATTCTTTAATAATCAAAGTTAATTCGCGGTAAAAAAAATCATGCTTATTTTTTAATATTGTAAAAAGAGAAATAAGTAAATATGCATTGATGTTATATAGAAAAAATGTATTTTAGTCGATATTAGGCGTACAGATGATGGAAAAACTATTTATTACTTGTTTGGTCAAAACCCAACTATGGTTCAAACAGTTGAACCATAACTTTAAGCTGAATTCATAACTTTATAATAAAAGACTGAGAAATTTAAAGTATGTCCCAATCGAATAGGAAATGTAGGTGGCAATTCAGCTTTTGTTGTAGTGGTGGCTACCTCATATGATTTCATTGAAATATCAACATCTTTCTTGTCATTTCCAGACTAGAATTCTACTAAATATCCATAATAATCCCTTTTCCTATAAAAAGAATAGAGTCCCAGTATAATGATGCAAAGTTTTGAAATGGGTTGCACAAAATAGTAAATTATGTATGTTTTGAACTTACATCTTGTAATAAAATACATCTGATCACCAGAACCACCATATGAATAAATGAGATGATCATCATGACCTTCTTGATATCGTTACAAATGATATTGAGTTATGATTCCACTTCTGTCGATACTCCACTCCTGATACCTTTTGCATTTTGACCATTACCTCTTGATCCCTCTTTCTACTCTATTGATGACAAAATCCTCCATGAAGCTCAGCTAGCATGAATTACATTTTTGTACCTAACTGAGCAGATTCCTTTATTCCATAATCAGTTTCCACACCTAACTTTGAAACTTTTATCATTTATTCTACCATCTCTATCAACATTAAATTGTAAGAGGGATAATTAGAATCAACAACAACACTAAAATAGAAAAAAGAATATTAAGTGAATCTAAAGAATATCAAAAAAAATATTCATATTAAAAGCTAGCAATTGAACAAATTTGTCAAACAAATGACTATCTACATAAAATGAAGCATAACTAGTTAGATTAGGACCTTACTATGAAGATATCAAGTTCAAAATCAAACTAACGCCACAAAAATGGTCCAGCATTTCTAGCTCCTTGGAATTTTTAAAAAACAGTGTACGCTAACACGTAGAAGTTGATATGTGCAATGGATAATCAAGTTATAAAAACCCGAATCATAAATTTGGATTTATCAATTTAGATCCCAAAGTAAGTATCCAGTTTGCAACTATAATTACATGTTGCAATTTGTATGTACTAATCAACTAAACTATACAAAGGACTAGCAATAGAGAGAATAAGATCAATTTTGAGTCATTTGTATCTCTTTCTCTTAGTAAATTCCATTTTAGCAACAAGTGTGATATGAAACAATTATAAAACCAAAAAAAATCACATGAATGTAAACATAAATCGGATAATCCTTGCTCCAATTATGATGAGTAGTGAAGTATAAATAAAATAGGAAGATCAAAGAAAAAGAATTTTGACTGGCCATCATATCATTCGCCTTGCTCAATTAGCTTAGCATTGTAGACAGAGATCTAAGGTTCTAAAGTAGCCATGGAGATCGATCAATGAGATTAGATGAATATGATATAAGGATTCAAGGTTTACTTTGTTGTTTGACAGAGAGATAGAGAGGAAAGATCATATCGCTTTTTTTAAACGAGACAACAATTTATCAAAGAGTAGGAAAGAGACATCATGATGGCCCTGTCTGTGATAAATCCTCCGTTGGAGAAGAAAGGGTACGATGAAGAGGAAACATAAATGATAGTGAAATAGGATACCAGTGGTGGTCCAACGATGGCTTTGTACGTATGTGGAGACGGCAAGTCGATGACAGGAGATAGCATTCTTCATCATTTACTTCTTATGTGTGAATCCTATTTTATCCCAAAAAAATTCCCAAAATTAGGTCGATATATAGTTGGTGCTTTAGAAATCAAATTCCTTGTTAATCTCAACTACCATAATTATAAGATTATCATTTAAAATTAATTAAATGATTTATATGCTAAATTACCATAGTACCATTTTTCAATTGATTGGTTGAGAACGTGTCATACATTCATACAATATTTATAGGTTATATAAAAACCTAACTCTTTCTCTTTTCTCTCTCTCTCTCTCTCTCTCTCTCTATATATATATATATATATATATATATATATATATATATATATATATATATATATATATATATATATATATATATATATATATATATATATATATATATATATATCATGATTAAAAATATTGTGTTGATAATATTCCCCTAAGTACAGTACACTAAACAAAAATTCAAACAACTAAGTTGGCTTTAGTATCGCTTCACTTAGCTCCATCTTTATGTTGGATTCAATAGTCAAGTGACATTTATTTTCATGGAAATATCATGAGAATCCATTTGTATATTAAGTTGTTATGATCAAAAGAATATACATAAATAAATATGAGGTGCGTATAGATCAAACGAAGAGGACTAATTAATATTTTTAGTTTTGCACATTTTTTATTTTTTAGAAATAGTCAAACATATGAAAATTAATAATCTTTATACTTAACTAGCAGTGTACCCACGCAAAACGGCGGGGTGTGTAAGTTCTTTCAGATATATGTTTCATTTACAAAAATGTTATGTTCCAAAAGAAAGTACATGACGAAGAGAATATAATCAAAACTATGGTGTTATTTGTTACATGATACATTAAAATAACCGATAAAAAGAAACCGATCAAGACGACACAAAATATGAAATGTTTAAGTTGTCAAACAAAAATAATAGAATTATATAAGAATACACAAATATGAAAATGTGTAATAACACATGACTGATTATACATTATTAATCGTGCAATACTTCTTTATACACCACTCTAGGTGTGAGACCCGTATATTACACGGTTTGATTTTAAAAAAGATTAAACATTAAATTAAAGTGTAAACAGAAAATATTTTTTAAGGTACAACTTTAAAATAAGAAAGGAATAAACGTATTTATTACAATTTAATATCATATATATGATATTTAATACTTTACATATATAAGTATATATGACTTTAATTTTAAAAATTGAAACAAATCAAAAATTGACAAGTGGATAATATTTATTTCAAAAATACCATAAAATGACAAGTGTCAAAATTAATGAGAGATTAACATATGGCAAAAAAACATTCATTTATTAAGGAGGATTACAAAATTTCAAAAATATAATAAAATGACAAGTGTCAAAACTCATAAGAGATTTACACATGACAAAATGAATCTTCATTTATTATAGTTGATTCAAAAATATAATAAAATGACAAGTGTCAAAACTAATGAGAGATTGACACATTGCAAAATGAATCTTCATTTATTATAGTTGATTTGGTGTATAAACTGTTAGATTAGTGTCTAAGTCCATAACTATTTTGGTATGTACTTGACCCGATGGTGCATGGTCCTTTTGGGTTGCCTTCACCAAAGCAACTTGATTGGAGAAATAAATAGAGAGAGGTTATTATGCTTTATTAATATGTTATAAGAATAATATATTAAAGGAGAAATCATATTTGTTTAATTAATATTGGTCAATAATTAATTAAGAATTAACTTTGTGGTCAAATGTAATTAATTAAACTAGAGGGGCTGAATTGTAATTATGTGATAGTTACAAAATAAGGTAAGGATTATTTTAAGGATAGGTTGGACGAATTTGAGGTGATAAGGACCTTAGAATTCGACTATGATAAGGATTCAAGGCTTATCTTATGGGTTGTTTGGTAAGCAAGCAACTAGATAAGGATAAGGACTGAAACCCTATCTCTACACCTATATAAACACCCCTTGACTCATGAATTCGGCCAGACCTTCCCTAAGGCTTCTTAGGAACGAATTCAATACCTCCCCTCTCTCCTTATACCTTCTCCATTTGCTCTTGGTGTTTGTAAGTCATTAGAGGAGTGAAGCTTGTGACTCTAAGCCTTCCAAAGTCAATTCAAGGAGGAATTGGGATTGTTATTGCTACATAACAATCAAGGTAATATCTTAAACCTAATTATATGTTAATATCGATTTCCATATGCTAGAATTAGGGTTTATAGTCTTGGATTCAAAGCATGTACAATAGAGAAACCTAGATCCAAGCATTAGGGTTTGTATGAGCACATAGGATGTCTTATGACCAAAACCCATCATAAACTTCATCACCTTTTAAATTTTCGTTAGGCTTCACTAATACTTTTGTATTGCAACGTGAAACCCCTCTGGTAATGCAACATAAAGTTTTCCATGTGAGAATATTGGGTTTGAAAGATGGGTACCTATATTTGGAATTGTTTGTCCCCGAGCTTTATTGATTGTCATTGCAAAGAACAATCGAATAGGAATTGTTTTCTTTTTAGCTTGAATGAGAACATGTAATCATCATATGGACATAAAAGAATCTTAGGCAAAAATATCATTTTTACAGCATGTTGACCAACATCTATTTCTGTATCAATGACATTTTGCTAAAAGCTTTTGCATATCAATCGGATGCCATTACACGATCCATTTGTTGGGACAATATTTCGTAACAGTATTATCGCGCATCCAACTTTTAATCGAAGGTAATGCAGAGGTAAACCACTAACACTGATCGAGTTCAAGAATTTCAACGGATAGAAGCCATTTTTATCATCTATGGATTCATCGACACTATATTAAATTCTCTCTTCTTCGTGAAATCGATCGATCATGTTATCGTTAATCGCATCAGCATTATTGTTTTTTGTAGATAATATTGCCCACGATGGTGATTTAGTGTGTGTGTGTGTGTAGATATAGCAGCAACGACAATGGTGGGTTTCACAAAATCTACCAAAATGATTAGGGTTTCTGGATGAAGAAAGAAAGAGAGAGTAGAGAGAATAAAGAAAACAAACATCGGTGGTGAATTTCTATGATGCCTGTTGTAAATCAATTTAAATCGAAAAACTTTAATAGCTTATTATATAGAAGAATAGCCATATTCTTGATCATGCAACAAACACAGGAACAATCAAAAGAAGAAGAAAATCAGCGATTCAAAATTAAATAAAAAAATATAAGAGAGTAAGGAAACTCATGGTTACGGTGCCGAAGATTGAAGAGAATAAGGAGGGAGATGGAAGACATTTGGGAGAAACGGCAGACGAAGATGTATGGAGGATTTTAGGGTTTACCGTAAGTTACAAATAAGATTCACATGTATAAATTTGCATTACAAGCTTAATAAGATTGCACATGGTGTTATAAAAATTGTACATCTTAATTTTCAAGAAACATCAAATATGTTTTATATAATAGTAAAGATAAAGATAATTAGAGATTAATATCAAAATATATATATATATATATATATATATATATATATATATATATATATATTACAGTATTCATAGTTTAATCATCATATTTTTATTAAATAGTTACTGTAATATAATATTTTGTCCGAAAAAATAGATTGATGTTAATGTGAAACGATTAAGATTACAAATTTTATAAATTTTATGTATTTTTACATAATAGACAAGTGCTAAAAAAAATTTAAAAAAATGATTATCAAATGAAAAAGCTATGAAAAAAGGTATCTAACTTATAGTGTTTTAAAAATACAATCAAACTAAAAAGATATAAAAATATAATAATATATAACTTTTCTTTTTAAAATATTATTATGACGGTTAGAAAAGATTATTCTAGTTCACAATGTTATTTGAAAAACAAATATTTTTTTTCTAGTTTAAAGGTATCTATAAAACACTTTATATAGTTGTTGCCCTATTATAACATTAACCCTAAATTTTATGGGATCAAATTTTTGTTTTTCATTGACTTCCATAACAAAACATCCAAACTTAACTCATTTGGAATATTAAAACATCCAAGTGATCAGCCGGCATAAGTTTATCATCACAATTCCTTCCAAAGTTTTGCACTTCGAAAAAAAACAAATCAAAACACAAATGACAAAACCTTTGATGAAAAAGAGTGTAATTCCCTTTGGAATATGCTCAAAATCCAATTACTTTGTTAACAATCTTCTAGTAGCCTTCCTTACAACCCCAAATCTATATAAAAACATACGATGAAAGATCAAAAAAAGGGTTATCGATTTCAAAACAGGAATGAAGTACTTATCATGTTGCAGCCCAGACTTCTTCTTTCATGTAGCAGTCATCTCCATGATCGTCTTGTTTGCAGGCATGATGTCTGGACTCACACTTGGACTCATGTCAATGAGCCTCGTTGACCTTGAAGTTCTTGCAAAATCAGGAAAACCCATGGATCGTCTTCGTGCATGTAGCCATTTAATCTTTATTTTTTTATTTTTGTTTTCCCAAATTAATCTAAGTTTTATAAAACTTCTTGAAATTTAGCATAAATCTTGTCTCACTGCAGCAAAGATTTTATCGGTTGTGAAAAGGCATCATTTAGTTCTTTGCACACTCTTAATCAGCAATGCCACGGCCATGGAGGTATATAATTAATTATTCATGAACCAAAAAAAAAATCATAATTTTTATAACTTTTTAAACCTAGTTAAAATGTGGTATTAATTATTTCAGGCACTTCCTATATTCTTGAACAATTTGGTCCCTGAATCGGTTGCTATTATTATTTCCGTGACACTGATTCTTCTGTTTGGTGAGGTTAGCATTTTATTTGTTAGTAATAGTCAAGGGCTCAATTATCGAAAGTTGAAGTGTGAAAGTTTCAGTTCCAAAGTGGATTTGGGCTTCTTTTGGACATTGGGCTTTTATGTCAGCTATTTAGTATGACAGTGTGGGTCAGCTCAGAGTTGTTAAAAGAATACATATTGTATTTTAACAAAGTCAAAATGTAAAAAAGAAATGGTCAATTGAAGTGTTGGTTTCTACGTTTGAGCAGATAATACCACAGTCTATTTGCACGCGTTATGGCCTAGCAATCGGTGCAGCCGTGACTCCACTAGTTCGTGTTCTAGTTTGGATATGGTTTCCTGTTGCATATCCGATAAGCAAGGTGAGTTTTTTTTTTCTTATTAAGCTATTATACTTTGAATAATTTACAGTTTAGCCCCGATTGATCATTTTTACTATTGAATTAGGTGCTAGATTGCATATTGGGGAAGGGACACGTGAGTCTTTTTCGTCGAGCTGAGTTAAAGACATTAGTTGATTTTCATGGTAATAAGGTAAAATATTTTTACTTTTTTTAGTAGTTAAATACAAGAAACGGTAATGTACCTTCATTTATTTTTTGTATTTCTTTCTATTACAACAATATAATTCCAATATTTTCTTATTAACGTGTTCTATTTTAAGAAATCTACTCGATCACAACGTTGTAGTTTTAATTTTTTTAACTTTTATTATTATAACGTTATTCTTTGAAAAAACTTTACCCAATTATAGTAGTGGAAATTGTAATGTACTTGGATGACATTTACATAACTGCATAGATTTTTCATAATACAATGTTGTAATTCAAAACGAAAGGAGAATCTTATAATTAACAAATCACCAAAAGCACATTGCTATTTCTTTGAAGATTAATATATGTGATGAAAATTCATGGTGTACTTTATGAAGGCGGGGAAAGGTGGAAGTTTGTCACTTCATGAGACAACAATCATTGGAGGAGCACTTGAACTTACCGCAAAAACAGCACGTGATGCAATGACTCCTTTGTCTCAAATTTTTTCAGTTGATATCAATGCCAAACTTGATAGGTACCACACATTAATCATTAACACCTCAAGCCCAAAGCTACATAGTTACAAAGTTACAACTAGTCCAATAACCTCTAATCATATTAAGGTCATATTTGCATGTAAATATGAATTTCTCAAAAAAACTATTAAATTTAAACAGAATGGTAAAGTAGTCATGTTATCGTTCAGTACAATCATTCAGCTGTCTAAACAAGCAACATGTTTTTAGTCAGAAGCAAATTTCTCGAAGTTTCTGTCTAATTCATATATTGATTCAAATTCTACGAAACAGCCCCTAAACTTTGGTAGAAGTTATTGGACCCACAACATAATTATCACTTTTTGTCCATGTGGGACCGAGTTATTAAGTATCAATAATGTAACAAGATTTAGTTTCATTTTCAATTATATTAAATAATAAGTTGTTGTGTCTCAGGAATTTGATGAATATGATAATCGAGAAGGGGTATAGCAGAGTGCCAGTATATTATGATCAACCGGGAAACATAATCGGAGCCCTTTTGGTAATTAGTGGGTTAACGTAAATATTGGGGATAATCGCATAAAAGATCGACATATGATATAACATATGATATGAGATGTAATAAATTAACCACTTTTTTTACAAATACTTCAAATTACCACCAATTTTATAGATTTTGGGTCACGAAACTCTAAAAAAGATTTGCGAAATCGTATTTTGCTGACAAAAAAAAAAGATTTTGCTAACAATATTGTAACTTTATTGCAAAATATGAATATATTTTTCTAATAGAATAATTTCACAACCAATAAACTGCAAATTGGTAGTTCTTTTGTGTTATTGGTTAAAAAGATGGTTAATAGTTTATGATTATTATCTTCGGGTAATTACTCGAATTATTTTCTTGAGGTTATCTATGAATAAATTTATTCATCATGAACTAACTTGTAGGTGAAGAATCTAATGACTATAAATCCAGCAGATTGTGTACCAATAAAAAATATCACTCTTCGCCTGATTCCAAGGTATATTTCAATATTGAGTTTAATAGCTTATGCAATGTAACAAAATATTATATATATTTTTTTGGTATTTTATAGAGTTTCAGACACAATGCCATTATATGACATTTTAAATGAGTTCCAAAAGGGGCTTAGTCATATAGCTGTAGTCATAAAACTGCCAAGTGGAAGAATCGAGCAACCAACCAACAAGGGCCCGAGTGAAGGTGAGTATATGATGCAATATTTCTCTAGTATTGTCTACATTGTTTAAAAAATATTTAAAATAAAATAATTTTTGCCCTGAATTTTTCTATTAAAATAGACAGACGTTTTTTGTTTCGTATGAACTAACGTAAATGGTAATTTTACCTTTGAAACATATTTAATCAATTAAAAACATCAAACATCAATAACCAAGAAAATCACTTTTTTTTCTTGAACATGTCCTCCTTAAATCCATTATGTAGAATAAATTGTTTCTTTATTGAACCAAATAAACCGTATGAACAACCGTAAATGACCATTTTACACTTAGAAGATTCTTAACTAATCAAAAAGATCAAACATTCTTAACTGATCAAAAAGATCAAACATCGATAACCCTAACCCAAAAAAATTCATTTTTTCTTGAACATGTACTCACTAAATCCATTAAGTTGAATAAAGATTGTCTCTTTATTGAACCGAATAAACCATATGAACGAACGTTAATGACCATTTTACCCCTTGGAACATTCTTAACCGATCAAAAAGACCAAACATCAATAACCCAGTAAAATTCACTTTTTTTCTTGAACATGTACTCACTAAATCTATTAAGTTGAACAAAGATTGTCTCTTTATTGGGCCGAATAAACCATATGAACGAACGTTAATGACCATTTTACCCCTTGGAACATTCTTAACCGATCAAAAAGACCAAACATCAATAACCCAGTAAAATTCACTTTTTTTCTTGAACATGTACTCACTAAATCTATTAAGTTGAACAAAGATTGTCTCTTTATTGGGCTGAGTAAACCATATGAACGAACGTTAATGACCATTTTACCCCTTGGAACGTTCTTAACCAATCAAAAAGACCAAACATCAATAACCCAGTAAAATTCACTTTTTTCTTGAACGTGTACTCACTAAATCCATTAAGTTGAACAAAAATTGTCTCTTTATTGGACCGAATAAACCATATGAACGGACGTAAATGACCATTTTACCCTTTGAAACATTCTTAACCGTTCAAAAAGATCAGACATCGATAACCTAGTAAAATTCACTTTTTTCTTGAACATGTCCTCATTAAACTCATTAAGTTGAACAGAAATTGTCTCTCTATTGGACCGAATAAACCATATGAACGAATGTAAATGACCATTTTACCCCTTGGAACATTCTCAACAGATCAAAAAGATCAAATATCAATAACCTAGTAAAATTCATTTTTTTCTTGAACGTGTACTCACTAAATCCATTAAGTTGAACAAAAATTGTCTCTTTATTGGACCGAATAAACCATATGAACGGACGTAAATGACCATTTTACCCTTTGAAACATTCTTAACCGTTCAAAAAGATCAGACATCGATAACCTAGTAAAATTCACTTTTTTCTTGAACATGTCCTCATTAAACCCATTAAGTTGAACAGAAATTGTCTCTCTATTGGACCGAATAAACCATATGAACGAATGTAAATGACCATTTTACCCCTTGGAACATTCTCAACAGATCAAAAAGATCAAATATCGATAACCTAGTAAAATTCACTTTTTTCTTGAACATATCCTCATTAAATCCATTAAGTAGAACAAAGATTGTATCTTTAGTGGACGAGTAAACCGTATTAAGGAACATAAATGACCATTTTACCTCTTGGAATATCTTTAACCGATCAAAAAGACCAAAACATCAATAACCCAAGGAAATCATTTTCTTTCTAGAACATGTCCCCATTAACTCCATTAAGATACAATCTTCTTTCCTTCATATAGCCAAGTATTGAAAAGGAATCTATTTGCAGTGAGAGTAGATATTTTGAACGAAAGGTGTCAAAGCTATGGAGGTTCAAGAAGCAGGAGAGCATTTAACAAATTTAAGACGATTTCTGGTAGTGGTAATGTGTCAAGGGCAGAATCGTCAAAGAGCAGAAGGTGGTCGGATAAGTTCCTTCCTGAAGTACTTAATATAATGGAAAAACCATTTTCTTCTTTTAGACAAGAAGGGGAAGTCGTAGGCATCATTACAATGGAAGATGTTATGGAGGAGCTTCTAAATGTATGATCACTTTAATCTTTTCAAAGATTCTAACCACTTTGAATATTGATTTTTTTTATTAATTTTGGGTTTTGATTTATTGTGTAGGATGAGATATTCGATGAAACAGATCATCATAAGGAGTAATAAGATGGAGACAAGACCATATAGAGGACACTTGGTGATCTTGCAACTGTATAATTGTAGTTGCAAATGAATCTTTGATGAAAATAGTATTAAATTCGTTTAATTTATATTAATAAAATGATTGCCTTCTTTACATTAGTTACACAACAGTAAATCAGAAGCCTTTATTAGACGAGTACATTGTATTTTGATCTCGAATAGTGAAGGAGCTGCAATGTATTTGAAAACCCAAACAAAATGCTCATTTAGGCATTTCATCGAACATGTAAACTACGTTGTTTTCTCTCCTCATTCACTCGATAAGCGTTCATTGTCTCGTTTTCCCAAGATTTTCTAATCGTGGATTTTGTACACCTCATTACTGCGGATGTTTCAATTACAACGGATTCTTGCGAAACAAGTTTCAATTTTAACACCTCTGAATGTAATTTCCTTAAACTCCTGTAAGTTTTTACATCATCACAAGGAAGTTCATTGTAGGGTGGATGATTGGAGCGTCGGCGACATCAAGAAACATGGGTTTGATGTAAATGATTCTACAAAAGTGAAATTCTAGTGGGTGTTTCTTCTGAAAATCGGATCTTTGACATAAGAACGTAAATGAACAGTGAACTCATCAAGGTGAACTGCTTGCTTGCTAAGCTCACCAAATCACAACAATACACAAAAACCCTTCAATTGTTCCACAAAATTCAGTCTTCCCACTATCTAAAACCAGATCAATATACCCTCTCTACAACCCTCACAGCTTGCGCCAATCTCCGTGATGACACCGCCGGAAACCAGGTCCACGCGCAAGTTATCAAAACCGGCTATAAAATCTACTCACACGTAGCCAACACTCTGCTCTTCCTCTACTCCAAATCAGAAGACTTGGCTTCAGTAAAACGGGTTTTCGCAGAGATAAAAATCCCGGATGTGTATTCATGGACAACACTATTGTCTGCGTGCACAAACCTCGGGGAAGTTGATTATGCATGCCACCTGCTCGATCAAATACCCCACAGAGACGAAGCTGTCTGGAACGCCGTAATCACAGGTTGCGCAGATAATGGGTATCCATCCATCGCATTGGATATGTTCAATCGAATGCACTTGTTGGGAATTAGACATGATAACTACAGTTACGCTAGCGTTTTGAGCATGTGTTCTTCAGAATTAATCGACTATGGTGTACAAGTTCACTCACTGGTAATCAAGACTGGTTTTTTAGTCAAACCTTCAGTTACAAATGCTCTTATCACAATGTATTTCAACTTCGGAAACGCTAATGACGCACACCAAGTGTTTGATGAAACAGAACATGATCATATCACTTATAATGCAATGATTTCCGGTCTGGTGAGCATGGGAAAAGACGAAAATGCCCTCGTAATGTTCAAAAACATGCAAGAAATCGGTCTCAACCCAACTGAACGAACTTACGTGAGTCTTATGAGCTCAAGTCCTTGTAAAAACTCATGTACACAACTACACGCCCATTCCATCAAGACCGGATTCCACGATTCCAATTCCGTAAGTAACGCGGCAATCACCATGTATTCCAATAACTCCGACTTTCATTCCGCAGAATTGGTGTTCATGGAATTGGAACAAAAAGATCGTGTCTCATGGAACACCATGATAACAATCCATGCTCAATCCAATTCCAATTCCGGAGACGCGATTCCGACCTACTTACAAATGCAACACCACGGAATCAAACCAGATGAATTCACGATCGGAAGCTTGCTTTCAACTATGGAATCCATACAAAGCATTATGACAATTCTCGCGATTGTGATTAAAAACAATCTTATTTCAAAAACCGAAGTATCAAACGCATTGATTTCAAATCTTTCCAAACGGAATGGAATCAAAGAGGCTTACATTATCTTTAACGAAACGAATTCCAAGAATTTGATATCATGGAATTCAATGATTTCCGGGTTTCATTCAAACGGGTATTCCTTTCACGCATTAAATCTATTCTCCAACATTATCGTATCACGTTTGACTCCCGATGTCTACACGTTGACCATGGTTTTAAACATATGTGCCACCATTTCATCCTTAACATATGGAAAAGAAATCCATGGATACATAATCAAATCTCATTATTTCCACGACACATCATTAGGGAATTCCCTAATCGCTTTATATTCAAAATGTGGGGATTTAAATTGGTCTTCTAGGGTTTTCGATTTGATAATCCACAAAGATGTAATCTCTTGGAATTCAATGATTTCCGCATACGGTCAACACGGGAAAGGGGAGAAGGCAATTTCATGTTTTGAATCAATGCAAGATTCAGATTCGGTCAAAATCAAAGTCAAAGTCAAACCAGACCATACGACTTTCATTGTGGTTCTCACGGCATGTAGCCATGCGGGACTTGTTGAAGATGGGGTCAAGATTTTCAAGTCAATGGTCAACGAGTATGGTTTAGAGCCGGGAGTTGACCATTTTTCTTGTGTGGTTGACCTTTTGGGACGTGCGGGATATCTTGATGAGGTGGAGAAGATGGTGAAGAGTGATTGGTGTAATGTGGATTGTAGTGTGTGGTGGAGTTTGTTTAGCTCATGTGCTGCTCATGGGGATTTGAGACTTGGGAGGATTGTTGGTGGGATTCTTTTGGAAATGGAAGAAGATAAGTCGAGTGTTTATGTGGTTTTGGCGAATATGCTTGCGGATGGTGGATTTTGGGAAGAGGCGGAGGGTGTGAGGAAGATGATGAGGGGTCATGGGGTTGTGAAGCAACCGGGGTATAGTTGGATTAGATCATAGAACCATAGAAACTTAGGTGTTAATTCTTTTTGACTTAATGATAGAATGACTTAATGTGTTCAGCTAAAAGCATGGCTTAATGGATTACGACATCAAGCATTTACTGTCTTCTTTTTGTTTACTCCAAACTCGTATTAAAATTAATAAATATTGTTAAAATTGATGAAAAAGAAACAAATGTCGTGTATAAAATACTTTATCCGTACAATTATATGAAGGCTATCTTTGGCAAGTTATAGTCTTATTTTTTTGAAATTTCTTATGTTGTAATCAAAAAGTAGCTTATATACTTTTTAAAACCTACTCAAACTAATATTTCAATGAGCTTATTTAGTTTTTTTTTTTAATTCTCTCTCTCTCTCTCTCATATATATATATATATATATATATATATATATATATATATATATATATATATATATATATATATATATATATATATATATATATATATATATATATATACCATTTACTAATAGTTAAAAAAAACTCAATTTTCTACATGTCCATATGCTATTTTCTATCGGTTTATATTATCTTAACTAACTTATCAATTGGTTTTATAGAATATCATTTTTATCGGCTTTTCAGATAACTTTTAAGCTAATTTGCATAGCCTATTTCAGCCCTTTTACTAACACAAAACTTTATGGGGAAAACATAAACAACTCCGTAAGCTGGTGGGAGTGGTGTCACATTTGTTATGGTCCACGTAGGCGTCACGTCATCTTTGTCACTCTTTACAATTTTTGTCATTTTCATGACATGGATTGCCACACTTGTCATGGTATTTTTTTTAATTAATTAATTTAAAAAACTAAACATTTCAAACATACTATATTTTTTAAAACTAAAATTTCATCAACTTAAAAAAAAAAAAAAAAAAGCACATACACTTAAAAAACAAAACGCATTTAAAATTAAAATAATACACACTTAAACTTAAAAAACATAACACACTTAAAATTAAACTAATACAGACTTAAACTTAAAAAACATAACACACTAGGAAAAAAAAAAAGACGAGTTTAAATTTGAACAAATTTTGGGGATTGCATCACAATTTTGCCAAAACTCAACAAGCCGAAAATGTTTGTCAGCTTCAACATGGTAAGCCTGAATATCATTTGCTAGCAAAATATTTTCATTTTCGGCTTCATGCATCATCCTGCGAAACACATTGTTAAAATGAGTTGCATGTACATTTGCATGTCTTCATTTGGAGAAGAGTTGATCTTACTTCGAGGAACATGGGCTTGATTGTTGTATGTTTCGGCAACTCTCCCCCAAAAACTATGTGGATTGTCGTTAATGTGGATTGGATCTTCTATTACATCAATCCATGAACAAACGAGTAACATCCCTTCTTTAAGAGACTAAACATGAACCATTTTTAATAATTATGTTTAGAAGAATATGAAAAATAAAAAAGTTAAAAGAATTAAATTAAGAATATTTGAATTGGGTGAAGAATAAATAAGGAAAATGGTATTTATAGATGAAGAGGGTTTAAAATTGGAACTTTGAAGAAAAAAAAAACAATTATATTTTTGAAAAGAAGTTATTTTAAAAAAAAAGCAATGTGAGTTAATTAGTAAAAAAAGATTAAAAAAAAAAATCTTCTCTCATCTGTGAAATATCACCGAGAGCTGAACTCGACGAGCTGAGCCATTGTTTGCCGAGAATGCCACTCCGAGTGGACTTATGTGCATGTAATTTTGTATTTTTAGTTTGATTCACTTTCAATTCATTCAACACAATCAAATAAGCAAAACAAAATGTACAACAAAACCATGGTTTAAAATCTCATATCTTGTAATAAACAAATTATCCCTCAAAACAAAAAGATCATGATTTAATAATGCTACAAAACTGTGGTGGAATATTCAACCCCAATCTTTACAATTCCCATTACACATCTTGCTTCTTTTTCTGCTTTGGCCCAAACTCCTTCCCAATCCCTTTCCTCTTCATCCCTTTACCCTAAAATCACATAAAAAAAAATAACAAACACATAAACCAACAAATAATGAAATAACAATCCCCCAAAAAATAGGTTAACATCATAAATGATAACCAACCATTTCCTTTTTCACAAATGAAAAAAATACTATTATCAGAAAAGTCTCATTATTTTGTCCAATCTTGTGAAAAAGTCTCAACTTTTATTTTTTGAAAAGAAAAATCTCAATTACCTAATTTTACACAATACTCTGTCATCTTAAAAAAATGATTTCCCCGTTAATTTGAGAAAAATATTAGATAATCAAGACTTTTCTATTCAAAAACTAAAAGATTTGCGACTTTTCCGACAATAACCCAAACACACACACACACACACATTTACGACATTAACCCAAAAAAACAAAAGCAAAATCTCCGATAAAGTCTCAATATTTTGGGTCAGTATACAGTTTAATCTCAACTTTTATTTTTCGAACAAAAAAGTCCCGACTATTTTATATTTTTCCCAAATGAACGAAACAATCTTATTTTTTTTCAACAGATTATCGTATAAAAAATTAGATAATCAGGACTTTTCTGTTCAAAAAAGTGAATATTAGGATTAAACCGTAAACTAACCCAAAACATTAGGACTTTATCAGAGATTTCCCAAAATAAAAATTTACATACTTGTGAAGAAAAAGTCTTGAGAGGATCTCCAGCTTTTTTATTAACTCTCCCCTTAAACCCCCTATTATTTCCATTGTTGTTATTTCTTCCGAAAGCAGCTCTTGTGAGTTTAACAAATTTGGAAGCTTGTTGGGTTGTGGGGTCCACTAGGTATTCAGGGACATCGCGTAGGTGAGGAGCAGGTGGTTTTTTGCTTAGAAGTTTATCATGTTTCAAAAGATCTAAATCCCTTGGATTTTCTTGAAAATGAGCTTTTAATTTTTCTGAATTTAGGATTTCATTGCGTAGATCTTGTGCTCTTGCTTCTTTTACTGCAATTTTTGTCACACTCCTTGCAACATCCTGTTTTTTTAGATGTGTAAATAATTAGCTGCTAGCTGGTAACTGGAAGCTGGTATTTGTTATATGAGTGTTTGGCAAAGGTAGCTGGAAGCTTTTGAAATGAGTAAAATTACATGAAAGTATGATTATTGAAAAAAGACCTTATATTTTGGGGTTATCTACAGAAAAGTCCCAAACTTTTTTCAAAAGTTTCAATAAAGTCCTAAAAGTTTTTTTTTTAACAGAAAAGTCTCAATATTTTGATGTTTTGCCTAAATTAACGAAAAAGTCCTTTCTTTATATTTGAACGGCAAATGATAGATTATATGATTTTTTCAAAATATTGAGACTTTTCTGTTCAAAAAAAAAACTTTTAGGACTTTATTGAAACTTTTGAAAAAAGTTTGGGACTTTTCTATAGATAACCCTATATTTTGTGTTTTTTTTCGGAATAAATTTCAAATTTATTTTTTGTCTGAAAAAGACCTTGTATTTTTCTATTTTTTCTTATCTGGCAATTTTAGTCATTTTTTTTCTAAAAAAAATTGTAAAATGTGCGTTTTTTCCAGGAAAAACTAAAAAAGTTGAGGATTTATTTGCAAATTTTGGAAGGTTAAGGGTTTTCTCGGAAAAAGAAAAAAGACAAAGTTGAGGGTTTTTTCATGAAAAAAATAAAGATGAGGTTTAATCTAGAAAAAACATTAAATATAAAGTTGTTTATGAGATTAACCAAAAGATAAATATATAAATATATTTTTAAGGGCAATTCTAGAAATTGATTAAAATAACTAGTAGCTTTGGTAGCTGGAAGTTGTAGCTTTCATTTATTATATGAGTGTTTGGCAAAGGTAGTTGAAAGCTTTTGAAATGTGTAAAATTACATGAAAGTACAAGTGTTTAAAATATATATATATATATATATATATATATATATATATATATATAAAAGACCTTATGTTTTGTGTTTTTTTTCGGATTAAACCTTGATTTATTTTTTGTATGAAAAAGACCATGTAACTTTTTCATTTTTTGTTAAAAAAAACCTTGGCTATGTAATTTTCCCAAAAAAAAACCTTCAACTTTGTAAATGAGTCCAAATAAACCCTCAACATTTTTAGTTTTTCTTGAGAAAATGCTCACATTGTACAATTTTTTTAGGGGTTAATCTCAAAAAACCTTATATTTTGTGTTGTTTCTGGATTAAACCTCAAATTTATTTTTTTCGAAACAAACCCTCAACTTTGTAGTTTTTTTACGAAAAAAAAAAAGAACCCTTAACCTTCTAAATGCTTCCAAATAAACCCTCAACTTTTTTAGTTTTTCTCAAAAAAAAACCCACATTTTACAATTTTTTGAAAAAATTGACTAAAAGGCCCAGATCGAAAAAAACGAAAAAAATACAAGGTTTTTTTCAAACAAAAAATAAATTTGAGGTTTGGCAAAAGGTGGCTTTTATTTGTGATACGAGTAACGAGTGTTTGGCAAAAGGTAGTTGGAAGCTTTTGAAATATGTAAAATTACATAAAAGTACAACTGTTTAAAAAAAAAGATAAATATATAAATATATTTTTAAAGACAATTCTGGAAATTGATTAAAAAAGATCAATACCTTTTTCTTAAACGCTACATCAATGAGTAGCTTTTAGATTTGGAATTTTTTGTTTAAACAAAAAAAAAGTACAACGGATGGATTTTTAAAATTACAATGCTATAAAATACAGTTTTAAAAATACAAAAAAAATATTCATAGTACAATATTGTAATATAAAAGAAATGGAAGCATAATGCTATAATAATAAACAAATAGATCAAATTGTTTTGCTTTTCCTTTGCATTTAGTCATGTTATAAAATATAAATATTAAATAATAATAATAAAGAAAAAATAGATTTAGGTGAATTACCTCAGCCCTATATCTTAAAAACTCCACAGCATTCTTTTCAAGAAGTGGAAAAGGAGCAATATATGTCAAGTCTTTATCTTCGTTTTCTCCTCCCAAAAACAATTTAATTTCTTCAAATATCTCCATTTCTTCAGGGGAAACCTATTCAAAAATCACAAATTTCAATTAAAAAATAATCAAGATAAAAAATAAAAAAAATTACTTACAATTGAGACAGATTGACCCGTATTATACGCTCTTCCAGTACGCCCAATTCGATGTACATATCCAGCAGCAGTTGTAGGCATATCAAAATTTATAACCTGTTACAAAAAAAAAAAATTATAAAACTTTAGTTTTATTATTTGTATTATAATATTCTATATTTGTTACTCATGATGTTATATTATATGTTAAATTGATATTATGTAGATTAAATTCAAATATTATGCTTCAAATTTTATATAAAAGTATGTGATTTTTCAACTTTTTGTGTTTCGAACTTGGTTAAATAATTGTTTTAGTAATTAATATTTACCAAAAGTTTATGCATTTTTAGTTTTATTATTTGTATAATAACATTCTATAAGGTTAATCTCATAAAAGACTTTATATTTTGTGTTTTGTTTCCAGATTAAGCCTCAAATTTATTTATTTTTCTGAAAAAAACCTTGCATTTTTCATTTTTTTCAATCTGGTCTTGATTATTTTTTTTGAAAAAAAACTTGTGAATGTGAGGGTTTTTTTGGAAAATGAAAAATACAAGATCTTTTTTCGGAAAAAAAAAATAATAAAGTTGAGGTTAAATCCAAGAAAAACACAAAATATAATAAGGTCTTTTATGAGATTAACACTTTTATATGTAATATGGTTATTCATGATGTTAAATTATATATTACATTCATATTAATTTATTATGTAGAATAAATTCAAATACTATGATTCAAAATTATATAAAAAATATGTCATATTTTTTAACGTTTTATCTTTCAAACTTATTTAAATGGTTGTTTTAGAACTACCATAATTTATATATATACGAATTATTTCTTTCATTCATAATTGTCTGAAAATATAACTTATGAAGTTCTTTTAATAAAAAGATGTGGCTCAAATTTGTAAAAAAACTAATAAATACAAGAGTTGGGTTTTTTTAAATCTATAAAAGATAGAACAAAAAAAAAAGGAATATACCTAGAATACCCTTTTTGGTGTTAAATATCACCAATTTTACCAATAACTTCCACCATGGTTTTAAGTTGAATATATACTCTATAACTTATAAGATGATCAAACAAAAAATAAAAAAAACAAAAAAATAAAAAACTTTAAGAATTTTTTTTTACCGTGTGAACATTTTTGAAGTCTATGCCTCTAACAACACCAAACTCCAAATCCACCTTTCTTTTCTTATTTTTCTTGAATTTTTTCTTCTCAATTTGCTTATTTTCATCAGTTTGATCCTTCTCTTTTGAATCACTATCATCAGTTGCAATCAAATAATCAAAAAGTCCCGCATTAAATCCCTGAAAAAAAAACATAAAAATCCCATGAAGCTTGTTTTCTTTATTCATTTAAGAACCAAAACCCTATAAAAAAAACATTATATAGAAATTATAAAAACTTCAACAAAAGTCAAAGGGAATAATAATACCTCAAGAATATGTAGACGTGAATTCACAGGCAATTCAGCATTTAACACAGCAGATTTTATACCAAACTGTCAAAAAATATAAAAAAAGTTGTATTAAAATCTATAATAGGTACAAAAAAAAAAAGATTAATTTAATGGGAAAAATAATACCTGTTCAAGATAAAGTTTTAATCTAAAACTTGTGTCAATTGTATTTGTAAATATCAAGACTTTCTTTTGAACAAGATCCAACTTCAAAATTGCAAGAATGTAAAGAAGCTTATCTCTATAGCTGCATTGTATCTAAATATACAAATAAAAAAAATAATAACAATAATAAATAAAGATTCAAGAAACTATAAAATGTATGAAAGAAATACCCTAAAAGAACTTTGTTAATAAAGTATACAAGATTTTAGCTCTTAAGCTCTTACCCAAAATTGCTGAACATTTTTGGGGACAATTTCGTCCTTTCCATCACCAACTTCTGGTAAAGTAAGAATATAGGGATTGTGTAGATAAAGCTTCTTCAAGCTTTCAACATCATCACTGCAAAAATTTCATCAGAATTAATTGAATGAACAAATTGCAGGGGTAGAATTGGAAATACCATCTTATAAGAAGTGATGATGACACAGACAAACCTTGAGGTAGCAGACATGAGAAGGCATTGACATTTTTTAGGAATGTGAGTTTTGAGATCTTTGAGATTCTTTTCATATCCATATGTAAAAAGAAGATCTGCCTGATTTACTAAAATGAATAAGTACTTTTATAAAAAGTATTATAAATTTTACAGAAAGAAAAGAGTTCATATACCTCATCAAGAATAAGAACTGAAAGAGAATCATGAACGGATTTTGCTTGAAGAACACCTGATGAAAGACATCTTTGGACACAAGCTGGAGTAGAAACAAAGATATGAGGAGGCCCTGATAATGCTGTCGCCTGAAAATTGGAAAACAAAAGCAAAAATTACCAATTTACCATTGAATTTTATGAAATTGAAGAACGGAATTGGATTTTGTATAAAGGATTTACAAAAACGAACCATTTCAGAGAAACTTGGTTCACCCGTCAACTGAACTACTTTCAGCTGCACTCTGCATAACTCAATTAGCGATAACACCTCTGAATAAACCTGTTAATACCCAATAAAGATTAAAAACGTCAAAATTACAGCCTATGAAACGCATTGTTGCAAAATTTTAGGGTTCTTGTTGGCGATGTTTATAATTGATTGAAAAGTTTAACCCATTTGGAATTTAAAGTAAAATTTTACAGATTTTTGGGATAAGGGTTTATACTTGTTGGCAGAGTTCTCGTGAGGGAACAAGAATCATAGCTGTGGGAGCTAGGGCTTTTGAGGGTGAAGTATTGTTATCGGATAAGAGCTTCTGAAGCAATGGAAGCAAGTAAGCGAATGTTTTTCCGGAACCAGTCTTCGCTCGAGCGACGACATCCTTCCCCTCCTGATGTTTTACACAGAGATATTAATTACTCGATTGAAAGAAACTGTGTTTGTTTAGGGGGGAATAATTTCAGAAAACGAACTTACGAGGATTAATGGGATTCCAGTTTGCTGGATTGGAGTGGGTTTTTCGATGTTTTTCTTCGTGAGGGCACGAATTAGACGAGGGTCTAATCCTAGCTCTTCAAAGCTAAGTTCTTGCACTTCTTCTCCTTCTTGATTTTCTTCATGGAGATCATTTTCTTCGACATTCGACATTTTTGTATGCAGAGTGAAGCTTTTGGAAGAAGAAGACGGCGGCAGGAGAGGGTATCGGTGGTTTTAGTTTCAACTGAACATGCGATGCGAGGAGGCGGAGGTAAATTTTATTTGCAGTCTCTTCGCCCTATAACAGGAATTGAGTTTTCCTTTTGATTTATTTGCACTTGAGTCCCTATGTTAGTATTTTATTTCATTTCAGTCCTTTGAAAGTTGAAAATAATGTGGCATTTTTTTGTTAGTTGTAGTCTTGTAGAAAGAAGTTGGTTGTTATGGTTATCCAATGATTTTAACATAAACTTTTTTTGTGGTAATTATGATTGGGGCTTATATCAATACGACCATCAAAGTAGATTTACATGTTTGGTGAAGTAAGTTTCTTAGAAAGCAGGAGTCACTTAAGTTAATGGTTTATATCTTTTAAACTATTGTAATTTGTATCGTGAGTTTATAAGACACTATGTGGCATCTTATATGGTAGCCTATGTAAATTAAAAAATATTTAGAAAATTAGTTATGTTGATATAAATGATGTTGTATAATTACAAATTTAGTATTAATCTAATATTTTAACCTATATTGAGGATTTAAAGGAGATGCACAATGGAAAAATGAAACAACGATCAACAAGTAAAACATCATATTCTTACCATTTCATACGCCAAATTGAAGGTCGTTACGAGATAAGCTCCTCGTTTAGATATGATTGTTGTATGGCATCAAAAATAGGAATCGTGGATTTGATTGAACCCTGAAAGACACTATCATACATGCCTAATTATTTAATAAAAGTTGTGTTAATGTTGTATGATAATATTATCATGTTAACCTAATTAGTTATATGAAGAAAAGGGGGAGATGTAAATTATTTCGATGTATTGATCATGATCTGTCTATTAAAGAGTATAAAACCATCATGTGCGATGTGCACATGAAGTTGAAGTTAACAAAAAAAAAACTTATAGCTTGGAACTTGATAATTAATCAAAAAATGAACGAGATAATATAAATGTGAGATTAATCATGTAACATCTTCAATTTGGGTTTATAATTTTTTTTTGTTTTTCGGTATATGTTTTATTTATGTTGAAATTGAGTTTGTACCCTTTGAGTACCATTAGTAGTGAGTTAGAAACAATAAAGAATGAAGCAAATTGAGCTATTTAAATTGTTAACAAAAATTTAACTAAAAATGGACATAGTTGACTTTTGGTAAAAGTCTAAAATGGGACAAGAACTAGAACTGTAAATTTATGATTAAGAAAATTAATTGAAGTTGATAATTTGGGATGAGGTTATGTTACAACATAGGAGTGATAACTTTAAGTTACAAGCAAGTTGATTCAGAAAAGAATGACATGGGATCATGAATTCCATCCTTAGATGAAAGAAATATTAGGATGTGATTGACAACACTGGAAGGTGACCTAATGACATAAATAGAGAAATAGAGATATGATGATGAAAGCAAGATAGTACAAGAAAGCATGAATGAGACAACTTGGGAAGGAACATGATATTGTTGACTTAATAAGAGCGTTTGGTATCCTAAGGAGTTGCCGACCATATGACAACATTATCAAGTGTCAACTGTGAAGGTAGCTATGGAAGAAGGATATTCTTGTAACACGAGGACACTAGTAAAAGGCAAGCGATGGTGCATTAACCTAATACACTAGACTGGAAAGTGAAGTCATCGTAAGGAAATAAGAGTAGTGAAAGATACCTGAAGGTATTTCTCAAGCCCAATAGGAAGACAGCCAGTATGAAGACTGTCTCAGATCATACAAATATTAAAACCAAAAAGTGACGATGATGAGTCCATGAGAGTTCCTTGCCCTAAGGTACCAGACTACCGTGATGAATAGTTTAACAGGAGGAACTTTGTAAGCCCTACTTACAAGTTTCTGTGATTGGTGATGAAAAGTTAAGATTACATGGAGAACATGATGAGGGCGTAAGAAGGAATAAGATTTCAAAATATGATAACTTGATGATAAAATAACAATAGTTGAGAGATGTTCTATAATCAGTCAAGAGGGAAAAGAATTCACATGATGGAATATTAAAGAATGAAAATTAAACATGAAAATATTTTATAGTACTAAAAAGGTGTAGACAATAATGAACACCTGAAGTTTGTTAAAAATGGTCGTCAAGAAGACGATGTCGAGCAAGGGAACTTTTTGAAATTTCCATGAACAAGTCACAAAGACGAACTACTATAGTGTAAGAATCATATGGTGACTTGGACCTTAAATGAAATTCCCTCATTTCTTTTAAGGGTAGATGGTAAAAAAGATAAGAAAGTGGGATGAGGCAATGTACAAGAGCTCACAACACTCTTTAGGCTGAGTAAGAACAACATCTGATGCTTGGAGTTTGGAGTTATGAGTGACACAGATGAACTAAGGATACAAGACGCGGAATTTCCAAGTTGTGCAAACCGATGACACGGACCAAGCACACCCAAGTACAACGGGTACTAGATTCGATTATTTCTTCTGATATGGATTAGATAACCAGGAAAATAGTGGGTGGAATTTTGATAATGAGATCTCATGTTATGAGTGATGGGTTTTATATGCTACAAAAAAACTATTTTTGGCGGAAGAACATAAACCCTAAGTTCACATACACCCTAAAGGGTCAACGTTTTCACTATTTAATGCAATAACCAATTGAAGATCAAGAACCCTAGTATTTTCAAATTAATAAAAGGGTGTAAAAACATACCTCTTAATTATACTAATAGATAATCAAACATAATCCTTCTTGAAATTGCTTGGTAGCTAGCACTGGAAATCTCGTGTCTCTAATGGTTCACACCCAACCCTAGCAACAAGGAGGCTTAAAGAGAAAGAAGAAAGAAGATGGAAATTTCGGCCTTAGCTTGGAGAAAAGCAGTGGCCGAAGGGTTCCTTTTATAGTGCAAGTAGGAAACCCTGGATAACCCTAAAATTAATAAAATAATATTAATTCAAATTGGTAATTATCCAGCTTCCTATTTATCTGTAAGGAATATTCAAGATGCCCTGGAATACCATAAAACCGTCCACCCATGAAGGTTCTAGAACCTCTCGTGTTCAACTATTGAATAATTACACTTTAACCCTTGCACTTTTAATTAATCCAATTAATCCCAAGATTAATTTTAATTAATTGTTGATTAATTCTTAATTAAATATTAATATTACTATTTCTATTTAATATATTATTTTCATAATGTATTAATAGATTCATTTATTGCTATTTATTAATCATATAATAAATCAATAAATCAATCTCTCTCACTAAAATTCATATTATTCAATTACTAGGTTTGAGGGCAACCCAAAATGACGTTGCTAATAATTCAAGTATATACTAATTCAATTATTGGCTTAGACACCTAATACAATAGTCTCCCATTTGGATAACTTTATAACTATAATTACCAGTATATCTTCTAAATTAGACAACAAATAGTGCTTCCATAGTAAATGCTGAACTCTGAAATGACCAGATGTTGGCTCTAAGATAAATGATCCAATATTCTTTCATTCTACTAGATATTATGCAGACATGATACATTGATTATAATCAATCTCACTGTCTAAATTTTAGTTTCTTGATTTATGATTTGTGATGACAACATAAGACTTTAAATTAAACACATCAATTGAGTCCTGGTTGGGCCCAACACTATAAGTCAACGCCAAATCACCGAGGGGCCCAAAGATATCGCTTTTCCCATTAAGGCAAAAGAAACAAATAAACTTTGACATATATGCTTGTATCCTTTACTTACCAAACCATACATGACATTGTGTTTTA
Source organism: Lactuca sativa (assembly GCF_002870075.4). Lineage (NCBI taxonomy): Eukaryota > Viridiplantae > Streptophyta > Magnoliopsida > Asterales > Asteraceae > Lactuca > Lactuca sativa. The sequence goes on from NC_056626.2 coordinate 346,571,883, forward strand.
TAACATCGTGTTACTGACGCGTTTTCGCAATACTAATGCACAACCGACTTGTAAATTACAACTCATATATCTCCATTTCAAGAATATAAGATATTGAAACATCTATATGACCAAGATGGCCATCTCACGTCTCAAAATTAATCATGATATAGTCCGTAAAGTAATTCCCTAGGTGTTGGTTAATCCAATACTTAAATCTCCATTTCCAAGTACTCATGAATGTTGTAGCAATACAATTGTTATGTCTAACTCCCTTAGACAATCTACAATCTGATTCATGACAATTATAATTCACTACTTACTTTCCAAAGCATGAATGACTGTGAAATTTGAATAATTAAATTATTCAGGAAGTAAAACATGCAAAGCAAAACACAATAATAATAATTGACAAAGGATGTAAACAAACTCATAAATATTCTCTATTATTTAATCACCAAAAATCAATTACATTTATTTTGTTACAAGTTTCAACTAATCATCTAACTATTAAAGCTAATGTCATATCTCAAACCAATGTTCCACACATGTTGACTATGCTCAATCCTACTCAGAGCCTTTGTGAGAGGACCTGCAGGATTGTCTTCTAACGAAACTCTCTTCACCATGAGATGACCTTCTTCAACTTTATGTCTGATATAATGGTACTTTCTATTAATATGTATTGATTTGCCATGATCTATCAATTCTTTAGTCAAAGCAACCACACCTTCATTATCGCAGAAAAGTTCCATTGGCTCCTAAATGGTTGGAACCACTCGAAGATCTCCGATGAATTTCCTCAACCAAGTTGTTTCCTTCGATGCTTCACTTGCCACTATATACTCTAATTCGCATGTAGAATCAGCCACTGTGTCTTGCTTGGAACTTTTCCAATTAACTGCTCCACCATTTAATGTGAAGACTCATCCAGATAGAGAGTAGAAGTTGTCTCTATCTTTTTGAAAGATGACGTCACTATACCCTATCACTCTCAATGTATCACTACCACCATGAACTAGAAACATGTCCTTTGTCCTTAACAAATACTTGAGAATGTTCTTAACTGCTGTCCAATGAGCTATGTCAGAATTTCCCTGATAGAGACTGACCATGCTTAAAGCAAATGACACATCAAGGCGAGTACATGTCATAACGTACATGATTGATCCAACAACCGAAGCATAAGGGACTCGACTCATATTAGATATCTCTTCATTTGTACTTGGGCTTTGAGTATTACTTAATTTGACATTTCTCTAAATAAGTTATGACATCCCCATTTTTCATGACCAGAAAAGACCGATTTGTTTATACTTTATTTTGAAAACCAGAGTATCTTTTAAATAAATATGCTACGGAATTTGTTCCCATAAAAACATGTTAAATGTGTTATCAAAGCATTTCCGATGAAATGTATTTTATTCCTTTTAAAACTATGGGATGTCATCGTCAATACAAAAACATAAGCATAAATAGAACTTACATTTATTTACACTAGTGATCTACATCTCTTTTAAATCTCTCAGTGTAAAGTAGATTCATATCGACACCTGTGATACAAATAAACTTGAGTGAGTCAGGTTGGGAAACCTGGTGAGTACATAGGGTTTTCAACCCACAATAATATAGTTATTATGTTTCATCATCAAACAATCAACCCAATTACCCATCCCTGTTATTTTCTTTACTCTTAAGAATCTACCCTAAGAATCAGCTATTCTGTGTTCATTCATTCCTAAGGATTATCCTAAGGAATAAGCACGAAGTCCATCATCGCCAAGGTGTAACACCAGGTTCCAGGTATGCTCCAGGTATGCATTTAATTAAGTCAATTTTATAATTTTACCCTTGGACTCGACGGTTTGAAGGCCTAACTCGTCGAGTAAGATCGAATCCGGGTTGGGAACTAAGTCATCTACTCGACGAGTCGGAAGACCGACTCGGCGATTAGGCGTTGTCTGATGAAAACCCTAATTCCAAGGGTTTGTCTCCCTATTTTAAGAACATAACGCCCCTATGACCTCCCTTATCACTCCCTCAACATCCAGAAAACCCTAAACTGCCACCTTTGAGCCTTGTGAGTATTTGTGTGCCATTTCTTGAGCTACCTTGTGTGTTTGAAGTTTGGGTGAAGAAGAGGAAGAAGGAGGAATTCAATAGGAGATTTCAGATCTAGAATCAGCACCATCTTCTCCTCATTTTCTGGTAATAAAGTTTCACACTTGACTTATGATTTCCTAGATCTTCTTGTGGTTATCTTGGGCTTTGAAGCTTGATTCTTGGGATTTGGACGTCCCAAGTTGATACACCTTCAGATCTGGACCTTGAAGGGTCCTCATGGCATAAAGGTGCCATCTTTATGGCCACGGGAACCCCCATGCATGCTATTAACCCCCATTTTGATCCTTTAAGCTCGAAAGTTTCATGCAAGCACGTAAAGTTTAGGACTTTACGTGATATATCGGCCTTAGGAGCCCAGATCTACCTGTTGGTTAAGTTTTGCACATCATAAATCGACTTATGGACTTGGTCATTCGTAGACTCGACGAGCTTGTTTTGGGGCTCGGCGAGTCATGTGTTGATTCCCCAAATCAGTTCGGGGTTCAAGGGAACCCAGTGGAGTTTAGAAGAGATTAGATGAGTCCAGATGAGTGACTCAACGTATTAGGACATAGCCATGACATGGAAACCATGGGACTCGACGAGTGGAAGAACACACTCGACGAGTCCAAGGCAATCTCCCAACCCATGAAGATAGACTCGACGAGTTGTTCATACAACTCGGCGAGTCACAGACTGGACATGTTCATATGATGAAGACATACTCGACGAATTGTTCATACAACTCGGCGAGTCGGTTAAAGGTTGTCCTGATATCATGAATAAAGGAGAACTCGTCGAGTTCTTGCTAAACTCGGCGAGTAGAATCGGGTTGAGGACAAAGGAAGGACTAGGGGACTCAACGAGTTGGCGGGCTAACTCGGCGAGTCAGGTCAACTGGAAGTTGACTTTGACCAGGATGTTGACTCTATCTAGGGGTACAATGGTCATTTTACAATCAATGAGTATCATTCATGAGACCACGACACCTTACACGCCCCAACGGAATGGTATTGTTGAACATAAAAATCGAGTTTTAAAGGAAATGGTAAACGCGATGTTGTCTTACCCGGGATTGAGTGAAGGATTATGGGGAGAGGCCATGTTAACGGCCTGCTATTTATTAAATAGGGTTCAAAATAAAAGGAACAAAATAGTCCCTTATGAACGTTGGTTCAAGAAAAAGCCAAACTTGAGTAATATTCGGGTTTAGGGATGTCGGGCAGTTGTAAAACTCACCGAGCCCAAAAAGAAAAAAATTGGGAGAACGTGGAATTGATTGTATATTCATTGGATATGTTGAAAATTCCAAGGCATATAGGTTTTATGTAATAGAACCTAATGATTCGGTTTCGGTTAACACTGTTATTGAATCACGAAATGCAATTTTTGATGAGATGTGGTTTTCATCGATTCAAAGGCCTAAGGATATGACTTTTGGCGCTAATAAAGAGCAAAATTCAAAAAGTCAATATGGTGGTAATGTGCAAGAACCACAAGAACTTTGTAGGAGCAAAAGAGGCCAAATTGCGAAAAATTTTGGATCTGGCTTCTAACTGTATTTGGTGGAAGGTTCAAGGGATGAAATTAATCTTGACTACTCTTATTGCTATAGTATTGAAGATGATCCTAAGACTTATCAAGAGGCCATAGAGTCTCGTCATAGTGCCTTTTGGAAGGAAGCAATTGATGATGAAATGTCTTCAATTATTGAGAACAACACATGGGTGTTGTCTGCTTTGCCTCCAGGTTCTAAACCACTTGGTTTCAAATGGATTTTCAAAAAGAAAATGAATGTTAATGAGACTATTAATAAATTCAAAGCAGGGTTAGTCATTCAAGGTTTTAGACAAAAACCCGGTATTGACTATTTTGATACGTATGCTCCGGTTGCACGTATTGCTACTATTAGATTGTTGATTGCTTTAGCAAGTATCCACAATCTGGTTGTTCACCAAATGGATGCAAAAATAGCCTTTTTAAATGGTGATCTTAACGGGGAAGTTTACATGAAACAAGCGCCTAAACAATGGCATCAAAAATTTGATGAGGTTATTTTGTCTTCTGGTTTCAAGACAAACCAATGTGACAAATGTGTTTATAGTAGATTTGATGATGCTACTAAAGCTGTGGTGATCATTTGCTTATATGTAGATGACATGTTGATTTTTGGTACCGACTAAAATCAAGTAGATGAAACAAAGAAATTATTATCATCTAAGTTTTCCATGAAAGATTTAGGAGATGCCGATGTAATTCTTGGAATAAGAATTAAAAGGATGAACAAAGGTCTGGTAATGATTCAAAGTCATTATATTGAGAAAATTCTCAAGGGGTTTAATTTTACCGACTGTTGTCATGTGAGTACTCCTATGGATCCAAGTGAGAAATTAATGCCAAATAATGGTGTTCCCATTTCACAATTAGAATACTATAAAGCTATTGGCAGCTTGATGTATACAATGATATTGCTTTTGTTGTGGGTAAGTTGAGCAGGTATACTAGTAACCCTAGTGCTCAACATTAGCAAGCAGTGAATAGAGTTTTTAAGTATCTCAAGGGAACTATGAATTATGGTTTGAGTTACTTGGGGAGTCCTTCGGTTTTAGAAGGTCATTTGGATGCAAGTTGGATAACCAACATGGAGGATCATTCCTTAACTTCTGGTTGGGTATTCTTGCTTGGGGGAGGTGTCATCTCTTGGGCATCCAAGAAGAAATCTTGCATTACAAACTCGACAATGGAATCAGATTTTGTTGGGTTAACAACTGTTGGTAAAGAAGCAGAGTGGCTAAGGAATTTAGTCTATGAGATTTTTGTATGGTGTAAACCAATAACACCTATTTATATCCTCTATGATAGTACAACCGCTTTGGCTAAGGCATATATCCAGGTCTATAATGGCAAGTCTAGACACTTAGGTGTTAGACATAGTATGATTGAGAACTAATCATGAATGGTGTGATTTCGGTTGAGTTTGTGAAATCGCAACAAAATTTGGCAGAGCACTTGACTAAAGGTATGACAAGAGACTTAGTGCACAAGTTTGTAATCGGGATGGGATTAAAGTCCATTTTATTTTGTAATGATGAGACACCCAATTCCCTCCTAATATAATGTTAGGAGTTAAATTCAATGTGGAAAGCTCATACTTATAGATTGGAACACATGAAGTATTCATCTCAAGTATGTGTTCGGTTCTACAAGTTAGCCAGGTTGAAGTTTAACTTCTTAATAATTTCTTTGATAAATGTATGTGCAGATACATGGAAAGGAGTTACCTATGTGATTGTGAAGTGTAGCTGCATTTCAAGAGGTTGTGGACTTGACCTTGATACGATCATGAGAGGATTGGGACACACGACTTTATAATAGTGTCAAGTTGTAATTTGCTAGAAATTCAATAAACTAGTATGTATTTACTTTCTGGTATTCAAATGGGTTGATGGGTTCAATTCTTAGAACACCCTGATTCTCGAGTATTTGCAAATATATGATACTAATTGGAAATTCAATCGATTCGATATTTTCATTATGTACTAGTTTGGTTTGTTTGATAAAGTTATTTCTATTCAAGGGTTACACTAAAATGGGGGAGGATTGTTGGTGATTTTAGTATCACCATGTCATTTTATGTAACTGGAATTAGCATGTGAGCTAAGGGGCTTCATAATTTGTATTCTAATATGTGTACGGGTTGGTACGGAGTGCATGCATGTATAAGATCAAATTAGAAGCCGGTTCGACGACTAGTCGGGGTTCCAGGGACATTGCCCCTGGGTTCGGGGTTTCCAAAGGGGCAACGCCCCTCGCGGGGTCTAAGGGGCAGAGCCCCTGGCTATGGGACACATAGTGGAAAATTCAATTTCTTGAGGGGGATTATGGTAAACTAACGTAACCCGTTAGTTTTGGTAACCCTAATCCTAACTTGATTCAATTGCAACTAAAACACGACCCAACCCTAATAAAACTCTAATCTCGTTTATTATATAAACGACTCTTCCTTCTGATAAGAGGGTTACGAATTTTAGCTCTCATTTTTCATTAAACTCTCACATAATTTATCTAGCGAATTGGGTTATAATTTTTGTCCCTAGAATCGTAAGTGTCTACTTGGATTATCCTAGGCTGGATTTCTTGTAACCCAGACATAGGGTAGAAATATCAGTTCGGAAAGTGATATCACGATCCAAGTTGGAATCCAGATCTCCACCACAAACCCTATATACTTTCTTACAATTACAGGGTTTCCAGCTTCAGTCCATTCCTGATAAGTTTGGTTGGACTATTGATTCTTCAAAATTTTTCTCTGTCTCTTCGGCTCGGAATTATTTGGATGGTATTATGCTTACTTCGGGAGGTCCCATCACTCGATGGAATAATTGGATTCCAATTAAGATTAACATTCTTATATGGAGGATCAGGCTTCGCAGTATTCCTAATCGGGAGTGTCTATCCCTTAGGGGTATTACGGTGGATTCGATTACTTGTCCCATATGTTCTCATAATATGGAGACTATTGACCACATTTTTGCAGGATGTGCTGATTTGGTTGTTTTATGGTCTCGTATTGTTGTTTGGTGGGGTTTGCAACTTCTCAACCAAATTTCTGTTGAGTCTATTATTTTTTGGTCGGACGTTATTTCCTTGAGACCTGCGCAGAGAAGGCCTTTGATGTTGTGGTTTCTACTTGCTTTTGGTGTATATGGAATTTTAGAAACTCTTTGATTTGTAGAGCAGATACCCCTACGAAATCTCTTCTTTTGATGATGTTGTTTACATGTCATTTTTTGGATTTCTAACAGGTGTTCTAAAGCCAATATTAGCTAGAGTTCTTAGCTTCATAATCCTATGTCTGCTACAATTACTTTGTAATGGTTCTTTTCTAGCTTCTTGCTAGTTTAATAAAAATTTGTTGTTCAAAAAAAAAATTGTTTACTTAATCCATTGAAAGAATAACTTTTTGAAAATAATATCTATTTTTTTAAATGAATAAATTATAAAAAATGATAGAATTAAAAAGAACGATGTCTTTTTACCTACTAAAATAACTAATTATATTAATAAATTTTTAATTAAATAAATTTTAATGGTTAAAAACTTGACACATCGCTGAGATCAACCATTCAATTATTGTGGTTAAAATCAGAACACATCACCACTAAATGGACTACACACTTTATGTAGTCAATTTTGCGCCATATCACCATGTCACCTGATGATTCACCCATACAAATCAAAGGACTTGAGCTTATAAATACCCAACCCTATCTCCTAATTCCTTACATCTCCCTTGAAACCGTCATCATCCCTTTCCTTCGTTTTTTCGTGGAGAACGCCACCAAGCATCACCGTCGACCAACAAATGTCACCGCCAGCAGCCACCATCGCCAATAGCCTCCATCACCAATCACCTTATTCTGACGAGATTTCCAATTTCTGGCGACATCTTCGGTGAACAGTATTCCAACGATCACTATTCCGACGATTATTTTTTGGCAACTCTTTTGCAACACTATTTACTAGCTTCTTTCCTTTGTCTTGAAATTTTCACATGCGAACATCAATGGTGTGTTTCACGGCCCATTTTCTTACGTTTTATAAACTTGTGTATTTATACTTATAGACTTATAAACTCATGTTGTAACGCCTCGTTCCCAGTACATATTTAATTTATTTTATATCATGTGTGTAAGAGTAACTCGATGAGTAGCAGCCCTAACTCGTCGAGTAGATGCGAGGATTGGACGCGGGTTTTAAGTGATCTACTCGTTGAGTTCGCGCTTGACTCGACGAGTAGGCAAGTCTGGGCGAAACCCTAATATTTGGGGTCTGCACCCTATTTAAGCAACATTATGGGCTTCAAGTCCAGCCTTCATCACCTCCAAAGAATTAATCTCGAAACCCTAATTCCCCATAAGCGAGCTTGAGTTTACTTGGTGATTTTGAGAGTTATTGGTGCATCTTGTAGCTAGTGAAAGAGTTGGAATGAAGAAGGATCAAGGGAGAAGGAGTAACATCAGTTTCTCTTCACTTCTGGTAATCAAGCTCAACACTTGACTTACAGTTCTATAGATCTTCTTATTGTCATTTTTGGCGACCAACAAGCATGATTCTTGAGACATGGACGTCCCAAGTCGATTCACCTTCAAATCTAGGACCTTGAATGTGACAACCCGAAATTTCTTTATGAACAATCATTCACTTCAATAGAACTCAGAACTGTTTCTACTATATGTTAATCATTTTGGGAGTCAGTTTAAGTGTTTTAAAGCTTAGTACTTCAAGGAATAACAGGAGAGAGGATGCCTTAAGTTCATTTTGCATCATTTTCATAAAAACTCCAAAAGTTAGGAGTTTTCGGTCCAAACACTATTTGGGCCGAAAACCCCCCTTGAGTATATATATGACACTTAGCCATATTTTTCACTTTTTCACTCTTTCAAGAACAAGGACCGAAATCCTCTCAAGTATCATCCGATTTTTCCTTCTAGATCTTTAAAATGTAAGTGTTGCTTACCCCATCTAGTAGATTCCTCCCATATTCAAGTGTTTTTACATGATTTTCACCCATGAAATCATTCCATTTATGTAGATCTTCAAGTGTTCTTAGTTACACCAAGAACACCAAGAACACACACTAGTGTTTTGGGCCGAAAATCACCTTCTTTGCTTCCATATTGTAAGTATCTATCTCTCATACTTGTTATCTAGTAAGGATACTTAATTTAGAGCCTTAAAATCGTCTTTTTCCAAGAACAAAAAGGGGTTTTCGGTTAGTGCATCTCCCTAAACCGAAAACCCTAAATAAAGGTGTCAAAATGACTTTAAGCCTTCCTAATGCTTAGTATTGAGTCTAGAACACTACTTGCTTATTAGAAACCCTTGTAAACCACCTTATGCATCAAAGAACAAGAGTTTTCGGCCAACCTTTGGACCGAAAACCTCTTGGACCGAAAGCCAAATAAACCGGAAACCTTTTGGACCGAAAACTCCCTTAAGTGACTATACAACCCTTAGATGCAACCCATGTTACTACTAGCACTTGAATCAAAGTGTTTTTCCTTATCATAGGGTGTCGTAACTTGATTAATTAGTTGTTAAATGACTAATTGGATAGATATATGTGTTATTATATGATAAATAGGATCCGTGTGTGTGCTCAAGCCTTCACTTGACACTTAGCATCCTATACCATCCGTTCATCCAAACCACTCACTACAGGTGAGTTCATACCCCTTAATTAACCTTTGAAATGCTTTTAAATGTTTTTAAATGCTTTGTGGGGGGGGGGATACAAGTTGAATCATGTTTGTTATTAGATCAATCACATGTGAATAATAACTAGCATGCTAATGGATTTTCCATACTTTAAACTGTTTTACCAAACAAATAACTTCAAACTGTTTATCAAACTATTTTACATGTCAAACTCTCTATCAAATTCACTTTTAATACTAAACCTTTCTTTTATAATCATTAAACTTATATATTGTTAAAACTATGTTTACTACATATATAGTTATATAAATAAGGTTATATTGTTAAAACTATGTTTACTACATATATAGTTATATAAATAAGGTTCGAAGGACTTAGGAGAGATAACCCACTTTACTTCCTGTTCCTTGTTTGGTTGTGGTCTTAAAGTACCCGGTTGTTTGTCCGAGTGTCGTTGAATCCTTAGTTATATATTATGTATATATGCATAGATATAAAGACTTTTATCTCAATTCAGTACATTCAGTCATACAAACAAGTCTACTAATAAACTATAATAGGTATAGTTTAGGGTTATACTACTTGCTACTTCTAGTCCAATGAAGCATAAAAGAGTCATTTCATTCATGAGTCATTACTTATTACTATGAGAACATATACAACTATACTAGGATGAGAACATATACCACTACACAAAGATGAGAGCATATACAACTATACAATGATGAGAACATATACAACAATACTATGATGAGAAACAATACATTACACATACGAGTATACTTTAACATACATGTGATCCACTGTATCGGAGCATGACTTCATTGTCATGGCCCGAGTTGTAGCCAGAATCTCCTGGAGGGAGAGTGTGAGTTTGTGTATAGATCTATACTAGATTGACTATCCTACACCTTGCTGCTAGCTACAGCCGGACCTGCAGGTCTGCGGGTGCCAAATGCCATTTCTTTCGACGTCTTACATCGTCGTGTTCATAATCGATAGTATGTTACAATTAATCACATAATACCTTAATATAAATCCGGTTTAAGGTAGTTAGTATAGCAATAGTTCCTATAATACAACACCACATTAATTTACCCGTTACATTTATTTGGTGATCACTTCATCTAAAAATTAAAGTATAGACTATATTTTGATAATGATAGTTACACTTGGGAAAAGTACACACTTTTACAAGAAACAAGCATACACAACAGTTGTGCCTTAGTAGAAGGCTACGTTTAGTAGAAAATATAGGATTTTCTAGGAGTTACAAACTTTTACAAACACTTACAAACATTTACATACTTTTACTACAAACGTTTACAAACTCGTACTTCAAACAGCGGTTCAAATATTTTGATACAAACATCGACACTAAAAACTTATGAACTCTCACCAGCTTTAATGCTGATAAACTCTTTCAAAATAACTTGTATTCTCAGGTTATGAGTAGACAGGTACCGATGACAGCTTTTGAGAAGATGGAGCGCATACAAGACTCTTCTTATATTTTGATTCATATTTTGGTGTCTTATATACTATAGAACACACTTGTATTAAAATTATATATTTAATGCAATGGATGATGTTGTTTACTTGTTTACTATTATACTGTGTTGTGATACTTTACATGACATCCTCCGCCCCATAACATTTCCGCCGTTCTCGGTTTTGGGGTGTGACATATTGGTATCAGAGCATCGTTTATAGTGAATTGAGTATATCAACTCATAAGAGATATACTAACTATAAACCCAATGGGATTAAAACACTCTGACCAAGAGTCTATACTTTTAAATAGTAATATATTTAATTAAGTATGCAAGTCTGCATTCGTACTAATAATTAGTGTCACAATGACAAATACAAAAGTATTACGATTGTTGAATATCACAAGTAAGCTCGGGGATGTATGGTCAGTCTTAGGAGTAGCATAGCCTGATCAACTATGCTGGTCCGAGGAGTGATTAGCATATTCCCTATAATGGTTGTGATATGGCAACAGGTCTAAAAACTTACCAACACTACCACAATGAAAGCACCAGAACAGAACGTAAGTTTAAAATACTATAGGAGTATTTTGTGTTACTATAATCACTTATCTAAGAACTAAAAAGGTCTCTATCAAGTAGTTCAATAGCCGTTAAGTGCATATGCTAAGGTTATATGAAATTTAGGTGTTATAGACTCAGAATCTGTGATCTTCGCTTTACTTCCTGTCCTTGTTTGGTTGTGGATTTGGAGTTAGGACCACTTAATTGAAGGTCTATCCTACTTCGATTTCATATAACTGGTATACACAACACAAGTATTGACATAATTGATAAAGATCCTCTTATAATTATTTTAAATAGTACGTCTATTTTTATAAGATTCTTATACCCCTTTTCTCGCGTAGATATCATGGCGACCCGTACTTTCCACCCCACGACAATGTTGGATGGCTTGAAGCAGAGTCCGATGATGAGCATCAAATCCCTCTGGATGATCATCACGTAGAAGGCTTCTCGGATGGATCTAACTCCGAGCCAGAAGTCAACAACCTACCCCAAGTAGGTCAAGCCCCAATTAACAACCCCGACCAGCGTTTCAGGCACTGTTTTGAAAACCGGACCAGACCGGCCGGTTGAACTGGTTCAACCAGGAACCGGTCAGGTTACCGGTTTTAAGTAGCCCAAAAACCGGCTGTTATTGAACCAGTAAAAAACCGGACGGTTCACAAAAAACCGGTTTAAACCGGACTGGTTCAACCAAAATAACCGGCCTGAATAATAATTATACCGGAGGCTTTTAAAAAACAAAACCCGGACAAGAAAACCCAATAAGAGTTTTCTTTTGTTTATGCTAAATCAATTTGTGTCTGGTATATATAAAGCAATATAAGCCTATTTTTTCATTACACCCACCGATGTGGGATAAAACACAACGCAAAATTGGATATCTTCTTTGCCTTTTCTACTTTTCTTCTTGGCTTCTAAAACAAACATATATCCTTAATCAATACTTTAAATCAATTGTTAATTTCAAAGAAATTAATCAAACAACTTTTATGCTTTTATACATATATATATATATATAATATTGTTCGTTGTTAAAGAAAATCATATTTATTAATACTTTATTGTGCAATATATTCTTCATGTTCCCTTATATATATATATATATATATATATATATATATATATATATATATATATATATATATATATATATATATATCTCCGGTTTTTACGGTTTTTAGGACTGGTCCGACCGGTTGGACCAATTGAACCATCGAACCTTTAAGACGGCCGGTTCGATGTCCGGTCCGGTTTTCAAAACATTGGTTTCAGGGTCCCACACCCTTGTGGGCAGCAAACTTGAATCGTTGGAGCGACGAACAAGGTCAACCCTTACCTTACAACGGGGACCGAAGCTCCTACAACATAAGCGATGGTAGCTCGGCTGATCGAGCCCTACCCATCATAGTCCGTAGAATTGCTCGGAATGTGGAGCAAGGTCGAGCAGCCATCAGCCGAATAGTGGAGATTGATGCCAACACTGGTGTCAACACGGTCCGCATTCGCCATCTCGAAGAGGTGATAGAAAGGACTAGAAGGACTAATGAGACTCTGCAACAACAGCTAGCTACCTCCCGAGCTAAAGTCATAGAACTTCGAGTTCGCCAGTGGGCTCATGAACGACACCTCCAAGAAGTGGTCCGTCAGATGGAAGACCTTAGGGTTCGCCCGGGGAATTCCCATTGCCGTTAAAAGATGTCTAGCATGTCTTTTCTTTTGATTAAGGAATAGGCTTTCGTATCTGTGCTCTATGAAGCACTTGTCTGTAAATTATTCCTATCTTTCAGTACACTATCTAGTCTACTAAGCTGTCAAACATTTTCCCTCATATGGTTTGATGTAAGACCTACTGTTAGGTCGTTTTTCCCGAACTCGTTTACATCAGTAATACCAGTAATATTGACAGTTATCTAATCTGTTCGAAAAATTTGTACTCTTGTGTTTTTCCTACTCTTCTGCTATACTACTATTTCAAAACATACACTCATTCAACTGTTGGACTATGGAGATTTAGCCCATGGAACTCTCTCATTATGCTTACAATTGATTCTAACCACCATGTATATATTTCCTATAAACTTATAGTTGAAGGCTGCCTCCTCGCAAATCAACAAGGCGTAATCCTCCACCTCCACCACCACCTCCTTCGGCAATCGATACCACAACTCTGAATGCTGCAGTGGCAACTGCCATGGCTCAATATCACTCCACTGATGCCAGCAGAGGTGGAACCCCTGTTAACTCTACTCAAGGTGAAGTCCTTGTGCGCTCGAGAGAGTGCTCCTACAAGGACTTCGCTAACTGTAAGTCAAAATCCTTCAAGGGGACTGGCGGAGTCATTGCCCTCTCGTAATGGTTCGAGAAGATGGAGTCGGTCTTCGAAATTTGTTCCTGCCCTGCTGCAAGTAAGGTCAAGTTTGCCGCTTGCACCTTTGAGGAGAAAGCCCTGACATGGTGGAACAACCATGTCAAGTCACTCACGCTTGTAGTGGAAAACGACATGGGCTGGGAAACTATGAAAGACCTCATGATTGAGGAGTACTGCCCGAGGGGCGAGATCCAGAAGTTGGAACAGGAGCTGTGGAGCCTAACCATGATGGGCTCCAACATAGTCGCATATACCACCAGATTTAGTGAACTGCTGGCCCTCTGTCCCAACATGGTTCCCAACGAGGGGAAAAAGATCGAGAGATATATCTAGGGGCTGGTGCCTCCGTATCAGGGAAATGTCTTAGCTTCACACCCCGCCACCTTCGACAGTGCCAAACGATTGGCACAACGACTCATCGACCATGGTGTCCAATCCCCATTGTCAACAACAACCCTGTCCATCTCAGAAACCTCCAAACCCGCTGACAATAAGCAGAAGTTTTGGGATGACAAGAAGAAACAACGAGTTGCCAAAAAGCAGCAAATTGTGGCGATTCATGCCGCGATAGCACACGCTGTTGCTGCTCCGGTGAAGCAGTACGCTGGAAGTTTGCCAAAGTGCAACAAATGTAACTTCCGCCACATCGGACCCTGCCGTGAAATGCAGTGCTCTAACTGCAACAAGAAAGGACACACTGTCTGTTTCTGCAAGTCTCCGGCAAGGCCGATCACCCAAGTTCTCGACGCTGGTGTGGGCCAGGCTTGCTATGGATGTGGCGAGGTGGGCCACTATAAAAGGGACTGCCCCAAGGCAAGAAATGTTGGTGGAGCAGGAAGAGTTCTGGCTATAGACCAAGGGGAAGCAGTTGCTGACCCTACGGTGGTGACTGGTACGTTTCTCCTTGAAAACTCTTATGCATGCATACGATTTGATAGTGGAGCGGAGAGAAGCTTCGTAAACCATAAATTTGCACGCTTACTTAAACAACAACCACGCGCACTTAAAGAACCATTCACTGTAGAAATGGCTAATGGGAAAACTGAGAGCACAAAAAGCATATGTGACAACCTGAAATTTGTTCCGTCGCTGTAACTCGTTTCCGTTAATAAAACTCGTTTTTATTAAATTTTCCCGGTAACATTTCGCATTAGGTTAATTAAATTAAGACTTTCATTATGACTTCATGAGTGTCCAAATGATTTAGAAACACGTGAAACACCCTCGATATCCCTTTAAAAAGATTTCAAGTTTACGACCACATCGAGTTACGACATTTAATTGGGTACGACCATAAACCCCCTTTAACGTCGGGATCGGGTAGATTTCCACCGAGCCACAAACTCAACCCCTATATAAGGGTGAGTAGACCTCCATTTGAAGCTTTTCCACCCTCATAACACTCTCTCTACTTTCTTTCTCTACAAAGCCGATTTTGATCCAAAAAAAACGCCCCTTTCGAGCTCCAAAACCGTAAGTGATCCATCCTAGCTTGTTATGCATGCAAATTCGTGTTTAAATCATTCAAAACCCTCAAAATTATGTGTTTATGGCCAAGGAACACTCCAAAACCGTAAACACCCATAAATGGGGTTTTGAAGCCCCAAAACCCTTCTAGTGCTTAGCTATGACTTAAGGACTTGCATGTATGAGCTTAGGACCCCAAAATCATAACATTAGGGGAGTAAACATGATTTTACGGCCCAAGAACATTGTTGGACTGTAAACACCCCTTCATAGGCCGTAAACACCTTTTAAGGTGTTAAATTGCCCTTTAAACACCTCCTATGGCTTGGATTAATGTCTAGAACCAACCACCTTCGAAGTAGAGACCTTAAACATCAAAGAAACCATGAACTTAAGAGATTACAGCCATAAACCCCCCAAGGATTGGTCCCTTGGCCGTAAACTCCCTTAAGGAGGTGAAATGGTGCCCTAACTTCCCTCCATGACTTGTATAATGGACTAGAAACATGTATTCTTAACCTAGAACCATCAAAACATGAAGTGAGGGGACAAGTAAGAGTTTACAGCCGTAAACTCTATGTTTACAGCCGTGAACTCCCTTAAATGGTTCATTTGAAGCCCTAGTCACTTCCTATGCCCTAGAATTGAACCTAACTTAATTCCCCAAGTGATATAAGACCTTTGAGTAACCAAAAACACTCCACCCATGAGTTTACGACCGTAAACTCATGGGGATATGGTCTTTGGGCCGAAATCTCCCCTAAGAGTTTACTCTTGAAGAGTAAACTCCCTAACTAGGCCATACACCCCCCTTAAATGCAACCCATATCATTCCTAACACTTGAGATAAGGTGTTTTCGCGCATCAGAGTGTATCATCTTACTTAATTAGTGGTTCAATGCCTAATTAGATACAATTATGTATCATTTCATATTACATAGGAACCTCACGCGTGTTCAAGCCCTAAACTGACACTTAGCATCCTACCCGACACATTTCTCGACTGGTGAGTTCATACCCCTACACCTTTTTCCGTGTTTTTCATGTTTTCAGGGGGAATACAAGCAAAAGTACAAGGAATCTTGTACTCAAAACTTCTTATTTCGTATGAAATATTACATGTTCAGTATGCTTTTAACACAGAAAACCGTATTACCAACCGTTTAACTTGTAGAGTTAATTTTCAAACTAATCGTGAAACTCATTATAAAATGTTATATTTTATATTTAACAAAGGATTTCATACCATTCATAAAACGAGATTTTCCCTATCATTACTTGTAAATTTGCTAACCTTAGAATTCGAGACTCGTCCTTGGTAACACTCCCTCGAGATACGAGAGTGAAGGACCAATAACATTAACCATAGAATTTGAGACTCGTCCTTGGTAACACTCCCCTGAGATACGAGAGTGAAGGACCAATAACATTAATCTTAGAACTTTAGACACGTCCTTGGTAACACTCCCCATAGATACGGGAGTGAAGGACCAATAAAACAGGATTTTCTATATTATTACTTTTAAAATTCATTAATCTTAAGATTGGAGACACGTCCTTGGTAACACTCCCCCTAGATACGAGAGTGTAGGACTACCCCTGTAACCAGAATCTCCTAGAGGGAGAATGTGACTTGAGTGTATAGATATATACGGGATTGACTACCCCGCACCTGACTGCTAGCTACAGTGGGATCGACTGGTCCACGGGTGACAAAAGTCATAAAATGATATTGGCCCCGTTACGAGCCTTATCTAGTTTATTGTATGGTTATGGAACTCGCAACTTAGATTATGATGATTTACTTTAGTAATTAGTTTACTACCTACTTATTAGTTTTATATACGTGTTAAAACTAACGTACTTTTCTAGGATAACCAAGCTTTCAGGGAAACTTCACTTAACGATACAAGTATGGTAGATACTTGTACACTTCATTCCGGATCGATAACCAACCACCAACTTTTAAGGAAAATAAGGGTTTTTCCTAGGATAACTTTACTTTTCATAAACAGGTTGTTTAACACATGGATAACCAAACTTCTTTTATAAGAAAATATGGGATTTTCTTGGGAAATAACTTTTCGTAAACCTAAAGGAACATTTTCTTTCACCAGAAACAAACCACTTATGAACTCACCAACTTTATGCTGATATTTTTAAAACTGCTTGTATTCTCAGGTTCTCATTAGACAGGTATCCCGCGTTCTTTTGCAGAAGACAGAGCAAATAGAAGTCTCGTCTTTACTTTTGTTATACTGATGTATATATAAAACATGTATCACTTGCTTTCAAACAAATGTAAATAGTTCTATGTAATGTATTGGTTGTGTTTACTATGCTTTCTATGTACATTGGTTGTGATACTACGCATGACGTCCTCCGCCCCAGAATGTTTCCGCCTTCGGTTTCAGGGTGTGACAGATTGGTATCATAGCCCTTGTTTATAGTGAACAAAATATACCGAACCTTACATGGTATATAACTATAAATACCAAGGGGACGAAGTGCTCTGAACTAAAAGTATACTTTAAAAATATAAGTATTTTTACTCCAAGTATACGAGAATATCTAAACATCAGAAACCGTAACCACGAGAAGAACAAAACATAAGTAATTGGGTGTTGTGTACTGCGGTTAAACCTGGGCAGTTATGTAGTCGTGTCTAGGGTCAATATAGTATGATCAACTATATTCATTCGAGACACGACCAACATGTGCTTGGGAGTGGCTGTGGTGTACAGAAGGCTTAAAACTTACCGAAGACGCCTACAAAAATCCATCAATTTCTAGGTATCGTTGGCTACTACCGCAGGTTCATACAGAACTACTCCCGAATTGCAAAACCTCTTACTACATTGACCCAGAAAGGAGTGGACTTTGAATGAGAAGAGAAACAAGAAAGAGTGTTTCAAATGCTGAAACGAGCCTTATGCACCGCACCGATACTGTCCCTCCCCGAAGGGATAGAAGACTTTGTTGTATACTGCAATGCATCCAACCAAGGGCTCGGTTGTGTTCTGATGCAACAGGGTAAGGTCATCGCATATCCCTTGAATCAGCTGAAGACACACGAAGTCAACTACACCACGCACGATCTGGAATTAGGAGTATTTGTGTTTGCCCCGAAGATCTAGAGGCATTACAGGCACAATAGCTTGCAACACATATTCGATCAGAAGGAGCTCAACATGAGACAACGATGGTGGGTCGAGCTACTCAATGACTACGAATGTGAATTTGTTATTATCCGGGTAAAGCCAACGTGGTAGCAGACGCCCTAAGTCAGAAAGAATATTTTGGTTGAAGGGTTAAATCGTTAACAATGACTATCCATTCACACTTGTCTACACAAATTCAGGAGGCTCAACTAGAAGCCTTGAAACCTGAAAACACGGCGAGTGAATCCCTTAGATGAATGGATAAAAACATAGAAGCCAAGGGTGGTGGAGCCTTATATTTCATGGACCAGATCTGGACACCGAAGCACGGTAGTCTCCGAGACTTGGTCATGACCGAGGCACACACACTCGGTATTACGTTCACCCAGGTTCAGATAAGATGTATCTGGATCTTAAAAAGTTATACTGGTGGCCTAACATGAAAGCAGAGATTTGCTACCTTTGTGAGTAAATGCCTTACTTGTGCGAAGGTTAAGGTCGAATGCCAGAAACCCTATGGTTTGCTGCAACAACCAGAGATTCCAGAATGGAAGTGGGAGCGGATCACTATGGATTTCATAACCAAGTTGCCCACGACAACGGGTGGACTTGATACCATATGGGTCATCGTCGATAGATTGACCAAGTCTGCACACTTCCTGCCTATCAAAGAAAATGACAAGATGGAGAAGCTTATGAGAACATACATTAGGGAAATCGTACGACTGCATGGTGTTCCTATGTCCATTATCTCCGATAGAGATAGTAGGTTCACTTCGAGGTTCTGGCAGTCACTACAAAGTTTCCTAGGAACGAGGTTAGACATGAGTACAGCCTACCATCCTCAGACCGACGGACAAAGTGAGAGAACCATCCAAACACTGGAAGATATTTTGAGAGCCTGTGTGATCGACTTTGGGAAATCATGGGATACTCACTTACCCCTTGTCGAATTTTCCTACAATAACATTTATCACACGAGCATCAAAGTTGCTCCATTTGAAGCCCTTTATGGCCGGAAGTGCAGATCCCCTCTGTGTGTGGGCTGAGGTGGGTGACACCCAGTTAGCTAAAGGACAAGTTCCTGACAACACTCTCACAGGTCCAGAAATCATACGGGAAACAACAAAGAAGATCACTCAGATTCGTGAACGACTGAAGGCCTCTAGAGACCGACAGAAGAGCTACGCAGACAAACGAAGGAAGCCTTTGGAATTCCAGGTGGGAGACCGCGTTCTTTTGAAAGTCTCGCCCTGGAAGGGCTTGATACGCTTCAGAAAGCATGGGAAGCTCAATCCAAGATACATAGGGCCTTTCGAGATTCTCGCTAGAATCGGCCCTGAAGCTTACAAACTCAACCTACCATGCGAGCTCAGTAACGTACATTCTACATTCCACGTCTCAAACTTGAAAAAGTGTCTGTCCGACGAGACTCTTGTAATTCCACTCAACGAAATAGAAATCAACAAGAGCCTCAACTTCGTGGAAGAACCTGTAGAGATCATGGACTGTGAGGTCAAACAGACGAAGAAAAGTCGCATCCCGACAGTGAAGGTTCGCTGGAACGCCAAGCGAGGACCTGAATTCACTTGGGAGCGAGAGGTTCAAATGAAACTTAAATATCCTCAACTATTTGCTTAGTTATTTGAAACTACTTAATTACTTAAACTCTAATTTCGGGAGGAAATTCCTTCTAACGGGGGGATGATGTGACAACTCAAAATTTCTATTCTGAACAATCATCCACTTCAATAGAAATCAGAACTATTTCTACTATCTGTTAATCATTTTGGGAGTCAGTTTAAGCGTTTTAAAGCTTAGTACTTCAAGGAATAACAGGATAGAGGATGCCCTAAGTTCATTTTGCATCATTTTCGCAAAAACTCCAAAAGTTAGGAATTTTCGGTCCAAACACTATTTGGGCGGAAAACCCCCTTGAGTATATATATGACACTTAGCCATATTTTTCACTTTTTCACTCTTTCAAGAACAAGGACCGAAATCCTCTCAAGTATCATCCGATTTTTCCTTCTAGATCTTTAAAATGTAAGTGTTTCTTACCATATCTAGTAGATTCCTCCCATATTCAAGTGTTTTTACATGATTTCATCCATGAAATCATTCCATTTATGTAGATCTTCAAGTGTTCTTAGTTACACCAAGAACACCAAGAACACACACTAGTGTTTTGGGCCGAAAATCACCTTCTTTGCTTCCATATTGTAAGTATCTATCTCTCATACTTGTTATCTAGTAAGGATACTTAATTTAGAGCCTTAAAATCGTCTTTTTCCAAGAACAAAAAGGGGTTTTCGGTTAGTGCATCTCCCTAAACCGAAAACCCTAAATAAAGGTGTCAAAATGACTTTAAGCCTTCCTAATGCTTAGTATTGAGTCTATAACACTACTTGCTTATTAGAAACCCTTGTAAACCACCTTATGCATCAAAGAACAAGAGTTTTCGGCCAACCTTTGGACCGAAAACCTCTTGGACCGAAAGCCAAATAAACCGGAAACCTTTTGGACCGAAAACTCCCTAGAGTGACTATACAACCCTTAGATGCAACCCATGTTACTACTAGCACTTGAATCAAAGTGTTTTTCCTTATCATAGGGTGTCATAACTTGATTAATTAGTTGTTAAATAACTAACCGAATAGATATATGTGTTATTATATGATAAATAGGATCCGTGTGTGTGCTCAAGCCTTCACTTGACACTTAGCATCCTATACCATCCGTTCATCCAAACCACTCACTACAGGTGAGTTCATACCCCTTAATTAACCTTTGAAATGCTTTTAAATGTTTTTAAATGCTTTGTGGGGGGGGGGGGGATACAAGTTGAATCATGTTTGTTATTAGATCAATCACATGTGAATAATAACTAGCATGCTAATGGATTTTCCATACTTTAAACTGTTTTACCAAACAAATAACTTCAAACTGTTTATCAAACTATTTTACATGTCAATCTCTCTATCAAATTCACTTTTAATACTAAACCTTTCTTTTATAATCATTAAACTTATATATTGTTAAAACTATGTTTACTACATATATAGTTATATAAATAAGGTTTGAAGGACTTAGGAGAGATAACCCACTTTACTTCCTGTTCCTTGTTTGGTTGTGGTCTTAAAGTACCCGGTTGTTTGTCCGAGTGTCGTTGAATCCTTAGTTATATATTATGTATATATGTATAGATATAAAGACTTTTATCTCAATTCAATACATTCAGTCATACAAACAAGTCTACTAATAAACTATAATAGGTATAGTTTAGGGTTATACTACTTACTACTTCTAGTCTAATGAAGCATACAAGAGTCAGTTCATTCATGAGTCATTACTTATTACTATGAGAACATATACAACTATACTAGGATGAGAACGTATACCACTACACAAAGATGAGAGCATATACAATTATACAATGATGAGAACATATAGAACAATACTATGATGAGAAACAATACATTACATATACGAGTATATGTGACATCCCCATTTTTCACGGCCAGAAAAGACCGATTTTGTTTATGCTTTATAAAAATCAGAGTACTTCTTTTAATAAAAATGTTGCGGAATTTGTTCCCAGAAAAACATGATAAATATGTTATTAAAACATTTTCGAAGAAACATATTTTATTCATTTTAAAACGTTTGGGATGTCATCGTTAATACAGAAACATAAGCATAAACAAAACTTACATTTATTTACACTAGTGATCTACATCTCTTTAAATCTCTTAGTGTAATGTGACTTCATATCAACACCTGTGATATAAATAAACTGAGAGGGTCAGGTTGGGAAACCTGGTGAGTACATAGGGTTTTCAACCCACAATAATATAATTATTATGTTTAAACAATCAAACAATCAACCCAATTATCCATCCCCATTATCTTCTTTACTCTTAAGGGTTTAACCTAAGAGTCATCTATCCTGCATTCGTTTATTCCAAAGTCCCTTACTTTCAGGGTTATATGACTGGCACTAAATCCATAGCTGCCAATGTTCGTTCGTAAAGCACTAATTCCATAGCTGCTATAGTCTACTCATCGGGTACTAAATCCATATCTACAAGTGTTTATCTAATAGGTACTAAGTCCATAGCTACCAATTCCTGACAGGTACTAAATCCATAGCTACCGGTGTTTGTCCAATAGGCACTAAGTCCATAGCTGCCGATGTTTATTAGGCACTAAGTCCATAGCTGCCAATGTTTACTCACATCATTTTTTACCTCTCATCATTCATCTACCTATCTCATACCCAACACATTCGTATATATAAAATACGTATACAACTTAAATCCTTTAAAACATGTATAGAACGTTCATCCAGCATAGACAACAAATATTCAGATAATAAGCACACATAGCACGTAGTTTATATAAAATACTTCATATCTATATGTAAGATGAAAGGGACTATGCACTCACTTGAAAGGTGGTGACTCGGTACTCGGACATCGCTCCGATACTCTTAAAACAATTTCCTTCGATAAAACCTAGTATCAATACCACTAGGGTTTAGTCTAACGATAACCGCGACAAATTAATAGTCTGACTATTATTATTATTATTATATAAGCGTTAAATAACACTCAATATAACTCGTAATAATAGCCCAAATAATTATTTTAAGGACCTAATAACATTACTATAATTATTTGAAAGCTATATTAAAAGTTGCGTAAGCGTAGCTCAGTTACAACGAATTTTATCGAAAACCGGAACTTTATTTGGAGCAGCATTTTGAAACCGAAAGACTCTTTTTCTCGGGACTCCGGGAGCCTCGGGGCTTCCTTAGGGTGCTAGGGGATCACCTAGGCTTAGGGGAGGGTTAAAACCCTTAGAGAGAGAAAGAATTTTAGAGAGAGAAAGAAATTGGTGTGAAAATGTTGGAGACCCTCGCCCCCTTTTATACCCAGCGAGGCCTCGGATTACGCTGGGCGTAGTCCTTGGCTACGCTGGGCGTTCCTCGGATAAAGGCGCCACTTGGATCCAGTTGTCTCGCATTCATCGGAAGAGATAAGAACCGAAGTACGCTGGGCGTAGATGCGAAGCGAGGCGAAGTGGACCTTCTGAATCCAAGCGATTTCGAACGCGGGGCGTTCTCTTCTTGTACGCGCTGCGTAGCGAGCCAGTTTTCATCCATCCGAAGCGAGTCGTGGGCAACAAGGAACGGCCTAGATCATGCCACGTCATCATTTTTGCATTAGATTTCGCAAATTCGAGTATCGACTTTAAAAATTCGTATCTTCCT
The DNA here is from genome assembly GCF_002870075.4 of Lactuca sativa. Taxonomy (NCBI): domain Eukaryota; kingdom Viridiplantae; phylum Streptophyta; class Magnoliopsida; order Asterales; family Asteraceae; genus Lactuca; species Lactuca sativa. Next base: position 346,595,520 of record NC_056626.2, read on the forward strand.
CATACGAGATTCGTTTTTGACGTTCTTTATATCCACGCGAAGGTGGGAATCTACAACTTTTGTTTAGACTCCATCGGCTAATTTCGACTCGATTTTAAATTTTATATTATTAACAGGCCGGGACAGGATTAGTCCGTTAAATTCTCATAACTTCTTCATCCGACATCCGTTTTCACCCATCTTTTTCTCCTTACGTTACTCTTAACGAGATCTTCAACTCTCGTTTAGGTCGTATCGGCTAAAACCGCTCGGTCTATTATTCGAATTTCGGGCTGTACACTGCTAATCCGAAACTTCGAAAAACCATAACTTCTTCATACGAAGTCAGATTTGGGCGTTCTTTTTATCGATGTTCTTAGTTTAACCTATTCTACGACTTTCGTTAAGATCGCTAAGGCTAAAAATTCCTCTATCATAAATTCACTATTTACGCTTCCCGGTGTCGTGTCGGTTCCGTCGCGAAACTTCGACGAGCCATAACTTCTTCGTTATAACTCGGATTTCGGTGTTCTTTATATGTACGGAAACCTTGTGACATATTCCACAACTTGGTTAAGATTATTTATTCTAAATAATCTTTTGTCGAAAAGTCGTTTTCAACCCCTATTGCCTGTAAATTGACGAGCCCGGATCTACGGGCATTACAATATACTTTAACATAAATGTGATCCACTGTATCGGAGCATGACTTCATTGTCATGGCCCGAGTTGTAGCCAGAATCTCCTGGAGGGAGAGCGTGAGTTTGCGTATAGATCTATACTGGATTGACTATCCTACACCTTGCTGCTAGCTACAGCCGGACCTGCAGGTCTGCGGGTGCCAAATGTCATTTCTTTCGACGTCTTACATCGTCATGTTCATAGTCGATAGTATGGTACAATTAATCACATAATACCTTGATATAAATCCGGTTTAAGGTAGTTAGTACAACAGTAGTTCCTATAATACAACACTACAATACTACATTAATTTACACGTTACATTTATTTGGTGATCACTTCACCTAAAAATTAAAGTATAAACTATATTTTGATAATGATAGTTACACTTGGGGAAATTACACACTTTTACAAGAAACAAGCATACAAAACAGTTGTGCCTTAGTAGAAGGCTACGTTTAGTAGAAAATATAGGATTTTTTAGGAGTTACAAACATTTACATACTTTTACTACAAACGTTTACAAACTCGTACTTCAAACAGTGGTTCAAACATTTTGATACAAACATTGACACTAAAAACTTATGAACTCACCAGCTTTAATGTTGATAAACTTTTTCAAAATAACTTGTATTCTCAGGTCATCAGTAGACAGGTCATCAGTAGACAGGTACCGATGCCAGATTTTGAGAAGATGGAGCACATACAAGACTCCTATTATATTTTGATTCATATTTTGGTGTCTTATATACTACAGAACACACTTGTATTAAAATTATATATTTAATGCAATGGATGATGTTATTTACTTGTTTACTATTATACTGTGTTGTGATACTTTACATGACGTCCTCCGCCCCAGAACGTTTCCGCCGTTCTCGGTTTTGGGGTGTGACATTGAAGGGCCCTTATGGCATAAAGGTGCCATCTTTAGGGCCATGAGGACCCCATGCATGCTAACATCCCCATTTTTTGCCTTTTAAGCACCAATAATACATGCATGCACGTAAAGTTCATAACTTTACGTGTTAGATCGACCTTAGAAGCGTAGATCTACCTTTTGGATGAAAGTTGTACACCAAAAATCGAGTTATAGACTTGGACAATAGGCGACTCGACGAGTTGTTCTTGGAACTCGGCGAGTCCGAGGTTTCAGTCCCCAATCTGTTGTGGTTCAAAGGAGCCCAACTAAGTGATAGCAGGGATTTAGACAAGTCCAGAGGAGTGATTCGACGTATTAAGACATAGCCTTGATCTGGAAACCATGGGACTCGATGAGTGTAAGAACACACTCAGCGAGTCCAAGACAAACTCCTTACCCACAAGAACAGACTCGGTGAGTTGTTCATATAACTCGGCGAGTCGTAGACTGGACGTGTTCATATAACGAAGGTGGACTCGACGAGTTGTTCATACAACTCGGCGAGTCGGATGAAGATTGATTCGATGTTACTAAAGAAGGAGAACTCGTCGAGTCTTTGCTAAACTCGGCGAGTAGAGTCAGGTAGGGAGCATAAGAGAGGGTGGGGACTCAGCGAGTTGGCGGCCTAAATCGGCGAGTCAGGTTAACTGGAAGTTGACTTTGACCAGGATATTGACTTTGAACAGGGGTAAAATAGTCTCTTTACCCTAGGATTAGTTATCAGTTTCTGACTATGTATCTTTATGGAAATTGTAGCCGGTGAGTTACCGGAGCACCAGTCAGACATTTCCCGTTTAGTATTTCAGCAGTCAGCTTCACGAGGTGAGTTTCCTTCCAGTAGGAACGGGTCTATGGCCACAATGTCGGCCCGTTTAGATACCCGTAGTTCAGTATTCTTGATGTCTTTGTGATTCAGGCATGTCTACGTGTTATGTGTTTCAGGCTGCGGTCTGATGCAATATGCAGTATATGTGTTATTGTTATATGTTATGATTATGTTATGCTATGTTCAGTCAGTTCCGAACTCCGGTCCGATGCGGAGGGCGAGGACCTAGTTAGTTCCGGCGGAAACGTTCCGGACTTCGGTCTGATGCAGTTAGTTCCGGACTTCGGTTTTGGGGTGTGACATTGAAGGTTTGACAGACAAACATAGTGAGGCCCTAGTTAGTTCTGAACTTCGGTCCGATGCAGTGGCCAAGACCCTAGTTAGTTCCGGACTTCAGTCCGATGCAGGGGGCAAGGCCCTAGTCAGTTCCGGACTTTGGTACAATGCAGTGGGCAAGGCCCAATATGTGCTTTATTTGTTATTGCATGGTATGTGGTAGTTGGGGGAGCTCACTAAGCTTCGTGCTTACAATTTCAGTTTTGGTTTCAGGCACTTCAGCTAGCAAGGGGAAGGGCTCAGGATGATGGCATGGCACCAACCATGGTTTTAGCCTAGGAGTTAGACTCTGATATTTTTGACATGATCTTGACATCAGTTTTGATATGAGACATAATTTTATGACATTTTGAGACACACTACTTATGGTTTCCTTATATGATTTTTAGATATTATGGTTTTAGTAATGTTTTCAAACAAAATTTTTGGCTTGTATTTTTGGGATGTTTAACATGCATATGAACTCATGAACTTATTCTTATAAACTTATAAACTCATGCTTATGATCTTATGAACCCACACGTATGAACTTATGATAATGAACTTATACATATCAAGTTATGGAACTTATAACTCAAAGGCTATACGAAACACACTCATTACCTACGTGAAATGATGTCGAAAGACATATAAAATACTTACAAGTCCCATAACTTATAACCGGTAATCTTGGCGAGCGAGGAAATTATGTATAAATATGGGTTGACAACCCCACATATGATTGATAACTAAAACCTCGACGAACGAGTCACAACGGGTGATAATTGTATTTAGTTATGGAAATGTTAGTGAAGCGTGGAACGGGGAAAAACTCTTAGTTAGAACTCGGTTATAGGGACTCATTGTAACATTGACGTGCGATTATTTTACTAAATAATATGTACGTTGAAAAACTACTTATGATTGAAACTGCTTACGATTCAAATGCATAAAACTTGTAAAATCGCCAACTTTATGATGACTTTCTTCAAATAACATGTATTATTAGGGAAATAATAGTAGGAAGCTTATGATGATGGAATAAGCCTTGGAGTCACAATATTCTTAAGATTAGCAATGAAGTTTTATAAATTAACCTACTGTTAGCGACATGCTTATGTAATATTAGTTGTTGTAACTCTAGACAAGCACTTATGTAATTCCTTTCAGTAATAAGATTTTCCACTTTTATGTTATATGTTGTGCTTGTTTCCATGTATTTTTCCACTTTTATGTTATATGTTGTGCATGTTTCTATGTATTGAATGATCCATGGGAATGTCTCGCCTTCTGTCGTTTCTACCGTCGGTTAGGGGTGTGACAAGCATGGAAGTGGAGTTCATGTGTGTTGAGGAGGCCTAGTGGGTCAGTAGTTGGGATGATAAGTGGGCTGATACAAAATCGACCTTGTCCCCGACCACGACCACAATTCTTTCACCCTTAACCACTATGTTTGTCTGTCGACCCCACTATCCGACACGTCTATTGATTTTTCTACGCCCGTCGATGGTATAGAAGATACAAGATTTAAATCGAGAGGATTGGTTTTGGTTTGTTGGGTATGAGTGCATGTAAGGCTTATGACTCTTGATTGTTGCGTCGAGTTTCTTCTAGAAAAATATGAGGCCATAGCTTTGTTGAAAGATGAGAACGGATTGAATTACTAGATAATAGTTGTAATAGTGTTGAGTTCTCCCTTTGTGAGGCTACCGACAAGTTGAAGCACTATCTTTGTTTCGGATAACAGGTTACCAACATTGGCTACTTGGTAAGAGAGACTCTTAAGACGAGCACAATAATCATATGCATTAGAGAAGGATTTAAGACGAGTGTTGTTGAACTGTTCTTCAAGGTACACGACTCGGGTCATATTGTTGTATTGAAAATGTCTTAACAGGATTTTCCATAATCTTAGTGCATTAGCTCCAAGTTTCATGATGGTCTCAGTTGATATTGTGTTGTAGATCCACTGCTTAACCGCAACATCAAGGCGGTTCCAATTAGTTTGATCGGTGGTTGTAGGGCGTGAAGTTTCTTCATAACTATGGTTGAGAACGTTATATGCACATACATGGATGTAGGAGAGTTGTTGGGTCTAGGAAAGAGATATGCCATTCTTGATGTTGTCATCAATGAATGCATGATGGAAGGGAGATTTGTTTGTGTCGACATTATTGTCGGCATTTACCATGGTGGCCGGAAGTAGGGTGAGCAAAACCAAAAAACTAAAACCGAAACCAAACCGTCAATTTAGGATTTGGATTTCTTTTAAATCGAAAAAATCAATTTAGGTACGGTTTCTACTTTATAGATCAACTTCAACTTTTTATTGTTCATTTTTAATCGCTTTGCCACATATAACTCGATCATGTTTTCATCTTTCTACTTATATGACACATACTTATAATTTCATCACTTACTACATATGGTTTTATGTACATTTTGTATTTGACCCATTTCTCGGTTCGGGTAAAGTATGTATCATTAATTTATTATATCCTATTTAGACAGTATATTTCCCCCTTTTTACCGATACATAATATCATATTACTAACATATCATATTGAGAACATCAAATTAGCCCTGGCGAAAATACCCGATACCCGAATTACCCGCCCGATTTTTTCGGGTATCGGGTAAAACGGGTCAGGTAAATCGGGTATCGGGTAAATTTTTCCGGGTAATCGGGTTACCCGAAATTTTTTCGGGTCGGGTAAAGGTATATTTTTTGGGTTTCGGGTATACCCGAATTACCCAAATTATTAAATTTTTTTTTGTTTTGTAGAGCTTGTACTATATAACAGATATTTGATCACGCTTAAACTAACTATCATTATTGTAAAACATAAATATATTTATTATGACAATACAACACTAACAATATTAAAAGTAATTTTTATATATCATCACGTTCTTTAAAATTTAACTGTTTTCTTGATTATAGTTTTTATTACAACTAACAAACTCATTATCCTGACGAAAATTTAGAACATGGCAAAACTTATTACTACATTTATCTTAAACATTTTAAACTTTTAAATTAAGATTTTTAGGTATTTGTTTTTTTAACATCTTATTAGATTAGATTAAGTCGTTAAAAAATTACTTGATATCTCTCATGTATTATTGAGTAGAAAACCTCAATGTTCAAAGCTTGAGTAACTTCGTTTATGTCTCGTTTGTTTATATAAACAAGACTAATAAAGCACGACGTATTTATTTCATTAAATTTATTTTTAGGTGAAATTAAAAAAAAATCATATATTTCGGGTAATACCCGAATTACCCAAACCCGACCCGATACCCGAATTACCCAAACCCGAATTACCCGAATTTAGTTTGGGTAGGGTAACGGGTAATTTTTCTAACATGAAAAACCCGAATTACCCGAAACCCGAAAAATTACCCGTTCAACACCCCTACATCAAATTGTTTACTCACTTCTGTTTAGACAACATATTTTCATTTTTTTAATCATTTTGACATCTAATATCAATTTATTTGCTTAAATATTGTCCAGCGCCATTTTATAAGGCCCTATTATCATGTTGGTCAACCAATTATTATCTTTCACATTTTAGGTTTATATAAGATACAAAAGAAAATTCAATACCTAAGTACGATACTACGATGCACCGATTTATGTCAAAATTAATGGGTGTCAAAATACCTGTTTTCCTTCATTTCCCATATTAAATACTATCAGTAGGTATTTTGTACATCGAATGTATTCATAAGAATAATAGTTGCATAATAGTATAATACATTTATATGGATCAAGTCAACGAGAAGAGTTGATAGGCCACTTGTTAAATACTAGTTGATTACTTGATTGATGATTAACTAAATTATTGTAATTTTCATAATAGTTCTTCTACCATTAAAGATGTATCATAGTTGATAATTATATTTTTTATACATCATCATTTTTCCAAAAATTAATGCAAACTAAAAGAACTCTGTTTGAGCATAACACCGAAAGTTCATGTGAAAAATCAATCACAAAACACTAATAATATTTTAAACGTGTCAAAGTTTAAACTTTATACTTCATTTTAAAATTTCATTCCTCAACCATTAAACTGATGCTTGTATTAATTTATACGGGCACTTTTATTAAAATATTATTCAAAGAATAACATTTTAACAACCCAAAAGCTTTTATTATATTCTTAATCAAAAAATAAACATTTTAACAACCCAAAGCATAATAAAATGTTTACTTCCAAAGATTTATTAATTTACAGTTGTAGACAAAATGCCACCTTCCCTACCACCCACCCATACAGAGTACGACTGCAGTACCACTGACTACTACTGACTCATGCATACCACCCAGGCTCTACAATTATATTCTTGAATTTCGGGTATAATTTTCAAAAAAAAAAAAAAAAACTTTTTCTATGTTATCAACATAAACTGAAAATAAAAGAAAACCCATAAACAAGATTTTCCAGAAAACCTAATCACAATCTTTAGAAATTAGAATGCACAAGATAGACAAAAAGAACCTTACTTTTAAGTTTTAACACAAACCCACTACAATTCCCCAAATTAATCAAATGTTTGATTCGTTAAACACTTAAACTCAATAATCAGGCATTAACTGAGGAATCTTGGCTTCTTGTTCATCAGCTCTCTTCTGTTCAACCGATCTTAACCAAATACAAACCACCGTGAAACTCAAAACCAAGCTCAAAAGCCCACTTCCCAATCCGATTCCGACAATCACCACCACCGATAACCCTTTACTGTTCATCGGACCCAATGGGTACCCATAAAGATCCTTGTTACCGGAGAAGGAGCTCGCGTTTAGCCGTGGCAAGTTCCCCGTCCGGTTACCCAGGCTCGCCGGAATAGGTCCAGAAAGCTTGTTGTTAGAAACGTCAAAAACCGATAGCCTTGCTAAGGACCCGAGTTGAGGTGGGATTGTTCCTGTTAGATCGTTTTCGTGAAGGTCGATTACGTTGAGGTAATTGCACATGGCGAGAGACGGTGGGATGGCGGCGGAGAGGTGGTTGGAGGAGAGGTTGAGTACGGCGAGGTTGACGAGGTACTGGAGTTCGACGGGGATAGGTCCGGCGAGGGAGTTGTTTGATAGGTCTAAAGATTGTAAATTTGTGCAGTTGGAAATATACGGCGAGATTGTTCCCCGGAGACCGAGGTTTTGAAGGGAAAGCTTGTAGACACGGCCATTGTTGCAGGTAGCTCCGGCGAGATTTGAGTTGAAGTCGGAACAGGGGTTGGAGAAGGTGGGTATGGACCAGTTGCGGAGGTTTTTGTTGGGATCATCGAAGGATTGAAATAAATGGGTCAAGCAAGATTCATCTTTGGGATCCGGCGATGATGGTGGAAGGAAGGCGCATATTAGCATGAACAGAAGTAATGATTTGGAAATACGCATTTCTCGATGTGTAGTGCGCATGTTAGGGAAAGGAGATGGTGATGGTTAACAAGAGAGTGAATGGCATTTGGAGGGGTTTACTTTTTAGGCCATTTTTTGAGAGAGGAGGCGTGGGAAGGCACTAAAGTTTGTGTTTGGTCAAAACCCAACAACAAAAAGAAAGAAGAGATATGATTTTGTATATTTTTGAAATACTCTTTGTGCACGAATTAAATGTATTCTTTATAATTTTTGTATTGATAATGTATTTTTAAGTTTAAGCCACCAAAATGTCTTTCATTAAGGCAAACCAAAATGTTTCTGGTTCTAACACTATCATATGTTTTCTTTTTTTAAAATCGATCGTCTTAATGTTTATAAAAAAACTTATAAGGAAAAAGAATACTAGTATGATTATTCTCAACCCTTTGTTATGACTATAAATATTAAATAATTAACTTTCTTTTAACAGCATTATCATATATTAAAAAACTAAACCTCTAGCAAGGAGCTAGAGAAAAGAACAAATTAAGACCAGATTGTATTTTGTAACCACATCATCTATAGTGAAGTAGCCAATATTTTATTTTAGGGCATGCCAAATAATTTATGAAATATAAACTAGTAGCAAAATACTTCAAACGATAATAAAATGTAACAATGTATGCATTTTTAAAGTAAATTTTTCATTTTAGTTGCACACGACGCTCTCTTACATCATTAATCATTTAAAATAGGGTCTAAACTAAAAATCTTAGCGATATCTTTCTCGATGTAAAGAACTAGACTATCAGCAATAAAA